>NC_134667.1:1371503-1971503 GCF_030463565.1 Pelecanus crispus | reverse complement strand
TTGGGAGGCTACAGTGCGTTTACTCCACGCAGTCCCTGCACGTCCTAATATTGTAACCTTAACAGCCACACTACAAGCAGCTGCACAGCCATGGGTGGCAGCGCTAGAAATGTGCCTATGACTCTGACTAAACCTTGTGGCACACTTGCTTGGGAAACTATTGATAACAGTGGTACAAAACATAGAATTACTACTAGGTAGAGTTATCATGTATCATAAAAGGGGTAACCTGTTCGGACTCTCCCCACCGAAACAGTTTTTTTCCTCTTTTCTCTTTCTTTTGCAGCACCCCGCAGGATGGCGAACGGAAATGCTGTGTTTATGTTACTATTCCAAACTCTAGCAATACTGCTCCTCTTAGTCTCTGATCTTATTATTGCTATTCCTGTTGGACCCTGAAAAATATTGGTAAATTTTCTCATTGACACTGGGGCCCAAATGTCAGTAATCACAAATGAAACAGCATGAACCCTGGGCATAAGACCTGGCCGACATAGAGTTAAATTTGCCGGAACTAATGGTGTGGAAAAGGAATGCGCTACTGCAAAGATTTCACTCTGGTTGTCAGAGGAGCAAAGATTAACCAGAGCAGAAGTGTTAGTTGGTGCCTCATATACTAACATTTTAGGATTTTATATATTACGTGGACAGATGTGGAAACTCCCTGATGGAACTGTGTGGAGTCTTGTGAGAAATGAAAAAGAATCAGGCATAGTGAAATTGAGTCTGTTGCAAACATCCATACCCCTACCCCCCTCTAAAATCACTAATGTTCGGCAATATCCACTGCCAGCAGCAGCACTTATGGGGATTGACGGGGTGGTAACAGACTTAGAAAAAAGAGGCATTATTAAAAGGATATGATCAATCAAATTCTATCTCTGCTCAGTTCAATCCACAGGTAGACAGCCTTACGCGGCTTCGACAGATTGATGTTGTAAATGATAACCAAGAATGGGAGCATTTACTTGAATGGCTGCATGTTAAGCGTGGTCACACAGGACGGGCCAACTTATAGCCCAAGGATGGCCCGTATCAGTTAAACCATGTGAACAAGAAGTAACTGCCTGTTCACAGTGTCGTTTACAACTTAACAAAAACCATCCGAGTAAAGTGCCGCCCCTGCACATTCTGGTGAAAATTCTTCAGATTGGAATGGTACCAATGGTATTAACTACCCTAAAAAGCCCTATGCATGGGAAGCTAAAGATTGTTCTGGAAAAGTACACCAGATTAGCACCCGGTGGATCTCACCCTCTTTTTAACCCTGCCGGTTAAATACAACCGAGCACGCTTTGTTTCTTTTTGTGTTCACAGGAATCTCAAAGAAGACTCCGACTGAAGTAGATGCCCTAGCGTACTGCTGAATCCATTGTATATTATAATTGTTGATTTTGTCAATATGTGAATATATGATGTGGAGTTTCATTTTGATTCTAATACAACTCCCTTTGATGTGTAGCCAAAAAGACCCAGGATGGCCGTGGTCCCAAGCCCATATTCAATACACTGGAATTAAGGGAACACGTGCCACCAAAGAAAATTTAAACATAGCTACTGTAGTTATACATGGAAATAAAGTATATTCCAGAGATGAGTAGAGTTGGGATGACTCTCTTCAGATGGCTAAACTTCAGGCCATCCCAGGACAGACAATACAAATTGGCTGCCAAGTGACTAATGGATCTACTTATCGTCGGCCGACCGAAATTAAAACAATCTACACTGACTCTTCCAGACCGAAAAATTGTAATAGTGAGTGTTACAAAATAACTGAACCCAATTCGGATTGTTGGTATAATCTCACCTATACCAAACCTATAATTGTGTACTGTCTTTGGGGTTTCAGAGGCACTGAATTACTCTTTGAATTTATGATTGACATGAAGTCTCTGCCCCCACAAATGTCTGGAAATGCACGGACTCGGCCTCCCATTAGTCTAACTCCTTTCATCTTCAACGCAGGCCCTTACATAATTAAAAAATACAGGTCAGCAACAAATGCTGTTTAATCCATCATACTCCCTCAAACGAGTGGAATTAGCAGTGCAGACTAATATCTCTGCAATCAAACCTACCTGCTCACCATTCCTGAATACATCTTATGCAGGATGGTCAGCATGGTTACGCAAACGAACTCCCATCTCTCCAACACGATCAAGGAGAGATGTGACCGGTGCCTTGGGAATGGGACTAGGAGTCTTGAACAGCATAGATGCTGAAATACTTGCTAATAAATTAGCCACAGTAACCAGTGACTTAAGTGCATTGAAACACCCGTTACAATCTTGTCTTTCAGCTCTGGGAACTAACCAATGGCTCTTATCAGACATGCTGCCTCAGTGGGGAGAAGTAAATAAGAAAGACCACCAGTTGATTGTAGATGCACTCGGCACTGCCCAAAATAATGTTTCTCTAGCTCTTAGTTGTATCCAAGCCCAACTGTGGATGCAATCAATAGTAGCTGCAATAATACGGGAAGGTGAAGAAGGCACCTTGCCCACTGAAATCCGAAAAGTCATTTGGGATAATGCAAATGAATTTGAGAGAACATTCCAGTCCTGGTGGTATCCAGTTAATTTCACTAATAACCCTACTGACAGCAAAGTCACCGCTTTTGTTTTAACAATACACGATGCTTCGGTATACACCATATACCCAATCATCGCGTTAGGGTTGAATCACAATGGTACCATACTCTATCCTTTAGAGCATAGAGTATGGGCCCAACGAAATGGGAACAAATGGCAAACTGTTGATGTCAATGCATGCATTGTACGAGAACAGCAAGGATTCATTTGTGAGAGTAATACCATCAAGGCTCAAGACATTTGTCTTGACACTGAACAAAATATTTGTCATTTTGAAATACAACCCAATGAAGCCCCTGAAACCGTACTAGTATATATTGGGAAAGGATGTATTTGTATGAGAACCCTCTGTGATTTTTTATTAGTAGATGACACTATTGTAGATATGAGCAATTACTCAAATATTTGTGTTTGTAACTTCACCAAAATTGTAGGATGTGACTTCAATTATTCAGCTCCTGTTACGTCTTATGAACTGCTACGATCTAACTATACATTGTGTCAAGATTTACTACCTACTCCTATTGGAATGGATCTCACATTGGTGAGGAAACTTGCAACACGATGACCTGGACCAACTGCTAAAACACATCCGAAGAAATAGACACAGAACTCTCATCACTGTTCATCGTGATGCTGAGGAGATATACCATGTCTTGGAAAGAGTAAAGAAAGACGGAGAACACCACTGGTGGGACACTCTGTTTGGATGGTCACCACCCTCAACAGGAGTTCTAAATAGGATGCTTCACCCTGTAGTTGTTTTACTAATACTTGCTGTATCGTGTCTTATTTTAACCATTGCTTTATATTTTAAGCTTTGGATTAGGATGAAACATTTGTCTCATCTAGTATCCCCACAAGATGTGTATATACTCGACGATCCTCACTACAAAACATATGTGATGTACCCAATACGTTCCAAATATCGTGAAGCTTGAGTGACCAGCCGGGTTAGCTCAGTCGGTTAGAACATGGTGCTAATAACGCCAAGTTCACAGGTTCAATCCCTGCTTACTGCAGGAGGGTTGGGCTCGATGATCTCTCAAGGTCCCTTCCAACCCAAAGCATTCTGTGATTCTGTGCAATTCTGTGACTATAGTCACGGGGTGGATTATGTGGAGTGATTGCTGGAGGTGACTTAGACGTCAGACTTAGATTTACAATTACAAGAAAGGTACAGCATTGAAGAAGCTCTCTGGATGGAATGCAGCTGGACGCAAGGAATCTATCCCACAGGAAGTTCCTAAGCCTGTAATCTTGGATGTCGCAACCCAGGGGAGCCTGGTGTGCTGATTCTGAGAGGAGCTGCCCAGGGGGTGGAGTGGTGTGGAGACATCACGGCCAAGCCCTGTGATAAGGGAACTTGGAGGGGCATCATGGTCCTGATAAGCTGCATAAGTGATACCCTGAGTCAGCAAACTATCATGATGTTGACGAAAATGCTGTCCTTTAGTAAACTTTACTCATTATAGTATCATTATAACACTAGAACACACTCCCATCCCAAAACCTACCCGCCTCCAAGGTAAGAACCCCCCTCACTGAGCCTGCGCTCTGAATTTTGATGAGCCTGTACCTTTAAAATGAAGCGAGAAAGTTTTACACCAATCGTAACACAAGTATGTATGACTAGAGTCCCTCAAGCTCCACCTGATGTGTAAAAATACTATAAATTAGCCTAAGAGAGAGGGGATGTTAGGGAAGATACCATCGTGTACTACTCTGACCTCTGGGATCAGTCGACGGGCTGAGCCTCTCTTCCCCCCCATTGGGACGCCTTTGGGTAAGAATCTAACACTTGGTCGTACCAAGTGCCTCCCCGGGAAACTTAGAAACCTCTATAGAGTCACTTTTATGTCTTTTGATGCATCTGTGTTATTCTAAACTTTGGCATTTTTATGTGCCTTGCAGTCATTGAATTTATCACCGGTAATCCAAAGAACCTGTGTGTCTGTTGCTTTAATAAATTGCTTTGATTTATTGGTCTAGCGTGATAGCGGTCATTGAACGCGACCAGATGCTTTAAGTGTGGCCGTGATAGTTCATGCAGCACAACAAGACGAAAGGTGCCTACATTATTTGTGAATCTGTAATCGTGATAGTTCAGTGCACTGAACGAGACCGGACTTATAACGATAAATTGAGTACCTTCCAAAGCCTCTCTTGACGCAACACTCATGAGGTTCAACAAGGCCAAGCGCAAGGTCCTGCACCTGGGAGGGGGCAACCCCCAATATCAATGCAGGCTGGGGGATGGAGGGATGGAGAGCAGCCCTGCGGAGAAGGACTTGGGGCTACTGGGGGATGAAAAGCTGGACATGAGCCAGCAATGTGCGCTTGCAGCCCAGAAGGCCAACCCTATCCTGGGCTGCATCAAAACAAGCGTGGCCAGCAGGTCGAGGGAGGGGATTCTGCCCCTCTGCTCTGCTCTGGTGAGACCTCACCTGGAGCACTGCATCCAGCTCTGGGGCCCTCAGCACAAGAAGGACATGGACCTGCTGGAGCGGGTCCAGAGGAGGCCACCAAAATGATCCGAGGGCTGGAGCCCCTCTCCTACGAGGCCAGGCTGAGAGAGTTGGGGTTGTTCAGCCTGGAGAAGAGAAGGCTGCGAGGAGACCTTATTGCGACCTTCCAGTACTGAAAGGGGGCCTACAGGAAGGATGGGGAGAATCTTTTTAGCAAGGCCTGTTGTGACAGGACAAGGAATAATGGATTTAAACTAAAGAAGAATAGATTTAGACTGGGTATAAGGAAGAAATTTTTCACACTGAGGGTGGTGAGGCACTGGAACAGGTTGCCCAGAGAGGTGGTGGAGGCCCCATCCCTGGAAACCTTCAAGGTCAGGTTGGACGGGTCTGTGAGCAACCAGATCTGGTTCAAGCTGTCCCTGCTCCCTGCAGGGGGGTTGGGCTGGGTGAGCTCTAAAGGTCCCTTCCAACCCAAAGCGTTCTATGATTCTATGATTCTATGATGCAATTGCTCACCACCCACTGACCCGATCCCCAGCCAGTCCCCAAGCAGCAATCGCTGCCCCCTGCTCAACTCCCCCCAGTTTCTATACAGAGAAGAGGTGACAGCAGCATTCTCCAATTTATAGTTGTCGTGGTTTAGCCCCAGCCAGCAGCTCAGCACCACGCAGCCGCTCGCTCACTCCCCCTACCCCGATGGGATGGGGGAGAGAATCGGAGGAGTAAGAGTGAGAAACACTCCTGGGTTGAGATAAGAACAGTTTAATAATTGAAATAAAGTAAAATAGTAATGCTAATAGTAACAGTATAATAAGGATAATAATAATAATGATACACGAAGCAAGTGATGCACAATGCAATTGCTCACCACCCGACGACCGATACCCAGACAGTTCCCAAGCAGCGATCACTGCTCCCTGGACACCCCCCCCCCCAGTTTCTATACTGAGCATGACGCCATATGGTATGGAATAGCCCTTGGGGCAGTTTGGATCAACTATT
Organism: Pelecanus crispus; assembly: GCF_030463565.1. Classification (NCBI taxonomy): domain Eukaryota; kingdom Metazoa; phylum Chordata; class Aves; order Pelecaniformes; family Pelecanidae; genus Pelecanus; species Pelecanus crispus. The sequence goes on along the minus strand of NC_134667.1, from coordinate 1,965,439 downwards.
CTGGCTGTGCCCCCTCCCAGTTTCTTGTGCCCCCGGCAGAGCATGGGAAGCTGAAAAGTCCTTGACTGGCATAAGCAGTACCCAGCAACAACTAAAAACATCAGCGTGTTATCAGCATTCTTCTCCTACTAAATCCAAAACACAGCACTGTGCCTGCTACTAGGAAGAAAATTAACTCTATCCCAGCCGAAACCAGGACACCAGAGAAGGGCAACGAAGCTGGTGAAGGGACTGGAGCACAGGCCTTATGCGGAGCGGCTGAGGGCACTCTGTCTGCAGAAGAGGAGGCTGAGGGGAGACCTTATCGCTCTCTACAGCTGCCTGAAAGGAGGGTGTAGTGAGGTGGGTGTTGGTCTCTTCTCCCACGTAATTAGCAATAGGGCAAGAGGAAATGGGCTCAAGCTGCACCAGGGGAGGTTTAGGTTGGATAGTAGGAAAAATTTCTTCACGGAAAGGGTGGTCAAGCATTGGAACAGGCTGCCCAGAGAGGTGGTGCACTCACCATCCCTGGAAGCGTTCAAAAACGGGCAGATGTGGCACTTGGGGACATGGTTTAGTCTAGTCTACCCTTGGTTGGTTTAGTGTAGACTTGGTAATGTTAGGTGAATGGTTGGACTGGATGATCTTAAAGGTCTTTTCCAACCTAAACAATTCTATGATTCTATGACTGTGTTTCCTTCTTGCTAGCTGGTGGGGACAGAGCTGTTATTTTGTTGATCACATCCATTGGGACCTGACGACGTCCGTCTTGCCATTTTATTCCTAAAAATTGCATCTCCTGTGCAGGTCCCTTGACCTTTCTTTGTTTGATGGCAAAACCGGCCTTCAGAAGGATTTGGACTGTTTTCCTTCCCTTCTCAACAACTTCTTCTGCTGTATTGCCCCACACAATGATGTCATCAATGTACTGCAGATGTTCTGGAGCTTCACCCTGTTCCAGTGCCGTCTGGATCACTCCATGGCAAATGGTGTATTTGGTTTCTGTACGTGCACGAGTAATTCTGCCTCTACCTGCAATGATATCCCTAACGTCACGTACCATTATTGGTCTCGATACGTGTGCGTCACTGTAACGCTATTGCTGTCTCGATCTGTAGTGGTATCGGGATCTGTAATGGTATTGGTGATGGCATCTGTCATGGCACTTGTATCTGCATCGGTATGTATAATGCTATCGCTATCTGTAGTGGGATCAGAATGTGCGATGGCCTCTGCATCGGCAAAGGCATTTGTAATGCTCTGAGTGTCTGCTGTGGCCTCTGCATCTCTTAGTGTACCTGCACCTGACTTTGCATCAGCAATGGTCTCTGCGGTGGTTTCTGCAGTGCTATCTGCAGCTGCAGCAGAATCTGCATCTGGCATGGCGTCTGCATCTGCAGCGCTATTGGCTTTGGTGTCTGCACTGTGGCATCTGTGCATCTGCAAAGGTCTGTGCAATGGGTTCTGCAATGGTATTTGATCTGCCATGCCATTTGCAATGCTGTCTCTGTCTGTAATGGCATCCGCATCTGCTCTGGCATCCGCAACACTCTATGCATCATCAATAGCATCTGCAATGGGAACTTGCGGTGCAGAGGTGTCTGATGGTTCCTCTGTCTGTCACGGGCCCTCAGTCGGTAATGGTGTCACTTGCTGTACCTGCTGCTTTTGGTGTAATTGAAAGTGCACTTGGATCAGTGACTGCACTTGTATCCTCAATTGTATGTGCAATTGCACCTGTATCTGGAATTGTATCTGGTTTGTGCCTGTCCCTGCAGTTGTATTGGCAATTCAGTGTGGGTCCGTGCCTGTAATGATATTGGTCTCTGTGATGATGCTGGCAGCAGTGTATTTGATGGTGCCAGTATCTGTGTCTCTAATGGTATCTGTGCCTGTACCCGTAATTGTACCCGTAACTGTATCTGCATTGCTAACGGTATCTGGACCTGCACATGTACTTGGAATGGTTTCTGTATGCGCACACGTAATTCCCTCTCTAGCTGAACTAGGAAGCGCAGGGGTATCTCTAATGGTATCTGTACCACTGACGGTCTCAGGATCTGTGTGACTACCTGTAATGCTATCGCCTTCTCTGTACTGGTGTTGGGATCTGTGACAGTCCTGGTAGTGGCATCGGCAATGGCGTGGGTACCTGTATCAGTATGTGCAATGCTATCGATAGCTGCAATGGGATCGGCATCTCCAAGGGCCTCTGCACCTGCAGCGGGAGCTGGATCTGCAATGCCATCTGCAATGGTTTCTTCAGCTGCAGTGGTACCTGCCTCTGCAGTGCTGTTTGCTTTGATAGCAGCACCTGCAGGGTTGTCAGCAGTGGCTTGTTCAGCTGAAATGGTGGCTGCAATGGCATTTGAATCTGCAATGGCATCTGCAAAGCCATAGCGTCTGCAATGCTCTGTGTGCATCTGTACGCTCTCCACTGCAGACACCACTGCAGATGCAGATGCCATTGCAGATGCAAATACAATTTCAGATGAGGTTGTGGATGGAGATGCTGTTGAAGATGCAGGTGCCATTGCAGATGCCATTGCAGATGCAGAAACCATTACAGACACCAGTGGAGATGCAGATGCCATGTCAGACACCACTTCAGATGAAGATGCCGTTGCAGATGCAGGTACCTTTGCAGACGCCATTGCAGATGGAGATGCCGTTGAAGCTTCCTTTGAAGATACAGCCCTTGATGCCACTGGAGATGGCCTTGCAGACGCAGATACCACTGCAGATGGCCCTGCAGATGCAATTGCCTTTAGAGTTGCTCTCAAAGATGCTGAAGCCATTGCAGTCACCCAATGGAGATGCAGATACTCCCTGTACCTTCAGTGGTATGTCTACCACTCCCTGTATGTGTAACGGCACCTCTGTCTGTAATGGTTCCCCTCCCAGGAGCGAGATCGGTCTCTGTATCTGTATCCATAGCTGTAACTGAATGTGTACTCGTGGCTGGGGCTCTTCTGGTGGCTGGAACTGCATGTGCAGTTCTGTCTGTATCTATGACTGCCCCTGCAAGTGTATGCGTAACGGTGTCTGTGACTGTACTTGTATCTCTAATGGTAGGTGTCTTCTGTCTGTATGTGCCCCTGTATCTGCCGTTGCATCTGCAATTGAGTCGGTATCTTCCTCGTGGGATTGCTGTCTATGGCTGTATGTGAAAAGGCATTGTCAAGGATATCTGCAATGGCACCTGCATCTACAATGTTCTGGCCAATGGACTGTGCATCTGCAAAGGTATCTGCAGTGGCGTCTGCAATGCGAATTCATGCTGCAGGGCCATCTGAAATGGTATTTGCATCTGCAATGGAAGCTGCAACGGTATCTTCTTCTGTAAATGGATTGGGCATCTGCAATGGCATCTCCATCTCCAGCACTACGTCCACCTACAATGCTCTCTCTATTGGTATTTGCAGCTGAGGAAAGGCATGGGGTTTTCCCTCAGATGGACAAAACCAAATGATCAGAAAACAGGACAGGTTGCAACGCCCGTCAGGTATTAATGAATTACTTAAAAGTCAAGCGAAAGAGAGGTGCTGCGATGACAGACAGTGAATTTCACACCCTGCCTCATATCCAGAGGCTCACGCTCGGCACGCTCCATGCTCCTGCGTGGCAGGTGGCTTTCCGCAGCAATGCTGCTCACCGGGCGTTGTTAAAGACATCAGCCTCACAGATGTTTCTGCCTCCCCCCAGACAGCCCTGATACCATCAGTCACTGCCTGCCTGCCGGGTGCCCCCACCCCTTCCTCCTGGTGCTCCCCTGCGTGCCAGCAGCCACGGCTCTCTGAGCAGGAGAGACACTCCACTCCTCTTGGCAGCCTGCAAGCACAGACTAGAGCACAGGGCTAGTCTTTTTGTTCCCCTTCCTGGGCTGCACTTCCCCCCCGGAGCTGGGTGCTGGATCCTGGTGGGGGCTGGGTGTTTCAGCCCTGTCTTGGAGCCCAAGCGGTGTGTGCGTCCGTGCACACCCGTGCTGCACGCGCCTCTCTGTGAGTGTCTGCGCGTGCCTGCTGGGAGTCCATGTGCAGCCCGGCTCCCGCATGGACCTGGTGTGGGGAGCTGCCGCAGCTGGACTTCTGCGGGACAGGCAAACCCCGCAGGGAGAGGCCGACACACGGTGACCGTGGTTGCTCCGGCCGTGCGCTGAGAGTGGGTGCTGAGAGTGATGCCCTGTTTCCCACGTCAGCTCTTGGCACCAGCCCCGGGGAGGTGATTGTCGTGTCACAGTGGGCAGTGGTGGCCGTGTCACCATGATGTCACTGTGGGCTTGTGACACGGGCGCCCTGGAGGGTATAAAGGGTGCTGCTCCCAGAGGCGGGGGAGCATCTGGAGGAGAACCTGGGTGCTGCTGGGCAGGAGTATGGAGAGTACTCGCCAACGACCTCTCCGGCGTCCACTGTGCAGAGGGGCCGCGCGGGTGCCCGGCAAAGCAGGGCAGGAGAAACTCCTTCTCTCCTCAGCCCCGCACCACACCTGGCCAGAAGCTCAGCACCCAGCTGGTGCAGGCCAAGCCGCGCATGGAACCAGTGCGTGCGCGAGCACAGGACTGCTGGCAGAGTGGGACACAGGTGCGTGAGTGCAGGCGGCTGACGGAGCCCCTCTCTGGGGGAGGCTCCCGTGCCAGCCCTGGCCATCCCTGACAATTCCCACGGCTGTGCCCCTCACACCCCGCTGGCTCCTGACGCGCAGGTGCAGCCATGCAGGCAGAGGTGCTGAAGCAAGACCTCCGCATGCTCCGGGAGCACCTGCTGCAGTGTTCTGGTGACTCACAAAGGCACAAGGAGCTGCTGCAGTGTCTGGTAGGTGTGGAGTGTTCCCCTTGTGCCTGGGGGCTGGGGCTGCGGGACCTGAGCCCCTGAGCCCTCCTTTCCCCCTGCAGGGCAAGCAGCAGCAGGAGCTGCGGCAAACCATGGAGGAGCTCAGCATGGAGGTCAGTGTCCCCTCCTCTGCCCACGTCCCCCAGCTGCGGCACCTGGGGCTGTGTCAGGGGCTCAGTGCCTGTGTCCGGCTCCTCTTCCCAGAACCGTCTTGTGGCGCGGTGTTTTGAGAACAACCGCCGGGAGCTCCAGCAGCTGGAGGGGCTGGTGGCCCAGGCAAAGGTGAGTTCACAGAATCACAGACTGGTTGAGGCTGGAAGGGACCTCTGGAGATCATCTGGTCTTGTGCAATGCCCCTGCTCAAGCAGGGTCACCTAGAGCCACTTGCTCAGCCCCATGTCCAGCTGTGGACCGCGTCCAGAGTTGGGCCTGGGGGTCGCTCTGGCTGCCTGCAGTGCCTGCAGGGCTGGGAAGGAGAGGGGATGTGAGGGCAAAGGCAGTGCCCGAAGGGAGCCATGAGTGCACTCATGCGAGCGTCCCGGTGCCCTGATGCCTGCTTCTCTTCCCCTTCTCTCCCACAGGAGCACGTTCAGCTGGCAAAGGAGGAGGCAGCTGCAAGCCTGGAAGAGGTGCTGAAGGTACAGGGGAAAAGGAGGCCCGTTCTGACAGGGTCCGGGAGGGGGGTGCCAGTGCTGGGTCCGTGCAGCCCAGCAGCCACGGGCAGTGGTGTGGCTGCGGAGGATATTTACTCCGGGATATGGCATCCATGATGGAGGGATTGGGCCTCTGGAGATCCCCCAGGCTCTTGGCTGTGGCTGTGCTGCAGAGGGGACCCTGATGGGTCTGCAGGCACAGCAGGCACAGCAGGCACAGCACTATGGCTTTGGGGAAGGGGGTGCGATGAGTGACCCTCACTTGGGTGTACGGGGACACTGGGTGTGACAGGAACCCAGGCATGGGCTGGAGGGGAGGCGATGGGGAGTCTGGTGTTGCACCCTGGCCGGTGGCATGGGGGTCCTCCTCCACCCCCTGCCCCTCCTGGAGCCGTTCCCGTTCCCCCTTCTCTCCCAGGCACACCTCTGTCAGGGAAAGGCAGAGGGAGGCACAAAAGTGCGGGAGCTGATCAAGGTCTGTGACCCGCACCCAGAAGTGCCTCGGGGAGTGGCCAGAGCCACTGAGCAATGGTGCTGGCCCCAGGACACCCGTGTGCCTGCCGCCCTGGCCCTGGCCTGACCTCCCAGTGCCCTGGGGACTGAGTGGGGATGCCCTTTCCCACCATGGCTCCCTGCAATGTGTCCCGCTTGCTTTGCAGGGGGAGCAGTGGTCAGAGCTGGCACAAGCTGTTCAGGAGCAGGCTGAGGTCAAGAAGGTACTGGGGACTGGAGGGACGGGGGCTCCACAGGTTTGTGGGGGGAAGCCCCCTCACAGCAGACATGGCATGGACTCCTGACCGGGCCCTTTGCTTCTCCAGCTGCTCAGGAACAAGCTCCAGCACCTCCTGGAGAGACAGGAATGCCTCCGAGAGCCAACAGCTTTGTGAGTGGTGATGGGGCCCCGACTGAAACCTGGGGCAGCGGGGTGGGGGATGCTCAGCAGCTTTGGGCAGAGCTCTGCCACTTGCAGACATCTTTGTGGCTCCTGTCCGCTGCTCCAGCCTGCTCTGGAGAGCCCTTTGTCTTCTCGTGAGCAGCTCAAAACCTCTCTGTGCCACTCCGGACTCCTGCAAGCAGCTCTGCAGCACTCTGAGCAGCTCCCAGGCTCTCCTCCATGCCCCCCAGGCCTGGGGCGGGACAGGGGCAGGGGGTGGGTCTGTGCAGTGCTGGGATGCCGCGGTGCCTGGTGCCAGCCCCGGCAGAGCCTGGGCAGCACCCTGGCTCCCTGTTGGCCACCCAGGGGGCCACCATGCCGGCCGAGGTCTCTTCTCACAGCCCAGAACCCTATGGTGCCCGTAGCAGGGGGAAGGCGGCGCAGGCGGACAAGACAGGCGAGTCGCTGCTGCAGGAGATGGTGGCTGTGTGGCTGGTAGGACAGACAACCCCGCTGTGGGCCTTGGGGAGGGAAGGGTCTGCACTGTGCCCAGGGGACATGGGGGCACTGATCTCAGCGCGAACGAGGGAGGGGGGCTGAGCCCCCAAACCTCGCCGCCTCGCACACCCCAACACATGTCCCTGCTGTGCCTTGGCCTCTAGGAGGAGCAGCTGGCGTCAAGGAGGCATAACATCACTTCTTGGCTGAGGTGAGTGGCCCGGGGCAGTCAGGGTGCCGGGGCTCTTCCATAGGCACTGGCATGTCCGTGCCAGTGGTCCAAGGGCACTACGCAGCTTTGGACTTCTCTGGGATGAAATGGTTCAGTATTTCTTTTCTTTGTAGCTTGGGGGGCGCGTAGGGGGGGATTTTGGGGCCCACCGGGGAGACGTACAGTAGAGCCGAGAGAGGTAGCCGGGCCCCTCACCCCAGTCCTGAGCGGGGAGTGTTGTGCCCAGCACGGTTCAAGGTGCCACGGTGCTGTGCGAAGAGGGTGGTTGGAAAGAGCTGAGACACATTTGCCCCCTGTTCTGCCTGACCCCTCTCCTGTCCCACAGGAGATTTCTTCTGTTCCTTGCCTTCCTGCAGATCGTCGTCCTCATCCTGGTCCTGCTGAACAGGGACATCCTTAACTGGGTCCTGCCACCGAAGCTGGCGGCTGCCTTTGGGAGCCGCCCAGTGACGTCCCGGTTCTTTTGACATAAAACCAGAAAGAGAAGACAGACATCTGTGATTGTAGGACAAGTGCGCGACTGTGTCAATAGTGAATGTCTGCTGACGGGCCAGAGGGAGGTGGCTGCTGCTTTCCCTTCTGCCTGTGCGTGCCCCACGATGGCTCTGCCTCAGACCTGGTTCTTGCCCGATTTGCAGGCAGGAGGGTGTGTGCACCGTCCTGCGTAAACGGTTGCCCGTTTTCACACAGGCGCAATGGAACTTGACCAACAATGACCGCACTTGCATAAGAGGGTTTGTAGTTAGGAGAAACCAGGCCAAACCTGCTGAAAGTGCCAAAGTTGCAACAAAATAGTGCAAACTCAGCTAATAAATATGCATTAAGCATGCTTGCATGGGGGTTGATGTGAACAAATCCTCAAAAGCGTATGGTAACAAGGGATGTCATGGCCAAAGCATATAGGTTATGTACATTGCAAAAATGAATATGTGAGTAGTCTCAAAACTGTATATAAAGGGTCAAGAGCATGAAAAGGGGTACTTCTCATGCTCCCAGCCAAGAGGCACCGTTACTGCCAGCAATACAAGGGGTTTTAGCTAGGGTGTACTTCTGCTGCCTTCTTTCCAGTACCTGCGCACGAACGAGAAGAAAACAAAATGCGAGCAAATCCTTTTTTACTAACACCGTGAATGCCAGGTGACCGGTCGGAGGGAGGTGGCTGCTGTGCTCCCTACGACGGCTCTGACTGTACACCGCTATGTACCGAGTACAGGTTCACGAGAAGGTGGCGAGCCACAATGACCACCCGCAGGCTCAAGACCTCCTTTAGGAAGAATAATAAAACAAAGAGGATGTGTGGCAGCTTGACTTGTTCCTCACAAACGTTCTTCCAGGGGGCTTCCAACAGCTTGCACTGCAGACATGGATCTGTTGGAGCGGGTCCAGAGGAGGGCCACAAAAATGATCCGAGGGCTGGAACACGTCTGCTATGAAGAAAGGCTGAGAGAGTTGGGGTTGTTCAGAGTGCAGAAGTGCAGGCTCTGGGCAGAGCTTCCTGCGGCCTTTCAATATATAAAGGGCGCTTGCAAGAAGGACAGAGGCAGACTTTTTATCAAGGCTTGTAGTGACAGGACAAGGGGCAATGGTTTTAAAGTGAAAGAGGGTTGGTTTAGCTTGGGCGTAAGGAAGAAATGTTTTCCAGTAAGAGTTGTGAGACTCTGGTCGCCCAGAGAAGTGTGGCTGCCCCATCACTGGAAGTGTTCAAGGTCAGGTTGGGTGGGGCTTTGAGCTACCTGATCTAATGAAAGATGTCCCTGTCCATGGCAGGGGGGTTGGACTAGATGATCCCTTCCAACCCAACCCGTTCTATGATTCTATGCCCTGGATCAGCCCCCACCCAGCTGCTCGCTGGGTGCAGCAGCACATGCCCTTGGTGCCCAGACAGCTGTGGAGTGGAAGAATGCCCAGGAGAAACCCAGGAAGAAGGCGGCTTCAGATATGATGAAGAGGATTATTCCATGTCACAGGCGTTTTTGGACAGTAGCGGTGCGGTGGCCTTGGAATGTGCTTCCTTGTACAATGTCTTGTCATCATTGGATTACAACTAGGACTATGGAGAGCAGAGCTAGGGCCAGGAGTTGTGATGAGTTGTGGTGGAATCATATGATTAAACGTGACATAGTAAGTATGGCGGCAGCTGCTCCCAAGATGGGCCAGGGGCTTGGGTCTACTATGTGGTAGGAGTGTGCTTGGTGAGCCATTAGATGTTTTCTGGTAAGTATAGGCTTAGTAGGAGAACAAAGACGTAGGTGTGGATTATGGCTACTGCTACTTCTAGGATTGTTAGGAGGAATCGGATTGATGCAGTTAGGATTGACACTGCTGGGATGATGGGGAGTAAGGCGGTTGTGGCTGTGGAGATGAGTTGAATAAGGAGATGTCCTGCTGTAAGGTTTGCTGTGAGGCAGACTCCTAGCGCTAGTGGTCGGATAAGGAGGCTGGTGGTTTCGATTATGATTAGGGCAGGAATTAGTAGTGTTGGGGTTCCTTTGGGTAGTAGGTGTCCTCGGGAGGCTGAGGGTTGATTTCATAGGCCTGTGAGTAGGGTGGCTAGTCATAGTGGGAAGGCTAGTGCGATGTTCATTGATAGCTGGGTGGTTGGGGTAAATGTATATGGTAATAGGCCTAGTAGGTTGATTGTAAGCAGCAGTACTATTAGTGATGTCAGGATTAAGGCACATTTGTGGCCTTCTTTGTGGCCCAGGAACATCCCTGGGCAGCCAGGAAGGCAGAGGAGGTGGCACAGGGCTCTCCGGGGAGCACCCTGGGGGCCTGCAGCAGCTCTTCCTGGTCTGGGGACAGCAGCTGGCCCAGCACTGGCAGGAGGGAGGCAGGGAGGGAGGCCAGGACAGCAGCACCACTCGAGAGAGAGAGAGAGAGAGACAGCCATGCTGCTGATCATTTCCACCATGCACAGCGTCATCTCCGTTAACACCGTGTGAAAACGCGTGCATCTGAGCAGCCCTGGCTGTATGCAGAGGTGCCAGTCTGCATTGGGTGGCCCTCCAGCCTGAGGGGACCTGCACACCACGCTGCTTGATGCCAGGAGCCAAAGGAGCTGCTGCTCTCTGTGCTCCCGGGTGCTTCTGGGCCCCTTGTCTCTGGGAGCTGCAGCTGCGGGCGGAGGCTCACCCACAGGGTTGCTCCCTCCAGGCAGCACAGCAACCCTTTCTTGGTAGCCCCTCTCAGCTCATCACGGGCATCACCAGGCGGCTCTTGTGATGTCATAACCTGCTGCCCTCCATAAAACCCCGCGCTGCAGAGGTGGGCAGCAGTGCGAAGCAGAGCACTGGCAGCAGCTAGCGCATGCCTAGAGAAGAGGTGCTTGGGTCTCGGGAGGAGAGCAGGCTTTTCCCTGTGCCTGGTCGGTGTGCTGGGCTTGTGGAGATGCCAGCCACTTTGGGCAGGTGGGTGCAAGGGGGCCCAGAAAGCAGAGGGTGGTCAGGCCAGAAGCCTTGTGTGCTTCCTGGCTTCCCGGCAGGAGCAGGCAGCCCCACAGCACGGGGGCTGTCTGCACTACTGCCCTCCAGCCGGGCAGCCCAGCAACCCCATTCTGGGGGCACGGCCCTGCCCCTTCTGTGGGGAGAGCCGAGCAGGGCCAGGCTGCTGCCCCTGTCTCAGGCCAGAGCTCTTTGTGCCCCAGGGGTGGGGTGCAACGGGCCAGACCTTCCCAAAGGCCCTTGGGCTTTCAGACTTGCAGCTGTGCTGAGCACAGGAACCTGGTGGCAAGCGAGCTCCTAAGCGGATCCCTGGCAAATATGTGTCCCAGATTTTGCGCTTTGCTAACAGCAGTGGTCCTGCTCTTTTAGACAACGCCACACCCACCAGAAGGGCAGGAGTGTCCTGAGGCTCCTTCTCCTGCTGCTTCCCGTCCTGTCGGGTGAGTACCCCTCACCAAAAATGGGCCTCTCAGTCCTGGGGAGAGGGAGCAGCTCCTGAGGAAAATAACCATCTCTTGACAATGTGACCCACAGCTCTTGTCTACTGCTGGAGACACCCAACGGTGTGGGGAACGGGAGCGTTGCAGGTAAGTGTCCCTTGCTGTGGGAAAGCCAACGCCTGCAAAGGCCGTCGCTCTGCCCTCCTGCCTCCCCTGGGAACACGCAGTGCCTGCTCGAAACTCCCCATCACCGCTGAGGCAGAGGCGAGGGAGGAGCACTTCTGGTCATCCTTCAGTCTCCTTAGCGCCTGCTTGGGGTTTAACACGGAGACGGATCTTCCCGAGTGACTTCCAGAGGGTGGCAGGCTGAAGTGGGGAGCACTTTGGCAGAAGGTGCCTTTGCTGCCTGCATACCCATCGGAGAGCCTGGGGGGGGGTCAGATGGAGACCCGAAAGATGCTCTGCTGAACGTGGATGGTTAAAGAGGCCAGGTTTGGGTCAGGGTCTCTCCAAAGCGACTGAAAGCAGCAGGAAATTCTGCCACCTCTCCGTAGGGGAGTCTCCTTTGGGAAGCCCTGGCAGTGCTCCTCATGCTTGCTCCAATAGAGTGTCTCTCCAAAGAGTCAATTCTGGCAGTAAACAAGCTACTTAAGGAGTCCATCCCACACCCTCTTTATCTTGCAGGAGGTGTCGGGCCTTCCTGAAGCGGAGCTGCAGTCTCTGGGGTAAGAGCGCTTTCTTGCCAAGCAACACACGCTGTGGAGCCGTCTCAGCTGGCTTCATGCTGCCTGCACTCACTTGCTTCGCACCCAGGGCTCCCGGCCTTTCCATCTACTACCCACGGTGCTGGAAGGGAGCCATTTGTAAACCAGAGGAAGGAAAGGGGCTGGGGGACGGGGCTTGACCCAAGCTCACCTGACCCTTCTCTGCACGGCGTTTGGAGCCTGCCTGCAGAGGCTTGGCAGCTGCTGGACAAGACCTGCTTTCCCTCTGCCTTGCAGGAACTCACAGGCTTGGCTGGAGTAGAAGATGCGGGAGCTCGAGGAGACGGTGGCTCAGGTGTCTGCTGCGAGGGGGAACATACTTCAGGCAGTGAGAGAGGTCCTCGTAGACCATGGTGTCCAAGCAGAGAAGAGAGAGGTAAGGGTGCTGGCGGTAGATCAGAGACCCCGCTACCTATCCGGGCTCCCTCCTGCTGCTTCCTCTTGGCACTCTCAGAGTCGGCACCTCTTCCGACAGGTCTTGCCTTGGGTTTTCTGACACACAGGCGCTCCTTGGCTCTGTGCTAGGGCTCGGGGTTCATGCAGAATGGCCTGTGCACGTGTGTGTGTGTGTTCACTGCCATCTCTCCATTCCCAATTTTTCCCCAGGAAATTCTGCAGTTGACACAGGTGGCAATTAAGAAGGTGCTTGAAAACTACCTCCAGATGCCTGACTGGGCTCTGGAAGCCATAGGTAGGAAGACAGGAAGTCTCACTGCCCTCACGTTGTCTATGGCACTCCCCCAAACTCTGCCAAGCTCTGCTTTCCAGCCTGAGAAATGCATCCTAATGCACTGCTTCAACTCCTAATCTCTCTCCACCGTCATGTAAGGTGCCACCATTGATGAGGAGAGGACATCCAAGAGTTATGGTGAGCAAGGCAAGAAGACCTGGTGGCTTTCTCCATTTGCCTTCTCTTCTGGAAACCCTCCAGAGACAATCTTGCAGGCAGGTGTCACAAAGGAACTCCTGGCTTCAGTGTGCTTCACCTCCTTGCTTTCCATTGGCAGACCAAGTGCACAGCACTTTGCTGCAGCCTGCATTGCATTCCTGACCCCTGCGATCCCTGGCAGCACTGCGTCCCATCAGGAAGGGGACCGAGATGAACCCAGCTGCTGTGACCTGCCCACCACCCTTGGCTGCAGTTTGCCAAGGAACTTTGTCCTTGGGAGTCCCACTGCCATACGGCATCTCTGAGGGTCCCTTTCCAGAGTGGGTGGGAGTGGTGGGGGCTGCTGAGCCATGCCAGCAGCGAGAGGTGCTCCTCTGGGCCCCCGGCCCTGATCTGGTCTACCACGTCTGAAGCAGGGTCCATGTCTGCATTGGACCTTGTAGCTGCAGCGGAATCTTTGAAGGACGATGGGGTGAGGTACGCTAGGGAGACCTGCCCTTTCTCTGCAGGCTCTGAGAAAGCAGAGCTGCCTTGGGAAAGGCGGTGGAGCCCAGAGGGTTTGTAGAAACACTTCCATATTGCCCTGCTGCCCATGCACTTGTACTCATTTACAAACAGGATTGCAGCCCACAGGCAAGGCAAGGTCTCTGCTTCTGGCCAAACAGGCAGCTGTGGTGGCTCTTTGGCTGCCAGTAGCAACTGATGGTCATGGCTTTCTGGTTTCAGCCCCGTATTGCCCCTGGCAACTGCTGGGCTTTCCAAGGATCTCGGGGCCGCGTGGTCATCCGGCTGCCTGAGCAAATCTGGCCAAAGGCTTTCACCATCTAGCATATCTCCGAGGCAGTCTCTCCTTCCGGGGAAGTCAGCAGTGCCCCCAAAGACTTTGCTGTCTCCGTAAGTCCTGGCCTTGCACTTCTCGGGGAGGGTTGGGGGTGGGGGGCGGCCCCAGGGAAAAGCTGTACCAGAGACGTGCTTCTCGTGGTGGCTTCTCTCAGAGCTCTGTCTGGGGCTGGGTGCTGCAGCGCACCGCATCCCCTGGGGCGCCACTGGGGGCACGTGCAGGTTCTGTGCCTTTGGGGGCTTCTTCTCTGCTTCATGGCCAACGATCCTGGAGCACATGCTGAAAGCATCCCGACCCACACTCACCCTAAGCTGAGTCACCAAGGGAGCCAAGGGAGGTGGGCAAGGGTTCCCACGTTTGGCCTCGCCGTGCCCATTTTCTGACACCCTGCTTCGGCCTGACCGGCTCCCTTTCTCTCTCGTCTTTGAGGGAGTGGATGAGGCAACGGCAGAAACTCTCCTGGGGACATTCACCTACGACGTGCACAAGGAGATCGCTCAGACATTCCATGTGCAGGTACCGCAAGAGCTGTGGGCAGGATGCCCGGGAAGAAGGCAGGCTTGTCTGCAAGTCCTTGGAGGAAAGAGTGCAGAGGATCACCCCAGCCAGCCTCTGCTCTCCCACGCTCCATGCCCCTGCGGGGAAGGCGGCAAGAGGAGGGCAAATGGGGCTTTGCTCTGCTGGCCGAGGCAGCTGCCCCACCTTTGCAAGGGCTTTCCTTTCCCTTCGGGTAGCGCAGAGAAAGCAGCAGTGGGAAGGGGTGCGGGAAGGGAAACAGTCCCCCTCAGGGGAGACGGTGGCAGGGAGGATGGCAGACGCCTGCCCCCCTCAGCGGGACTCTCCCCGCGTCCCGCGGCAGCCCGGGCAGCACTGTGCCTCCGCTTTCCACAGCTGCCCTCAGCAAGCCTCTGAGGCCAGGCCTTTGCTTTCTAGGCACAGAGGGCTCCTCCTTGGCCCTGGCAAAGGGGGCTCTGCTTGCCCTGGCTTCCTCCTCCGTCAGGGCTGCCCTTTGGTCCTCAGCAGGGGAGCGCAGGCAGGGGGGCCTCCCGCAATCTGTTGTGGCTCTTCCCACCAGCGCAATGATGGCTCCCCACATTTCTTTACAGAAGGAGCTTCCCAGGACCTTTCGCTACATCAAATTCCAGGTGCAGAGCAACTGGGGAAACCCAGAGTACACCTGTGTGTACCGGGTACAGGTTCACGGGAAGATGGTGAGCCACAACGACCACCCGCAGGCCCAAGACCTCCTTTAGGAAGAATCATAAAACAAAGACGATGTGTGGCAGCTCGACTTGTGTGTGTCCCTTGCAAACGTTCTCCCAGGGGGCTTCCTACAGCTTGTGCTGCTAGTGGGGAAGGGAGCTTTGTCCCTCAGGAGAAGGATGCTTGTGGTCCGGGCTGCAAGGGACAGCGCAGGGGAATGGGGCTTGAAGGAGAAGCCCCCGTGGTCCAGCTCCGGCTTCCACAGCCCAGGGTCGCTCACCAAAGCTCCAGTGTCACTGAGAGAGCAGAATCGCAGCCCCGGGAAAGCTCTCCTGCTGGCAGAGAAGAGGAGCAAAGCAGGCCTGTCTAGGCACCATGTTTAGTGTTTCATTTAAAGGCACATAAAATGGGATATCCTTGGAGAATAATTCCCCCCTTTTGTCCGTTTACTCTTTCTGTGGTCACCTCTTAGCTCCCCCCACAAACACCCCTCATGCCCTCACTTCCCCCGCAGACACGCCCATCCCCTTCCCTTCTCCCACACCCCTCCAACCCCCTCAGCCACCCACGTACCCGCTCCCCCTCTAGACACCCTGGCCCTGCCTGCTCCCCGCTTCAGCCCCACACTCGCGATGCCGGGCAGGTCAGCGTACTTGGGGTCAGCCATGGCCGGGGGGCATTGACAGGGGGGACGTTTTCCGGGGGATGCCCCTGGGTGGCCTTGGTGTTAGCAACTTACTCATAATTGCTTTTCAACGTGATGAAGATAAACGAGGAGCATTTAGGAAAAACTCTACAAGAGCTGATGTGGGTGCAAATGTTCATAAAAAGGACATGGGTTAAGAAATGGAAGAAGAAAGGGTCTTTTAGTGTACCTGTGCCAAGACTAAATGGGAAAGGTCTCTCTCTGCTGCCTGTCTTTAATGTCCTGCCAAGCACCGTGGAGAAAACATCTACATGGGATTAATAACTGGATCTTTTTAGAGATGAATTTAAGAGTGAGAGGGGAATTCATCACGGTGGGTACATTTAGTTTAGTCTTCCTTTTCTGGCCAACACAACTGTAAAAGCCCTTCTATTATTCTTTGCATCTTTTGCCAAATTCAGCCACAGCTCTTCCTTCGCTTTCCTGATTCCATCCCTACACATCCAGGCAGCATCCCTATATTCTTCCCACGACACAGGGCCCTGCTGCCACTGCCTCTGCATTTCCTTCTGACGCTGCACTTGGACCAGGAGCTCCTTACTGAGCCATGCGGGCCTCCTGCATTCCTTGCACAATGTCTTGCACATGGCAATCAAGAGCTCTTGCACGCTAAGAAAAATGTTCTGACAGAGCTGCCAGCTCTCTTCAGCTCCTTTAGCCCTGAGGGCAGTGTCCCAGCGCATCCCATCCACTAATTCCTTAAACCACTCAAACTTCACTCACCTGAAATTCAGGGTCCTGACCGTACTCTTTACCTGGCCCATATCGCCATATCCCTCAGGATCGAGAATTCCACCAGGGCATGATCACTGCAGCCCAGGCTGCAACCAGCCTTGACCTCTCTATTTACTTCTTCCATGCCTGCAAGCAACAGGTCTGGTAATGCTTCCCCTCTGGCTGGGCTCTCTATCACCTGCATTAAGAAATTATGCTCGACGCACTCCAAGAGTCTCCTGGACTGCTTACAGCTCGCTCTGCTGCTTTTCCAGCAGACGCAGGGGGACTGAAGTCCCCCAGTAGGATCTCAGCCTCCCAGTGGGATGCTTCCTGCCGCTGAAGTAAGAACGCTTCCTCAAAAGGCTCCTCGTGCTCAGGTGGCCTGGAGGGAACACCAGCCATAAGGTTTCTAGCTGCACAGTGGTGCTTAGCTCCTCCTCTCTGTTACCCAGGCTGCGTGCATTGGTGCAGAGCCATTGGTACACACCCTAATTCCTGTGAAGCTTTTCACAGCTGTTTCCCTGTTTCTTCCTAATACATCACCAGCCCATGGCTCTTCCCTCTTACTCAAAACTCCATCCCCTTCCTCACTAAGTCGACTTTTACACGCACCTGGCCTCTTTTATACCATTTTCTGCCTAACCCCACTTTGTTCCTCCCGGCTTCCCCTTCCTCTGCACGTCCCTCATGGCTTTGCATAGCTCTCCTGATTCCCGCATCCCTCCCAGTCCATGGTCCCTCTGATTCACAATCATGTCACTTGACAAGTCCGGTTGGTCCTCTGGGAAGTGGCACCTGTAGTTTCTTGATGGCACAACAACTAGTGTGACTGGCAAAGTTCCTTTCTTGTCATTCACTCCATCTTTCGTCAAGTCTCTGTCTCAGCACACTTTGCTTCTGGTTTCCCCTTTTGTCTCTTAGCTTCCCAATTCACAAGGTCCCCAAGCAGATAACCTTGCTGGAATAAACACTCTCCCCCTCTCACACGCCTCCATCCATCAGCATGACTGGCCAGCTTTGGTTCCCAGCACTGCCTCCCTCAGCATCTGCCCGTCAGGTTTGTGTCCCTGTCTCTTGCCTGTGGCTTCCTCCTTTCCTCATTATTGTATTATGCCTTGTGGCAGCCAAACAGGGCCTTGACCCAATACTCTCAGGGGATCAGACGTGCTCCCTCCACACCCCCATACACAGGTGAGAGCAAGCTATGCTGTGGCTGGCTGTCACGAGCAAGATGAAAATAGAGACCATGCCAGCGCACGCGTAGACAGCCCCCACACAGAGCGAGGGCTCCTTTTGTGCCGCTGTCGACGGTGACCGCAGGCGGTGCTGGGGCAGCTGCAGGCTCCCTGGGAGGAGAAGCGCAGATAAACTGCCCCGAGGGCTCAGCCAGGGCCGCTGTTCCATGTCACTTCCATGGCCCGTATGTTTTGCGGGACAGTCGCTGCCGGGGCCTGGAGCTCGGAGGAAAGTGGAGGCTCGGGCAGCTGCGCAGGCCCAGCTCTGGCTGGGGTGTTTGTAGCTCCCCAGGGCCCTTCCTGCTGCCTGTTGGGATCCCTGCCCTGGGACACGCCAGCAGCACAGGCCCCGCTGCTCCGCCAGCCCTGGCGGGACAGGTGCCGCGCCCAGCGGCTGCCGGGGGAAGTCCCGGCCCCTGCCAGCAGCCCCGGCGCCATTTGCCCTGGCAGCCCCTCTCCTCTCCCGCCACGTGCTCTGCTCTGATTGGCTGCCAGCACCGGCCACCCCTTCCGCTGTGCCCAGCGAGACATCAGGCGCGGAAGGCCCTGCCCCTGCCTGCACAGGGGCCGCCACTTTGGTTTGGCCGCCAGGTTGGGACAGGGTGCCGCCATGCCATGGCCGTCAGCTGCCATTGGGTGACACCTCATGCTGCTCTCTGATTGCCTGACGGCCATTTCCTGACACCGTCACACCCGCCTGCTCTCAGGCAGCCCCTGGGATTGGCTGGCAGGACTGGCCACGCGTCCCGGTGTCCCCAGGGCCACGGCACAAAGGAAGCCCCTGGCATTGCCCACAGGGAGGCTGCCACTTCCCACAGCCTCCTTGCCCACCTCTTTTCATCCGGCACTGGGATTGGCTGGCAGCCATTTCTTCACCCCTTCATACCCACGTCTTCTCAGGCAGCCCTGGGATTGGCTGCCCACCGCCTTTGGGCCAGGAAGGGCTCACATGTACATATATGGACATTTATCTAAAATATATATTGTTATAAATAGGTGGACAATTATGTATAAATGCATATTTTATTTAAAATTATGAACAGTATTTCTTTATCTGTAGCTCTATATGCATGTAAACATTTACAAAGCTATAGAAAGTAAATATATGTTGCCATAAACACATAGGTATGAAACAGATAAAACCTTTTTTGTAATAAGAGCTAGTGGAGTGAGCAATTAACGTTCAAATGTGAATAGAAACAAAAGGAGAAGGCCAGGTCGGGGTCCCCCACTTTACCAGGCTGCAGAACAAGCCCTGGCAGGGCGGGGCTGGGGGCACTTTGGGAGGGCAGAGGGGTGCCCGAAAAGTGGTGGGGCGTGGGCAAGCTGGAACATGCCCAAGGGCTACGGCCCGCGTCTAGGAGGCCTCCAAGGGGCCCCCACAGCAAATCCTGTCACCTGCAAAGAAGAGCCCAGTGCTGTGAGCCAGAGTGGGAATCCCCCCCAGCCCAGCCCAGCCCAGCCCAGCCCAGCCCTGCAGGGCGGCCATGCAGGCTTACTGGGGCAGGCTCTGGGCTTTGACCAGTGCTGCAAGACACAGGCCATGCTCTCCGTGAAAATGGAAAACCAGGACAAAATGCCAGCTTCAGAAGACCACGTGCATGGGGACAAAGAGGAAAAGACCCCAAGGGAATCCCCCAGAAGAACCACATGAATGAGAAAAAGCAGCCAATGGGCCCATGAACTGCACATTGCACTTTGAGGTGTCACACTAAGAAGATTGATGGTGGAGGTGAGCTCCCTTTCCCCATGGTTGGGGGGATCTCACAGCTCCCTTTAAGAACATTGTGGGGGGCAGGCTGGTGCTACATGTTTTGCCTCATTCTTAGCTTGATGACCTGATTGAATGTTGCAAAAAACTCCAGATGACTGAGTGAGGGGAGACGTCAGGAGTGGGCTGGGACTTGTCCAGGTCCACCTGAGCCACACCAGCCAAACCCAGTACCCTGTGTGTATGTCATGTGAAAGGACAGGGAAGCAGGGGGTAGTGGTTGATGGAAATGCATTGAATCCTGCAGGCCTTGAGCAGGATGCAAATGGTCTGTAATAAGGGGTGGAGATTGTCCTGGGTCTGGCTGGCGTGGAGTTCATTTTCTTGACAGCAGCACGTATGGTGCTGTGCTGCGCGCTGGTGGCTAAAACAGTGCTGATAACACGGTGACGCTGTGGCTATTGCTGATCAGTGCAGGCGTAATGTCAAGGCCTTCTCTGTGTCTCATTGCATCCCCACGGCGAGGAGGCAGGGGGTGGGCAAGAGGCTGGGAGGGGACAAGGTCAGGGCAGCCCACCCGAACTGACCAAAGAGATAGTCCATGCCATCTGGCATCTTGTTAAGAAATACAGCTGGGAGGGGAGTTTCTCCAAAGGAGCCATTGCTCGGAGACTGGCTGGGCATCGGTCTGCTGGGGTGAGTGAGTGCTTCTCCATCCCTTCTTTCCTTTTCTCTTGTTCCCTCCACTTCTTCAACTGTGTTTATCGTCACCCATGAGTTTTGCTCTCGCTGTTGCCCTTCCAGTTGTCTCCCCCATCCTGCTGGGAGGGAGGCAGTGAGTGCCTGGGTGGGGGTTTAGCTGCCGTCTGGGGTCACTGCACCACACGAGCACATAGCACCTAGGCTGGTATGTGCTTGTGAGGTCACTGCTGCCTGAGTAGCTGATAGGCCAAGAGGAGGCTCATGGCTTGTGTAGGAGCTTGTGAGGTCACTCTTGGCAGAGTAGCTGATAGGCCCGGACCAGGTGCAAGGCTTGTAGAGGAGCTTGTGAGGTCACTGGAGACTGAATACCTCAACAAGGAGTACATGGCAAACAGGGGGAGATGTGCTTGTGAGGTCACTGCTGCCTGAGTAGCTGATAGGCCCAGAGCAGGCCCCTGGACTCTGTAGGTTCTTGTGAGGTCATTGCTTCCTTGAAGAGCTGACAGGGCAAGAGCAGGAACATGGTTTGTGGGGGTGGTTGTGAGGTCACCGGTTCCCAAGGAGCTGATAGGCCAGGCGAAGGCCCAAAGCTTGTGTAGGGGTTTGTGAGATCATTGGTGCCTGAATACTTCACAAGCCAGGAGAAGGCCCATGGGTTGTGCAGGTTCTTATGAGGTCACTCAGGCCTGAGGAGCTAATAGGCCAGGAGCAGGCTTATGGATTGTGTAGGTGCTTGTGAGGCTGCTGGTGCCTGAGTGGATGATGGGCCAGGAGCTGGCACATGGCTTGTGAATGTCCTTGTGATGTCAGTAGTGCCGGCATAGCTGGTAAGCCAGGAACAGGTCCATGGCAGGTGGAGATGCTGTGACATCACCTGTAGCTGCGTGGCGGATAGGCCAGCAGTATGCACATGGCTTGTGTACGAGCCTGTGATTTCCCTGCTGCTGGAATAGCTTTTAGGCCAAGAGCAGGCATGTGGCTTGTGTGGGTGCTTCTGATGTCATGCAGATCATATGGAGCCCCTACCCAAATGTGGCTTTTTGGAAGAAGCATCATCATCAGGAGCCCATGCACCACAGGCAGAGGTGTGACAGTGTAAGCCATGAGCACAGAGCAGTGGCAGCAGGAGGGGGTGAGGTCACGTCACCGATGGCACCCGTGGCCGTGGGGCTGGGTGCAGAGCGGCCGTGTGCATGAGAGGGGCACGACGGGGGACGGGAGCTGCCTGGCCCCGTGGCTGCCAGGCCGAAGGAGCAGCCCCTGCAGCCCTGGCTGGAGCAGTGGGGCTGGGGGTGGCTCGGGGGCACGGCAGGGATGTGCCTGGGCACGGTGCCAGGAGGAAACCACAGACTTCCTGCACGGGCGCTGCCAGGGGAGCGCGGCGAGCGCTGCGAGGCCACGTGGGCTGTGGTTTGTGCACCTGCAGGCTCCAGGTCCCGATCCACCCGCGGGGAATAACGGCACCGCAGTGACACGCTGAGAGCCAGGGACATGTCTGAGCCTCGGGGCTGCGTGTCTGCTGCCAGGGCAGGGCCATGTCCCAGCTCCGGCTCCTGCGAGGGACCCACCGTGGGTCTCTCCAGGGAGGGAGGCGTGAGCCAGCACTGCTGGCATGGAGCTCTTCCCCTGGCCAAGGCTTTTTCCCAGCTGCTGCTGCCAGCACAGCAGGGGCTGTGGCAGGGGAAGGGGCTGTTCCCTTCCCATCCTGACACAGGTCGCGCGGCAGTCCCAGCCCTGTGCTTCCCATGTCTCGGGGGCCTCGGGACACTCACGCCTTGGGCTCTTGGATGAGCCCAGTGCAGGAGATGCTCAGTGCTCCCTGTCCCCACAGCAGGCTGCAAGGAGTGACAGACTCCTTTCCCCTCCACGCTCAGCTCGTCCTGTGACGATCCCCCACCGCAGTGACCCTGACGCCCGCAGTGGGACAGAGATGTCCCTCATATATGGTCATGAACGGCGCTGGAGAAGTTCATTGGAGGACTGATCTGTGTCGGAGGGGAGATAGCTGCCGCTCATGTCTAAAAAGGTGCTGCTGTTTCGCTTGGCTCCTCCTGCAGCTGGGTCGGCATCTGCAGAGATATATCAGCCTGCCATCGTCGTTGTCCCCGTGAGTTGCCCGGAGCCGTGGCAGGGAGCGGGGCGCAGCAGGGCTGTGCCAGCGGGGCAGCAGGCTCAGGATGGGGATGGAGGGACTCCTGTCCCCTCGGGTGCTGTGCCTGCTCCTCTGGGTGCAGCTGTGCAGGGGTAAGTGCTGGCTCCCTTGTCTCACCGCCCAGGGCCAGTGGGTAGCGGCGGGGTATCAGGATCCCTTTGGGGCTGGGGTTGCTTTCCCGGCAACACTGGGACAAGGGTCAGAAGGTGCTCACGTCCATGGACCTTCTGCCTTTCCCTGTGCCTCTCTGTGTTTAAGGCAGCCCGTGCCTGGCTGCATTTAGAGACATCCCCCATCCTGGGGTACCCTTTTGGGCTCCTTGTTCCCCCGGGCTGTGCCCCTGGGGCCAGCAGTGGCCCAGGGGGTGATGGCAGCACTCAGGGATCCCCAGGGCACAGCCAATCTGCGGGGTGCCCCGCAAGGTTTGTGTGCTGCTCAGTGCCCCCGGGTGCAGGGGAGCCCCGACCCCAGGAAGGCAGTTTGTGTCCCCCAGGGAGAAGGGGAGCGGGCTGTCTGCACTCGCAGGCTGCAGAGGATTTTCCTTCCTGGGGGCCCCGGCCAAGCACAGGGGCTGGGCTGATGCCAGGGGCGAGGAGGGGACGTGGGTTGGGGGATCCTTGGGATTGTGTCGGTGCTCCCTGAGGACACAGAAAGCCCTGGGGGTGGTGTGGGTTTGGGTGGTGCCAGGGAAGGTGGTGCCGGGGAAGCTGCGGGCGTGGGGGCATGGGGCTGTGCAGGGTGTGCTTGGCTGGGGAGGAGACGGTGCCCTGTGCAGGGCCTGGGGGCACGGTGTGTGGGTGGGCACGGGCAGGGGCCGTTGGCGTGGGAAGAGGTGCCAAGGGCTGTGGGGTGGTGAATCACCCAGCAGGGCTGGAGTTGGGCACCCCAGCCCTGCACAGACCGTGGGGACAGGAGGGACCCCAAAACTGCTGCAGGGACAGCCTGGAGGGGAAGGGGCTCCCACCCCGGTGCCTGTGACTCGGCCTGGGCAGGGGTGACCCTTAGACCTGCAGTCTGGAGCTCGGCACTCTCCTGACCGGTCCCATGTTGCTGTTTGAAGGGGCTGCAGAGCTGAGGCTGGAGGATGGCGGCGGGCCCTGTGCTGGGCGAGTGGAGGTGAAACACCAGGGCCGGTGGGGAACCGTGTGTGGTGTCTTCTGGGACATGGATGATGCTGCAGTGGTTTGTAAGCAGCTGGGCTGTGGGTCTGCTGTGAAAGCTCATACCAATGCACACTTTGGGCCAGGATCTGGCCCCATTTGGATGGATGAGGTTGACTGTGCTGGCACTGAGTCTGCCCTGTCTGACTGTACACACTGTGGATGGGGACAACACAACTGTAATCACAATGAGGATGCTGGAGTGACGTGTTCAGGTAAGGGGCCAGCCTGTTCCCCACCTTTGGGACCGGGACAGGGGAAGGGACCTGGCTGTGCCCTCAGGGAGCAACAAGCGGGTACCGGAGCAGGGCTGGGTGTGGCTGGTGACACTGCCAAGCTGGGACTGTCATTGCTGCTGTCCCTGGTCCCTGAGGAAAGAGCAAGGGGAGCCCACCCTGTGTGTCCAGCCACTGCCAGGCCCCAAGGTGGCTCAGCCCACCCTCAGTGGGGGCCTGGGGCTGGGAGATTAATCCCTCTCCCTGCCCCGGGATGGCTGCTGGTTCCCATCTTTCTCCTCCCATTCAGCCAGGACCTGTCTGGCATTGCCGAGGGCCAGGTCCCCCCATGCCAGAGGCACCGGGAGCTGCTCACGTGGCCACCCAGAGCCCCGGGGAAGGGCATGAGATGGCAAGGGACTTTTGGGTTGTGCCTGCTGGCAGAGAGGAGTCCCTCAGCCTCAGCAAAGGGATGTTCAGAGGGGAGGAGCGCTGGCCTTGGGCAGAGGAGCAGGGTGGTCCGTGGCACCTCATTCCTCTCCCAGGGTCCCCCCATGAGTTCCAGCCCATGGGGATACGGCCCCAGGCAGGCAGGGCCAAGCTGCTGCCCAGCCTTTCCTGCCTGCCCCAGCCCGCGGCTGCCCTGTGCCACAGGGGCTTTGCCAGCACTTGCACTGTCCTCAGTGCCTGTGCTTGCACCGGGAGCTCGTCCCACTGGCACCCACTGGCAGCGGTGGGGTGGTTGCGGTCTCTCTGCCTGTGGCCACCTTGCAGAGCAGCTGGGATGTAGGCACGTAACTGCCAGAGGGCTCTGGGAGAGCTTGAGGGGTCTTTGGTTGCTCCAGGATTTGTCCAGCTGGTCGGAGGGGACAGCCCCTGCTCATGACGTGTGGAGATCCATGATGGGAAGCAGTGGAAGACTGTCTGTGACTCCGACTTTGGTCCCAAAGCTGCTGAGGTGGTCTGCAGGGAGCTCCAGTGTGGCGTACCCCTGTCCGTGCCTGGGGCAGCTCGCTTTGGAGAAGGTGTGGGTCCCATGTGGGACAGAGAGCTGCAGTGTGCCGGGAACGAATCCTTCCTCATGTTCTGCCCCAGGGGATCCCCCAGGGACCAGCCTTGCACCCATGCAAATGCTGTCGGTGTCACCTGCGCACGTAAGGTCACAGGGGGGCTGTTACATATCGTTTCCCCACTGGGTCCCCTCATGGCTGCAGAGCTGCTGAGAGCAAGGCTGTGCCTGTGGAGCATGGGAGCCTGGTGCCAAGTGGGCAGCAGCCTCTGTGGGGCTGGATGTCCTCCGGCTCCTGCCTGCAGGGCCCTGCAGCCCCCAGGGGCATCTCCTGGGCTGCCTGCGCCATCCTGCCCGATAGCCAGAGCAGGGCCCTGGGCTCTGTCCCAGCCCCCCTGACCAGCCTCGCAGGAGGGGCAGTGTGGGTGGGGGGTGGCAGGGATATACGCACGCGTGCACACACACACGCACGGCTCCCTGGTACCCTCACAGCCACCCTCTCAGCCCAGTTCCCTTTCTCCCCTCTGCAGCTGCACCCAGGACGGCAGCACCAACCCCGCGAGCAGGTAACCTGTCCTCCCTGCCAGCGCTGGCTCTTCTCGGGGCCAGCTGTGAGCCACAGCCGCAGGGAGGGGGCTCCTTGCTGGGGTGTGAAACTCCCAAGAGGAGGCACCGGGACAGCAGTGGGGAGGGGCGTTGGGGAGGGCTCTCATTTACCCAGCAGCCTGGGAGCTTCCTCATCCCTCACTCCTGGGGTCCCCTACCCCTGCTGTAGTGGGGGGCAGCACTGGGGTGTGCCAGCCCCCACCTCTCCCAGGCCTGCTGCTGCCCTTTCTCTCTTCCTGCCCATGCAGATCCCAGCTGGGACCGTCCCACCGGCAGCGGGAGACTGTCGTTGCCCGTCATCATCTGCATCGTCCTGGGGGCCCTTCTCTGCCTGCTCCTGGCCCTCCTGGCCGGGCAAGTGCGAAGCGCCAGGGCTGGGTGCGCAGGTGGGTCCCGGGGAAAGATGCCTCCTGGCAAGGCCAGGGGTGCTGGCAGGTGTCAGTGAGCGGCACAGGCAGAGCTGGGGGGATAAGCGTGTGTGCTGCCTTCATTGCCATGTGCCGCCTCATCCACCGCCTGACCATGGGCCATGGGCCACCAGCAGCAAGGGGTAGAGAGAGTCCAGGCACGGCGGGAGTTAGGGACGGGGCGAGGAGAGAAATGGCAGAGCTGGGCTGGGGGAGGTGGGAGCAGAGAGGACACATATGAGGACACGACACTGGCAGCGCTCCGGGCAGCTCTGGAGGGGTCTGTGGGGCAGGGGAGATGCCAGGAGGAACGTGGGGCAGCAGGGTCCATCCCTGTGGTTTCAGGCCCCCAGGCTGTTCCTCTGTGCAACCGTGACCTCCCCGCGGCAGGGCAGGGGCCGTGCTATGGATCCCTGGGGCAGAGAGGGGGCAGCTCCAGGGGGAGAGGAGAGGCGGGAGCTGCTCCAAGCTCAGCACCGGGGAGCTGACCCAGGGGCCAGAGGGGCACAAGGGCTGTCTCTGAGGGGACGCTGTGAGGGTGTCGCTGCCCCAGATCACCTCCGTGGGGACATTGCCCTCACTGAGGAAGGGGTAGCGGTGAGCAGGCAGCGCAGCGGGGCTGTGCTGTGGCCAGAGCCTTTTGCTGGCCCCGGGGACCAAAGCAGGGGGAGCAGAGCAGGATCCTGTCCCCTCTCTGCCTGTCCCTGGGCCAGCCCTGCCGCTGTCCGCAGGCTCGGGGAGAGCGTGGGAGCCCTTCCCTGACGCCGTCTATGAAGAGATCGGTTACGGCCCGGCATGGGAGAAGCAGGCGAGGTTCAGCGGCTCAGGTGGGTGTGGGTCCCTCATGGGGGCACATCGGCAGGGCTCTGTCCCCAAACCTCCACCTAGGGCTGACCCACGGCAGTCCCCTGGCCTACGGTCCCTGCAGTGCTGGGGTGTGTGGGGAGAGCAGCCGGGTCCTGGGCCCAGCAGAGGAGCTTCCTCCCCAGCAGTTCTTCCCATCGCAGCCAGGGACAGCCCCTCTCTGCCTGCCCCTGCATAAATCCCTGGGTGACACCGCAGGGCTGAGGGAAGGGGCTGTCCCGGGGCAGCTCTGGGAGCCCCGTTGAGGCAGGCTTGGTCCCAGGGGAGCAGGGTGAGTCCTGAGCCCTCCTCCCCACACAGCCCTGCCTCTGTGGGTCCCCCGTCCCCAGCAGCACTCACCACAAGCCGGCTCAGCAGAGCACACTCCCATAACAGCCGCTGCGCCTCTCTCCAGGCTCCTACTCAGAGGGGTCCCTGGCCAAGCTGCAGCCCTACCCCGCGGACAGCAAGGAGGAGGAGGGTCCGGGCTCAGCACCAGGTAACAGGGTGTGGGAAGGAGTGGATCTCTCCTCCCTGCGGCCATGTGAGGGACAGCGGTGTCACTGAGTGTCCCCACAGAGCTGGGGAGTCTCCTGGGGTGCTGCCAACACCAGGGTCTGAGCCCCACGGCCCTGCGCATCCTCCCGCCCTCTGCTCTGCAGATGTATCTCCTCAGTGTCACCAGCTCCCCTCTCCTTTCAGACGTCCCTGTCCTGCTTGGAAGTGACCCAGCGCATGGCTATGATGATGCCAGGGAGGTTTCTGCCCCTGGGGAGGATCCTGCCCCTGGGCAGGGAGCCTGGGAAATGCCCAGGGCACCAGAGGAGGGAGCAGGGCCCAGGGATGCCCCTGGAGGTGAGAGGGAAAGATGGCGCTGCCGCTTTATGGGATGCCATCCCTGGTGCCGGGTGAATCGCTGCCGTACGGAGAGCCCAAGCTCCTGGGATGGGGGACCCTGCCCTGGGAGTTTTCCCTGGGGGGCCCGGGGCTGGCAGAGGGAGCTGGACATGTCAGGAGGGAGGAGGAGACGGGAGGCAGGTGATGCAGAGAGCAGGAGGGGCACCCCATGGGGCCAACGTGCAATGGCCTGCCTTGCTGCTTGCAGGGGCAAACCTGCGCTTGCAGAGAAGTGCTGGGGCCCCTGCAGCTGAGGGAGATGCCTGGTCCCTGTCCCCAGAGAGCACAGGCTATGATGATGCTGAAGAGGTGTCTCTGGCACATCCCCCTGAGCACAGAAAGGCTGCGACAGCAGAGCTCAGTGCACAGCCATCCCTGAGCCCCGCACCAGGAGAGCCCATCCCTGCCGTGCAGCTGGGTGCAGCCGGGAGCGAGGAGGGGACTTTGCAGCGGGGAGAGCCGTGAGCACCAGGGAACCGTCTCCCTCTTCCCACGGGCAGCAGAAACAGCCGGCCATTGCCTCTCTTTTGATTCCCCTGGTTTCACGCTGTGCCTCCGCAGCTGTTCCTATTAAAAGCCTTTGGGGTATGGCCCAGAGCTGGTGCTTGCCTGCCCCGCTGTCGGGGTGTCTCCCTGAGGCTGACTGGGGGGAGCAGAGCACAAAGACGTGGTGGTGGGGAAGGGGCACATCTCGGGGGCAGAAAGCTCGGGGTCAGGCTGTGGGGCTGCCAGAGCCCATGGTCCCTGGGCAATATTCCTGCTGGCAGAGACGTTTCCACCCTGCCAGCAAAAGTTTCCAACAAAACTGTCTCTCTGCAAGGTGCTGTGATGCGCCCCAGCGGGAGCGCCCATCTCCTCACCTGGGGCTTCCCCAGCTGCTCTTTCCCCCAGGCCCTGCCTGGGCCATGCTGGTCCCACAGCACACAGGCCACGACAGAGCTGCCGTGTTGGGCTGAGCCCTGGGCTGTGGCCCCACACAAGTGAGCCCACAGGTGGCTGCGGTGCCCTGGACCCCCCAGCCAGCCCCAGGGGCTATCACGTCCCGCGCATCACCTCCCACACTGGTTAGGAGGCAGCTCTGCTCCCCACTGCCCTGGCACAGGGTGCAGAGCCACTTGCTGGGGAGCACGGGGCTGGCATTGCCCCTTGGCTGCCTCTGCCAGCACCCCAGTCTCCATGGGCTCTTCTTGCTGCCTTGGGCCCTGGCAGAGCCCCGCACTCCCCTCACAGCCCCACAGCTGCCTCCGTCCTGGGCAGGGGCTGGAAGGCCCCATGGCAGCCCTGGCAGCCCCTCCTCCTGCTGCGCCTCAGCCCCAACCCCTGCCCTCCTGCTGCCTGGCCACGGGGCTCAGTGTGGGTTTGTGCTGGGGCAGTGCCTGTGTGCAGGTGCAGGAGGGGTGGGAGCAGGGGGCGTGGGGGGACCTTTCCCTCAGCGCTGGGGGAGGCAGAGGAGGGAGAGGCCAGGGGGAGGGAGAAGGGATCCCCATGAGACGTGGACTGGAAGCCAGAGCCGTCATCCAGCCCCTGGCCTGGAGAAGGGCCTGGCTGGGAGGGTGCTAACGTGGGCACATTTCCATGGCAGAGGGAATTTTGTGTCCCTCCCTGTCGTGCTGTCACCCCAGCCAGCAACTAAGCACCACACAGCCGCTCGCTCACCCCGATGGGATGGGGGAGAGAATCGGAGGAGTAAGAGTGAGAAACACTCCTGGGTTGAGATAAGAACAGTTTAATAATTGAAATAAAGTAAAATACTAATGATAATGATAACAATATAATAATGGTAATAATGATGATAATAATAATAATATGCAAAGCAAGTGATGCACAATGCAATTGCTCACCATCCACCGATCGATACCCAGACAGTCCCCGAGCAGCAATCACTGCTCCTCGGCCAACTCCCCCCAGTTTCTATACTGAGCATGACGTCACATGGTATGGAATAGCCCTTTGGGCAGTTTGCATCAACTATTCTGGCTGTGCCCCCTCCCTGCTTCTTGTGCGCCTGGCAGAGCATGGGAAGCTGAAAAAGTCCTTGACTAGCATAAGCAGTACCCAGCAACAACTAAACCATCAGCATGTTATCAACATTCTTCTCCTACTAAATCCAAAACACAGCACTGTCCTGCTGCTAGGAAGAAAATTAACTCTATCCCAGCTGAAACCAGGACATCCACCAAAGAGTGCACCCATCAAATCCATACCTCCCCAATTTAGAGGGAAGGATGTTGTGGGGGACCGTGTTGAACGCTTTACAGAAATCCAAGTAGATGACATCCATTGCTTTTCCCATGTCCACTGATGCAGCCACTCCTTCACAGAAAGCCACGAGGTTGGTCAGGCAGGAGTTGCCCTTGGTGAAGCCGTGCTGGCTCTCTCGAATCACCTCCCTGTCGTCCATGTGCTCGAGCATAGCTTCTAGGAGGATCTGCTCCATGATCTTCCCAGGCACAGGGGTGAGGCTGACAGGTGGGTAGTTCCCAGGGTCCTCCTTTCTTCCCTTTTTAAAAATGGGCACAACATTCCCCTTCTTCCAGTCCCCAGGGCCTTCACCTGACTGCCAGGACTTTTCAAATATCATGGAGAGTGGCTTGGCAACTACAACAGCCATTTCCCTCAGGACGCTGGGATGCATCTCATCAGGTCCCATAGACTCATGTACATTGAGGTTCCTCAGGTGGTCTCGAACCTGATCTTCCCTTACAGTGTGGGAGGGGCTTTACCCCCCTGTTCCCCATCTTGCGGTCCATCTATTCGGGAGGGGTGAGGAGAGAGGTTGCCAGTGAAGACTGAGGCAAAGAAGTTGTTGAGTACCTCAGCCTTCTCCTCGTCTGTTGATCCTAGGTCACCATTCTTGTTCATTGTGGGGGGTGGGGTGGGTACGCTTTCTTTAATCTTCACAGCTGTGGACATGTTACATCCCTGGCTGCAGGGCAATGTGCAAGAATGTCCTGAAGGGATCTCCCAGAGCTGGCACGTCCCATGGTTGGTGCAGAGGAGAAGGACATGCTCTGGAGCAGGGATTTCCTGCTTCACTGTTAGAGGGACAAGGCATGACCGCTGCCTTCTGCTGGGGATGGCTGCAGGGGTGTGAAGCCGGGAGTACCCCCAGGGCTGTCCAGGGCTGTCCTGCCAAGCAGTTTTGCTGCGCCTCAGGGGGCTGTGTGCCGGGGCAGGGACTCTGCCGCCTGCCAGGGTCAGCACTCAGCCTGCCCGGGGAGCTCGCAACAGCGCTGCGGGGAGAGGCTGTGGGTGGAAGGAGCGATCCCCAGGAGGGCAGGGTCTTTGCTGCTGAGAGGGTGCTGCGTGAGTCATAGAATCATAGAATCGTTTAGGTTGGAAAAGACCTTTAAGACCATCCAGTCCAACCATGAACCTACACTACCAAGTCCACACTAAACCAATCAAGGGTAGACCAGACTGAACCATGTCCCCAAGTGCCACATCTACCTGCTTTTTGAGCACTTCCAGGGATGGTGACTCCACCACCTCTCTGGGCAGCCTGTTCCAATGCTTGACCACCCTTTCAGTGAAGAAATTTTTCCTAATTTCCAAACTAAACCTCCCCTGGTGCAGCTTGAGCCCATTTCCTCTCGTCCTATCGCTAATTACTTGGGAGAAGAGACCAACACCCACCTCACTACACCCTCCTTTCAGGCAGTTGTAAAGAGCGATAAGGTCTCCCCTCAGCCTCCTCTTCTCCAGGCTGAACACCCCCAGTTCCCTCAGCCGCTCCCCATCAGCCCTGTGCTCCAGACCCTTCCCCAGCTCCGCTGCCCTTCTCTGGACACGCTCCAGCACCCCAATGTCTTTCTTGTAGTGAGGGGCCCAAAACTGGGCACAGCATTCCAGGTGCGGCCTCACCAGCGCCGAGTACAGGGCAACAATCACCTCCCTGCTCCTGCTGGCCACACTATTCCTGATACAAGCTAGGATGCTGTTGGCCTTCTTGGCCACCTGGGCACACTGCCGGCTCATGTTCAGCCACTGTCAACCAACACCCCCAGGTCCTTTTCCGCCAGGCAGCTTTCCAGCCACTCTTCCTCAAGGCTATAGTGTTGCATGGGGTTGTTGTAAGCAAAGTGCAGGACCTGGCACTTGGCCTTGTTAAACCTCATACAGTTGGCCTCGGCCCATCGATCCAGCCTGTCCAGGTCCCTCTGCAGGGCCATCCTACCCTCCAGCAGATCGACACTCCCACCCAGTTTGGTGTCATCTGCAAACTTACTGAGGGTGCACTCAATCCCCTCATCCAGATCATTGATAAAGATATTAAACAAGGCTGGTCCCAAAACTGAGCCCTGGGGAACACCGCTTGTGACTGGCTGCCAACTGGACTTAACTCCATTCACCACTATTCTCTGGGCTCGGCCACCCAACCAGTTTTCTACCCAGCAAAGACTACGCCCTCCAAGCCATGAGCTGCCAGCTTCCCAAGGAGAATGTTTTGGGAGACGGTATCAAAGGCTTTGCTAAAGTCCAGGTAAATGACATCCACAGCCTTTCCATCATCCACCAGGCAGGTCACCAGGTCATAAAAGGAGATCAGGGTGGTCAAGCAGGACCTGCCTTTCATGAACCCATGCTGGCTGGGCCTGATCCCCTGGTTGACCTGCACTTGCCTGTTGAGTTCACTCAAGATGAACCTCTCCATAATCTTTCCTGGCACTGAGGTCAGGCTGACAGGCCTGTAGTTCCCCAGGTCCTCCTTCCGGCCCTTCTTGTAGATGGGTGTCACATTGGCAAGCCTCCAGGCATCAGTGACCTCCCCTGTTAACCAGGGCTGCTGATAGATGATGGAGGGTGGCTTGGTGAGCTCCTCTGCCAGCTCCCTCAGTACTCTCAGGTGGATCCCATCTGGCCCCACAGACTTGTGAGCGTCCAGGTGGCATAGCAGGTCGTTAACTGCTTCCTCCTGGACTATGAGGGCTCCATTCTGCTCCCCATCCCTATCCTCTAGCTCAGGGGCCTGAGTACCCTGGGGATGACCGGTCTGGCTGTTAAACACAGAGGCAAAGGCGGCGTTAAGTACCTCAGCCTTTTCCTTGTCCTCGGTGACAATGTTCCGCCCCACATCCAGCAAGGGATGGAGATCCTCCTTGGCTCTCCTTTTATTGCTGATGTACTTATAAAAACATTTTTATCTTGCCACAATGCGGCAACCCAGATTGGTTTGCCTCTGCGCTGCCAGTTGCTTTGCTTCCATTGCTGCAGCCACCCCCACAGGGCATTTGCCACCATCCATGAGTCAGTATAGAGATAAAGGACTGGCCACTTTTCTCGTTCAGCAATATCTGAAGCCAGCTGGGTGGCTTTCACCTCTGCAAACTGACTCGACTCCCCTTCTCCTTCACTGGTTTCTACGACTTGTCGTATAGGACTCCATACAGCAGCTTTCCACCTCCGATGCTTTCCCACAAGACGACAGGACCCAGCACTGAACAGGGCACATTGCTTCTCATTTTCTGGCAATTTATTATACAGTGGGGCCTCTTCAGCACGTGTCACCTCCTCCTCTGGTGATATTCTAAGGTTTTTTCCTTCTGGCCAGTCCATGATCACTTGCAAGATTGCTGGATGACCGGGGTTTCCTATTCGAGCCCGCTGTGTGATCAGTGCAACCCACTTACTCCACGCAGCATCAGTTGCATGATGTGTAGAGGGGACCCTCCCTTTGAACATCCAGCCCAGCACCGGCAGTCGGGGTGCCAGCAGGAGCTGTGCTTCAGCACCAACCACTTCCGAAGCAGCTCGAACCCCTTCATATGCTGCCAGTATCTCATTCTCAGTTGGAGTACAGCGGGCTTCGGATCCTCTGTATCCCCGACTCCAAAACCCCCGGGGTTGACCTCGAGTCTCCCCTGGTGCTTTCTGCCAGAGGCTCCAGGCAGGGCCATTCTCCCCGGCTGCAGTGTAGAGCACATTTTTAATATCCTGCCCTG
Source organism: Pelecanus crispus (assembly GCF_030463565.1). NCBI lineage: Eukaryota > Metazoa > Chordata > Aves > Pelecaniformes > Pelecanidae > Pelecanus > Pelecanus crispus. Next base: position 1,932,495 of record NC_134667.1, on the reverse strand, counting down.
CCCGGACTGGCCCAAGGGCTACTGCATGAACTATCTCCCGTTTAATTTGTTCAAAGGCTTGTTGTTGCTCAGGGCCCCATTGGAAATCATTCTTCTTCCGGGTCACTTGGTAGAGAGGGCTTACGATCTGACTGTAATTTGGAATATGCATTCTCCAAAAACCCACAACGCCTAAGAAAGCTTGTGTGTCCTTTTGCTAGTTGGCGGGGACAGAGCTGTTATTTTGTTTGATCACATCCATTGGGAGCTGACGACGTCCATCTTGCCATTTTATTCCTAAAAATTGCATCTCCTGTGCAGGTCCCTTGACCTTACTTTGCCATAAAGGCAAAACCAGCCTTCAGAAGGATTTGGATTATTTTCTTTCCCTTCTCAAAAACTTCTTCTGCTGTGTTGCCCCACACAATGATGTCATCAATATACTGCAGATGTTCTGGAGCTTCACCCTGTTCCAGTGCTGCCTGGATCAGTCCATGGCAAATGGTGGGGCTGTGCTTCCACCCCAGGGGCAGTCGGTTCCAGGTGTACTGAACAGCCCTCCAGGTAAAAGCAAGCTGGGCCTGCACTCTGCTGCCAAAGGGATGGAGAAAAATGCATTAGCGATGTCAGTTGTGGCACACCACTTGGCTGCCTTTGACTGCAGTTCCTATTGAAGTTCTCACATGTGTGGCACGGCGATCGGCACCTGTTGTTCTTCGACCCTCAGCAACCCCACAATAGAAGGGTCCTCTGAGAGACCGGGCAAGGTGGACAGCTGTTTAATTTCCCCCGTCTCCAAGGCAGCTCTACCAAAAGCCCACCGGTACCCTTTGGGTCCTTGAAATACCCTCTCCTGAGGTGATCTATGCCAAGGATGCACGGAGCATCTGGGCCAGTCACAATGGGGTGCTTCTGCCACTCATTCCCGGTTAGGGTCACTTCAGCCTCCAGTACAGTGAGCTGTTGGGATCCCCCTGTCACTCCAGAAATACAGATGGGTTCTGCCCCTCTACAACTTGATGGCATTAAGGTACACTGTGCACCGGTGTCCACTAGATTCTTCTACTCCTGTGGGTCTGACGTTCCAGGCCATCGAATCCACACAGTCCAGTAAACCCGGTTGTCCCTTTCCTCCACCTGGCTGGAGGCAGGGCCCCTCTAACACTGGTCACAGTATTCGCTGTTCACTTCCTGTAAATGTGACTCAGAAGTCCCTTGATTAAGGTTAGAAGTGAAATCAGCCCTCTTCCTCTGTCTGGGGAACTGCTCACTGGAAACTGGAGCTGCAATTTTCCTGGGAGAACCGCCTTTTGTACTAGTTTTTCCTTGCAACTCCCGCACCCGTGCCTCTAGGGTCGAGGTGGGTTTTCCATCCCACTTCCTCATATCCTCTCCGTGATCCTGCAGGTAAAACCACAGGGTGCCCCGTGGTGTGTATCCTCTGTATCCTCTCTCTTGAGCATAGGGACGTTGACTCCTAAAGGCTGAGATACCGGTCCGTACAGGTGGGGAGTAGGACAGATCCTCTCTGAGTTGTTGGAACTCTTGGCACAGTTTTTCAGACAGTTTTTCCACAGCCAAGACACAGGCCCGTAGGGATGAAGTGATACTTTCTTCGTATTCCCAGAGTCGTCTAGCCACTTCATCCACCACTGGTGCCTCGTCATCTTTCCAGGTCAGTATTGCCAACGAGTTGGCATACGATGCTGGTGCACTCTGTACCACCTTCCGCCACATGGGTCGTGTGCACCCGACTTCATCTGGATCTTTGGGTAACTGCTCATCGTTCAGGTCACTATAAATCACCTCCAGCACACCTAATACCCTCAGGTACTGGCTACCCTTCTCTACGGTGGTCCATTTACCTGGGCGGTATATAACATCCTCCTCGAAGGGATACCTTTCCTTCACGCTTGACAGAAGTCGCCTCCAAAGGCTGAGCGGTTTTGCCCCTTTTCCAATTGCTTTGTCAATGCCCCCTTCCCTAGAAAGGGATCCCAGATGGTTGGCTTCCCTACCCTCTAAATCCAGGGCGCAGTAATGTGACTCAGGGGTCAGGGTGGTCTTTCACCGCTTCACAAAAAGGAAACCGTGCTTTTCATGCAGGCAAGAACAATGCAGGTCCTGCTGCCAGGCATCATGGAGAGCCTGCAGGATGCCAATGCTGACGTTAAGAGGAAGGTCCTGTCTGTCTGCAGGAATGTGTTGGGTGTTATGAAGAGACATGGGGCCAGCCCCATTGCTCCGAAACTCTCTGAGGAGCTCCTGCAGCTCTTTGACGATGTAAGGCTGCTGTGGGAGCCTGAGCCGCAGTGCTGGGCACTCTGCAAGGCCAGCTGCTGTTGGGCCCAGCGCTGCGGGCAGCACTCGGGCAGGGCTGCTCCCTTCCTCACGCCTCTTGTGTGGCCTTTCAGGGGCCCAGGGCCGTTCAGCTGTGGCTGCAGATGTGGCCCACAGCTCCTGTGTTCAGGAGCCGGCCCCGGAGCATGTCCCTTCCCACCGGCCACACTAATGCCCCTGCGCACCACGGGCAGGGAGCGGCTGTTGCTGAAGTCCTCCCGTCCTCCTCCCTACCACAAGTCCAGCCAGGTGCAGCAGCTCTGCATCAGCCTCAGAGAAATGATGAGTATGGTGGTGAGGGACAGCAGGAGACAGAGAAAGAAGAATGTGTGGAAGAGCCCGATCCCACTCTTCTTCCGTATGAATGACCAGATGGAGAGCGTGGCCGAGGTACAGATTTCAAACCCTACCAGTGGTGTGGGGAAGGGTGTGCTGACACCATGGGAGGGGCTTGGGCATCAGGGGCGAGGGCTGTTGGCAGTCGGACTGTTGGAATGTGTGTCACCTCGGGGTCCCAGTGCCTGAGTCGCTGGGGACAGGGCAGAGCTTCCCTCCTGCCCTGCACTGGGCCCACCGCTGCCTTCCTCCTCCCCGCCGACCCTTTCAGCTCTCCTCCAGCGCAGTCCGTAGGAAAGGTCCCTGCAGAGCCAGTGCAAGCAGGGCCAGAGAAGCTGGCACGGACATTTCCCAGAGCTGCCCTGCCTGGTCCAGCAGCACTCAGCAGCAGCCCGTGGCCACCAAACACACCAGTCCCTACAGGCTCCCCAGCTGTCCCTGCAGGCGTGGGAGGCCAGGGCTTTGAGCCCCAGTCCCTGTCCCCCCGGACTGTGCCCAAGAGACCTCCCGCAGTTTGGGCCAGGGCATGTCCCAGCGCCCAGAGAGCAGGATAGCCCCAGGAACGAAGCGCTGCTGCGCCAGGTCCCCCTGCGTTGGGCCAGTGAACTTGGTCTGCACAGAGGGGTGCAGCAGTTGCAAGGGGTGGAGAGGCAGCTTGTCCCCCAGCCTGGGGCAGGGAGAGCGGTGGGAGGGGAGATGCAGCCAGAGGGGGACCGGCCCTGCGTGCTGGGACCAAAGCTCTGCCTGCCCGGAGCCTGGGCGTGAAGCAGCTGGGGCAGCCGCAGCTGGGGAGCCAAGCGTCTTGCTGGGGGATTCCCATGGGGAGGTGCTGCTGGTGCCATCCTGCTCCGGTGTCTCTGGGAGCCCAGCCCTCGCTGCCTACAGCCGTGGGCCTACACCTGCTTTGCCCTTCAGTCTGCCCCCATCCCTGGCAGCAGCTCAGCAGCGCTTGAGGATCCCTGTTCTGCTGGCCGGCAGCATGAGATATGTGAGGTGGTGGCTGCCCTGTGTCCCTGCCCTGGGCACTGAACCCAGTTCAGACTCTGTGCCCCGCTGCCTCTTCTCCTAAGGGGCTGGGAAGAGCTCGGAGCCTGGCCAAGAGCAGGAGGATGCCAGGTCTCCTTGCCTGGGCTGTGGTGCCATCTCCCAGCCTCTGCTTTTCTGCAGGCCTCTAGGGACACTCTCCTCGCCTGTGCAGAGCTCCTGCAGTGGAGGAAGCTCAGCTACCTGGCCGAGACAGGTCAGACACACCTGACTGGAGAGGGCTTGGTGAGGACAAGCCCCAAACCCCAGGGCCGGGCTGGACGGGGGCTGCCCTAGGTGCCCATGGGGAGGGCTGTGCCTCACCTGCCCTGCTCCAGCCTGGAGCCGCATCCTCCTTCCCTGCCTTCAAGCACAGACCCCCAAGGGCTCTTCTCCAGGCCTCTCTCCCCTCCCTGCCCCCAGGGTGCTGAAGGAGACCCTGGCCCATGCGCACCCTGGCAGTGGGACAGAGGGGTCTCAGCACCCCCAGACCCCCTCTGCCTGTGTCTCTCTGAACCTCAGCCCCACAGGGCTCCTGGCTGGGAGGCGGGAATCGCTGGGAGGGAAGGGGAGCACTGGTAGGAGGGCCTGGTCTGGATGGCTGGGGAGGGCCCACCCTATGGGCTGCTATGAAGAAAATTAACTCCATCCCAGCCAAAACCAGTGCAGTCAAGCCCATCCTACTCCTGCCACGCAAGCGACACGCAGCAGAGAGGAGTGTTTGGGCACACTGGAGGGGCTGTTGCATCCCACAGGCCTTCGATCCCATCTCTTGTAACTGCCCAACTGCAGCCAACCCCCAAACCCCACCTGCCCGCATGGGCTCCCAGTAGCAGAGGCGTGTTGGTGCAGGGGGCAGGCGGGGCTCTTGGAAAAGGACTGGTGAGAAAGGGGATGACTGTTGCCCAGGACAAGAGGGGAAATGTCTCTCCTCTGTCCCCAGCTGTGCCGTCTCCCTGCTGGTGTCATAATGCACCTTCAAATGATGCGGGCTGATGTCACAGGGGGATGCCCCACATCACAGGGAGGTCTCCCCAGCGCCGCAGAGGTGCCGACACTTCCCGGCAAGGCCTGGGTGCTGCTGGGCACTGCTCAGGGGCTCCCCAGTGCTGCCCTTTGGAGCTGCTCCACAGCCAGGAGTGGGGTTTGGAGGAAGCGGGGCTGTGCTGGGGGACCCTCACTGACAGGCAGGACCCTTGCTGACAGGCAGGACCCTCGCTGACAGGGAAAGTAGGGGCACGTCGGAGAGGAGTTTTTGGCAAGGAGCTGCAAAGAGCATCCCTTTCCATGAGCTGAGGGGCCATCAGCAAGTGCGATGGAGGGCTGCTGCACCGTGGCCGTCAGCTTGGAGCTGAGCAGCTTGTTCCCCACGCTCCTGTATCTCTCCACCAAGGGTAAGGGTTCTGGGAGCTCCTTCCCAAGGGGAGGCACCGGGGCTGTCCACTGTCAAAAGCTGCCACTGCTGGGCTGTGGGGGTGGCTGGAGAGGGCTGGGGGCTGCCGCGAGAGCCCTGCCTGAGGGTCCCACCGGGCTCGGGGAACAATGTGGCAAGCAGGACTCCCGGCTGCCCTGAGTCCCAAGGCTCCCATGGGAATGGCTCGGTTCCCTTGCGAGGGGGCCCATCCAGGGCCAGCTTTCCCTGGGAGCGGGTACCTCTTGGGGTTCTGGCTCTGGGATGAAAAGGGGTCCTGCATCGTGGGGCTGGGGTGTCCTTCAGCTCCCATGGGGCTCTCACCAGCCAGCTGGAAATGCCTCTGATGTAAATCAGTCCTTTACCTTCAAGCAGTCTGCTTTGGGACAACCTCTGTTCCTTCCCAGGGGATCCTCTTGTGCCACCAGGCGGGCAGACCGTGTCCTGGGCACTGGGGTGCCATCCCTTTCTGGGGCTTAGATGGCCACTGCCCTGGTCCTAAGCCCTTCCCACATCCCCATTTCTGCTCCAGCCCTGTCCCGGGAGCAGAGGAAGGCTGGCAGTCTGACATTGGAGCACAGCCCAGCTCCGCAGCCATGGCAGTGTTTGTCTGGGCTGTTTGTGGACACCCGCCTCTGTCACCCCCTGGGCGAGGAGCTGGCCGAGAGGCCGTGAGCTGGCTGGCCTGCAGCCTGACACCTCTTTCCCTTGCTTTCCAGAGGTTGTGGCTGTCTGGGATGCTGTGTCTGCGTATATCCTGGGACAACTGAAGCTGGACAAGGTGGGCTGGCGTCTTGGTCCTCCTTTGCCCTGGAGAGCCTGGGCCCCGGGGAGCCATCCCTCCTTGAGCATCGTGGCAGCACACCGAGACAATCCCGTGTGCCCAGAGCTGCTTCTTGGTCAACCAAGAGAGAAACCAAGGCCAGATCGAGTCTGAGAAAGCACTTGGCGCACAATAGGGCTTCACTCTTCCCTGTGCTCAGAGTGGAGAGAGCAAGCAGAGAGGCAGGGGATTATGCTGGGTCCATGCCAAGGATAATCCCTGGGAATCAGTGCCTGTGCTGGAAATGCCTGGGCTCTTCTCCAGCCAAGGGACGTTAGCATGTGTTTTGAGGAGGGGAAGAAAACCAATGGAGAACATGGGCCTTGGCCACAGCTTTTACTTTTGCCATCTCTACAGTACTCACTCATCAGCCTTTTTGTCTTCTTCCTGGGCAGGGTGTCCTGCTTGCAGGACTCGGGACCTTCGCTATGGTCCAAGAGCAATGCCAGGGCGACAAAGAGGTGTATGTGGTTCGCAGACCCGTCTTCCAGCTGGATATTGATGTGTCATGCCTGCAGGAGCTGACGTTCCCCACAGTGGTTATCCCTGGTGAGGAGGCAGCGGCCACCCTCCACTCTCGGCCTCCATGTCCGGGGCTGGGGTGCGTGCTCTCTGCTCTTTGGAAAGGGCTGGGAGAAGTAGAGAATTGCATCCAAAGGTCGGGGCATGGCTTGAGCTCCCCCAAAACAAACCACTCCCCAGGAGCTCTTTTCTATGGCATTTTGTTATGACTCTTAGATGGAAATGTGGCCTGCTGTGGCAGTGACGCTGTTCCTCCTCCTTCCAGGCAATGTCAAGATCAAGCCGCTGAACTACAGGTGGCTATCGCGAGCCACCTCCTTGCCGTGGCACACGGTGGAGGACTGTGTGAAAGAGACCATACTCTTGTACTCTTACCACCTGAAACAGCCAGCACCTCTCCTTCGCCTTCAAGGACATTGGCGTTCTGTCCTGCGAAGATGGTGTCCTGTGCATGCGGTTTTACTACGACTGCGTCACAGGGCTGGAGAGCAAGGCCAGCCGCATTGCACTGCTTCACACTGTAAGCTGCTCAGGTTTTGAGGGCTGCTGCAATGTCTTTGGGAAGCCCACTGAAGGCTGAGCAACCCAGTCGCCATTGGCCAGCCTGGACGTTGCAGGCCACTCAAGTGCCTTTCCCCATGCTCACCCCCACTAACTTCTCCATTAGCAAAGAAAGTTTCTTCTGAGTTTCTGGGTCCTTGCCCTACAAAAAGCCTGGCAGTGTTCTTGCGCAGCTTCAGTGTTTGCTGTGCAGCTTCTCCAGAGCAGAGCAAGGGCTAACGCTCATGGAGGACGATTTGGAAGAGGGGTTTGGAGAAGTGGCTTTCTTCTGGAGCAGGAGACAGGTCTGCTTCCTTTGGGAGCCAAGAGAAAACTGCCTTGGAAACCTTCCAACAGCTCTGGGTCACTTTGCAGAGGCTGTGGATGCCAGTTGCAGATGTCTGCGGTGGAGCGACCACCGCTCGGGGGATGCAGGCTGCTCCTGCCCAGGCATTCCCAAGGTGAGTGCGTTTCCTCTGCAGCCCTCGACCGACCGACCGAGCGGGCGGCTTCCCAGCTCCTGCTCAGCAGCGTGCATTGTCGGGGCTCAACACTCAGCATCGCGTCAGGGATCAGTCCTGAAGTGACTGGTTTATGGTTAACTAATGCTGAGTTTGGGCTCTGCCTGTATTCTCCTGCAGCGACCGGGCACCGTGATTGTGTTTCTCACGCCCAGCCTGCCGTCATTCCCACCAGAGAGAAGCAGCTGCACACGGAGAGGACTTGAAGCTGCATTTTCTGGTGTTGGGGGGAGATTGCCAGTAAAACCTGTGCATGGCCACAAAGGAAAAGGGCTGCCATGCCTTGCACGACAGTCAGGAGGATTAGTGCTGGGAAGCTGCAGAGGGTAGAGGGTCACCCTTCTTCAAGCCTGTGTCATCATTTGCTTTCCAGGTTTCAGTTCCTGGTGGTCAGCAGAGCGCTGGCCAAGTCTTTCGCCACCTGGCACAAGAAGGCTGCAGAAAAGCATGGGAGCAGAAGAGGTACGGGTACCCTGCCCCACGCTGGGTGACCACAGCCCAGTTAAAACGCACTCTCCACGGGGCTGCTCTGAAGAGCTTCCTCCTTTCCCAGGCACAGAGGGGCATCCTGACCAGCTGCTGCACAGGCGGGTGAAGTTATCCCTCCCCGTGCTGCCAAGCCAGGGGCCAGGCACAAGGCAGCAAGACATGGGGAAGAAGCCTTCTGCCAGGTGAGAGCCTTGTGGGAAGGGATGAAAGGGATCCTTGCACCCATGTGGGAGAGACATCCCCTTTGGACAGTGCGGATGCAGGGACTCAGGAAAGTCCCTGACTCATGCCCCACGGTTTTTATGAGCTTGCTTGCCCCATGGCAGGCCCCTTAGTGAGGAAGATGGCACATGTTGAGTGCACCCCACATCGCTTTGCTTGCCCTCACAACAGAGCTGAGGTGCAGCCCTCTCCCATCCATCTGATGGGGCTCAGGAAAGGCTCCCCCTTGCCATGGGAGACGGCCCCACCTCCCCTGCTGCTTCTGCCAGCCTGGGGAGCCTTGGTACCAGATGAAAAGGAGAGGCCAAAGTGCCCCGTGCTCATGCCGACTCCTCCTGGTGTCTCTTTGCAGTGTGCTCCCCCCGTGTCCAGGCAGCTCCCCCAGGATGAAGGAGCCAGGCAGGCAGGAGCCAGCTCCTCCAGCCAGGCCCACCGCTGCACTCCCGTCCTCTGAAGCCTGCAAGAGAGCGTTGCAGGTACGTGCTCTGCCTTGCTGTAACTACCGTGCTGGTTGAGACTCGGCAAAAGCCTCTTTGTGCAGAGAGCCATCCTGAAAGGATCCCTTGGCGTGCGTTCATTGTAACCTGGCTGTCACCTCCTTCAGATCTTCTTCAGGAAAAGGAAGGGGCTGCACGTCCTTCCCACCTGTTATTGCCCCTGGGTTTGTCATGAAACACTTTATTGTGTCCAGGGGCTATGGAAAGTGTACAAGTCCTTTCTAGGTCATTGACAGTGGAGGTCTTTGCTCGCTCAGCTGTGTTTGCCATGAGCTGAGGAGCCTGGCATGACTCCATGGCCCCTCATCTGTTAGGGGAAAAGCGCTGCTGACCGACCAGCTGAAGCAAGAGGCACCGACATGGGCCAGGCCCAAAGGAACATCCCCTCTGGGAGCTGAGACTAATCCTGTCTGCTGCTGCGTTTCCATCCCCTCCAGGAGGTCTGGCAGCTGTCTGCAGAGTGGGAGCAAGGGAAGACCCAGTGGCAAGAGCGGCGACAGCAAGCAAAGGCAGAATGGGCAGCGTGGCAAGCCTGGTCTGCAGGGGAGGACCGACAGCCGCCCCAGGTACGGGCAGTGACTGACACCGCTGAGAGCAGCAGTGACCCTCTCTCTCGGGGCACCAGGGCGGCAGGTCTCCAGGGAGTGGGAGCAGGACTGACCCAGCTGCAGGGCAGGGGTTTGCCTGCTCATCCCTGTCAGGGAGATTGGCAGCAGGGTCCCAGGAGCAAAAGCAGCCGTCGGCCATGATGATGGGCAGACGATGCTGAGTCTCCCGGCTCCCAGGTCCTGCTGCAGGCTCCTCTGAAGAGAAGTCCTCTGGCAAACAGCACCTCTGTTTGCCGTCTGGTTTGCTGAGAGTGTCTCCTTCTTGGCAGGCACTGGGCACTGGAGGCACTTGGACTCCCCACCCTCCAGCCCAGCCCAGGAGAAAGGAGGTCACCCAGAGGTGGAGAAAGGCTGAAAACCCTCTCCCAGCAGAGGAGATGGCAGCAGCAGCCCAGCGGGAGAGACTCCGGCCTGAGTAAGTGTGCGCTGGCTCTGCACACAGCCCGGGGCAGCCGAGCAGTCGTGACCCCACGGGCTGAGGGATGATGCTTCCCTGTTGTTGCAGGCACCTTTCCCCACGAGCGCTCCAGGTCCTCAGAAGGCTGGAGCCATATCAAGCACGGAGGAACATATTCAAGCACGTCACTGACAACCACAGGCGGTGTCAGGAGCAGCAGAGGCAGCTCCCCTGGTAACCATCTCCAAAAAGAGATGGTGCTTCCTCAGCTGCAAGGGAAGCCCATCCCTCCACTGAGGGCAGCCCTGGGGGAAAGAGGATATTTCTCTGCCAGCCCTTGTGAGACTGAAGCAGGTTCTGGAGCTTGGCTGTGGGCTGGATCTCCCTGACACCCAAGGGGACTGCCCGGGCATCCAGAATTGGCTTTCCATGTGGGATGTGGAAGTCCTGGCTGAAGACAGAGGGGTCCCTCTGATGGCTGGCCCTTTCCAAAGCAGAGAGCATGTCCTTCCCTTGAAGAGTCTTGGGCCAAGACACCTTGCCCCTGGGGGGGACACCTGTATGGGGCACTCAAGGTCTTGGCCCAGCCTGACTCAGCCCCAGGCTGATCAGCTGCACCTGGGACCTTCTCATGGGCTTGGGCATCAGGGGCCTCTCCCACTTCACAGGCACCTTCAGGCTTCATCGCAAGCAGATCCCACCACAGGTGGCCTGAGCTATGCCTGCAGGATTTCTCTGCCTTCTCCCTCTCCATACAGTCATAGGCTTTTCTTTCTTCCTCCCTAGCACTAGGTGCTGGTACCGCAGCAGCAGGGAAGGTGCCGGGAGCAGCGGCTGTAGCAGTGGCTGTTAGCAAAGAAGCTGGGAGGCTTCTCAGCTGCTGAGATCCACCTATAAATACAAAATAAAGAGCTCTGGGGCTGTTCCCAGCTGGACTGACTGGCCTGTGCCCGGTGCTGGACCGCTCTAAAGGGATTATGCACACCCCATGTGTGATCCCAGAAGTGCTCCTAGGTGGAGGAGGGAATAAAGTCCACACATAGCCCACAGCTTGAAGACGTGCAGCCCCACTCCTGCACATCCCAACACACAGGCAGCATGACAGAGGAGGCTCTCACGCCCCTCCTGGGAACCCAGCACAGCTGGTGCCTCCCTGAAGCGCCTGCACGCTCATGCACGCGGCATGGAGAACCACCAGCAGGGCCAGCAGTCTGTGTGTGATTGCAGGGCTGTGACCACACCGGGACCACGGAGGTGTGGTGGGTCAATGGCACAGCAGGACGGCTGCAGTGGAGGGACACGGGCTCTTCAGGAAGGACCATCTGGGGAGGCGAGGAGGTGGACTTGCCTCCTGCTCGGGGTGGGACGGGAGCCAGCTTATGGCTCAGGATCAGAAGGCAGACCAACGTGGGTGCTGCGTTAGCAGGTATCTGCTAGAGAGCTGTTCAGGAGGAAGATGTAGATGAGGCCTTCTTGAAACAAGTGAAAGAAGCCTCACATTCACAGGGCCTGGTCCTCATGGGGGGCCTGAACCACCCTGGTGTAGCTGCTGGAAGGACAATGCGGCAGGGCCAAGCAATCTAGGAGATTTCTCGAGTGCATTTCCTGGCACAGGTGATGGGGGAACCAAGAAGGAGAGGTGCTCTGCTGGACCGGGCACTGCTGAACAAGGAAGAACTGCTAGGGGATTTGAAAGCCAGTGGCAGCCTTGGCTGCAGTGACCATGAGATGGTGGAGTTGAGGATGCAGAAGGGAGGGAGCAAGGCAAAGAGCAGGACTAGAGCCCTGGCTTTCAGGACAGCAGATTTCAACCTTGTCAGAGATCAGTTTGGAAGAATCCCATGGGAGATGGCCATGGAGAGAAGAGGGGTCCTGCAGAGCTGCTTGATATTCATGGACCACCTCTTCCAAGCTCAAGAAAGGTGCCTCCCAAGAAACAGGAAATCAAGCAAAGGCAGCAGGAGGCCAGCATGGATGAGTGAGGAGCTCCTCACAGATGACAGATGTCATCTACTTGGATTTCTGTAAAGCATTCAACACAGTCCCCCACAACATCCTTTTCTCTAAACTGGGGAGATATGGATTTGAATGGTGGACTGTTTGGTGGATAAGGAATTGGTTGCATGGTTGCATCCAGAAGGTAATGGTCAACAGCTCGATGTCCAAATGGAGAAAGATGGTGTTCCTCACGGGTCCGTACTGAGACCAGTGCTGTTTAATATCTTCATCCATGACACAGACAGTGGGATCGAGTGCACCCTCAGCAAGTTTGCAGACGACACCAAGCTGAGTGGTGCGGTTGACGAGATGTCATCCAAAGGGACCTGGAGAAGCTGGAGAGGTGGGCCTGTGTGAACCTCATGAGGTTCAACAAGGCCAAGTGCAAGGTCCTGCACCTGGGACGGGGCAACCCCCAATATCAATGCAGGCTGGGGGATGGAGGGATGGAGAGCAGCCCTGCGGAGAAGGACTTGGGGCTACTGGGGGATGAAAAGCTGGACATGAGCCAGCAATGTGCGCTTGCAGCCCAGAAGGCCAACCGAATCCTGGGCTGCATCAAAACAAGCGTGGCCAGCAGGTCGAGGGAGGGGATTCTGCCCCTCTGCTCTGCTCTGGTGAGACCTCACCTGGAGCCCTGCGTCCAGCTCTGGGGCCCTCAGCACAGGAAGGACATGGACCTGCTGGAGCGGGTCCAGAGGAGGCCACCAAAATGATCCGAGGGCTGGAGCACCTCTCCTACGAGGCCAGGCTGAGAGAGTTGGGGTTGTTCAGCCTGGAGAAGAGAAGGCTGCGAGGAGACCTTATTGCGACCTTCCAGTACTGAAAGGGGGCCTACAGGAAGGATGGGGAGAATCTTTTTAGCAAGGCCTGTTGTGACAGGACAAGGAATAATGGATTTAAACTAAAGAAGAATAGATTTAGACTGGGTATAAGGAAGAAATTTTTCACACTGAGGGTGGTGAGGCTGGAACAGGTTGCCCAGAGAGGTGGTGGAGGCCCCATCCCTGGAAACCTTCAAGGTCAGGTTGGACGGGTCTGTGAGCAACCAGATCTGGTTCAAGCTGTCCCTGCTCCCTGCAGGGGGGTTGGGCTGGGTGAGCTCTAAAGGTCCCTTCCAACCCAAAGCGTTCTATGATTCTATGATTCTATGATGCAATTGCTCACCACCCACTGACCCGATCCCCAGCCAGTCCCCAAGCAGCAATCGCTGCCCCCTGCTCAACTCCCCCCAGTTTCTATACAGAGAAGAGGTGACAGCAGCATTCTCCAATTTATAGTTGTCGTGGTTTAGCCCCAGCCAGCAGCTCAGCACCACGCAGCCGCTCGCTCACTCCCCCTACCCCGATGGGATGGGGGAGAGAATCGGAGGAGTAAGAGTGAGAAACACTCCTGGGTTGAGATAAGAACAGTTTAATAATTGAAATAAAGTACAATACTAATGATAATGATAACAATATAATAATGATAATAATGATGATAATAATAAGAATATACAAAGCAAGTGATGCACAATGCAATTGCTCAACACCTGCCGATCGGTACCCAGTCGGCCAACCCCCACCCAGTTTCTATACTGAGCATGACGTCATAAGGTATGGAATAGCCCTTTGGGCAGTTTGGGTCAGCTGTCCTGGCTGTGCCCCCTCCCAGTTTCTTGTGCCCCTGGCAGAGCATGGGAAGCTGAAAAGTCCTTGACTAGCATAAGCAGTATTTAGCAACAACTAAAGACATCAGCGTGTTATCAACATTCTTCTCCTACTAAATCCAAAACACAGCACTGTGCCTGCTACTAGGAAGAAAATTAACTCATCTAGGAAGAAAATTAACTCTATCCCAGCCGAAACCAGGACACCAGAGAAGGGCAACGAAGCTGGTGAAGGGACTGGAGCACAGGCCTTATGCGGAGCGGCTGAGGGCACTCTGTCTGCAGAAGAGGAGGCTGAGGGGAGACCTTATCGCTCTCTACAGCTGCCTGAAAGGAGGGTGTAGTGAGGTGGGTGTTGGTCTCTTCTCCCACGTAATTAGCAATAGGGCAAGAGGAAATGGGCTCAAGCTGCACCAGGGGAGGTTTAGGTTGGATAGTAGGAAAAATTTCTTCACGGAAAGGGTGGTCAAGCATTGAAACAGGCTGCCCAGAGAGGTGGTGCACTCACCATCCCTGGAAGCGTTCAAAAACGGGCAGATGTGGCACTTGGGGACATGGTTTAGTCTAGTCTGCCCTTGGTTGGTTTAGTGTAGACTTGGTAATGTTAGGTGAATGGTTGGACTGGATGATCTTAAAGGTCTTTTCCAACCTAAACAATTCTATGATTCTATGATTGTGTTTCCTTCTTGCTAGCTGGTGGGGACATAGCTGTTATTTTGTTGATCACATCCATTGGGAGCTGACGATGTCCATCTTGCCATTTTATTTCTAAAAATTGCATCTCCTGTGCAGGTCCCTTGACCTTTCTTTGTTTGATGGCAAAACCGGCCTTCAGAAGGATTTGGACTATTTTCTTTCCCTTCTCAAAAACTTCTTCTGCTGTATTGCCCCACACAATGATGTCATCAATGTACTGCAGATGTTCTGGAGCTTCACCCTGTTCCAGTGCCGTCTGGATCAGTCCATGGCAAATGGTGTATTTGGTTTCTGTACGTGCACGAGTAATTCTGCCTCTACCTGCAATGATATCCCTAACGTCACGTACCATTATTGGTCTCGATACGTGTGCGTCACTGTAACGCTATTGCTGTCTCGATCTGTAGTGGTATCGGGATCTGTAATGGTATTGGTGATGGCATCTATCATGGCACTTGTATCTGCATCGGTATGTATAATGCTATCGCTATCTGCCGTGGGATCAGAATGTGCGATGGCCTCTGCATCGGCAAAGGCATTTGTAATGCTCTGAGTGTCTGCTGTGGCCTCTGCATCTCCTAGTGTACCTGCACCTGACTTTGCATCAGCAATGGTCTCTGCGGTGGTTTCTGCAATGCTATCTGCAGCTGCAGCAGAATCTGCATCTGGCATGGCGTCTGCATCTGCAGCGCTATTGGCTTTGGTGTCTGCACCTGTGGCATCTGTGCATCTGCAAAGGTCTGTGCAATGGGTTCTGCAATGGTATTTGATCTGCCATGCCATTTGCAATGCTGTCTCTGTCTGTAATGGCATCCGCATCTGCTCTGGCATCCGCAACACTCTATGCATCATCAATAGCATCTGCAATGGGAACTTGCGGTGCAGAGGTGTCTGATGGTTCCTCTGTCTGTCACGGGCCCTCAGTCGGTAATGGTGTCACTTGCTGTACCTGCTGCTTTTGGTGTAATTGAAAGTGCACTTGGATCAGTGACTGCACTTGTATCCTCAATTGTATGTGCAATTGCACCTGTATCTGGAATTGTATCTGGTTTGTGCCTGTCCCTGCAGTTGTATTGGCAATTCAGTGTGGGTCCGTGCCTGTAATGATATTGGTCTCTGTGATGATGCTGGCAGCAGTGTATTTGATGGTGCCAGTATCTGTGTCTCTAATGGTATCTGTGCCTGTACCCGTAATTGTACCCGTAACTGTATCTGCATTGCTAACGGTATCTGGACCTGCACATGTACTTGGAATGGTTTCTGTATGCGCACACGTAATTCCCTCTCTAGCTGAACTAGGAAGCACAGGGGTATCTCTAATGGTATCTGTACCACTGACGGTCTCAGGATCTGTGTGACTACCTGTAATGCTATCGCCTTCTCTGTACTGGTGTTGGGATCTGTGACAGTCCTGGTAGTGGCATCGGCAATGGCGTGGGTACCTGTATCAGTATGTGCAACGCTATCGATAGCTGCAATGGGATCGGCATCTCCAAGGGCCTCTGCACCTGCAGCGGGAGCTGGATCTGCAATGCCATCTGCAATGGTTTCTTCAGCTGCAGTGGTACCTGCCTCTGCAGTGCTGTTTGCTTTGATAGCAGCACCTGCAGGGTTGTCAGCAGTGGCTTGTTCAGCTGAAATGGTGGCTGCAATGGCATTTGAATCTGCAATGGCATCTGCAAAGCCATAGCGTCTGCAATGCTCTGTGTGCATCTGTACGCTCTCCACTGCAGACACCACTGCAGATGCAGATGCCATTGCAGATGCAAATACAATTTCAGATGAGGTTGCGGATGGAGATGCTGTTGAAGATGCAGGTGCCATTGCAGACGCCACTGCAGATGCAGAAACCATTACAGACACCAGTGGAGATGCAGATGCCATGTCAGACACCACTTCAGATGAAGATGCCGTTGCAGATGCAGGTACCTTTGCAGATGCCATTGCAGATGGAGATGCCGTTGAAGCTTCCTTTGAAGATACAGCCCTTGATGCCACTGGAGATGGCCTTGCAGACACAGATACCTCTGCAGATGGCCCTGCAGATGCAATTGCCTTTAGAGTTGCTCTCAAAGATGCTGAAGCCATTGCAGTCACCCAATGGAGATGCAGATACTCCCTGTACCTTCAGTGGTATGTCTACCACTCCCTGTATGTGTAACGGCAGCTCTCTCTGTAATGGTTCCCCTCCCAGGAGCGAGATCAGTCTCTGTATCTGTATCCATAGCTGTAACTGAATGTGTACTCGTGGCTGGGGCTCTTCTGGTGGCTGTAACTGCATGTGCAGTTCTGTCTGTATCTATGACTGCCCCTGCAATTGTATGTGTAACGGTGTCTGTGACTGTACTTGTATCTCTAATGGTAGGTGTCTTCTGTCTGTATGTGCCCCTGTATCTGCCGTTGCATCTGCAATTGAGTCGGTATCTTCCTCGTGGGATTGCTGTCTATGGCTGTATGTGAAAAGGCATTGTCAAGGATATCTGCAATGGCACCTGCATCTACAATGTTCTGGCCAATGGACTGTGCATCTGCAAAGGTATCTGCAGTGGCGTCTGCAATGCGAATTCATGCTGCAGGGCCATCTGAAATGGTATTTGCATCTGCAATGGAAGCTGCAACGGTATCTTCTTCTGTAAATGGATTGGGCATCTGCAATGGCATCTCCATCTCCAGCACTACGTCCACCTACAATGCTCTCTCTATTGGTATTTGCAGCTGAGGAAAGGCATGGGGTTTTCCCTCAGATGGACAAAACCAAATGATCAGAAAACAGGACAGGTTGCAATGCCCGTCAGGTATTAATGAATTACTTAAAAGTCAAGCGAAAGAGAGGTGCTGTGATGACAGACAGTGAATTTCACACCCTGCCTCATATCCAGAGGCTCAAGCTCGGCACGCTCCATGCTCCTGCGTGGCAGGCGGCTTTCCGCAGCAATGCTGCTCACCGGGCGTTGTTAAAGACATCAGCCTCACAGATGTTTCTGCCTCCCCCCAGACAGCCCTGATACCCTCAGTCACTGCCTGCCTGCCGGGTGCCCCCACCCCTTCCTCCTGGTGCTCCCCTGCGTGCCAGCAGCCACGGCTCTCTGAGCAGGAGAGACACTCCACTCCTCTTGGCAGCCTGCAAGCACAGACTAGAGCACAGGGCTAGTCTTTTTGTTCCCCTTCCTGGGCTGCACTTCCCCCCCGGAGCTGGGTGCTGGATCCTGGTGGGGGCTGGGTGTTTCAGCCCTGTCTTGGAGCCCAAGCGGTGTGTGTGTCTGTGCACACCCGTGCTGCACGTGCCTCTCTGTGATTGTCTGCGTGTGCCTGCTGGGAGTCCATGTGCAGCCCGGCTCCCGCATGGACCTGGTGTGGGGAGCTGCCGCAGCTGGACTTCCGCGGGACAGGCAAACCCCGCGGGGAGAGGCCGACACGCAGTGACCGTGGCTGCTCCGGCCGTGCGCTGAGAGTGGGTGCTGAGAGTGATGCCCTGTTTCCCACGTCAGCTCTTGGCACCAGCCCCGGGGAGGTGATTGTCGTGTCACAGTGGGCAGTGGTGGCCATGTCACCGTGATGTCACTGTGGGCTTGTGACACGGGCGCCCTGGAGGGTACAAAGGGTGCTGCTCCCAGAGGCGGGGGAGCATCTGGAGGAGAACCTGGGTGCTGCTGGGCAGGAGTATGGAGAGTACTCGCCAACGACCTCTCCGGCGTCCACTGTGCAGAGGGGCCACGCGGGTGCCCGGCAAAGCAGGGCAGGAGAAACTCCTTCTCTCCTCAGCCCCGCACCACACCTGGCCAGAAGCTCAGCACCCAGCTGGTGCAGGCCAAGCCGTGCATGGAACCAGTGCGTGCGCGAGCACAGGACCGCTGGCAGAGTGGGACACAGGTGCGTGAGTGCAGGCAGCTGACGGAGCCCCTCTCTGGGGGAGGCTCCCGTGCCAGCCCTGGCCATCCCTGACAATTCCCACGGCTGTGCCCCTCACACCCTGCTGGCTCCCGACGTGCAGGTGCAGCCATGCAGGCAGAGGTGCTGAAGCAAGACCTCTGCATGCTCCGGGAGCGCCTGCTGCAGTGTTCTGGTGACTCACAAAGGCACAAGGAGCTGCTGCAGTGTCTGGTAGGTGTGGAGTGTTCCCCTTGTGCCTGGGGGCTGGGGCTGCGGGACCTGAGCCCCTGAGCCCTCCTTTCCCCCTGCAGGGCAAGCAGCAGCAGGAGCTGCGGCAAACCATGGAGGAGCTCAGCATGGAGGTCAGTTTCCCCTCCTCTGCCCACGTCCCCCAGCTGCGGCACCTGGGGCTGTGTCAGGGGCTCAGTGCCTGTGTCTGGCTCCTCTTCCCAGAACCATCTTGTGGCGCGGTGTTTTGAGAACAACCGCCGGGAGCTCCAGCAGCTGGAGGGGCTGGTGGCCCAGGCAAAGGTGAGTTCACAGAATCACAGACTGGTTGAGGCTGGAAGGGACCTCTGGAGATCATCTGGTCTTGTGCAATGCCCCTGCTCAAGCAGGGTCACCTAGAGCCACTTGCTCAGCCCCATGTCCAGCTGTGGACCGTGTCCAGAGTTGGGCCTGGGGGTCGCTCTGGCTGCCTGCAGTGCCTGCAGGGCTGGGAAGGAGAGGGGACGTGAGAGCAAAGGCAGTGCCTGAAGGGAGCCATGAGTGCACTCATGCGAGCGTCCCGGTGCCCTGATGGCTGCTTCTCTTCCCCTCCTCTCCCACAGGAGCACGTTCAGCTGGCAAAGGAGGAGGCAGCTGCAAGCCTGGAAGAGGTGCTGAAGGTACAGGGGAAAAGGAGGCCCGTTCTGACAGGGTCCGGGAGGGGGGTGCCAGTGCTGGGTCCGTGCAGCCCAGCAGCCACGGGCAGTGGTGTGGCTGCGGAGGATATTTACTCCGGGATATGGCGTCCATGATGGAGGGATTGGGCCTCTGGAGATCCCCAGGCTCTTGGCTGTGGCTGTGCTGCAGAGGGGACCCTGATGGGTCTGCAGGCACAGCAGGCACAGCAGGCACAGCACTATGGCTTTGGGGAAGGGGGTGCGATGAGTGACCCTCACTTGGGTGTACGGGGACACCGGGTGTGAGAGGAACCCAGGCATGGGCTGGAGGGGAGGCGATGGGGAGTCTGGTGTTGCGCCCTGGCCGGTGGCATGGGTCCTCCTCCACCCCCTGCCCCTCCTGGAGCCGTTCCCGTTCCCCCTTCTCTCCCAGGCACACCTCTGTCAGGGAAAGGCAGAGGGAGGCACAAAAGTGCGGGAGCTGATCAAGGTCTGTGACCCGCACCCAGAAGTGCCTCGGGGAGTGGCCAGAGCCGCTGAGCAATGGTGCTGGCCCCAGGACAGCCGTGTGCCTGCCGCCCTGGCCCTGGCCTGACCTCCCAGTGCCCTGGGGACTGAGTGGGGATGCCCTTTCCCACCATGGCTCCCTGCAATGTGTCCCGCTTGCTTTGCAGGGGGAGCAGTGGTCAGAGCTGGCACAAGCTGTTCAGGAGCAGGCTGAGGTCAAGAAGGTACTGGGGACTGGAGGGACGGGGGCTCCACAGGTTTGTGGGGGGAAGCCCCCTCAGAGCAGACATGGCATGGACTCCTGACTGGGCCCTTTGCTTCTCCAGCTGCTCAGGAACAAGCTCCAGCACCTCCTGGAGAGACAGGAATGCCTCCGAGAGCCAACAGCTTTGTGAGTGGCGATGGGGCCCCGACTGAAACCTGGGGCAGCGGGGTGGGGGATGCTCAGCAGCTTTGGGCAGAGCTCTGCCACTTGCAGACATCTTTGTGGCTCCTGTCCGCTGCTCCAGCCTGCTCTGGAGAGCCCTTTGTCTTCTCGTGAGCAGCTCAAAACCTCTCTGTGCCACTCAGGACTCCTGCAAGCAGCTCTGCACCACTCTGAGCAGCTCCCAGGCTCTCCTCCATGCCCCCCAGGCCTGGGGCGGGACAGGGGCAGGGGGTGGGTCTGTGCAGTGCTGGGATGCTGCGGTGCCTGGTGCCAGCCCCGGCAGAGCCTGGGCAGCACCCTGGCTCCCTGTTGGCCACCCAGGGGGCCACCATGCCGGCCGAGGTCTCTTCTCACAGCCCAGAACCCCATGGTGTCCGTAGCAGGGGGAAGGCGGCGCAGGCGGACAAGACAGGCGAGTCACTGCTGCAGGAGATGGTGGCTGTGCGGCTGGTAGGACAGACAACCCCGCTGTGGGCCTTGGGGAGGGAAGGGTCTGCACTGTGCCCAGGGGACATGGGGGCACTGATCTCAGCGCGAACGAGGGAGGGGGGCTGAGCCCCCAAACCTTGCCGCCTCGCACACCCCAACACATGTCCCTGCTGTGCCTTGGTCTCTAGGAGGAGCAGCTGGCGTCAAGGAGGCATAACATCACTTCTTGGCTGAGGTGAGTGGCCCGGGGCAGTCAGGGTGCCGGGGCTCTTCCATAGGCACTGGCATGTCCGTGCCAGTGGTCCAAGGGCACTAGGCAGCTTTGGACTTCTCTGGGATGAAATGGTTCAGTATTTCTTTTCTTCCTAGCTTGGGGGGCGCGTAGGGGGGGATTTTGGGGCCCACCGGGGAGATGTACAGTAGAGCCGAGAGAGGTAGCCGGGCCCCTCACCCCAGTCCTGAGCGGGGAGTGTTGTGCCCAGCACGGTTCAAGGTGCCACGGTGCTGTGCGAAGAGGGTGGTTGGAAAGAGCTGAGACACATTTGCCCCCTGTTCTGCCTGACCCCTCTCCTGTCCCACAGGAGATTTCTTCTGTTCCTCGCCTTCCTGCAGATCGTCGTCCTCATCCTGGTCCTGCTGAACAGGGACATCCTTAACTGGGTCCTGCCACCGAAGCTGGCGGCTGCCTTTGGGAGCCGCCCAGTGACGTCCCCGTTCTTTTGAAATAAAACCAGAAAGAGAAGACAGACATCTGTGATTGTAGGACAAGTGCGCGACCGTGTCAATAGTGAATGTCAGCTGACGGGCCGGAGGGAGGTGGCTGCTGCTTTCCCTTCTGCCTGTGCGTGCCCCACAATGGCTCTGCCTCAGACCTGGTTCTTGCCCGATTTGCAGGCAGGAGGGTGTGTGCACCGTCCTGCGTAAACGGTTGCCCGTTTTCACACAGGCGTAATGGAACTTGACCAACAATGACCGCACTTGCATAAGAGGGTTTGTTGTTAGGAGAAACCAGGCCAAACCAGCTGAAAGTGTCAAAGTTGCAACAAAATAGTGCAAACTCAGCTAATAAATATGCATTAAGCATGCTTGCATGGGGGTTGATGTGAACAAATCCTCAAAAGCGTATGGTAACAAGGGATGTCACGGCCAAAGCATATAGGTTATGTACATTGCAAAAATGAATATGTGAGTAGTCTCAAAACTGTATATAAAGGGTCAAGAGCGTGAAAAGGGGTACTTCTCATGCTCCCAGCCAAGAGGCACTGTTACTGCCAGCAATACAAGGGGTTTTAGCTAGGGTGTACTTCTGCTGCCTTCTTTCCAGTACCTGCGCACGAACGAGAAGAAAACAAAATGCGAGCAAATCCTTTTTTACTAACACCGTGAATGCCAGGTGACCGGTCGGAGGGAGGTGGCTGCTGTGCTCCCTACGACGGCTCTGACTGTACACCGCTATGTACCGAGTACAGGTTCACGAGAAGGTGGCGAGCCACAATGACCACCCGCAGGCTCAAGACCTCCTTTAGGAAGAATAATAAAACAAAGAAGGTGTGTGGCAGCTCGACTTGTTCCTCACAAACGTTCTTCCAGGGGGCTTCCAACAGCTTGCACTGCAGACATGGATCTGTTGGAGCGGGTCCAGAGGAGGGTCACAAAAATGATCCGAGGGCTGGAACACGTCTGCTATGAAGAAAGGCTGAGAGAGTTGGGGTTGTTCAGAGTGCAGAAGTGCAGGCTGTGGGCAGAGCTTCCTGCGGCCTTTCAATATATAAAGGGCGCTTGCAAGAAGGACAGAGGCAGACTTTTTATCAAGGCTTGTAGTGACAGGACAAGGGGCAATGGTTTTAAAGTGAAAGAGGGTTGGTTTAGCTTGGGCGTAAGGAAGAAATGTTTTCCAGTAAGAGTTGTGAGACTCTGGTCGCCCAGAGAAGTGTGGCTGCCCCATCACTGGAAGTGTTCAAGGTCAGGTTGGGTGGGGCTTTGAGCTACCTGATCTAATGAAAGATGTCCCTGTCCATGGCAGGGGGGTTGGACTAGATGATCCCTTCCAACCCAACCCGTTCTATGATTCTATGCCCTGGATCAGCCCCCACCCAGCTGCTCGCTGGGTGCAGCAGCACATGCCCTTGGTGCCCAGACAGCTGTGGAGTGGAAGAATGCCCAGGAGAAACCCAGGAAGAAGGCGGCTTCAGATATGATGAAGAGGATTATTCCATGTCACAGGCGTTTTTGGACAGTAGCGGTGCGGTGGCCTTGGAATGTGCTTCCTTGTACAACGTCTTGTCATCATTGGATTACAACTAGGACTATGGAGAGCAGAGCTAGGGCCAGGAGTTGTGATGAGTTGTGGTGGAATCATGATTAAACGTGACATAGTAAGTATGGCGGCAGCTGCTCCCAAGATGGGCCAGGGGCTTGGGTCTACTATGTGGTAGGAGTGTGCTTGGTGAGCCATTAGATGTTTTCTGGTAAGTATAGGCTTAGTAGGAGAACAAAGACGTAGGTGTGGATTATGGCTACTGCTACTTCTAGGATTGTTAGGAGGAATCGGATTGATGCAGTTAGGATTGACACTGCTGGGATGATGGGGAGTAAGGCGGTTGTGGCTGTGGAGATGAGTTGAATAAGGAGATGTCCTGCTGTAAGGTTTGCTGTGAGGCAGACTCCTAGCGCTAGTGGTCGGATAAGGAGGCTGGTGGTTTCGATTATGATTAGGGCAGGAATTAGTAGTGTTGGGGTTCCTTTGGGTAGTAGGTGTCCTCGGGAGGCTGAGGGTTGATTTCATAGGCCTGTGAGTAGGGTGGCTAGTCATAGTGGGAAGGCTAGTGCGATGTTCATTGATAGCTGGGTGGTTGGGGTAAATGTATATGGTAATAGGCCTAGTAGGTTGATTGTAAGCAGCAGTACTATTAGTGATGTCAGGATTAAGGCACATTTGTGGCCTTCTTTGTGGCCCAGGAACATCCCTGGGCAGCCAGGAAGGCAGAGGAGGTGGCACAGGGCTCTCCGGGGAGCACCCTGGGGGCCTGCAGCAGCTCTTCCTGGTCTGGGGACAGCAGCTGGCCCAGCACTGGCAGGAGGGAGGCAGGGAGGGAGGCCAGGACAGCAGCACCACTCGAGAGAGAGAGAGAGAGAGACAGCCATGCTGCTGATCATTTCCACCATGCACAGCGTCATCTCTGTTAACACCGTGTGAAAACGCGTGCATCTGAGCAGCCCTGGCTGTATGCAGAGGTGCCAGTCTGCATTGGGTGGCCCTCCAGCCTGAGGGGACCTGCACACCACGCTGCTTGATGCCAGGAGCCAAAGGAGCTGCTGCTCTCTGTGCTCCCGGGTGCTTCTGGGCCCCTTGTCTCTGGGAGCTGCAGCTGCGGGCGGAGGCTCACCCACAGGGTTGCTCCCTCCAGGCAGCACAGCAACCCTTTCTTGGTAGCCCCTCTCAGCTCATCACCAGCATCACCAGGCGGCTCTTGTGATGTCATAACCTGCTGCCCTCCATAAAACCCCGCGCTGCAGAGGTGGGCAGCAGTGCGAAGCAGAGCACTGGCAGCAGCTAGCGCATGCCTAGAGAAGAGGTGCTTGGGTCTCGGGAGGAGAGCAGGCTTTTCCCTGTGCCTGGTCGGTGTGCTGGGCTTGTGGAGATGCCAGCCACTTTGGGCAGGTGGGTGCAAGGGGGCCCAGAAAGCAGAGGGTGGTCAGGCCAGAAGCCTTGTGTGCTGCCTGGCTTCCCGGCAGGAGCAGGCAGCCCCACAGCATGGGGGCTGTCTGCACTACTGCCCTCCAGCCGGGCAGCCCAGCAACCCCATTCTGGGGGCACGGCCCTGCCCCTTCTGCGGGGAGAGCCGAGCAGGGCCAGGCTGCTGCCCCTGTCTCAGGCCAGAGCTCTTTGTGCCCCAGGGGTGGGGTGCAACGGGCCAGACCTTCCCAAAGGCCCTTGGGCTTTCAGACTTGCAGCTGTGCTGAGCACAGGAACCTGGTGGCAAGCGAGCTCCTAAGTGGATCCCTGGCAAATACGTGTCCCAGATTTTGTGCTTTGCTAACAGCAGTGGTCCTGCTCTTTTAGACAACGCCACACCCACCAGAAGGGCAGGAGTGTCCTGAGGCTCCTTCTCCTGCTGCTTCCCGTCCTGTCGGGTGAGTACCCCTCACCAAAAATGGGCCTCTCAGTCCTGGGGAGAGGGAGCAGCTCCTGAGGAAAATAACCATCTCTTGACAACGTGACCCACAGCTCTTGTCTACTGCTGGAGACACCCAACGGTGTGGGGAACGGGAGCGTTGCAGATAAGTGTCCCTTGCTGAGGGAAAGCCAACACCTGCAAAGGCCGTCGCTCTGCCCTCCTGCCTCCCCTGGGAACACGCAGTGCCTGCTCAAAACTCCCCATCACCGCTGAGGCAGAGGCGAGGGAGGAGCACTTCTGGTCATCCTTCAGTCTCCTTAGCGCCTGCTTGGGGTTTAACACGGAGACGGATCTTCCCGAGTGACTTCCAGAGGGTGGCAGGCTGAAGTGGGGAGCACTTTGGCAGAAGGTGCCTTTGCTGCCTGCATACCCATCGGAGAGTCTGGGGGGGGGGGGGTGTCAGATGGAGACCCGAAAGATGCTCTGCTGAACGTGGATGGTTAAAGAGGCCAGGTTTGGGTCAGGGTCTCTCCAAAGTGACTGAAAGCAGCAGGAAATTCTGCCACCTCTCCGTAGGGGAGTCTCCTTTGGGAAGCCCTGGCAGTGCTCCTCATGCTTGCTCCAATAGAGTGTCTCTCCAAAGAGTCAATTTTGGCAGTAAACAAGCTACTTAAGGAGTCCATCCCACACCCTCTTTATCTTGCAGGAGGTGTCGGGCCTTCCTGAAGCGGAGCTGCAGTCTCTGGGGTAAGAGCGCTTTCTTGCCAAGCAACACACGCTGTGGAGCCGTCTCAGCTGGCTTCATGCTGCCTGCACTCACTTGCTTCGCACCCAGGGCTCCTGGCCTTTCCATCTACTACCCACGGTGCTGGAAGGGAGCCATTTGTAAACCAGAGGAAGGAAAGGGGCTGGGGGACGGGGCTTGACCCAAGCTCACCTGACCCTTCTCTGCACGGCGTTTGGAGCCTGCCTGCAGAGGCTTGGCAGCTGCTGGACAAGACCTGCTTTCCCTCTGCCTTGCAGGAACTCACAGGCTTGGCTGGAGCAGAAGATGCGGGAGCTCGAGGAGACGGTGGCTCAGGTGTCTGCTGTGAGGGGGAACATACTTCAGGCAGTGAGAGAGGTCCTCGTAGACCATGGTGTCCAAGCAGAGAAGAGAGAGGTAAGGGTGCTGGCGGTAGATCAGAGACCCCGCTACCTATCCGGGCTCCCTCCTGCTGCTTCCTCTTGGCACTCTCAGAGTCGGCACCTCTTCCGACAGGTCTTGCCTTGGGTTTTCTGACACACAGGCGCTCCTTGGCTCTGTGCTAGGGCTCGGGGTTCATGCAGAATGGCCTGTGCACGTGTGTGTGTGTGTTCACTGCCATCTCTCCATTCCCAATTTTTCCCCAGGAAATTCTGCAGTTGACACAGGTGGCAATTAAGAAGGTGCTTGAAAACTACCTCCAGATGCCTGACTGGGCTCTGGAAGCCATAGGTAGGAAGACAGGAAGTCTCACTGCCCTCACGTTGTCTATGGCACTCCCCCAAACTCTGCCAAGCTCTGCTTTCCAGCCTGAGAAATGCATCCTAATGCACTGCTTCAACTCCTAATCTCTCTCCACCGTCATGTAAGGTGCCACCATTGATGAGGAGAGGACATCCAAGAGTTATGGTGAGCAAGGCAAGAAGACCTGGTGGCTTTCTCCATTTGCCTTCTCTTCTGGAAACCCTCCAGAGACAATCTTGCAGGCAGGTGTCACAAAGGAACTCCTGGCTTCAGTGTGCTTCACCTCCTTGCTTTCCATTGGCAGACCAAGTGCACAGCACTTTGCTGCAGCCTGCATTGCATTCCTGACCCCTGCGATCCCTGGCAGCACTGCGTCCCATCAGGAAGGGGACCGAGATGAACCCAGCTGCTGTGACCTGCCCACCACCCTTGGCTGCAGTTTGCCAAGGAATTTTGTCCTTGGGAGTCCCACTGCCATACGGCATCTCTGAGGGTCCCTTTCCAGAGTGGGTGGGAGTGGTGGGGGCTGCTGAGCCATGCCAGCAGCGAGAGGTGCTCCTCTGGGCCCCCAGCCATGATCTGGTCTACCACGTCTGAAGCAGGGTCCATGTCTGCATTGGACCTTGTAGCTGCAGCGGAATCTTTGAAGGACGATGGGGTGAGGTACACTAGGGAGACCTGCCCTTTCTCTGCAGGCTCTGAGAAAGCAGAGCTGCCTTGGGAAAGGCGGTGGAGCCCAGAGGGTTTGTAGAAACACTTCCATATTGCCCTGCTGCCCATGCACTTGTACTCATTTACAAACAGGATTGCAGCCCACAGGCAAGGCAAGGTCTCTGCTTCTGGCCAAACAGGCAGCTGTGGTGGCTCTTTGGCTGCCAGTAGCAACTGATGGTCATGGCTTTCTGGTTTCAGCCCCGTATTGCCCCTGGCAACTGCTGGGCTTTCCAAGGATCTCGGGGCCACGTGGTCATCCGGCTGCCTGAGCAAATCTGGCCAAAGGCTTTCACCATCTGGCATATCTCCGAGGCAGTCTCTCCTTCCGGGGAAGTCAGCAGTGCCCCCAAAGACTTTGCTGTCTCCGTAAGTCCTGGCCTTGCACTTCTCGGGGAGGGTTGGGGGTGGGGGGCGGCCCCAGGGAAAAGCTGTACCAGAGACGTGCTTCTCGTGGTGGCTTCTCTCAGAGCTCTGTCTGGGGCTGGGTGCTGCAGCGCACCGCATCCCCTGGGGCGCCACTGGGGGCACGTGCAGGTTCTGTGCCTTTGGGGGCTTCTTCTCTGCTTCATGGCCAACGATCCTGGAGCACATGCTGAAAGCATCCCGACCCACACTCACCCTAAGCTGAGTCACCAAGGGAGCCAAGGGAGGTGGGCAAGGGTTCCCGCGTTTGGCCTCGCCGTGCCCATTTTCTGACACCCTGCTTCGGCCTGACCGGCTCCCTTTCTCTCTCGTCTTTGAGGGAGTGGATGAGGCAACGGCAGAAACTCTCCTGGGGACATTCACCTACGACGTGCACAAGGAGATCGCTCAGACATTCCATGTGCAGGTACCGCAAGAGCTGTGGGCAGGATGCCCGGGAAGAAGGCAGGCTTGTCTGCAAGTCCTTGGAGGAAAGAGTGCAGAGGATCACCCCAGCCAGCCTCTGCTCTCCCATGCTCCATGCCCCTGCGGGGAAGGCGGCAAGAGGAGGGCAAATGGGGCTTTGCTCTGCTGGCCGAGGCAGCTGCCCCACCTTTGCAAGGGCTTTCCTTTCCCTTCGGGTAGCGCAGAGAAAGCAGCAGTGGGAAGGGGTGCGGGAAGGGAAACAGTCCCCCTCAGGGGAGACGGTGGCAGGGAGGATGGCAGACGCCTGCCCCCCTCAGCGGGACTCTCCCCGCGTCCCGCGGCAGCCCGGGCAGCACTGTGCCTCCGCTTTCCACAGCTGCCCTCAGCAAGCCTCTGAGGCCAGGCCTTTGCTTTCTAGGCACAGAGGGCTCCTCCTTGGCCCTGGCAAAGGGGGCTCTGCTTGCCCTGGCTTCCTCCTCCGTCAGGGCTGCCCTTTGGTCCTCAGCAGGGGAGCGCAGGCAGGGGGGCCTCCCGCAATCTGTTGTGGCTCTTCCCACCAGCGCAATGATGGCTCTCCCCATTTCTTTACAGAAGGAGCTTCCCAGGACCTTTCGCTACATCAAATTCCAGGTGCAGAGCAACTGGGGAAACCCAGAGTACACCTGTGTGTACTGGGTACAGGTTCATGGGAAGATGGTGAGCCTCAACGACCACCCGCAGGCCCAAGACCTCCTTTAGGAAGAATCATAAAACAAAGAGGATGTGTGGCAGCTCGACTTGTGTGTGTCCCTTGCAAACGTTCTTCCAGGGAGCTTCCTACAGCTTGTGCTGCTAGTGGGGAAGGGAGCTTTGTCCCTCAGGAGAAGGATGCTTGTGGTCCGGGCTGCAAGGGACAGCGCAGGGGAATGGGGCTTGAAGGAGAAGCCCCCGTGGTCCAGCTCCGGCTTCCACAGCCCAGGGTCACTCACCAAAGCTCCAGTGTCACTGAGAGAGCAGAATCGCAGCCCCGGGAAAGCTCTCCTGCTGGCAGAGAAGAGGAGCAAAGCAGGCCTGTCTAGGCACCATGTTTAGTGTTTCATTTAAAGGCACATAAAATGGGATATCCTTGGAGAATAATTCCTGCTTTTTGTCCATTTACTCTTTCTGTGGTCACCTCTTAGCTGCCTTGTGAGATGGCACTGACTGTGGGGGCTTGGGCAGATCATTTATGAGGAGAAACCCCCGAGCTCCTCGGTTGCCCTCAGACTCCCCCGACCCCCTCAGTTCCCAGCCAGACACCACCGATTACCTCAGCTCTCCCACACACACCCTGGAGCCCCTCAGCTCCCCCCACAAACACCCCTCATGCCCTCACTTCCCCCGCAGACACGCCCATCCCCTTCCCTTCTCCCACACCCCTCCAACCCCCTCAGCCACCCACGTACCCGCTCCCCCCGCTCCCCCTCTGGACACCCTGGCCCTGCCTGCTCCCCGCTTCAGCCCCACACTCGCGATGCCAGGCAGGTCAGCGTACTTGGGGTCAGCCATGGCCGGGGGGCATTGACAGGGGGGACGTTTTCTGGGGGATGCCCCTAGGTGGCCTTGGTGTTAGCAACTTGCTCATAATTGCTTTTAAATGTGATGAAGATAAATGAGGAGCATTTAAAAAAACCTCTACAAGAGCTGATGTGGGTGCAAATGTTCATAAAAAGGACATGGGTTTAAGAAATGGAAGAAGAAAGGGTCTTTTATTCTTCTTGTGCCAAGACTAAATGGGAAAGGTCTCTCTCTGCTGCCTGTCTTTAATGTCCTGCCAAGCACCGTGGAGAAAACATCTACATGGGATTAATAACTGGATGTTGTGGCTGACAACAGTCAACCACCCTTTAACAAATCTCTCTTCTTAGAGATGAATTTAATAGTGAGAGGGGAATTCATCACGGTGGGTACATTTACTGTAATCTTCTTTTTCTGGCCAACACAACTGTAAGATCCCTTATTATTATTCTTTGCATCTTTTGCCAAATTCAGCCACAGCTCTTCTTTAGCTTTCCTGATTCCATCCCTACACATCCAGGCAGCGTCCCTATATTCTTCCCACGACACAGGGCCCTGCTGCCACTGCCTCTGCATTTCCTTCTGACGCTGCACTTGGACCAGGAGCTCCTTACTGAGCCATGCTGACCTCCTGCCTTCCTTGCACAATGTCTTGCACATGGCAATCAAGAGCTCTTGCACGCTAAGAAAAATGTTCTGACAGAGCTGCCAGCTCTCTTCAGCTCCTTTAGCCCTGAGGGCAGTGTCCCAGCGAGTCCCATCCACTAATTCCTTAAACCACTCAAACTTCACTCACCTGAAATTCAGGGTCCTGACCCTACTCTTTACCTGGCCCATATCGCCATATCCCTCAGGATCCAGATTTACACCAGGGCATGATCACTGCAGCCCAGGCTGCAACCAGCCTTGACCTCTCTATTTACTTCTTCCATGCCTGCAAGCAACAGGTCTGGTAATGCTTCCCCTCTGGCTGGGCTCTCTGTCACCTGCATTAAGAAATTATGCTCGATGCACTCCAAGAGTCTCCTGGACTGCTTACAGCTCGCTCTGCTGCTTTTCCAGCAGACGCAGGGGGACTGAAGTCCCCCAGTAGGATTTCAGCCTCCCAGTGGGATGCTTCCTGCCGCTGAAGTAAGAACGCTTCCTCAAAAGGCTCCTCGTGCTCAGGTGGCCTGGAGGGAACACCAGCCATAAGGTTTCTAGCTGCACAGTGGTGCTTAGCTCCTCCTCTCTGTTACCCAGGCTGCGTGCATTGGTGCAGAGCCATTGGTACACACCCTAATTCCTGTGAAGCTTTTCACAGCTGTTTCCCTGTTTCTTCCTAATACATCACCAGCCCATGGCTCTTCCCTCTTACTCAAAACTCCATCCCCTTCCTCACTAAGTCGAGTTTTACACGCACCTGGCCTCTTTTATACCATTTTCTGCCTAACCCCACTTTGTTCCTCCCCGCTTCCCCTTCCTCTGCACGTCCCTCATGGCTTTGCATAGCTCTCCTGATTCCCGCATCCCTCCCAGTCCATGGTCCCTCTGATTCACAATCATGTCACTTGACAAGTCCGGTTGATCCTCTGGGAAGTGGCACCTGTAGTTTCTTGATGGCACAACAACTAGTGTGACTGGCAAAGTTCCTTTCTTGTCATTCACTCCATATTTCTTTTGTCAAGTCTCTGTCTCAGCATACTTTGCTTCTGGTTTCCCCTTTTGTCTCTTAGCTCCCCAATTCACAAGGTCCCCAAGCAGATAACCTTGCTGGAATAAACACTCTCCCCCTCTCACACGCCTCCATCTATCAGCATGACTGGCCAGCTTTGGTTCCCAGCACTGCCTCCCTCAGCATCTGCCCGTCAGGTTTGTGTCCCTGTCTCTTCTTGCCTGTGGCTTCCTCCTTTCCTCATTATTGTATTATCCCTTGTGGCAGCCAAACAGGGCCTTGACCCAATACTCTCAGGGGATCAGACGTGCTCCCTCCACACCCCCATACACAGGTGAGAGCAAGCTATGCTGTGGCTGGCTGTCACGAGCAAGATGAAAATAGAGACCATGCCAGCGCATGCGTAGACAGCTCCCACACAGAGCGAGGGCTCCTTTTGTGCCGCTGTCAGACGGTGACCGCAGGCGGTGCTGGGGCAGCTGCAGGCTCCCCGGGAGGAGAAGCGCAGATAAACTGCCCCGAGGGCTCAGCCAGGGCCGCTGTTCCATGTCACTTCCATGGCCCGTATGTTTTGCGGGACAGTCGCTGCCGGGGCCTGGAGCTCGGAGGAAAGTGGAGGCTCGGGCAGCTGCGCAGGCCCAGCTCTGGCTGGGGTGTTTGTAGCTCCCCAGGGCCCTTCCTGCTGCCTGTTGGGATCCCTGCCCTGGGACACGCCAGCAGCACAGGCCCCGCTGCTCCGCCAGCCCTGGCGGGACAGGTGCCGCGCCCAGCGGCTGCCGGGGGAAGTCCCGGCCCCTGCCAGCAGCCCCGGCGCCATTTGCCCTGGCAGCCCCTCTCCTCTCCCGCCACGTGCTCTGCTCTGATTGGCTGCCAGCACCGGCCACCCCTTCCGCTGTGCCCAGCGAGACATCAGGCGCGGAAGGCCCTGCCCCTGCCTGCACAGGGGCCGCCACTTTGGTTTGGCCGCCAGGTTGGGACAGGGTGCCGCCATGCCATGGCCGTCAGCTGCCATTGGGTGACACCTCATGCTGCTCTCTGATTGGCTGATGGCCATTTCCTGACACCGTCACACCTGCCTGCTCTCAGGCAGCCCCTGGGATTGGCTGGCAGGACTGGCCACGCGTCCCGGTGTCCCCAGGGCCACGGCACAAAGGAAGCCCCTGGCATTGCCCACAGGGAGGCTGCCACTTCCCACAGCCTCCTTGCCCACCTCTTTTCATCCGGCACTGGGATTGGCTGGCAGCCATTTCTTCACCCCTTCATACCCACGTCTTCTCAGGCAGCCCTGGGATTGGCTGCCCACCGCCTTTGGGCCAGGAAGGGCTCACGTACATATATGGACATTTATCTAAAATATATCTATTTATAGATAAGTTTGGAAATACGTCTAAACAGATATTTATTTAGAGATAGTTGCACTATATATATGTATACAGAACCGGCCTAGAAATCAACACAGTCGCCATCACCCTTCTCATCTCAAAATCCCACCACCCACGGGCTATCGAAGCAGCAATCAAATATTTCCTAGTCCAAGCAACCACCTCGACACTAATCCTTTTCTCAAGTCTAACCAGTGCTTGATGCACAGGACAGTGAGACAGCACCCAGCTAAGTCACCCAATATCCTGCCCCCTACTAACATCAGCCATTGCAGTAAAACTAGGCCTAGTTCCATTCCACTTCTGATTCCCACAAGTCCTTCAAGGATCATCCCTAACTACTGCCCTACTACTATCAGCAATAATGAAATCCCCCCCAGTCACCATTCTCTTCCTAACATCCCACTCACTCAGCCCGACACTCCTAACCAGCATAGCTATTGCCTCTGCCGCCCTAGGGGGTTGGATAGGACTAAACCAAGCCCAAATTCCAAAAATCCTAGCCTTCTCATCCATCTCACACTTGGGCTGAATAGCCATCATCATCATCATCTACAACCCCAGCCTTACACTACTTACCTTCTACCTGTACTTGCTAATAACCACCGCCGTATTTCTCACCTTCAATACAACCAAAACCTTAAAACTAGCAACAATCATAACCACATGGACAAAGACCCCGATGCTAAACGCAGCCCTACTAATAACCCTACTCTCCCTAGCAGGCCTTCCACCACTAACAGGCTTCTTGCCCAAATGACTCATCACCCAGGAACTAACTAAACAAGAAATGACAACAGCAGCCACTACCATCACTAGACTGTCACTACTAGGACTATTCTTTTACCTCTGCCATGCGTATTACTCAACAATCACACTCCCACCAAACTCCACAAACCACATAAAACAGTGGCACGTCAGCAAATCAACAAGCACCCCAATCGCCATCCTCACCTCCCTATCGGCCCTACTACTACCTATCTCCCCCATAATTTTGACCATCATTTAGAAACTTAGCATAGCCAAAACCAAAGGCCTTCAAAGCCTTAAACAAGAGTTAAACCCTCTTAGTTTCTGCTAAGACCCGCAGGACACTAACTGCATCTCCTGAGTGCAACGCAGACACTTTAATTAAGCTAGGGCCTTGGTCTAGACAGGTGGGCCTTGGTCCCACAAAATTCTAGTTAACAGCTAGATGCCCAAACCAACAGGCCTCCATCTATCAGGCTCTGGCACGCTCTTAGCACACATCGATGAGCTTGCAACTCAACATGAATTTCACCACAGAGCCGATAAGAAGAGGAATCAAACCTCTGTAAAAAGGACTACAGCCTAACGCCTTGACACTCGGCCATCTTACCTGTGACCTTCATTAAATGATTATTATTCTCAACTCACCACAAAGATATCGGCACCCTATACCTGATTTTTGGTGCATGAGCCGGAATAGTTGGAACCGCCCTTAGCTTACTTATCTGCGCAGAACTAGGACAACCAGGGACCCTCCTAGGAGATGAACAGATCGACAATGTAATCGTCACCGCCCATGCTTTCGTAATAATCTTCTCCATATTAATGCCAATTATAATCGGGGGCTTTGGAAACTGAATAGTCCCACTTATAATCGGCGCCCCAGATATGGCATTCCCACTTATAAACAAAATAAGCTTGGCAGGGCTGGGCTGGGGGGCACTTCGGGAGGGCAGAGGGGTGCCCGAAAAGTGGTGGGGCGTGGGCAAGCTGGAACATGCCCAAGGGCTACGGCCCGCGTCTAGGAGGCCTCCAAGGGGCCCCCACAGCAAATCCTGTCACCTGCAAAGAAGAGCCCAGTGCTGTGAGCCAGAGTGGGAATCCCCCCCAGCCCAGCCCAGCCCAGCCCAGCCCAGCCCAGCCCTGCAGGGCGGCCATGCAGGCTTACTGGGGTAGGCTCTGGGCTTTGACCAGTGCTGCAAGACACAGGCCATGCTCTCCGTGAAAATGGAAAACCAGGACAAAATGCCAGCTTCAGAAGACCACGTGCATGGGGACAAAGAGGAAAAGACCCCAAGGGAATCCCCCAGAAGAACCACATGAATGAGAAAAAGCAGCCAATGGGCCCATGAACTGCACACTGCACTTTGAGGGGTCACACTAAGAAGATTAATGGTGGAGGTGAGCTCCCTTTCCCCATGGTTGGGGGCATCTCTCAGCTCCCTGTAAGACCATTGTGGGGGGCAGGCTGGTGCTACATGTTTTGCCTCGTCCTTAGCTTGATGACCTGATTGAATGTTGCAAAAAACTCCAGATGACTGAGTGAGGGGAGACGTCAGGAGTGGGCTGGGACTTGTCCAGGTCCACCTGAGCCACACCAGCCAAACACAGTTCCCTGCGTGTACGTCATGTGAAAGGACAGGGAAGCAGGGGGTAGTGGTTGATGGAAATGCATTGAATCCTGCAGGCCTTGAGCAGGATGCAAACGGTTTGTAGAAAGGGGTGGAGATTGTCCTGGGTCTGGCTGGCATGGAGTTCATTTTCTTGACAGCAGCACGTATGGTGCTGTGCTGTGTGCTGGTGGCTAAAACAGTGCTGATAACACGGTGACGTTGTGGCTATTGCTGATCAGTGCTGGTGTAATGTCAAGGCCTTCTCTGTGTCTCATTGCGTCCCCACGGCGAGGAGGCAGGGGGTGGGCAAGAGGCTGGGAGGGGACAAGGTCAGGGCAGCCCACCCGAACTGACCAAAGAGATAGTCCATGCCATCTGGCATCTTGTTAAGAAATACAGCTGGGAGGGGAGTTTCTCCAAAGGAGCCATTGCTCGGAGACTGGCTGGGCATCGGTCTGCTGGGGTGAGTGAGTGCTTCTCCATCCCTTCTTTCCTTTTCTCTTGTTCCCTCCACTTCTTCAACTGTGTTTATCGTCACCCATGAGTTTTGCTCTCGCTGTTGCCCTTCCAGTTGTCTCCCCCATCCTGCTGGGAGGGAGGCAGTGAGTGCCTGGGTGGGGGTTTAGCTGCCGTCTGGGGTCACTGCACCACACGAGCACATAGCACCTAGGCTGGTATGTGCTTGTGAGGTCACTGCTGCCTGAGTAGCTGATAGGCCAAGAGGAGGCTCATGGCTTGTGTAGGAGCTTGTGAGGTCACTCTTGGCAGAGTAGCTGATAGGCCCGGACCAGGTGCAAGGCTTGTAGAGGTGCTTGTGAGGTCACTGGAGACTGAATACGTCAACAAGGAGTACATGGCAAACAGGGGGAGATGTGCTTGTGAGGTCACTCTTGGCAGAGTAGCTGATAGGCCCAGAGCAGGCCCCTGGACTCTGTAGGTTCTTGTGAGGTCATTGCTTCCTGAAGAGCTGACAGGGCAAGAGCAGGAACATGGTTTGTGGGGGTGGTTGTGAGGTCACCGGTTCCCGAGTAGCTGATAGGCCAGGTGAAGGCGCAAAGCTTGTGTAGGGGTTTGTGAGATCATTGGTGTCTGAATACTTCACAAGCCAGGAGAAGGCCCATGGGTTGTGCAGGTTCTTATGAGGTCACTCAGGCCTGAGGAGCTAATAGGCCAGGAGCAGGCTTATGGATTGTGTAGGTGCTTGTGAGGCTGCTGGTGCCTGAGCGGATGATGGGCCAGGAGCTGGCACATGGCTTGTGAATGTCCTTGTGATGTCAGTAGTGCCGGCATAGCTGGTAAGCCAGGAACAGGTCCATGGCAGGTGGAGATGCTGTGACATCACCTGTAGCTGCGTGGCGGATAGGCCAGCAGTATGCACATGGCTTGTGTACGAGCCTGTGATTTCCCTGCTGCTGGAATAGCTTTTAGGCCAAGAGCAGGCATGTGGCTTGTGTGGGTGCTTCTGATGTCATGCAGATCATATGGAGCCCCTACCCAAATGTGGCTTTTTGGAAGAAGCATCATCATCAGGAGCCCATGCACCACAGGCAGAGGTGTGACAGTGTAAGCCATGAGCACAGAGCAGTGGCAGCAGGAGGGGGTGAGGTCACGTCACCGATGGCACCCGTGGCCGTGGGGCTGGGTGCAGAGCGGCCGTGTGCATGAGAGGGGCACGACGGGGGACGGGAGCTGCCTGGCCCCGTGGCTGCCAGGCCGAAGGAGCAGCCCCTGCAGCCCTGGCTGGAGCAGTGGGGCTGGGGGTGGCTCGGGGGCACGGCAGGGATGTGCCTGGGCACGGTGCCAGGAGGAAACCACAGACTTCCTGCACGGGCGCTGCCAGGGGAGCGCGGCGAGCGCTGCGAGGCCACGTGGGCTGTGGTTTGTGCACCTGCAGGCTCCAGGTCCCGATCCACCCGCGGGGAATAACGGCACCGCAGTGACACGCTGAGAGCCAGGGACATGTCTGAGCCTCGGGGCTGCGTGTCTGCTGCCAGGGCAGGGCCATGTCCCAGCTCCGGCTCCTGCGAGGGACCCACCGTGGGTCTCTCCAGGGAGGGAGGCGTGAGCCAGCACTGCTGGCATGGAGCTCTTCCCCTGGCCAAGGCTTTTTCCCAGCTGCTGCTGCCAGCACAGCAGGGGCTGTGGCAGGGGAAGGGGCTGTTCCCTTCCCATCCTGACACAGGTCGCGCGGCAGTCCCAGCCCTGTGCTTCCCATGTCTCGGGGGTGCCGGAACACTCACGCCTTGGGCTCTTGGATGAGCCCAGTGCAGGAGATGCTCAGTGCTCCCTGTCCCCACAGCAGGCTGCAAGGAGTGACAGACTCCTTTCCCCTCCACGCTCAGCTCGTCCTGTGACGATCCCCCACCGCAGTGACCCTGACGCCCGCAGTGGGACAGAGATGTCCCTCATATATGGTCATGAACGGCGCTGGAGAAGTTCATTGGAGGACTGGTCTGTGTCGGAGGGGAGATAGCTGCCACTCATGTCTAAAAAGGTGCTGCTGTTTCGCTTGGCTCCTCCTGCAGCTGGGTCGGCATCTGCAGAGATATATCAGCCTGCCATCGTCGTTGTCCCCGTGAGTTGCCCGGAGCCGTGGCAGGGAGCGGGGCGCAGCAGGGCTGTGCCAGCGGGGCAGCAGGCTCAGGATGGGGATGGAGGGACTCCTGTCCCCTCGGGTGCTGTGCCTGCTCCTCTGGGTGCAGCTGTGCAGGGGTAAGTGCTGGCTCCCTTGTCTCACCGCCCAGGGCCAGTGGGTAGCGGCGGGGTATCAGGATTCCTTTGGGGCTGAGGTTGCTTTCCCGGCAACATTGGGACAAGGGTCAGAAGGTGCTCACGTCCATGGACCTTCTGCCTTTCCCTGTGCCTCTCTGTGTTTAAGGCAGCCCGTGCCTGGCTGCATTTAGAGACATCCCCCATCCTGGGGTACCCTTTGGGGCTCCTTGTTCCCCGGGCTGTGCCCCTGGGGCCAGCAGTGGTCCAGGGGGTGACGGCAGCAATGCGGGATCCCCAGGGCACAGCCAATCTGCGGGGTGCCCCGCAAGGTTTGTGTGCTGCTCAGTGCCCCCGGGTGCAGGGGAGCCCCGACCCCAGGAAGGCAGTTTGTATCCCCCAGAGAGAAGGGGAGCGGGCTGTCTGCACTCGCAGGCTGCAGAGAATTTTCCTTCCTGGGGGCCCCGGCCAAGCACAGGGGCTGGGCTGATGCCAGGGGCGAGGAGGGGACGTGGGTTGGGGGGATCCTTGGGATTGTGTCGGTGCTCCCTGAGGACACAGAAAGCCCTGGGGGTGGTGTGGGTTTGGGTGGTGCCAGGGAAGGTGGTGCCGGGGAAGCTGCGGGCGTGGGGGCATGGGGCTGTGCAGGGTGTGCTTGGCTGGGGAGGAGACGGTGCCCTGTGCAGGGCCTGGGGGCACGGTGTGTGGGTGGGCACGGGCAGGGGCCGTTGGCGTGGGAAGAGGTGCCAAGGGCTGTGGGGTGGTGAATAGCCCATCAGGGCTGGAGTTGGGCACCCCAGCCCTGCACAGACCGTGGGGACAGGAGGGACCCCAAAACTGCTGCAGGGACAGCCTGGAGGGGAAGGGGCTCCCACCCCGGTGCCTGTGATTCGGCCTGGGCAGGGGTGACCCTTAGACCTGCAGTCTGGAGCTCGGCACTCTCCTGACCGGTCCCATGTTGCTGTTTGAAGGGGCTGCAGAGCTGAGGCTGGAGGATGGCGGTGGGCCCTGTGCTGGGCGAGTGGAGGTGAAACACCAGGGCCAGTGGGGAACCGTGTGTGGTGACTACTGGGACAAGAAGGATGCTGCAGTGGTTTCTAAGCAGCTGGGCTGTGGGTCTGCT
Organism: Pelecanus crispus; assembly: GCF_030463565.1. Lineage (NCBI taxonomy): Eukaryota > Metazoa > Chordata > Aves > Pelecaniformes > Pelecanidae > Pelecanus > Pelecanus crispus. The sequence goes on along the minus strand of NC_134667.1, from coordinate 1,894,412 downwards.
GTCACAGCTCCTCAGTATGGAGTCTTTGGGCCAGGATCTGGCCCCATTTGGATGGATGACGTTGATTGTTGTGGCAATGAGTCTGCCCTGTCTGACTGTAAACACCATGGCTGGGGACAACACAGCTGTAATCACTATTTGGATGCTGGAGTGACGTGTTCAGGTAAGGGGCCAGCCTGTTCCCCAGCTTTGGGACCAGGACAGGGGAAGGGACCTGGCTGTGCCCTCAGAGAGCAACAAGCGGGCACTGGAGCAGGGCTGTGGCTGGTCACACTGCCAGGCTGGGACTGTCATTGCTGCTGTCCCTGGTCCCTGAGGAAAGAGCAAGGGGAGCCCACCCTGTGTGTCCAGCCACTGCCAGGCCCCAAGGTGGCTCAGCCCACCCTCAGTGGGGGCCTGGGGCTGGGAGATTAATCCCTCTCCCTGCCCCGGGATGGCTGCTGGTTCCCATCTTTCTCCTCCCATTCAGCCAGGACCTGTCTGGCATTGCCGAGGGCCAGGTCCCCCCATGCCAGAGGCACCGGGAGCTGCTCACGTGGCCACCCACAGCCCCGGGGAAGGGCATGAGATGGCAAGGGACTTTTGGGTTGTGCCTGCTGGCAGAGAGGAGTCCCTCAGCCTCAGCAAAGGGATGTTCAGAGGGGAGGAGCGCTGGCCTTGGGCAGAGGAGCAGGGTGGCCCGTGGCACCTCATTCCTCTCCCAGGGTCCCCCCATGAGTTCCAGCCCATGGGGATACGGCCCCAGGCAGGCAGGGCCAAGCTGCTGCCCAGCCTTTCCTGCCTGCCCCAGCCCGCGGCTGCCCTGTGCCACAGGGGCTTTGCCAGCACTTGCACTGTCCTCAGTGCCTGTGCTTGCACCGGGAGCTCGTGTCAGCCCAGGGCTGCTCCTCTGCCCGCTCTCCTGCCCTCTGCCTGGCCCTTGGTGGGGATGTGCGTGCCTGGCACTGCACTCTGGCCCTGGCTGAGGACCCCCTCCCTGGGCAGGTGCCAGAGTGGGGAGCTGGCACAGCCACTGGATGCGGATACAGCCGTGCCATACCTCTGCCCTGTCCCATGTCCCACCTAACAGCCTGAGACAGCCTGGAAAGAAAGGCTGTGTTTCTGGCAGCTCCAAGGGGCTCCTCATCCTGGCCCTGAGCTCAGTGCACAGATGAGGCTGCAGCCGCCAGCAGGGCCTGGGCCAGTCCCCCTGGGCCCCAAGTGCTCTGGGTACTGCAGTGCCTGTGGCTGGTGCCAGGAAGCCCAGGGTCTCCAGGACAGCAGCAGTGTGCCTGAGCAGTGCCTACGGCTGGGGCTTTGGGACAGCAGCAAGCCCACAAGTGCTGTGATGATGCCTGAGGAGCGGCAGGGGGGCCCTGGTGTGTTTGTGCCATCGGCACCCACTGGCAGCGGTGGGGTGGTTGCGGTCTCTCTGCCTGTGGCCACCTTGCAGAGCAGCTGGGATGTAGGCACGTAACTGCCAGAGGGCTCTGGGAGAGCTTGAGGGGTCTTTGGTTGCTCCAGGATTTGTCCAGCTGGTCGGAGGGGACAGCCCCTGCTCAGGACGTGTGGAGGTCCATAACGGGAAAACTGTCTGTGACTCCGACTTTGGTCCCAAAGCTGCCGAGGTGGTCTGCAGGGAGCTCCAGTGTGGCACAGCCCTGTCCGTGCCTGGGGCAGCTCGCTTTGGAGAAGGTGTGGGTCCCATGTGGGACAGAGAGCTGCAGTGTGCCGGGAATGAATCCTTCCTCATTTTCTGCCCCAGGGGATCCCCCAGGGACCAGCCTTGCACCCATGCCAATGCTGTTGGTGTCACCTGCACACGTAAGGACTCAGGGTGGGGTGTTACATATCCGGGGGTGTGCTGGGGACAGGGGAGCAGGGCAGGGACCGTGCCGTGCTGGGTCCGCACTCTCATCGTTCTCTGTCCCCAGAGTACACAGGGTTCCGGCTGGTGAACGGCAGCACGGCGTGTGAGGGGAGAGTGGAGGTGCAGGTGCTGGGCACCTGGGGCACCCTCTGTGCCTCCCGCTGGGATCTCTTGGACGCCCACGTTCTCTGTCGTCACCTCGACTGCGGGTTTGCTGAGTCCATTCCCAGAGGAGGGCATTTTGGGAGTGGAACCGGACCTGTGTGGAGAGACTCATTCCACTGTGAGGGGACTGAAGCCCACCTGGGACAGTGCCCAGTGACTGCCCTGGGGGCCTCACCGTGCTCCCCCTGAGAACCACGCTGCTGTCATTTGCTCAGGTGGGTGCTGGGAAAAGGTGCCATGGCCACCCAAAGCAGGGGAGCCCGTGGCAGCACCAGCTGCATTTCTCCCTTGAGAAACCCTGCCTGCACCAGGAGCAACCTGGAGGGCTTTGCCTGCTCTCACCGACAGCTCCGATGTGGGAGAGCTGAAGAGTGAACGAGGTCAGGCATCTCTGCCCCCCAGGGCAGTGGCTCAGGCCCTGCGGCCAGCGCCAGGCGCGGGGTCCTCTGCTCTGCTGCTGCAGGACAGGCCCAGGATAGGGCTGTGGGGCTCAGCTCCATCCCTCTGGCTGCAGACAGCCCTGTCCCAGCCCCACAGAGACCCCCCCCCAGAGCCCAATCCCACGCCCGTGGGGGCTGCCCAGGTGCCCCCAGCAGCAGACCTGGGGGCTGAGGTGCAGAGCAGGGCTGGGCTTTGCCCTTGCTCCTGGTGCTTCCGGTCAGCACAAGACCCAACCTTGTGCTGTTTGCTCAGAAAGGCCCCCCGTGCTCTGCTCCCTGCCAGGGACACAGGCGCCCAGACCCCAAACCCAGGGATGCAGAGGGGCACAGACGTGCGGGCTCTGCCTGCTGTCTCAGCAGCGCCGGTGTCAGCGCTGAGGTTGGGCAAGGCTTGGCCAGCACTGCCTGTGCCCGGGTCCCTGCACCGGCTGCTGCTCCCTCCTGCGGGAGCTGCCCCATCGCCCTCAGCAGAGACGTGTTGGGTGGCTCTGCCCCACCAAGAGCAAAGACAGCGTCTTGCTCAGGGCCTGGGAAAGCAATCCTGTGGAAACGTGCTCCTGAAGCTGAGCGCAGAGGGCTAGGGCAGGCGGGTGAGCTGCAGGGTGCTGTGAGGGTTGCAGAGCCTGGGGAGGTGCTGCAGGTTTGTGGGCTCTGTGGTGCTGCCGAGGGCTGGGGCACGGCTGCTGTCCCCAGGCCCCGCTGGCTCCATGGCCCTGCGGCTGGTGGGTGGAGGGAGCCGGTGCAACGGACGAGTGGAGATCTTGCAGCGCGGGACGTGGGGCCGAGTCCTGGATGACGAGTGGGACGTGCGGGAGGCCAGCGTGGTGTGCCGTCAGCTGAGGTGCAGAGAGGCAGAAAAAGCCTACAACCCCGCGAAGCCTCAGAGAGGGACGGGTCCCGTGGGGCTGCGAGGGGTGCGGTGCGCAGGGCACGAGGCCGAGCTGAGCCTCTGCAACACCTCCCTGCCCGAGAGCGCAGCGGCGGCAGGGATTGCGGAGGACGTGGGCGTCGTGTGCGCGGGTGAGTGGCACTGCACGGGCCCCCCGGGCTCTGGGCTGGGTGGGCAGCAGCCCCTGAGGGCAGCTGGGGTTTCTTCCTGCTGCAGGGAGCCGGCAGGTGCGGCTGGTGAAGGGGCCCGGGCGCTGCGCTGGGAGAGTGGAGATCTACTACCAGGGCAGCTGGGGGACCGTCTGCGACGATGGCTGGGACCTGTCTGATGCCGCCATCGTTTGCCAGCAGCTGGGCTGCGGCGGGGCGGTGGAGGCGGTCGGCTCCGCTCGCTTCGGGGAAGGCTCCGGTCAGCTCTGGCTGGATGGCGTGAACTGCTCCGGGACCGAAGCTGCTCTCTGGGACTGCCCGGCAGGGTCCTGGGGGCAGCACGACTGCGCGCACAAAGAGGACGCAGGAGTCGTCTGCTCAGGTCTGTGCCGGGAGCTGTGGTGGGAGCCCAGCGCCCGGGGAGGCCGGGACGAGGGGAGAGCCGGCAACGGCCCAGGCTGTGCCTGGCTGCCTCGGAGCCCCTGCCCGAGCCTGTCCTGGGGACACCCCTGCACGAAGCCCCTCGGTCCCACGGGGGGTCCCTTGTCAGCTGAGCTGTGCCCAGGGCTTAGCGGGGAGGGCATGGGTGTCTCTCCGTCAGGGACTTCTCTCGGCCCCTGGCAAAAGGGTGACTTGCTGGCCGTGCCCCTGCCTGGCCAGGGCCTGCGGGGGGAAGAGGCTTCTCTGCTCCCACAGCCCCACACCAGCCTGTGCCCCTCTGGGGCCTTTCCTCCCAGATTTCATGGCCCTGAGGCTGGGGAACAGCAGCAACTGCTCCGGGCGCCTGCAGGTTTTCTACAATGGCACATGGGGGAGCGTTTGCTCCAACTCAATGACTCTCCAAACGGTGTCGCTGGCATGCAAGGAGCTGGGCTGCGGGGACGCAGGGACCCTGGAAACACGCCTGCCCTCTGGTAGGGTGTCTGGCCACGCCTGGCTGGATCGCGTGGAGTGTGGGGAGAGAAACAGCTCCTTCTGGCAGTGTCCCTCTGCTCCCTGGGACCCACGGTTGTGCGATGACCTGCGAGAGGAGACCCACATCACCTGCAGTGGTAATTCTGAGCTTCCTGGGCACCAGCATTGCCCCAGCTCCTGCTCCCTGCCGGGCACAGTCAAGCGCAGAGACAGGGCCCACGGGGGCTTTTACTGTACGTGCCAGACCCTGCTGCTTCTGGTGGCACAAATGGCACTTCAGCTCTCAGAGCCCCACACGTTCGTTCGCCAGCAGTTGCCAGCCGGCTGCCAGCAGCGCCCGGGGGAGGCAGCGGTGTCTCCAGGCAAGGTCTCAGAAGAGACCAGCCAGGGCTGCGAGGCGTGTCCCCTCCACGGACACCCTCCTGCTTCTCTGTGAGCCGGGGTCCCTTTGGGGCTGAGCAGCCAGGGTCCCCCACAGTGCCGTGCATGTCCCCTGAAGGAGCGGGGTTCAGCTGCTGCCGTGAGCGAGGCGGCACGGGGAGGCGTGAGCAGAGCTCAGCCCCACTCTCTGCTGCACGACCCCCTTCAGCAGCCCCTTCACGGCAGCATTGCCTTCTGCAGGGAGACGGCCAGAAACAGCCCCGGCCGTGGGGACCGTGTGCCCAAACTCCACGAGCTGCACAGGTAGCTGCTCCTCTGCATGCCCCTCTCTCCTGGCAGGGCTCTGCCTGCTGCCCGGTGCCCTGGGAGGTCTCTGCCTTCTCCAGACAGGGAGAAGATTCGTGCCGTGGGAGGCGAGAGCGGGTGCTCGGGCAGGGTGGAGGTCTGGCAGCGCGGCTCCTGGGGGACGGTGTGCGACGACTCCTGGGACATGCAGGATGCCGAGGTGGCGTGCAGGCAGCTGGGCTGTGGCCCCGCAGTGTCTGCCCTGGACGAGGCTGCGTTTGGGGAGGGGACGGGCCCCATCTGGCTGGAGCAGGTGGAGTGCCGGGGGTCTGAGCCATCTCTGCAGGCCTGCTGGGCTCGGCCTGGGGACAGCGGGGCCTGCCGGCATAAGGAGGACGCTGCCGTGCAGTGCTCAGGTGAGCGGCGGGGCTGGCAGCCCTTGCTGGGGTATTGGCAGGGAGCCGGGGCAGGCGTGTTCCCCACTGGGTCCCCTCATGGCTGCAGAGCTGCTGAGAGCAAGGCTGTGCCTGTGGAGCATGGGAGCCTGGTGCCAAGTGGGCAGCAGCCTCTGTGGGGCTGGATGTCCTCCGGCTCCTGCCTGCAGGGCCCTGCAGCCCCCAGGGGCATCTCCTGGGCTGCCTGCGCCATCCTGCCCGATAGCCAGAGCAGGGCCCTGGGCTCTGTCCCAGCCCCCCTGACCAGCCTCGCAGGAGGGGCAGTGTGGGTGGGGGGTGGCAGGGATATACGCACGCGTGCACACACACACGCACGGCTCCCTGGTACCCTCACAGCCACCCTCTCAGCCCAGTTCCCTTTCTCCCCTCTGCAGCTGCACCCAGGACGGCAGCACCAACCCCGCGAGCAGGTAACCTGTCCTCCCTGCCAGCGCTGGCTCTTCTCGGGGCCGCTGTGAGCCACAGCTGTAGGGAGGGGGCTCCTTGCTGGGGTGTGAAACTCCCAAGAGGAGGCACCGGGACAGCAGTGGGGAGGGGCGTTGGGGAGGGCTCTCATTTACCCAGCAGGGTGGGAGCTTCCTCATCCCTCACTCCTGGGGTCCCCTACCCCTGCTGTAGTGGGGGGGCAGCACTGGGGTGTGCCAGCCCCCACCTCTCCCAGGCCTGCTGCTGCCCTTTCTCTCTTCCTGCCCATGCAGATCCCAGCCGGGACCGTCCGACCGGCAGCGGGAGACTGTCGTTGCCCGTCATCATCTGCATCGTCCTGGGGGCCCTTCTCTGCCTGCTCCTGGCCCTCCTGGCCGGGCAAGTGCGAAGCGCCAGGGCTGGGCGCGCAGGTGGGTCCCGGGGAAAGATGCCTCCTGGCAAGGCCAGGGGTGCTGGCAGGTGTCAGTGAGCGGCACAGGCAGAGCTGGGGGGATAAGCGTGTGTGCTGCCTTCATTGCCATGTGCCGCCTCATCCACCGCCTGACCATGGGCCATGGGCCACCAGCAGCAAGGGGTAGAGAGAGTCCAGGCACGGTGGGAGTTAGGGACGGGGCGAGGAGAGAAATGGCCGAGCTGGGCTGGGGGAGGTGGGAGCAGAGGGGACACAGACGAGGACACGACACTGGCAGCGCTCCAGGCAGCTCTGGAGGGGTCTGTGGGGCAGGGGAGATGCCAGGAGGAACGTGGGGCAGCAGGGTCCATCCCTGTGGTTTCAGGCCCCCAGGCTGTTCCTCTGTGCAACCGTGACCTCCCCGCGGCAGGGCAGGGGCCGTGCTATGGATCCCTGGGGCAGAGAGGGGGCAGCTCCAGGGGGAGAGGAGAGGCGGGAGCTGCTCCAAGCTCAGCACCGGGGAGCTGATCCAGGGGCCAGAGGGGCACAAGGGCTGTCTCTGAGGAAACGCTGTGAGGGTGTCGCTGCCCCAGCTCACCTCCGTGGGGACATTGCCCTCACTGAGGAAGGGGTAGCAGTGAGCAGGCAGCGCAGCGGGGCTGTGCTGTGGCCAGAGCCTTTTGCTGAGCCCGGGGACCAAAGCAGGGGGAGCAGAGCGGGATCCTGTCCCCTCTCTGCCTGTCCCTGGGCCAGCCCTGCCGCTGTCCGCAGGCTCGGCGAGAGCGTGGGAGCCCTTCCCTGACGCCGTCTATGAGGAAATCAGTTACAACCTGGCATGGGAGGAGCAGGCGAGGTTCAGCGGCTCAGGTGGGTGTGGGTCCCTCATGGGGGCACATCTGCAGGGCTCTGTCCCCAAACCTCCACCTAGGGCTGACCCACGGCAGTCCCCTGGCCTACGGTCCCTGCAGCGCTGGGGTGTGTGGGGAGAGCAGCCGGGTCCTGGGCCCAGCAGAGGAGCTTCCTCCCCAGCAGTTCTTCCCATCGCAGCCAGGGACAGCCCCTCTCTGCCTGCCCCTGCATAAATCCCTGGGTGACACTGCAGGGCTGAGGGAAGGGGCTGTCCCGGGGCAGCTCTGGGAGCCCCGTTGAGGCAGGGTTGGTCCCAGGGGAGCAGGGCGAGTCCTGAGCCCTCCTCCCCACACAGCCCTGCCTCTGTGGGTCCCCCGTCCCCAGCAGCACTCACCACAAGCCGGCTCAGCAGAGCACACTCCCATAACAGCCGCTGCGCCTCTCTCCAGGCTCCTACTCAGAGGGGTCCCTGGCCAAGCTGCAGCCCTACCCCGCGGACAGCAAGGAGGAGGAGGGTCCGGGCTCAGCACCAGGTAACAGGGTGCGGGAAGGAGTGGATCTCTCCTCCCTGCAGCCATGTGAGGGACAGCGGTGTCACTGAGTGTCCCCACAGAGCTGGGGAGTCTCCTGGGGTGCTGCCAACACCAGGGTCTGAGCCCCACGGCCCTGCGCATCCTCCCGTCCTCTGCTCTGCAGATGTATCTCCTCAGTGTCACCAGCTCCCCTCTCCTTTCAGACGTCCCTGTCCTGCTTGGAAGTGACCCAGCGCATGGCTATGATGATGCCAGGGAGGTTTCTGCCCCTGGGGAGGATCCTGCCCCTGGGCAGGGAGCCTGGGAAATGCCCAGGGCACCAGAGGAGGGAGCAGGGCCCAGGGATGCCCCTGGAGGTGAGAGGGAAAGATGGCGCTGCCGCTTTATGGGATGCCATCCCTGGTGCCAGGTGAATCGCTGCCGTACAGAGAGCCCAAGCTCCTGGGATGGGGGACCCTGCCCTGGGAGTTTTCCCTGGGGGGCCCGGGGCTGGCAGAGGGAGCTGGACATGTCAGGAGGGAGGAGGAGACGGGAGGCAGGTGATGCAGAGAGCAGGAGGGGCACCCCATGGGGCCAACGTGCAATGGCCTGCCTTGCTGCTTGCAGGGGCAAACCTGCGCTCGCAGAGAAGTGCTGGGGCCCCTGCAGCTGAGGGAGATGCCTGGTTCCTGTCCCCAGAGAGCACAGGCTATGACGATGCTGAAGAGGTGTCTCTGGCACATCCCCCTGAGCACAGAAAGGCTGCGACAGCAGAGCTCAGTGCACAGCCATCCCTGAGCCCCGCGCCAGGAGAGCCCATCCCTGCCGTGCAGCTGGGTGCAGCCGGGAGCGAGGAGGGGACTTTGCAGCTGGGAGAGCCGTGAGCACCAGGGAACCGTCTCCCTCTTCCCATGGGCAGCGGAAACACCTGGCCATTGCCTCTCTTTTGATTCCCCTGGTTTCACGCTGTGCCTCCGCAGTTGTTCCTATTAAAAGCCTTTGGGGTATGACCCAGAGCTGGTGCTTGCCTGCCCGGCTGTCGGGGTGTCTCCCTGAGGCTGACTGGGGGGAGCAGAGCACAAAGACGTGGTGGTGGGGAAGGGGCACATCTCGGGGGCAGCGGGCTCGGGGTCAGGCTGTGGGGCTGCCAGAGCCCATGGTCCCTGGGCAATATTCCTGCTGGCAGAGACGTTTCCACCCTGCCAGCAAAAGTTTCCTACAAAACCGTCTCTCTGCAAGGTGCTGTGATGCGCCCCAGCGGGAGCGCCCATCTCCTCACCTCGGGCTTCCCCAGCTGCTCTTTCCCCCAGGCCCTGCCTGGGCCATGCTGGTCCCACAGCACACAGGCCACGACAGAGCTGCCGTGTTGGGCTGAGCCCTGGGCTGTGGCCCCACACAAGTGAGCCCACAGGTGGCTGCGGTGCCCTGGACCCCCCAGCCAGCCCCAGGGGCTATCACGTCCCGCGCATCACCTCCCACACTGGTTAGGAGGCAGCTCTGCTCCCCACTGCCCTGGCACAGGGTGCAGAGCCACTTGCTGGGGAGCACGGGGCTGGCATTGCCCCTTGGCTGCCTCTGCCAGCACCCCAGTCTCCATGGGCTCTTCTTGCTGCCTTGGGCCCTGGCAGAGCTCCGCACTCCCCTCACAGCCCCACAGCTGCCTCCGTCCTGGGCAGGGGCTGGAAGGCCCCATGGCAGCCCTGGCAGCCCCTCCTCCTGCTGCGCCTCAGCCCCAACCCCTGCCCTCCTGCTGCCTGGCCACGGGGCTCAGTGTGGGTTTGTGCTGGGGCAGTGCCTGTGTGCAGGTGCAGGAGGGGTGGGAGCAGGGGGCGTGGGGGGACCTTTCCCTCAGCGCTGGGGGAGGCAGAGGAGGGAGAGGCCAGGGGGAGGGAGAAGGGATCCCCATGAGACGTGGACTGGAAGCCAGAGCCGTCATCCACCCCTGGCCTGGAGAAGGGCCTGGCTGGCAGGGTGCTAACGTGGGCACATTTCCATGGCAGAGGGTATTTTGTGTCCCTCCCTGTCGTGCTGTCACCCCAGCCAGCAACTAAGCACCACACAGCCACTCGCTCACCCCAATGGGATGGGGGAGAGAATCGGAGGAGTAAGAGTGAGAAACACTCCTGGGTTGAGATAAGAACAGTTTAATAATTGAAATAAAGTACAATAGTAATGATAATGATAACAATATAATAATGGTAATAATGATGATAATAATAATAATATACAAAGCAAGCGATGCACAATGCAATTGCTCACCACCTGCCGATCGATACCCAGACAGTTCCCAAGCAGCGATCACTGCTCCTCGGCCAACTCCCCCCAGCTTCTATACTGAGCATGACGTCACATGGTATGGAATAGCCCTTTGGTCAGATTGGATCAACTATTCTGGCTGTGCCCCCTCCCTGCTTCTTGTGCGCCTGGCAGAGCATGGGAAGCTGAAAAGTCCTTGACTAGCATAAGCAGTACTTAGCAACAACTAAAGACATCAGCGTGTTATCAACATTCTTCTCCTACTAAATCCAAAACACAGCACTGTCCTGCTACTAGGAAGAAAATTAAATCTATCCCAGCTGAAACCAGGACATCCACCAAAGAGTGCACCCATCAAATCCATATCTCCCCAATTTAGAGAGAAGGATGTTGTGGGGGACCGTGTTGAACGCTTTACAGAAATCCAAGTAGATGACATCTGTTGCTTTTCCCTTGTCCACTGATGCAGTCACTCCTTCACAGAAAGCCACGAGGTTGGTCAGGCAGGAGTTGCCCTTGGTGAAGCCGTGCTGGCTGTCTCGAATCACCTCCCTGTCCTCCATGTGCTCGAGCATAGCTTCTAGGAGGATCTGCTCCATGATCTTCCCAGGCACAGAGGTGAGGCTGACAGGTCGGTAGTTCCCAGGGTCCTCCTTTCTTCCCTTTTTAAAAATGGGCACAACATTCCCCTTCTTCCAGTCCCCAGGGCCTTCACCTGACTGCCAGGACTTTTCAAATATCATGGAGAGTGGCTTGGCAACTACATCAGCCATTTCCCTCAGGACTCTGGGATGCATCTCATCAGGTCCCATAGACTCATGTACATTGAGGTTCCTCAGGTGGTCTCGAACCTGATCTTCCCTTACAGCGTGGGAGGGGCTTTATCCCCCTGTTCCCCATCTTGTGGTCCATCTATTCGGGAGGGGTGAGGAGAGAGGTTGCCAGTGAAGACTGAGGCAAAGAAGTTGTTGAGTACCTCAGGCTTCTCCTCGTCTGTTGATCCTAGGTCACCATTCTTGTTCACTGGCAGGGGGTGGGGTGGGTACACTTTCTTTAATCTTCACAGCTGTGGACATGTTACATCCCTGGCTGCAGGGCAATGTGCAAGAATGTCCTGAAGGGATCTCCCAGAGCTGGCACGTCCCATGGTTGGTGCAGAGGAGAAGGACATGCTCTGGAGCAGGGATTTCCTGCTTCACTGTTAGAGGGACAAGGCATGACCGCTGCCTTCTGCTGGGGATGGCTGCAGGGGTGTGAAGCCGGGAGTACCCCCAGGGCTGTCCAGGGCTGTCCTGCCAAGCAGCTTTGCTGCGCCTCAGGGGGCTGTGTGCCGGGGCAGGGACTCTGCCGCCTGCCAGGGTCAGCACTCAGCCTGCCCGGGGAGCTCGCAACAGCGCTGCGGGGAGAGGCTGTGGGTGGAAGGAGCGATCCCCAGGAGGCAGGGTCTTTGCTGCTGAGAGGGTGCTGCGTGGGTCAGAGCTGTTCACAGCTCCAGAGCACCCCAGGACATTGTTGAGGAGATGCTTCAAGGAGAAGGACACGGCAGCGATTCATATAAAGACAAGGAGATTTCCCGAGTCTGACTTTTCAATTTCCTGCTCTTGGGTGATGGGAGAGGGGAAATGGAAAAGGAGCTCTCAAGTTTGAACAAGTCACTGAGACTCCTGAACTGTGACCTCCTGGGTCACCTCCCTCTGTCCCCACCTCCCGTACCTTCCTTTCCATGCCTGAGCTCAGTGAGGAGCTCCTCACTCATCCATGCTGGCCTCCTGCTGCCTTTGCTTGATTTCCTACTTCTTGGGAGGCACCTTTCTTGAGCTTGGAGGAGGTGGTCCATGAATATCAAGCAGCTCTGCAGGACCCCTCTTCTCTCCATGGCCAAAGGGCTATTCCATACCATGTGACGTCATGCTCAGTATAGAAACTGGGGGGAGTTGGCCATGGGGCAGCAATCGCTGTTCGGGGACTGGCTGGGTATTGGTTGCTTGGTGGTGAGCAACTGCATTATGCATCACTTGCTTTGTATTTTATTATTATTATTATTATTACTATTACTCTTATTTTTATTGTTACTACTACTTTTTATTTTATTTCAGTTATTAAACTGTTCTTATCTCAACCCAGGAATTTCCTCACTTTTGTCCTTCCAATTCTCTTCCCCAGCCCACCGAGGGGGAGGCTGAGCCAGCAGCTGTGTGGTGCTTGGCTGCCGACTGGGGCTAAACCACAACACCTGCCTAACGGTGGGACAAGGAAAGGCAATTCTCATGCCCAGTTTTTTTCCTGATATGAGAAATGCCGCTGCTGGAATGAAATCTCTCTCCCTGGCTGAGGAAGGGAACATCAGTGGTTCCTTCAGCCTCTTTCACAGCAGGTTCCCCTGGAGCCCCAGGGACACCTGAAGGGGGAAGGAAAAGCCACGCCTTGGGCTGGTCCTCTGCTGCTGAGCTGGGCTGGGCTCCTGGGAGCTCCTGGAAGCGGGCAGCGCTGCAGAGACAGCTCTGCCCAGGAGCAGCTCCTCTGCAAAGCGCAGCAGGGCTGAGGGCACTGCCTGCAGGCACCAAAGGGAGAGGAGCGAGGCAGAGAGAGATTAAAGGCACTGTGGAGTAGGAGGATACCGAGAGCTGACGGCAGGGGAGAAATGTGGCAACCACAGAACTAGCTGAGACTGGCAGATGCAAGCAGAATGAAGAAGAAAAGGAGCAAGGAAACAATTCCTAGGGAATGAGGTAGCTTCAGAAGGCGGCCAGCCCAGCGACCAAGAAAAGCAATAGGAAATCAAGAGACCACCGACCAGAATTAAGTAATGGGACTTGGGTTGGGGTGATGGGTGGTACATTCTGGGAAAGCTGTCTGTAAGGGTATAACTGGGGTCTGCCATCTGCAGCAGGGGCTCCTTGCCTGGAGGCACCCAGCTCAAGCTGCTCTGCATGTCGGATAAATGAACCACGTATTTACTCAGCGGGCTGGCGACTCGTCTTCTGCGAGCAGGAACCTAGGGCCGAGCCCTGCTGAGGTGGCACCCACGTAAGTCCTACCATGGTCTAGGTGGCGGCTGCGTCATTCCTGAAACAACAAGCCAGGTGCCTGCTCCTGCCCTATCACTCCTCAGCCCCCTGTGACATCACAAGCACCTGCACGAGCCAGCTCCTGCTCCTGCCCTATCACTCCTCAGCCCCCTGTGACATCACAAGCACCTGCACGAGCCAGCTCCTGCTCCTGCCCTATCACTCCTCAGCCCCCTGTGACATCACAAGCACCTGCACAGCCCAGGAGCTTGCTCCTGCCACACCATCTACTCAGGCACTCCTGACACCATGAGCAGCTGCGCAGAGAAGCTTCCTGCTCCAGCTTTGTCACCTACTCAGGCACACGTGACATCGCAAGCACATGAACAAGCCAAGTGCCCCCTTCTACCCTTTCACCTCCTCAACCACCTATGACCTCACAAGGGTCTGCAAGAGCCAGGAGCTTACTCCTGACCTAATAACGACACCCGCCATTGACATCACAAGCGTCTGCCCTAGCCAGGTGCCTCCTCCTGCCCTATCACATCTGCAGGGACAAATGACAACACAAGCTCCTCCACAAGCCAGGTGTCCTTCCATTCCCAAGCAGATACTCAGACAACAGTGACCTCAAAAGCCGCTTTGCAAGCCAGGGGTCTGCTTCTGCCCTCCCATCTAATCAGTCATCAGTGACATCACAAGCACCTGCACAAGCCAGCTGCCTTCTCTTGCTCTCTCAACTACTCAGGCACCTCTGACATCATAATGAGCTGCACAAGGAACGGTCCTGCTCCAGCCCTATCAGCTACACAGGTACAGGTGACATCACAAGCACCTGCACAAGCCAGCTGCATGCGCCTGTCCTATCAGTCACTCATCTACCTATGACATCACAAGCACCTGCACAAGCCAGGGACCTGCTCCTGCCCTGTCAGCTACTCAGCCATCAGTGACAACAGCAGCAGCTGCACAAGCCAGGGACCTGCTCCTGCCTTACACCTACCCAGGTGCCTATCACCTCACAAGAAGCTGCACAAGCCCTGGCCCTGCTCCTGCCCTATCACTTACTCAGGCCCAGCTGACATCACAAGCACCAGCACAAGCTAGGGGCTTGCTCCTGCACTATAACTACTCAGACACATTTGAGATCAAAAGGACCTTCACAGGCCAGCTGCATGCTCATGCCCTGCTAGCTCCTCAGCCACCACTGACATCACAAGCAGCTGATAAGCCAGGTTTCCCTCCATACCCAATCAGCTACTTGGACACCACTGACATCACAAGCAGCTGAACAAGCCAGGTTCCTGCTCCTGCTCTCTCAACTACTCAGGCACCTGTGACGCCATAAGCAGCTGCACACGCAAGGTTCCTGCTCCTGCTCTATCACCTCCTTGGCATCATGCGACATCACGAGCACCTGCACAAACCAGGTGCATGCTCCTGCCCAAACACCTACAGAGCCACAAGTGACATCACAAGCAGCTTCACAAGCCAAGGGCCCGCTCCTGCCCTATCACCTCTTCAGGCACACGTGACACCACAAGCACATGAACAAGCCAGGTGCCTCCCACCCTATCATCGACTCATCCACCTATGACATCACAAGCACCAGCACAACTCAGGGGCCTGTTCCTCACCTACCACCTACTCTGGTGCCTATGACCTCAAAAACATCTGCACAAGCCAGGGGGCTGCTCCTGCCCTAACACCTGCTCAGCCACCAGTGACCTCACAAGCACCTGCACAGCAGGAGCGTCCTCACTGCCAACAGCCCGGCATTTTCACCTCCATCTCCTCCTCTGTCTCCCATCTCCCCGTGCTCTCCTCTCCCCCAGCCACCTTTCTCACCCTCTCCATGACCTCCCAATGCCTCTGCCTGTCTTTGTGACTGTCTGGCAGATGTTACCTCGGAAGGATTGTCCCAGCCAGGTCACCTGCACCTCCTCCTCCCTCTGCTCTCATCGTGACTGCACCAGCTGTCTGATGCGCTTTTTGACCTCGTGGCTCCTCTTGTCCTGCCTCCCTTCTGCTGTTTCTGGGAAAATCCTGTTCCTGCAAGACAAGCGGCAACCAGGCAGTGCCCCCTCTGTGGCAACGTACCTGCCTTTCCAGAGCTGGACAGCTGGTGGGAACTGTCACCATCAGCAGCGCGTGAAGTCTTCTCCTGGCACAGGCACAGCTCTGGGTGTGCTTGCTGCGTTCCATGTTTCCTGAAGGAGAACAGCAACACTCAAAGTGGCTCCTGGGCAATGTTCTGCTGGGAGAGCTCATTGGAAGGCAGGTTTGCCGCAGGTCCTGAGGCCGGTCCGGGGCTTCTCCCTGTCCCCCAGCTCAGCCACAGGTCCCACAGCTGGCTTCACTTCTAAGAAAAGAAACCGTATCCCTCCAGATTAAGTAGTCAAAGACTTTTGGAGGGCGATTTGGGCTTCAAGTCCAGAACAAAAGAATTTCCAGTACAGAATCTCAGCCACCGCCTCCATGATCGTCTTGGCAGTGACCCACAAAGGCTGCGCTGTAAAAAATGTGACAGCTGATAAAAAGGACCCTGTCCTCGCCAAATCTTTGTTTCCCTCATGCTTTCAGACTACCGCAGTAAATAATCATACTATTAGTCTGTAATTACTACCCATGTGAAAGCCCTCCAAAGCACCATTCGCTGACTTGACTCACAGCACTGTGGATAAGGGAGAACCACCACTAACCACGCACCCACCCATTACTCCTTTTGCAGCATGGCCTCTGTGCCGAACACGAGGACTGGCCCAAGGGCTACTGCATGAACTATCTCCCGTTTAATTTGTTCAAAGGCTTGTTGTTGCTCAGGGCCCCATTGGAAATCGTTCTTCTTCCGGGTCACTTGGTAGAGAGGGCTTACGATCTGACTGTAATTTGGAATATGCATTCTCCAAAAACCCACAACGCCTAAGAAAGCTTGTGTGTCCTTTTGCTAGTTGGCGGGGACATAGCTGTTATTTTGTTTGATCACATCCATTGGGAGCTGACAACGTCCGTCTTGCCATTTTATTCCTAAAAATTGGATCTCCTGTGCAGGTCCCTTGACCTTACTTTGCCATAAAGGCAAAACCGGCCTTCAGAAGGATTTGGACTATTTTCTTTCCCTTCTCAACAACTTCTTCTGCTGTGTTGCCCCACACAATGATGTCATCAATGTACTGCAGATGTTCTGGAGCTTCACCCTGTTCCAGTGCCATCTGGATCACTCCATGGCAAATGGTGGGGCTGTGCTTCCACCCCTGGGGCAGTCGGTTCCAGCTGTACTGAACACCCCTCCAGGTAAAAGCAAGCTGGGCCTGCACTCTGCTGCCAAAGGGATGGAGAAAAATGCATTAGCGATGTCAGTTGTGGCACACCGCTTGGCTGCCTTTGACTCCAGTTCCTATTGAAGTTCTTGCATGTGTGGCACGGCAGCACTCAGCGGCGGTGTAACTTCGTTCAGGCCACGATAGTCCACTGTTAGTCTCCACTCCCCATTAGACTTTCTCACTGGCCATGTGGGACTGTTAAAGGGTGAGCGAGTCTTGCTGATCACTCCTTGCCTCTCCAGTCGATGAATCAGGTTATGGATGGGAATCAGGCAGTCTCGGTTGGTGCGATATTGCCGCCGGTGCACTGTTGTGGTAGTGATTGGCACCTGTTGTTCTTCGACCCTCAGCAACCCCACAATAGAAGGGTCCTCTGAGAGACCGGGCAAGGTGGACAGCTGTTTAATTTCCTCCGTCTCCAAGGCAGCTATCCCAAAAGCCCACCGGTACCCTTTTGGGTCCTTGAAATACCCTCTCCTGAGGCGACCTATGCCAAGGATCTGGGCCAGTCACAATGGGGTGCTTCTGCCACTCATTCCCGGTTAGGGTCACTTCAGCCTCCAGTACAGTGAGCTGTTGGGATCCCCCTGTCACTCCAGAAATACAGATGGGTTCTGCCCCTCTATAGTTTGATGGCATTAGCGTGCACTGTGCACCGGTGTCCACTAGAGCCTTCTACTCCTGTGGGTGCAATGTGCCAGGCCATCGAATGCACACAGTCCAGTAAACCTGATTGTCCCTTTCCTCCACCTGGCTGGAGGCAGGGCCCCTCTAACACTGGTCATAGTATTCATATGCATTATTCACTTCTTGTAAATGTGAATCAAGAGTCCCTTGATTAAGGTTGGAAGTGAAATCAGCCCTCTTCCTCTGTCTGGGGAACTGCTCACTGGAAACTGGAGCTGCAATTTTCCTGGGAGAACCGCCTTTTCTAATAGTTTTTCCTTGCAACTCCCGCACCCGTGCCTCTAAGGTTGAGGTGGATTTTCCATCCCACTTCCTCATGTCCTCTCCGTGATCACGCAGGTAAAACCACAGGGTGCCCCATGGTGTGTATCCTCTGTATCCTCTCTCTTGAGCATAGGGACGTTGACTCCTAAAGGCTGAGATACTGGTCCGTACAGGTAGGGATTAGGACAGATCCTCTCTGAGCTGTTGGAACTCTCGGCATATTTTTTCAGACAGTTTTTCCACAGCCGAGACACAGGCCTGTAGGGAGGAAGAGAGACTTTCTTCGTATTTCCGGAGTCGGCCAGCCACTTCATCCACCACTGGTGCCTCGTCATCTTTCCAGGCCAGTATTGCCAACGAGTTGGCATACGATGCTGGTGCGCTCCGTACCACCTTCCGCCACATGGGTTGTGTGCACCTGACTTCATCTGGGTCTTTGGGTAACTGCTCATCGTTCAGGTCACTATAAATCACCTCCAGCATGCCTAATTCCCTCAGGTACTGGATACCTTTCTCCATGGTGCTCCATTTGCCTGGGAGGTATATAACATCTTCCTTGAAGGGATACCTTTCCTTCATGCTTGACAGAAGTCGCCTCCAAAGGCTAGGCTTTTTTGCCCCTTTTCCAATTGCTTTGTCATTTTCCAATTGCTTTGTCAATGCCCCCTTCCCTAGAAAGGGATCCCAGCTGCTTGGCTTCCCTACCCTCTAAATCCAGGCTACTGGCCCCGTTATCCCAGCATCGGAGCAGCCAGGTGATGATGTGCTCGCCTGGATGATGACTGAAATCTTTTTGCATATCTCGCAGCTCACTCAGGGATAGGGATCAGGTGGTTACCATCTCATTTATGGGTTCTTCCTCCTCTGGTTCTCGTGATGGCCCTGGTTCATCTTCATCCCTTACTAAATGAGCCAATTTCATCATGTATTTTTTCTTCTGTATAGGGGCAACTGATACTGGTGCGGGTTGTTTCTCTGCTTTAGCTGCAGTGCCTGTCAGTGGGGTTGGAGTAGCTGCAGTACCCGTGGCTGTGGTTTGAGTAGCCGCAGTGCTCGTGGCTGTGGTTGGAGTAGCCACAGTGCCTGGGGCAGGGGTTTGAGTAGCTGCAGTGCCTGTAGTTGGGGTTGGAGTAGCCGCAGTGCTTGTTGTTTTGTCATCAGATCCAGAGACCTTCTCTTTCTTTTGAGGGAATTGATGAGTGTTGACCATGGCTCAATAGGCATGGGCAGTCCCCAGCATGTTGCAATGATTTGTGTCTCTCTGGAGTTGCCACGGTGACAACATATTTTTTCCAAATACTTTACTAATTCTTCAGGATTCTGCACTTGCTCAGGGGTGAAGTTCCAAAACACTGGAGGTGCCCGCTGTCCTAGGTACTTGCCCATACTACCCCACACACCCTGCCACTCACACCTTTCCAGCCTTGGGGCAGATCTCTGGATGGTATTCTTAAATTGCTTACTGACCTTTATCAAAACTGAAACAATATTCCCAAGAAGTATCAATAGAAGGATCTTAACTGCCCAGGGGTGTTCAAGATACTGAAAAGTTGTTGTAATGAAGGAGGAAACATCACAGAAGAAGGTAGCGAAGGTGCCATTCTGTATTTCCTTCACAACCAGCCTTTCAGAGTAAGAAGTATAATTGCTAACTCTCTCCATGAGGTAGTACCCGAACTACAGTAATGACTTCTGTATGAAACCCAATCACCAAAGAATGCGCACGGTCAGGTTTTTGATAAGGAGCCTCCCAAGCAAAAGATCATGAGTCACTGCAGAGCATAGCACACTGCACAGACCAACACCAAGCTTTAACATGTACTGCAAAAAAAAGAACATGGCGCAGATCAGATGAACTAATATCGTGACCAGCAACTGTTAACAGACTCCTTAATACACTCTGGTTAATCTGTTAACACTGGAACAGGTGTGGATGCCCCATCATTGGAAGTGTTCAAGGTCAGGTTGGATGGGATTTTGAGCAACCTGATCTAATGAAAGATGTCCCTGTCCATGGCAGGGGGGGTGGACTAGATGATCCCTTCCAACCCAACCCATTCTGTGATTCTATGACCTGGATCAGCCCCCTCCCAGCTGCTTGCCAGGAGCAGCAAATGCCCTTGGTACCCAGGCGGCCGTGGGCTAAGGAACATCCCTGGGCAGCCAGGAAGGCAGAGGAGGTGGCACAGGGCTCTCCGGGGAGCACCCTGGGTGCCTGCAGCAGCTCTTCCTGGTCTGGGGACAGCAGCTGGCCCAGCACTGGCAGGAGGGAGGCAGGGAGGGAGGCCAGGACAGCAGCACCACTTGAGAGAGAGAGACAGCCATGCTGCTGATCATTTCCACCATGCACAGCGTCATCTCCGTTAACACCGTGTGAAAATGCGTGCATCTGAGCAGCCCTGCGTGTATGCAGAGGTGCCAGTCTGCATTGGGTGGCCCTCCAGCCTGAAGGGACCTGCACACCACGCTGCTTGATGCCACCCCTGGGAACATGCTGGTGTAAAGTCAAGGCCTTCTCTGTGTCTCATTCCATCCCCACAGCGAGGAGGCAGGGGGTGAGCAAGAGGCTGGGAGGGAAAAAGGTCAGGGCAGCCCACCTGAACTGACCAAAGAGATATTCCATGCTGTCCTGGTTTCGGCTGGAATAATTTTCTTCCTAGTAGCAGGCACAGTGCTGTGTTTTGGATTTAGGATGAGAACAATGCTGATAACACACTGATGGTTTAGTTGCTGCTAAGTAGGGCTCACACTGGTCAAGGACTTTTCAGCTTCCCGTGCTCTGCCAGGGGCACAAGAAACTGGGAGGGGGCACAGCCAGAATAGTTGATCCAAACTGACCAGAGGGCTATTCCATACCATATGACATCATGCTCAGTATAGAAACTGGGGGGGGGGTTGGCTGGGGAGCAGCAATTGCTGCTCGAGAACTGTCTGGGTATGGGTTGGCGGGTGGTAAGCAATTGCATTGTGCATCACTTGCTTTCTATATTATTATTGTTATCATCATTATTACATTGTTATTATTATCATTACTTATCTTACTTTATTTCAATTATTAAACTGTTCTTATCTCAACCCAGGAGTGTTTCTCACTCTTACTCCTCCAATTCTCTCCCCCATCCCATCGGGGTAGGGGGAGTGAGCGAGCGGGTGCATGCTGCTTAGTTGCTGGCTGGGGCTAAACCTCAACAGGGACCTTCTACAATGGAGTTATTGGAGGGTTTGACTTCTAATTGTGATGTGATGACATCGGTACAATACTACTACTACTAATGATGATTGTAAGCATTTGTTTGCAATGTAATAGCCACCTGAGAAAGTCTTTGGAAAAGCATTTAGAAACGCAAACAATGCCCTCTCCTCCTCCAACATAGCTACAGAACAGGACTCTTAATCTACCTGTTGCTGTAATGCTAATAGGAAGCATTTATTTTACTCACATCCATGAAAATTACTCACCTGTGGTAAGTGGCAGTGAGTGGTCCCCTGGCTGAAGAGTCCTCTTCTGTGCCCACCAGGCACTGGCAGCTGCTGTGGAGCTCCACAGCTTAACAAACCTGCCAGTGAAGCTTCAGGGTGGACAGCCATGTCTTTGCTGAGGACATCAGGCCACAGTTTGTAGTTGCAGAGAGCATTCATCCACAGGTGCATCTGCTTTGCCAGGCTCGAACACTGGCCCAGCATCACCAACAGCTCAGAAGAAGAAATCTAGGAAAAAAAAGGGGAAGGAGACCTGTGATTCCAGACCATCCCTCTGGGAGAACTGCAGTATGGCCACCCAGAAGGGAAGTGAAGCTGAGAGGAAAGTACAGAAAGGCAGAGGAGCCTTTCAGTCAAATGGGCTCAAGTACCCCAGCTGGGCAAGGGAGCCGGGGGCTCTGTAAGGGACTTGTAAAATAGAGTTAGACTTGACATTAGGAAGCATTTCTTTACAGAGAGGGTGGTTAAACCCTGGAACAGGCTTCCTAGAGAGGTGGTCGATGCCCATGCCTGTGGGCGTTTAAGAAGCATTGGGACAATGCCCTTGATAACATGCTTTAGCGTTTGGTCAGCCCCAAAGTCGCCAGGCACTTGGACTAGATGATCGTTGCATGTCCCTTCCAACTGAACTATCCTTCCCTTCCCTTCCCTTCCCTTCCCTTCCCTTCCCTTCCCTTCCCTTCCCTTCCCTTCCCTTCCCTTCCCTTCCCTTCCCTTCCCTTCCCTTCCCTTCCCTTCCCTTCCCTTCCCTTCCCTTCTCTTCCCTTCCCTTCCCTTCCTCTTCCCTATGTCAGCAGTTAAAATTGACACCAGCTATTGAAACGTTAGCTTGTTTTCTCCAGTGAAATCTCGTCATTGGGAGAGTACAATAAAACCAGACTAGCAAAGGTAAATGTTTTTGTCTTACAGCACTTTCTACCACTTCTCTGCAGCTGTTGTTGTTTTATAAGGCTCCTTCATTTCAATCTGGAAGACTTTGTCCATACTGCAAAACCTTTGCTGTACTGGGCATAACAGGGTTCTTAAGCTTTAGTTTGTGCTTATTGCTAGTTGGTCTTTTTTTTTTTTTTTTTCCCCCTTTTTAGGGCAAACACTGATAGAAGAAATAGACTGTAGAAACACAACATTTTTAAAGAGAAGTGTGTGGTGGGAGCTAAAACTACATCTTGACTACAATACTCAGATATATCTTAAAGGAAGAGCTCCTCTTTCTCCCAGTTCTGGAACTGGCTGTAAACAGAAACATTTGGTCATTGTAGGTTTTTCCCAAAGCCTTTAACTGTGTGCCAACGAGCCCGTGGTTTGGGGGCTCTGGACCACACAATAACTTCCTTCTGCTCTGACAGCATCTAGGTGCCTGATGGAAACTCAAGACTGGTGCTGGAGACAAAGCTGCTCCGTCACAGACATTGCTGTTCTTGAAAGTGCCATCTCTCTCTGTGCAGGTGACAGGAGGGGCTGGACTCCAGCACAGATGCGGTTTGTTGGTGCTGCTGCTGCTGGAAAGAGCAGAGTGTCGGGGCGTCCCTGCCACGCTGGGTCTCCCAGTCCATCATCTCCTCTCCCTGCCGAAGCACCAGCCACTGTTTGCCGGCAGAGCAGAGGTTTCCCAAGGACCCAAGGGAACGGCGTGGGCTTGGTGCCAGAGCAGGCAGCTGCTGGTCAGGGTGGTGAGGATTTCCTCTCTGCTGCTGAGAATTTGATGTCCTCCCTTCTCCCAGCCCTTCCAGAGGCGGCCGTGGAGTGTCTGGCACATGATGGCCGCACTGCCTGGCTGATGGCACTGGGCACAGCTGGAGCTGCCCGGCTGCCCACAGGGCTGGGAGCCTGATCCCAGCACCCCAGAGTAGATGGGGCAGGCCACAGAGGCACAGCTCCTTTCTTTCCACAGGGAAACTTCTCCCCTGGCTCCCAAGCAAGGACGTGCAAACCCGGAGTGTGCCAAAGGTGGCCACCTCTGAAGACCAGGATGAACGACGACTCCCAAGCTTGGCAGAGAGCGGGCACCTTTTCTTGCCCTGGTATGTCTCTGGAGGGGCAGAATGGGCTAAAGGTCCTCTCCCTTCCCCCTCTCCCTCCCCTGAGCTGCTGGGGCTTTGGTACAAGGACACCCTGTGTCAGTGGGTGCTGTGCTGCCATGAGCTGCTGGAAGGTGTGGGCGTCAGGCAGCTCTCTGGGCAATGCTGATTCCTTCGGGGGCTGCCATTTCCCCTTTGCCCTCTGCCTCCCTAAAGAAAAGACTTCCCACGGGGTGAACAAATGTGGCTTCTCTAGGGAAAGCCTCACCGAGGGGTAAACTTGTAAAAGAAGCCTGGGGCCAGGGTGTGCTGAGGGGCGAGCTGTCCTGCAGGCAGCGGGAGAGGCCAGGAATGACGCTGTCTGCTGAGCAGGCTCAGGGCGCTACGTGTCTGAAGGACACCATGGGTTTGGGCTTCTTGTTCCAGCTTTATTCAAATACAGCCCTTCTCCTGAGGAAAGTTGCACCTCTGCCTGGCTTGGCATCAACAGCAGCAGCACAGTGCTTGCAGGGTGCTTCCTGATGTCTGCTGCACCCTTGGAGGGCCCAGGATGAGGAGAATCTGAGTTACCAGGAAACAGATCGAAGCGTTGCTGTCTTTTTTCATGGGCTGAAGGGCTGTGACAGAAAGAAACAGAGCCGAGAGGAACCACCGTGACTGCAGAGACCCCCAGGCATCCCCTCCAGACCATGCCAGCCCCAGACCCCTGCTCCCCAGCACGCTCCCAGCAGCACAGCCCCCGGCCCTGCCGGCTGGGCTGCACGCCCTCCTCCCCCTCAGCAGGGCTGACCCCGGGGAAGAGCAGTAGCCGAGGGCAGCCAAGGGGAATTTTTAACAGGTATACCATTTTCATATATGCATTCTTGTTTGTGAGTGTGCATGCGTGAATCAATTTAAGTAGTCTGTAGATGTATGATTTAATTTCAAAGGGAGTCTTATACCGCTGCATTATTCTTATAGCATTACTCTCATAAACCGTTGACCGAGTCTGAGACTACGTGTGGGCACAGCCGCACCCAGACTCCTCTCTGAGAAGGAGTTTAGAAAGCAAGGGGGTCCATTCTGAACCTTGTGACTCAATGGGAGGGTTTCTGTATCCCCTATATACGCAATCCCTTTACAAATCATTCCAACTCAGTGTGATTTATTTTTCCTTTATGCTCTTCCGTGTAGTAATAGAGTGAACCTTGCCATCTTCGAATCTGTAACTAAGTCACTGTTTTGATCAATTTTGTCTAATCACTTTGTTAATCACTGATGATTGAGTGCTATTAAAAATATTATAATCAGATTCTGAAATTTGCTACAAGTAAATTCTAACTGTTACTAAATCAAACTGTGTAACGTCACTCATTCATAGTAAATTGACATAATCAGCAGGATTCACAAACCCGCATTTGTGACACAGGGATGTGCTACCCCCTTCATGGGCAAAGCTGCTTCTCCTCGTGGCACGTGGACCGGACAGATGCCACGTGCCCGTCAGTCTGGGAGGACTTCAGGGAAAGGAGGAAGTCACAGCATGCACACAGGTAGGGGCACAGTGGAAAGGAGCCCTGTCAAGGTGGTTGTGCTCTTTTGCATCTGCACTCAGACATCTCTGTGCATCCCAGCACCAGCGCCAGCTTTTTTTCCTCCAAGCTGCACAGCTTTTCACCAGCAATAGCAAGTTGGGCTGACCTGGTCTTTGGGATCACTCGGCTCCTTCCTTGTTTCATTGCGTGCCTCCACTTTTCCTTTAATCCACCAATGTCTGTCTGTCTCCTTGCCCTTTCCCCCAGGTGCCATCCTCTTTTAAGGGTAATTATGATGTGAGTTTCTAGACACATCGCTGCGTAGGTAGACGCAGGCTAGAAGTATAGGCTGGTCTATACGTCCAGAGCTGTAGGCTGAGCTATTCTACCTTTAAAGGTGAGACAGATCTGGGCTACAGGTAGAGTTACTGTTTGCTAATTATTACTTCTTTTGGGGTCCTGTCACAGTGACGGTAAGTTTGTCCGCCTGCAGCTCTGCAGCAGTTCAAACTACTACTGAATCCGTTTTGATGATGGATGCTGTTCTGTGTATTTTGGTTTTGGTACTCATTTCATTGAGCTACAATTATTTCTTTGTGATTGGGTGACAGGGATCTTCTTGCACTGACCTCCTCTTTCTGGAGTGTGTCCTGACAGCCTTTGTCACCCAGAGCTGTCCCCTCTGTTCCTGAAAGGAGCGATGGCAGCAACGTGGAACGACTTCTGGGAGTAATGGCTTCACCAGTAGGCTTGGATTTTGTGAATCCCCATGGATAAATGGATGTGGCAGGTGCTCCATTCCTTAATTTTGATGTGCTGACAATCTGGAGTGAATTTGGAGGTGTTTCCTCTGCCTCCTCCTCCTCCTCCTATTCCTCCTCCTCCTTTTCCTGTTTGACCTTCCCCTTTTTCTTCCTCCTCTTCTTCCTCTTCTTTTTCCTGCTGCTCCTCCTCTGATTCTTCCTCCTCCTCCTCCTGTTCTTCCTCCTGTTCTTCCTCCTCATGTTCTTCTTTGTCTGTTCTTGTCTGTTCTTCTTCCTCCTCCTCCTCCTCCTCCTCCTCCTCCTCCTTCTCCTGTTCTTGTTTGTCATGTTCCTCCTCTTGCTCCTCCTGTTCCTCCTCCTCCTCTTATTCCTCTTCCTCCTCTTTTTCCTCCTCTTCTTCCTTCTCCCCCTCCTCTTCCTTTGCTTGTACTACTTCCTGTTCTTACTCCTCTTCTTCCTCCTGTCACGAATGGGTGATTTAGAATGCTTAAGGAATCACCAACAAAGGGATTAGTCAAAGTGGTTTTAATATGGTGTTGTAAAAGAGCCACTTAACAAAGTTTGATGGCAAGAATCATACAAAGGAGAATTGAGTTACCCTTGAGTCAGCATGATTCAGAGAGAGACCGGGGATGCAAAGAGTAAGGAGGACTGTCACAGGACCCCGAACGAAGTAATAATTAGCAAAGAGGAGCTTAGGTGCAGCTAGGTCCAAACTTAGTCTCAGACTTGGTCAAGGGTTTATGTCTAAAGGATTGTACATGCAAAGTTTATGTAATGTTTCCTTAGCATCAATTCAGCATGCAATCAGTTACCAAGACAAAATCAAAGTTACCATACTACAAGGTTGTGCACGATATTGGTCATTTACTAATGATCTACAGTTGGTAAGAGGTCTTTCAGCCTCCAGGAGCGACCCTGAGAGGTGTCCCAGCTCAATGGGAGGTCACCACCTTGCAGCCACCTGCCTAGCAGGGAGAGCTCAAAGAAGGCTCACTTAGGCTGTCGTAATTATAGGAGAAAGTGGTTGGCTCGTAGTCAAATGTGATGGAAAAGGTATGCAGGGGACTCCTTGTATGCACAACTTTCTTTGTTCTTTGATAAATGAGTCTTGGAAAAGCCACCTGCTACTCATGTGTCGATCGCATGATCAGTGTTCCAAGCTGAAATGCATCGATGCTCACTGTGTCACTCTGCTCCTTTGCGGGTTTTCAGAGAACAGATTGAAACGAGAGGAGTTCATGGCCTGGCTCCTCTTCTTCCTGTTCCCTTGTTTCTTTGCCTTCTTCCTCCTCTACTTCCTGTTCCTCTTCTTCCCTCTCCTCCTTTTTTCTTCCTCCTCTGCCTGTTCTTCCTCTTCCTCTTTTTCCTTTTCTTCTACCTCTTCCACCTCCTGTTCCTCCTCTTCCTTATGCTCCTCCTGTTGTCTTCTCCTCCTTCTCATCCTATGACTCCTTCGCCATTTCTTCCTCATGTTAATGCTCTTCCTGTTTCTCCTCCTCCTGTTCTTCTTCCTCCTTTTGTTATTCCTCCTCCTGAACTTTCTAGTTCTTTCTCTTATTCTTCTTCCTCTTCCTGTCCTTCCTCTCCTTTTCTTCCTCCACTGATTCTTCCTTTTCCTCCTCCTCCACCTTCCCCATCTTCTGTTTATCATTGTCCTGTTCTTCCTCCTCCTTCTTCTCCTCCTCTTCCTCCTCCTCCTCCTCCTCCTCCTCCTCCTCTTCTTCTTCTTCTTCTTCTTCCTTTTCCTCCTCCTCATCCCCCACTAAATCTAGTTTAAAGCTCTCTGTATAAGTCTGGCCAGCATCTAGCCTAAGTAGCATTTACATACAGGAAGTAATCTGGATTGTTTCCCCCCTCCCCTCAGCCCAGATGATCCCACATGGTTGTCCTCAGGGTCAAAGGCAGAGGGAAATCCACAGAAGAGCAGTGGCCAAACAGCAAGCACAGAAGCAACTGCAGCCAAAAGCGCCTGAGCCTGAGGATGGCAGGGAGCGTGCTGATGTGCAGACAGCTAGGATGCTGAAGGGCTTTTAATTTCAGCTGAAACCAACACTTGTGGACCTGGCTGCACCTACTACATTCAGTTCCTGGTGCAGCTGGGAACACCACCTCAGGCTAAGGCTCTCTAAGCCTTGCCATTAGAACACCCTTTAATTAGCTGCTTTGAACACTAACCAACGCAGCTAAGGAGGGTGACCTTCTCCAGATGTTCAGTGACCCTTCCTCCGGTTTCAGCGCGCACTCTGGGAAACAAGCCAGGGCTTCTTTCTGTACTCTTTCCAGATGCTCATGAGACATGGCCAGAGGGTTGTGACCACTGCCACAGCTCGGGCCCTGCTGAGCCTGCTGCACTGCTGCCCAGCTGCACAGAGGCGCTTCTGCACTGAGATAGCATTTGGCATGGTCTGCTGTGGAAGTTTTGGTCTTGTGCCCTTCCCACTGACAAGCGCAGATCATCTTGTGTACTCAATAGCCCTTCTTTTATGATTCTGTGATGTTCTGAGGAAGCTATCTTAGCTCTGCTGTAGGAGGCAGGTACAATTCAAATCAAGTAGATGCGTTTCAGATGTGCTGTTTCCTCAGGGGCACTTCTGGCAGGGGGAGGAAGAGAAGATGGTTGGGCTGACCCAATAGATTGTGTGTTCCCTGTTCTGTGATGGTATCTGTAGCAGTACCTGGACGTGTAATAGTACCTGTATCTGCATCTGTGCTCGTATCTGCATATATACTTGTATCTGTATCTGCATCCACAACTGTATTTCTGTCAATAGCTTTATGTGTAATGGTCTCTCTCTCTCTAATGGTACCTCTAATGGACTCAGCTTGTATCCATACTGCTAGGTGTAACTGAAGCTGGACTTGTAATTGTATCTGCCTGTACCTGTGTAATGGTACCTGTGAATGTACTTCGAAAAGTATGGTTAATTGTATCATTACCCGTCATTGTCTCTGGAACTTTACAGATCCGGTGCCTGTATCTGCAATTGTATCTCCAATTCAGGGGGAGAATGGAAATGTAAGGGTTTCTGTGATGGTGTTGGTGATGGCACTCAAGCCTGTAGTCCTGCCAAGCACCGTGGAGAAAACATCTACATGGGATTAATAACTGGATGTTGTGGTTGGCAACAGTCAACCACCCTTTAACAAATCTATCTTTTAGAGATGAATTTAATAGTGAGAGGGGAATTCATCACGGTGGGTACATTTACTTTAATCTTCCTTTTCTGGCCAACACAACTGTAAAAACCCTTCTTATTATTCTTTGCATCTTTTGCCAAATTCAGCCACAGCTCTTCCTTAGATTTCCTGATTCCATCCCTACACATCCAGGCAGCATCCCTATATTCTTCCCACGACACAGGGCCCTGCTGCCACTGCCTCTGCATTTCCTTCTGACACTGCACTTGGACCAGGAGGTCCTCACTGAACCATGCTGACCTCCTGCATTCCTTGCACAATGTCTTGCACATGGCAATCAAGAGCTCTTGCACGCTAAGAAAAATGTTCTGACAGAGCTGCCAGCTCTCTTCAGCTCCTTTAGCCCTGAGGGCAGTGTCCCAGCGCATCCCATCCACTAATTCCTTAAACCACTCAAACTTCACTCACCTGAAATTCAGGGTCCTGACCCTACTCTTTACCTGGCCCATATCGCCATATCCCTCAGGATCCAGAATTCCACCAGGGCATGATCACTGCAGCCCAGGCTGCAACCAGCCTTGACCTCTCTATTTACTTCTTCTATGCCTGCAAGCAACAGGTCTGGTAATGCTTCCCCTCTGGCTGGGCTCTCTATCACCTGCATTAAGAAATTATGCTCAACGCACTCCAAGAGTCTCCTGGACTGCTTACAGCTCGCTGTGCTGCTTTTCCAGCAGACGCAGGGGGACTGAAGTCCCCCAGTAGGATCTCAGCCTCCCAGTGGGATGCTTCCTGCTGCTGAAGTAGGAATGCTTCCTCAAAAGGCTCCTCGTGCTCAGGTGGCCTGGAGGGAACACCAGCCATAAGGTTTCTAGCTGCACAGTGGTGCTTAGCTCCTCCTCTCTGTTACCCAGGCTGCGTGCATTGGTGCAGAGCCATTGGTACACACCCTAATTCCTGTGAAGCTTTTCACAGCTGTTTCCCTGTTTCTTCCTAATACATCACCAGCCCATGGCTCTTCCCTCTTACTCAAAACTCCATCCCCTTCCTCACTAAGTCGAGTTTTACACGCACCTGGCCTCTTTTATACCATTTTCTGTCTAACCCCACTTTGTTCCTCCCCGCTTCCCCTTCCTCTGCACGTCCCTCATGGCTTTGCATAGCTCTCCTGATTCCCGCATCCCTCCCAGTCCATGATCCCTCTGATTCACAATCATGTCACTTGACAAGTCCGGTTGATCCTCTGGGAAGTGGCACCTGTAGTTTCTTGATGGCACAACAACTAGTGTGACTGGCAAAGTTCCTTTCTTGTCATTCACTCCATGTTTCTTTTGTCAAGTCTCTGTCTCAGCATACTTTGCTTCTGGTTTCCCCTTTTGTCTCTTAGCTCCCCAATTCACAAGGTCCCCAAGCAGATAACCTTGCTGGAATAAACACTCTCCCCCTCTCACACGCCTCCATCCATCAGCATGACTGGCCAGCTTTGGTTCCCAGCACTGCCTCCCTCAGCATCTGCCCGTCAGGTTTGTGTCCCTGTCTCTTCTTGCCTGTGGCTTCCTCCTTTCCTCATTATTGTATTATCCCTTGTGGCAGCCAAACAGGGCCTTGACCCAATACTCTCAGGGGATCACACATGCTCCCTCCACACCCCCATACACAGGTGAGAGCAAGCTATGCTGTGGCTGGCTGTCACGAGCAAGATGAAAATAGAGACCATGCCAGCGCATGCGTAGACAGCCCCCACACAGAGCGAGGGCTCCTTTTGTGCCGCTGTCAGACGGTGACCGCAGGCGGTGCTGGGGCAGCTGCAGGCTCCCCGGGAGGAGAAGCGCAGATAAACTGCCCCGAGGGCTCAGCCAGGGCCGCTGTTCCATGTCACTTCCATGGCCCGTATGTTTTGCGGGACAGTCGCTGCCGGGGCCTGGAGCTCGGAGGAAAGTGGAGGCTCGGGCAGCTGCGCAGGCCCAGCTCTGGCTGGGGTGTTTGTAGCTCCCCAGGGCCCTTCCTGCTGCCTGTTGGGATCCCTGCCCTGGGACACGCCAGCAGCACAGGCCCCGCTGCTCCGCCAGCCCTGGCGGGACAGGTGCCGCGCCCAGCGGCTGCCGGGGGAAGTCCCGGCCCCTGCCAGCAGCCCCGGCGCCATTTGCCCTGGCAGCCCCTCTCCTCTCCCGCCACGTGCTCTGCTCTGATTGGCTGCCAGCACCGGCCACCCCTTCCGCTGTGCCCAGCGAGACATCAGGCGCGGAAGGCCCTGCCCCTGCCTGCACAGGGGCCGCCACTTTGGTTTGGCCGCCAGGCTGGGACAGGGTGCCGCCATGCCATGGCCGTCAGCTGCCATTGGGTGACACCTCATGCTGCTCTCTGATTGCCTGATGGCCATTTCCTGACACCGTCACACCCGCCTGCTCTCAGGCAGCCCCTGGGATTGGCTGGCAGGACTGGCCACGCGTCCCGGTGTCCCCAGGGCCACGGCACAAAGGAAGCCCCTGGCATTGCCCACAGGGAGGCTGCCACTTCCCACAGCCTCCTTGCCCACCTCTTTTCATCCGGCACTGGGATTGGCTGGCAGCCATTTCTTCACCCCTTCATACCCACGTCTTCTCAGGCAGCCCTGGGATTGGCTGCCCACTGCCTTTGGGCCAGGAAGGGCTCACATGTACATATATGGACATTTATCTAAAATATATCTATTTATAGATAAGTTTGCAAATACTTCTAAACACATATTTATTTAGAGATAGTTGCACTATATATATGTATACTGAACCGGCCTAGAAAGCAACACAGTCGCCATCACCCTTCTCATCTCAAAATCCCACCACCCACGGGCTATCGAAGCAGCGATCAAATATTTCCTAGTCCAAGCAACCACCTCGACACTAATCCTTTTCTCAAGTCTAACCAGTGCTTGATGCACAGGACAGTGAGACAGCACCCAGCTAAGTCACCCAATATCCTGCCCCCTACTAACATCAGCCATTGCAGTAAAACTAGCCCTAGTTCCAATCCACTTCTGATTCCCACAAGTCCTTCAAGGATCATCCCTAACTACTGCCCTACTACTATCAGCAATAATGAAATCCCCCCCAGTCACCATTCTCTTCCTAACATCCCACTCACTCAGCCCAACACTCCTAACCAGCATAGCTATTGCCTCTGCCGCCCTAGGGGGTTGGATAGGACTAAACCAAGCCCAAATTCCAAAAATCCTAGCCTTCTCATCCATCTCACACTTGGGCTGAATAGCCATCATCATCATCATCTACAACCCCAGCCTTACACTACTTACCTTCTACCTGTACTCGCTAATAACCACCGCCGTATTTCTCACCTTCAACACAACCAAAACCTTAAAACTAGCAACAATCATAACCACATGGACAAAGACCCCGATGCTAAACACAGCCCTACTAATAACCCTACTCTCCCTAGCAGGCCTTCCACCACTAACAGGCTTCTTGCCCAAATGACTCATCACCCAGGAACTAACTAAACAAGAAATAACAACAGCAGCCACTACCATCACTATACTGTCACTACTAGGACTATTCTTTTACCTCTGCCATGCGTATTACTCAACAATCACACTCCCACCAAACTCCACAAACCACATAAAACAGTGGCACGTCAGCAAATCAACAAGCACCCTGATTGCCATCCTCACCTCCCTATCGGCCCTACTACTACCGATCTCCCCCATAATTTTGACCATCATTTAGAAATTTAGCATAGCCAAAACCAAAGGCCTTCAAAGCCTTAAACAAGAGTTAAACCCTCTTAGTTTCTGCTAAGACCCGCAGGACACTAACCTGCATCTCCTGAATGCAACGCAGACACTTTAATTAAGCTAGGGCCTTGGTCTAGACAGGTGGGCCTTGGTCCCACAAAATTCTAGTTAACAGCTAGATGCCCAAACGGACAGGTGGAATCCAGTCCTATTCCAGCACCTATTCTGATTCTTGTGGATGTATACCTATGTATTCATGTATAGATTTATATACACATGTAAACATTTATGAAGGTAGAGAAAGTAAATATATGTAGCCATAAACACATAGGTATGAAACGGATAAAAACTTTTTTGTAATAAGAGCTAGTGGAGTGAGCAATTAATGTTCAAATGTGAATAGAAACAAAAGGAGAAGGCCAGTTCGGGGTCCCCCACTTTACCAGGCTGCAGAACAAGCCCTGGCAGGGCTGGGCAGGGGGCACTTCGGGAGGGCAGAGGGGTGCCTGAAAAGTGGTGGGGCGTGGGCAAGCTGGAACATGCCCAAGGGCTACGGCCCGCGTCTAGGAGGCCTCCAAGGGGCCCCCACAGCAAATCCTGTCACCTGCAAAGAAGAGCCCAGTGCTGTGAGCCAGAGTGGGAATCCCCCCCAGCCCAGCCCAGCCCAGCCCAGCCCAGCCCAGCCCTGCAGGGCGGCCATGCAGGCTTACTGGGGCAGGCTCTGGGCTTTGACCAGTGCTGCAAGACACAGGCCATGCTCTCCGTGAAAATGGAAAACCAGGACAAAATGCCAGCTTCAGAAGACCACGTGCAAGGTGGTCCCCAAGGGAATCCCCCAGAAGAACCACATGAATGAGAAAAAGCAGCCAATGGGCCCGTGAACTGCACATTGCACTTTGAGGGGCCACACTAAGAAGATTAATGGTGGAGGTGAGATCCCTTCCCCCATGGATGGGGCATCTCACAGCTCCCTGTAAGAACATTGTGTGGGGCAGGCTGGTGCTACATGTTTTGCCTCGTCCTTAGCTTGATGACCTGATTGAATGTTGCAAAAAACTCCAGATGACTGAGTGAGGGGAGACATCAGGAGTGGGCTGGGACTTGTCCAGGTCCACCTGAGCCACACCAGCCAAACCCAGTACCCTGTGTGTATGTCATGTCAAAGGACAGGGAAGCAGGGGGTGGTGGTTGATGGAAATGCATTGAATCCTGCAGGCCTTGAGCAGGATGCAAACGGTTTGTAGAAAGGGGTGGAGATTGTCCTGGGTCTGGCTGGCATGGAGTTCATTTTCTTGACAGCAGCACATATGGTGCTGTGCTGTGCGCTGGTGGCTAAAACAGTGCTGATAACACGGTGACGTTGTGGCTATTGCTGATCAGTGCTGGCGTAATGTCAAGGCCTTCTCATTGCATCCCCACGGCGAGGAGGCAGGGGGTGGGCAAGAGGCTGGGAGGGGACAAGGTCAGGGCAGCCCACCCGAACTGACCAAAGAGATAGTCCATGCCATCTGGCATCTTGTTAAGAAATACAGCTGGGAGGGGAGTTTCTCCAAAGGAGCCATTGCTCGGAGACTGGCTGGGCATCGGTCTGCTGGGGTGAGTGAGTGCTTCTCCATCCCTTCTTTCCTTTTCTCTTGTTCCCTCCACTTCTTCAACTGTGTTTATCGTCACCCATGAGTTTTGCTCTCGCTGTTGCCCTTCCAGTTGTCTCCCCCATCCTGCTGGGAGGGAGGCAGTGAGTGCCT
The DNA here is from genome assembly GCF_030463565.1 of Pelecanus crispus. Lineage (NCBI taxonomy): Eukaryota > Metazoa > Chordata > Aves > Pelecaniformes > Pelecanidae > Pelecanus > Pelecanus crispus. The sequence goes on along the minus strand of NC_134667.1, from coordinate 1,860,779 downwards.
GGGTGGGGTTTAGCTGCCGTCTGGGGTCACTGCACCACACGAGCACATAGCACCTAGGTTGGCGTGTGCTTGTGAGGTCACGGCTGCCTGAGTAGCTGATAGGCCAAGAGGAGGCTCATGGCTTGTGTAGGAGCTTGAGAGGTCACTCTTGGCAGAGTAGCTGATAGGCCCGGACCAGGTGCAAGGCTTGTAGAGGAGCTTGTGAGGTCACTGGAGACTGAATACCTCAACAAGGAGTACATGGCAAACAGGGGGAGATGTGCTTGTGAGGTCACTCTTGGCAGAGTAGCTGATAGGCCCAGAGCAGGCCCCTGGACTCTGTAGGTTCTTGTGAGGTCATTGCTTCCTGAAGAGCTGACAGGGCAAGAGCAGGAACATGGTTTGTGGGGGTGGTTGTGAGGTCACCGGTTCCCGAGTAGCTGATAGGCCAGGTGAAGGCGCAAAGCTTGTGTAGGGGTTTGTGAGATCATTGGTGTCTGAATACTTCACAAGCCAGGAGAAGGCCCATGGGTTGTGCAGGTTCTTATGAGGTCACTCAGGCCTGAGGAGCTAATAGGCCAGGAGCAGGCTTATGGATTGTGTAGGTGCTTGTGAGGCTGCTGGTGCCTGAGTGGATGATGGGCCAGGAGCTGGCACATGGCTTGTGAATGTCCTTGTGATGTCAGTAGTGCCGGCATAGCTGGTAAGCCAGGAACAGGTCCATGGCAGGTGGAGATGCTGTGACATCACCTGTAGCTGCGTGGCGGATAGGCCAGCAGTATGCACATGGCTTGTGTACGAGCCTGTGATTTCCCTGCTGCTGGAATAGCTTTTAGGCCAAGAGCAGGCATGTGGCTTGTGTGGGTGCTTCTGATGTCATGCAGATCATATGGAGCCCCTACCCAAATGTGGCTTTTTGGAAGAAGCATCATCATCAGGAGCCCATGCACCACAGGCAGAGGTGTGACAGTGTAAGCCATGAGCACAGAGCAGTGGCAGCAGGAGGGGGTGAGGTCACGTCACCGATGGCACCCGTGGCCGTGGGGCTGGGTGCAGAGCGGCCGTGTGCATGAGAGGGGCATGACGGGGGACGGGAGCTGCCTGGCCCCGTGGCTGCCAGGCCGAAGGAGCAGCCCCTGCAGCCCTGGCTGGAGCAGTGGGGCTGGGGGTGGCTCGGGGGCACGGCAGGGATGTGCCTGGGCACGGTGCCAGGAGGAAACCACAGACTTCCTGCACGGGCGCTGCCAGGGGAGCGCGGCGAGCGCTGCGAGGCCACGTGGGCTGTGGTTTGTGCACCTGCAGGCTCCAGGTCCCGATCCACCCGCGGGGAATAACGGCACCGCAGTGACACGCTGAGAGCCAGGGACATGTCTGAGCCTCGGGGCTGCGTGTCTGCTGCCAGGGCAGGGCCATGTCCCAGCTCCGGCTCCTGCGAGGGACCCACCGTGGGTCTCTCCAGGGAGGGAGGCGTGAGCCAGCACTGCTGGCATGGAGCTCTTCCCCTGGCCAAGGCTTTTTCCCAGCTGCTGCTGCCAGCACAGCAGGGGCTGTGGCAGGGGAAGGGGCTGTTCCCTTCCCATCCTGACACAGGTCGCGCGGCAGTCCCAGCCCTGTGCTTCCCATGTCTCGGGGGCCTCGGGACACTCACGCCTTGGGCTCTTGGATGAGCCCAGTGCAGGAGATGCTCAGTGCTCCCTGTCCCCACAGCAGGCTGCAAGGAGTGACAGACTCCTTTCCCCTCCACGCTCAGCTCGTCCTGTGACGATCCCCCACCGCAGTGACCCTGACGCCCGCAGTGGGACAGAGATGTCCCTCATATATGGTCATGAACGGCGCTGGAGAAGTTCATTGGAGGACTGATCTGTGTCGGAGGGGAGATAGCTGCCGCTCATGTCTAAAAAGGTGCTGCTGTTTCGCTTGGCTCCTCCTGCAGCTGGGTCGGCATCTGCAGAGATATATCAGCCTGCCATCGTCGTTGTCCCCGTGAGTTGCCCGGAGCCGTGGCAGGGAGCGGGGCGCAGCAGGGCTGTGCCAGCGGGGCAGCAGGCTCAGGATGGGGATGGAGGGACTCCTGTCCCCTCGGGTGCTGTGCCTGCTCCTCTGGGTGCAGCTGTGCAGGGGTAAGTGCTGGCTCCCTTGTCTCACCGCCCAGGGCCAGTGGGTAGCGGCGGGGTATCAGGATCCCTTTGGGGCTGGGGTTGCTTTCCCGGCAACACTGGGACAAGGGTCAGAAGGTGCTCACGTCCATGGACCTTCTGCCTTTCCCTGTGCCTCTCTGTCTTTAAGGCAGCCCGTGCCTGGCTGCATTTAGAGACATCCCCCATCCTGGGGTACCCTTTTGGGCTCCTTGTTCCCCCAGGCTGTGCTCCTGGGGCCAGCAGTGGCCCAGGGGGTGACGGCAGCAATGCGGGATCCCCAGGGCACAGCCAATCTGCGGGGTGCCCCGCAAGGTTTGTGTGCTGCTCACTGCCCCCGGGTGCAGGGGAGCCCTGACCCCAGGAAGGCAGTTTGTGTCCCCCAGGGAGAAGGGAAGCGGGCTGTCTGCACTCACAGGCTGCAGAAAATTTTCCTTCCTGGGGGCCCCGGCCAAGCACAGGGGCTGGGCTGATGCCAGGGGCGAGGAGGGGACGTGGGTTGGGGGGATCCTTGGGATTGTGTCGGTGCTCCCTGAGGACACAGAAAGCCCTGGGGGTGGTGTGGGTTTGGGTGGTGCCAGGGAAGGTGGTGCCGGGGAAGCTGCGGGCGTGGGGGCATGGGGCTGTGCAGGGTGTGCTTGGCTGGGGAGGAGACGGTGCCCTGTGCAGGGCCTGGGGGCACGGTGTGTGGGTGGGCACGGGCAGGGGGCCACTGGCGTGGGAAGAGGTGCCAAGGGCTGTGGGGTGGTGAATCACCCATCAGGGCTGGAGTTGGGCACCCCAGCCCTGCACAGACCGTGGGGACAGGAGGGACCCCAAAACTGCTGCAGGGACAGCCTGGAGGGGAAGGGGCTCCCACCCCGGTGCCTGTGACTGGGCCTGGGCAGGGGTGACCCTTAGACCTGCAGTCTGGAGCTCGGCACTCTCCTGACCGGTCCCATGTTGCTGTTTGAAGGGGCTGCAGAGCTGAGGCTGGAGAATGGCGGTGGGCCCTGTGCTGGGCGAGTGGAGGTGAAACACCAGGGCCAGTGGGGAACCGTGTGTGATGACTACTGGGACATGAAGGATGCTGCAGTGGTTTGTAAGCAGCTGGGATGTGGGTTTGCACTCAGACCTTATGACTCCTTTGGGCCAGGATCTGGCCCCATTTGGATGGATGACGTTGATTGTCGTGGCAATGAGTCTGCCCTGTCTGACTGTACACACCCTGGATGGGGACAACACAGCTGTAATCACTATGAGGATGTTGGAGTGATGTGTTTAGGTAAGGGGCCAGCCTGTTCCCCACCTTTGGGACCGGGACAGGGGAAGGGACCTGGCTGTGCCCTCAGGGAGCAACAAGTGGGCACCGGAGTAGGGCTGGGTGTGGCTGGTGACACTGCCAAGCTGGGACTGTCATTGCTGCTGTCCCTGGTCCCTGAGGACAGAGCAAGGGGAGCCCACCCTGTGTGTCCAGCCACTGCCAGGCCCCAAGGTGGCTCAGCCCACCCTCAGTGGGGGCCTGGGGCTGGGAGATTAATCCCTCTCCCTGCCCCGGGATGGCTGCTGGTTCCCATCTTTCTCCTCCCATTCAGCCAGGACCTGTCTGGCATTGCCGAGGGCCAGGTCCCCCCATGCCAGAGGCACCGGGAGCTGCTCACGTGGCCACCCAGAGCCCCGGGGAAGGGCATGAGATGGCAAGGGACTTTTGGGTTGTGCCTGCTGGCAGAGAGGAGTCCCTCAGCCTCAGCAAAGGGATGTTCAGAGGGGAGGAGCGCTGGCCTTGGGCAGAGGAGCAGGGTGGTCCGTGGCACCTCATTCCTCTCCCAGGGTCACCCCATGAGTTCCAGCCCATGGGGATACGGCCCCAGGCAGGCAGGGCCAAGCTGCTGCCCAGCCTTTCCTGCCTGCCCCAGCCCGCGGCTGCCCTGTGCCACAGGGGCTTTGCCAGCACTTGCACTGTCCTCAGTGCCTGTGCTTGCACCGGGAGCTCGTGTCAGCCCAGGGCTGCTCCTCTGCCCGCTCCCCTGCCCTCTGCCTGGCCCTTGGTGGGGATGTGCGTGCCTGGCACTGCACTCTGGCCCTGGCTGAGGACCCCCTCCCTGGGCAGGTGCCAGCGTGGGGAGCTGGCACAGCCACTGGATGCGGATACAGCCGTGCCATACCTCTGCCCTGTCCCATGTCCCACCTAACAGCCTGAGACAGCCTGGAAAGAAAGGCTGTGTTTCTGGCAGCTCCAAGGGGCTCCTCATCCTGGCCCTGAGCTCAGTGCACAGATGAGGCTGCAGCAGCCAGCAGGGCCTGGGCCAGTCCCCCGGGGCCCCAAGTGCTCTGGGTACTGCAGTGCCTGTGGCTGGTGCCAGGAAGCCCAGGGTCTCCAGGACAGCAGCAGTGTGCCTGAGCAGTGCCTACGGCTGGGGCTTTGGGACAGCAGCAAGCCCACAAGTGCTGTGATGATGCCTGAGGAGCGGCAGGGGGGCCCTGGTGTGTTTGTGCCATCGGCACCCACTGGCAGCGGTGGGGTGGTTGCGGTCTCTCTGCCTGTGGCCACCTTGCAGAGCAGCTGGGATGTAGGCACGTAACTGCCAGAGGGCTCTGGGAGAGCTTGAGGGGTCTTTGGTTGCTCCAGGATTTGTCCAGCTGGTCGGAGGGGACAGCCCCTGCTCGGGACGCGTGGAGGTCCATGACGGGAACCAGTGGAAGACTGTCTGTGACTCCGACTTTGGTCCCAAAGCTGCCGAGGTGGTCTGCAGGGAGCTCCAGTGTGGCACAGCCCTGTCCGTGCCTGGGGCAGCTCGCTTTGGAGAAGGTGTGGGTCCCATGTGGGACAGAGAGCTGCAGTGTGCCGGGAACGAATCCCTTCTCATCTCCTGCCCCAGGGGATCCCCCAGGGACCAGCCTTGCACCCATGCAAATGCTGTCGGTGTCACCTGCACACGTAAGGACTCAGGGTGGGGTGTTACATATCCGGGGGTGTGCTGGGGACAGGGGAGCAGGGCAGGGACCGTGCCGTGCTGGGTGCGCACTCTCATCATTCTCTGTCCCCAGAGTACACAGGGTTCCGGCTGGTGAACGGCAGCACGGCGTGTGAGGGGAGAGTGGAGGTGCAGGTGCTGGGCACCTGGGGCACCCTCTGTGCCTCCCGCTGGGATCTCTTGGATGCCCACGTTCTCTGTCGTCACCTCGACTGCGGGTTTGCTGAGTCCATTCCCAGAGGAGGGCATTTTGGGAGTGGAACCGGACCTGTGTGGAGAGACTCATTCCACTGTGAGGGGACTGAAGCCCACCTGGGACAGTGCCCAGTGACTGCCCTGGGGGCCTCACCGTGCTCCCCCGAGAACCACGCTGCTGTCATTTGCTCAGGTGGGTGCTGGGAAAAGATGCCATGGCCACCCAAAGCAGGGGAGGCCGTGGCAGCACCAGCTGCATTTGTCCCTTGAGAAACCCTGCCTGCACCAGGAGCAACCTGGAGGGCTTTGCCTGCTCTCACCGACGGCTCCGATGTGGGAGAGCTGAAGAGTGAACGAGGTCAGGCATCTCTGCCCCCCAGGGCAGTGGCTCAGGCCCTGCGGCCAGCGCCAGGCGCGGGGTTCTCTGCTCTGCTGCTGCAGGACAGGCCCAGGATAGGGCTGTGGGGCTCAGCTCCATCCCTCTGGCTGCAGACAGCCCTGTCCCAGCCCCACAGAGACCCCCCCAGAGCCCAATCCCACGCCCGTGGGGGCTGCCCAGGTGCCCCCAGCAGCAGACCTGGGGGGTGAGGTGCAGAGTGGGGCTGGGCCTTGCACTTGCTCCTGGTGCTTCTGGTCAGCACAAGACCCAACCTTGTGCTGTTTGCTCAGAAAGGCCCCCCGTGCTCTGCTCCCTGCCAGGGACACAGGCGCCCAGACCCCGATGCCCAGGGATGCAGAGGGGCACAGACGTGCGGGCTCTGCCTGCTGTCTCAGCAGCGCCGGTGTCAGCGCTGAGGTTGGGCAAGGCTTGGCCAGCACTGCCTGTGCCCGGGTCCCTGCACCGGCTGCTGCTCCCTCCTGCGGGAGCTGCCCCATCGCCCTCAGCAGAGACGTGTTGGGTGGCTCTGCCCCACCAAGAGCAAAGACAGCGTCTTGCTCAGGGCCTGGGAAAGCAATCCTGTGGAAACGTGCTCCTGAAGCTGAGCGCAGAGGGCTGGGGCAGGTGGGTGAGCTGCAGGGTGCTGTGCGGGTTGCAGAGCCTGGGGAGGTGCTGCAGGTTTGTGGGCTCTGTGGTGCTGCCGAGGGCTGGGGCACGGCTGCTGTCCCCAGGCCCCGCTGGCTCCACGGCCCTGCGGCTGGTGGGTGGAGGGAGCCAGTGCGACGGACGAGTGGAGATCTTGCAGCGCGGGACGTGGGGCCGAGTCCTGGATGACGAGTGGGACGTGCGGGAGGCCAGCGTGGTGTGCCGTCAGCTGAGGTGCAGAGAGGCAGAAAAAGCCTACAACCCCGCGAAGCCTCAGAGAGGGACGGGTCCCGTGGGGCTGCGAGGGGTGCGGTGCGCAGGGCACGAGGCCGAGCTGAGCCTCTGCAATACCTCCCTGCCCGAGAGCGCAGCGGCGGCAGGGATTGCGGAGGACGTGGGGGTCGTGTGCGCGGGTGAGTGGCACTGCACGGGCCCCCCGGGCTCTGGGCTGGGTGGGCAGCAGCCCCTGAGGGCAGCTGGGGTTTCTTCCTGCTGCAGGGAGCCGGCAGGTGCGGCTGGTGAAGGGGCCCGGGCGCTGCGCTGGGAGAGTGGAGATCTACTACCAGGGCAGCTGGGGGACCGTCTGCGACGATGGCTGGGACCTGTCTGATGCCGCCATCGTTTGCCAGCAGCTGGGCTGCGGCGGGGCGGTGGAGGCAGTCAGCTCCGCTCGCTTCGGGGAAGGCTCCGGTCAGATCTGGCTGGATGGCGTGAACTGCTCCGGGGCCGAAGCTGCTCTCTGGGACTGCCCGGCAGGGTCCTGGGGGCAGCACGACTGCGCGCACAAAGAGGACGCAGGAGTCGTCTGCTCAGGTCTGTGCCGGGAGCTGTGGTGGGAGCCCAGCGCCCGGGGAGGCCGGGACGAGGGGAGAGCCGGCAATGGCCCAGGCTGTGCCTGGCTGCCTCGGAGCCCCTGCCCGAGCCTGTCCTGGGGACACCCCTGCACGAAGCCCCTCGGTCCCACGGGGGGTCCCTTGTCAGCTGAGCTGTGCCCAGGGCTTAGCGGGGAGGGCATGGGTGTCTCTCCGTCAGGGACTTCTCTCGGCCCCTGGCAAAAAGGGTGACTTGCTGGCCGTGCCCCTGCCTGGCCAGGGCCTGCGGGGGGAAGAGGCTTCTCTGCTCCCACAGCCCCACACCAGCCTGTGCCCCTCTGGGGCCTTTCCTCCCAGATTTCATGGCCCTGAGGCTGGGGAACGGCAGCAACTGCTCCGGGCGCCTGCAGGTTTTCTACAATGGCACATGGGGGAGCGTTTGCTCCAACTCAATGACTCTCCAAACGGTGTCGCTGGCATGCAAGGAGCTGGGCTGCGGGGACGCAGGGACCCTGGAAACACGCCTGCCCTCTGGTAGGGTGTCTGGCCACACCTGGCTGGATCGCGTGGAGTGTGGGGAGAGAAACAGCTCCTTCTGGCAGTGTCCCTCTGCTCCCTGGGACCCACGGTCGTGCGATGACCTGCGAGAGGAGACCCACATCACCTGCAGTGGTAATTCTGAGCTTCCTGGGCACCAGCATCGCCCCAGCTCCTGCTCCCTGCCGGGCACAGTCAAGCGCAGAGACAGGGCCCACGGGGGCTTTTACTGTACGTGCCAGACCCTGCTGCTTCTGGTGGCACAAATGGCACTTCAGCTCTCAGAGCCCCACACGTTCGTTCGCCAGCAGTTGCCAGCCGGCTGCCAGCAGCGCCCGGGGGAGGCAGCGGTGTCTCCAGGCAAGGTCTCAGAAGAGACCAGCCAGGGCTGCGAGGCGTGTCCCCTCCACGGACACCCTCCTGCTTCTCTGTGAGCCGGGGTCCCTTTGGGGCTGAGCAGCCAGGGTCCCCCACAGTGCCGTGCATGTCCCCTGAAGGAGCGGGGTTCAGCTGCTGCCGTGAGCGAGGCGGCACGGGGAGGCGTGAGCAGAGCTCAGCCCCACTCTCTGCTGCACGACCCCCTTCAGCAGCCCCTTCACGGCAGCATTGCCTTCTGCAGGGAGACGGCCAGAAACAGCCCCGGCCGTGGGGACCGTGTGCCCAAACTCCACGAGCTGCACAGGTAGCTGCTCCTCTGCATGCCCCTCTCTCCTGGCAGGGCTCTGCCTGCTGCCCGGTGCCCTGGGAGGTCTCTGCCTTCTCCAGACAGGGAGAAGATTCGTGCCGTGGGAGGCGAGAGCGGGTGCTCGGGCAGGGTGGAGGTCTGGCAGCGCGGCTCCTGGGGGACGGTGTGCGACGACTCCTGGGACATGCAGGATGCCGAGGTGGCGTGCAGGCAGCTGGGCTGTGGCCCCGCAGTGTCTGCCCTGGACGAGGCTGCGTTTGGGGAGGGGACGGGCCCCATCTGGCTGGAGCAGGTGGAGTGCCGGGGGTCTGAGCCATCTCTGCAGGCCTGCTGGGCTCGGCCTGGGGACAGCGGGGCCTGCCGGCATAAGGAGGACGCTGCCGTGCAGTGCTCAGGTGAGCGGCGGGGCTGGCAGCCCTCGCTGGGGTATTGGCAGGGAGCCGGGGCAGGCGTTTTCCCCACTGGGTCCCCTCATGGCTGCAGAGCTGCTGAGAGCAAGGCTGTGCCTGTGGAGCATGGGAGCCTGGTGCCAAGTGGGCAGCAGCCTCTGTGGGGCTGGATGTCCTCCGGCTCCTGCCTGCAGGGCCCTGCAGCCCCCAGGGGCATCTCCTGGGCTGCCTGCGCCATCCTGCCCGATAGCCAGAGCAGGGCCCTGGGCTCTGTCCCAGCCCCCCTGACCAGCCTCGCAGGAGGGGCAGTGTGGGTGGGGGGTGGCAGGGATATACGCACGCGTGCACACACACACGCACGGCTCCCTGGTACCCTCACAGCCACCCTCTCAGCCCAGTTCCCTTTCTCCCCTCTGCAGCTGCACCCAGGATGGCAGCACCAACCCCGCGAGCAGGTAACCTGTCCTCCCTGCCAGCGCTGGCTCTTCTCGGGGCCAGCTGTGAGCCACAGCCGCAGGGAGGGGGCTCCTGGCTGGGGTGTGAAACTCCCAAGAGGAGGCACCGGGACAGCAGTGGGGAGGGGCGTTGGGGAGGGCTCTCATTTACCCAGCAGCCTGGGAGCTTCCTCATCCCTCACTCCTGGGGTCCCCTACCCCTGCTGTAGTGGGGGGCAGCACTGGGGTGTGCCGGCCCCCACCTCTCCCAGGCCTGCTGCTGCCCTTTCTCTCTTCCTGCCCATGCAGATCCCGGCCGGGACCGTCCCACCGGCAGCGGGAGACTGTCATTGCCCGTCATCATCTGCATCGTCCTGGGGGCCCTTCTCTGCCTGCTCCTGGCCCTCCTGGCCGGGCAAGTGCGAAGCGCCAGGGCTGGGCGCGCAGGTGGGTCCCGGGGAAAGATGCCTCCTGGCAAGGCCAGGGGTGCTGGCAGGTGTCAGTGAGCGGCACAGGCAGAGCTGGGGGGATAAGCGTGTGTGCTGCCTTCATTGCCATGTGCCGCCTCATCCACCACCTGACCATGGGCCATGGGCCACCAGCAGCAAGGGGTAGAGAGAGTCCAGGCACGGTGGGAGTTAGGGACGGGGCGAGGAGAGAAATGGCCGAGCTGGGCTGGGGGAGGTGGGAGCAGAGAGGACACAGACGAGGACACGACACTGGCAGCGCTCCGGGCAGCTCTGGAGGGGTCTGTGGGGCAGGGGAGATGCCAGGAGGAACGTGGGGCAGCAGGGTCCATCCCTGTGGTTTCAGGCCCCCAGGCTGTTCCTCTGTGCAACCGTGACCTCCCCGCGGCAGGGCAGGGGCCGTGCTATGGATCCCTGGGGCAGAGAGGGGGCAGCTCCAGGGGGAGAGGAGAGGCGGGAGCTGCTCCAAGCTCAGCACCGGGGAGCTGACCCAGGGGCCAGAGGGGCACAAGGGCTGTCTCTGAGGAAACGCTGTGAGGGTGTCGCTGCCCCAGCTCACCTCCATGGGGACATTGCCCTCACTGAGGAAGGGGTAGCAGTGAGCAGGCAGCGCAGCGGGGCTGTGCTGTGGCCAGAGCCTTTTGCTGAGCCCGGGGACCAAAGCAGGGGGAGCAGAGCGGGATCCTGTCCCCTCTCTGCCTGTCCCTGGGCCAGCCCTGCCGCTGTCCGCAGGCTCGGCGAGAGCGTGGGAGCCCTTCCCTGATGCCGTCTATGAGGAAATCAGTTACAACCTGGCATGGGAGGAGCAGGCGAGGTTCAGCGGCTCAGGTGGGTGTGGGTCCCTCATGGGGGCACATCTGCAGGGCTCTGTCCCCAAACCTCCACCTAGGGCTGACCCACGGCAGTCCCCTGGCCTACGGTCCCTGCAGCGCTGGGGTGTGTGGGGAGAGCAGCCGGGTCCTGGGTCCAGCAGAGGAGCTTCCTCCCCAGCAGTTCTTCCCATCGCAGCCAGGGACAGCCCCTCTCTGCCTGCCCCTGCATAAATCCCTGGGTGACACTGCAGGGCTGAGGGAAGAGGCTGTCCCGGGGCAGCTCTGGGAGCCCCGTTGAGGCAGGGTTGGTCCCAGGGGAGCAGGGCAAGTCCTGAGCCCTCCTCCCCACACAGCCCTGCCCGTCCCCAGCAGCACTCACCACAAGCCGGCTCAGCAGAGCACACTCCCATAACAGCCGCTGCGCCTCTCTCCAGGCTCCTACTCAGAGGGGTCCCTGGCCAAGCTGCAGCCCTACCCCGCGGACAGCAAGGAGGAGGAGGGTCCGGGCTCAGCACCAGGTAACAGGGTGCGGGAAGGAGTGGATCTCTCCTCCCTGCAGCCATGTGAGGGACAGCGGTGTCACTGAGTGTCCCCATCAGAGCTGGGGAGTCTCCTGGGGTGCTGCCAACACCAGGGTCTGAGCCCCACGGCCCTGCGCATCCTCCCGTCCTCTGCTCTGCAGATGTATCTCCTCAGTGTCACCAGCTCCCCTCTCCTTTCAGACGTCCCTGTCCTGCTTGGAAGTGACCCAGCGCATGGCTATGATGATGCCAGGGAGGTTTCTGCCCCTGGGGAGGATCCTGCCCCTGGGCAGGGAGCCTGGGAAATGCCCAGGGCACCAGAGGAGGGAGCAGGGCCCAGGGATGCCCCTGGAGGTGAGAGGGAAAGATGGCGCTGCCGCTTTATGGGATGCCATCCCTGGTGCCGGGTGAATCGCTGCCGTACGGAGAGCCCAAGCTCCTGGGATGGGGGACCCTGCCCTGGGAGTTTTCCCTGGGGGGCCCGGGGCTGGCAGAGGGAGCTGGACATGTCAGGAGGGAGGAGGAGACGGGAGGCAGGTGATGCAGAGAGCAGGAGGGGCACCCCATGGGGCCAACGTGCAATGGCCTGCCTTGCTGCTTGCAGGGGCAAACCTGCGCTCGCAGAGAAGTGCTGGGGCCCCTGCAGCTGAGGGAGATGCCTGGTCCCTGTCCCCAGAGAGCACAGGCTATGACGATGCTGAAGAGGTGTCTCTGGCACATCCCCCTGAGCACAGAAAGGCTGCGACAGCAGAGCTCAGTGCACAGCCATCCCTGAGCCCCGCGCCAGGAGAGCCCATCCCTGCCGTGCAGCTGGGTGCAGCCGGGAGTGAGGAGGGGACTTTGCAGCTGGGAGAGCCGTGAGCACCAGAGAACCGTCTCCCTCTTCCCATGGGCAGCAGAAACAGCCGGCCATTGCCTCTCTTTTGATTCCCCTGGTTTCACGCTGTGCCTCTGCAGTTGTTCCTATTAAAAGCCTTTGGGGTATGACCCAGAGCTGGTCTTGCCTGCCCGGCTGTCGGGGTGTCTCCCTGAGGCTGACTGGGGGGAGCAGAGCACAAAGACGTGGTGGTGGGGAAGGGGCACATCTCGGGGGCAGCGGGCTCGGGGTCAGGCTGTGGGGCTGCCAGAGCCCATGGTCCCTGGGCAATATTCCTGCTGGCAGAGACATTGCCACCCTGCCAGCAAAAGTTTCCAACAAAACTGTCTCTCTGCAAGGTGCTGTGATGCGCCCCAGCGGGAGCGCCCATCTCCTCACCTCAGGCTTCCCCAGCTGCTCTTTCCCCCAGGCCCTGCCTGGGCCATGCTGGTCCCACAGCACACAGGCCACGACAGAGCTGCCGTGTTGGGCTGAGCCCTGGGCTGTGGCCCCACACAAGTGAGCCCACAGGTGGCTGCGGTGCCCTGGACCCCCCAGCCAGCCCCGCGGATCACCTCCCACACTGGTTAGGAGGCAGCTCTGCTCCCCACTGCCCTGGCACAGGGTGCAGAGCCACTTGCTGGGGAGCACGGGGCTGGCATTGCCCCTTGGCTGCCTCTGCCAGCACCCCAGTCTCCATGGGCTCTTCTTGCTGCCTTGGGCCCTGGCAGAGCTCCGCACTCCCCTCACAGCCCCACAGCTGCCTCCGTCCTGGGCAGGGGCTGGAAGGCCCCATGGCAGCCCTGGCAGCCCCTCCTCCTGCTGCGCCTCAGCCCCAACCCCTGCCCTCCTGCTGCCTGGCCACGGGGCTCAGTGTGGGTTTGTGCTGGGGCAGTGCCTGTGTGCAGGTGCAGGAGGGGTGGGAGCAGGGGGTGTGGGGGGACCTTTCCCTCAGCGCTGGGGGAGGCAGAGGAGGGAGAGGCCAGGGGGAGGGAGAAGGGATCCCCATGAGACGTGGACTGGAAGCCAGAGCCGTCATCCACCCCTGGCCTGGAGAAGGGCCTGGCTGGCAGGGTGCTAACGTGGGCACATTTCCATGGCAGAGGGTATTTTGTGTCCCTCCCTGTCGTGCTGTCACCCCAGCCAGCAACTAAGCACCACACAGCCGCTCGCTCACCCTCATCCCCTGCCCTGGTGGGATTTGGGAGAGAAGCGGAAGACTAAAACTGAGTAAACTTGTGGGTTAAGAACACTGTAGTAACTGAAAGAAAATAAAGTAAAATAGTAGTAGTAGTAGTAATAATAATAATAATAATAATAATAATAATAATAATAATAATATACAAAGGAAATGATACACGATGCAATTGTTCACCACCCACTGACCGATCCCAGCCAGTCCCCGAGCAGCGATCGCTGCCTCCTGCCCAACTCCCCCCAGTTTCTATACTGAGCATGACGTCATATGGTACGGAATAGCCCTCTGGCCAGTTGGGGTCAACTCTCCTGGCTGTGCCCCCTCCCTGCTTCTTGCTGGCAGGGCATGAGAAGTTGAAAAGCCCTTGACCAGTGTGGTCAAGCACTACTTAGCAACAACTAAACCATCAGTGTGTTATCAACATTATTCTCAAACTTAATCAAAACACAGCACCATGCCAGCCCCCAGGAAAAAAATTCACTCTACCCAGCCAAAACCAGGACAGCATCCGCCCCTTATTCTACACCACCTACGTCATGCCCAGCTGTGCGGTGTTGAATTGCCAGATCTGTTTCCATCACTGCTGCACTTTGCTCAGTTTTCTCAAAGTTCATTCTTCATTAATCTGGGTGATTGTTACTGTAAGACCGCTGATATGGCATATAGCGACCAGAGAAGTGATGATATACAGTAGTATATAACACTTAACATCATACAATTCAATTCTTTGGCTATTTTCACCCCAAATCAAATTCCCTTGAGGTACACATCAGGTCCTTGAGCAAAAGAAATCCCATGGATGGGTTTGCCCTTGCCCGAGGAGGGAGTAACCCAGAGGGACTTCCCCAGCATATTTTTTATGTGCACTACAGGGACTTTATCCCGCTCTACAGTACATAAGAGTTTTGATTGGGCAGGGCCAGCTTGATTGGCAGATCCCCTGGTGTTGACTAACCAGGTGGCTTTTGCTAAATGTGTATGCCAATGTTTGAATGTCCCACCACCCATTGCTCTCAGGGGAGTCTTTAACAGTCCATTGTATCATTCTATTTTCCCGGAGGATGGTGCGTGATAGCGGATGTGATACACCCACTCAATGCCGTGCTCTTTGGCCCAGGTGTCTATGCAGTTGTTTCAGAAATGAGTCCCATTGTCTGACTCAGTTCTTTCTAGGGTGCTATGTCATCATAGCACTTGCTTTTCAATACCCAAGATAGTGTTCAGGTGGGGGCATGGGGCACGGGATATGTTTGCAGCCATCCGGTGGTTGCTTCCACCATGGTGAACTCACTCCAGTATGCCCATGTCTCTCTCGTAGTAAGGAGCCCACCACTGAACACAGCACTCCAGATGTGGCCTCACCAGGCCAGACTAGAGGGGAAGGTTCACCTCTCTTGACCTGCTGGCAGTCCTCTTCCAAACACAGCCCAGGATGCTGTAGACCTGCTTTGCCACACAGCCACACTGGTGCCTCATGCTCAGCTGCTTGTCCACAAGGACCCCCAAGTCCTACTCTTCAAAGCTGCTTTCCAGCCAGTCGCCCCCCACAGCCTGAGCTGCTCCATGGGGTTACTCTTGCCTATGGTGAAGAACTTGGTGTTTCCTTTGCTGAACTTCATGCAGTTCCTCTCTGCACAGTTCTCCAGCCTGCCCAGGTCTTCTTGAATGGCAGTGAAACCATCCTGCGCATCAGGCACTCATCTCAGCTTTCTGTCACCCACAAAGTTGCTCACGATGCCCTTGGTCCCATCCTCCAGGACATTAAGGAAAGCTTGAATACAATGGCACCCAGTATCAGCTCTGGGCTCCACCACTGGTGACTGTCCTGCAGCTGGACTTTGTGCTGTTTTGACCATTCAGTCCATTTTCAATCTACCTCATTTTCCAATTATCTAGTCCAGACTTGCTCAGCTTGTCTACTGCCTCTCCTACAGGAGAACAGGGTAAAGCTCTCCAGATCCACCTTTGTGCCCGTCTTCAAGACACAAGGGACACTTGCCTTTTGCTTTTTTCCCAGCCCTCAGGAACTTCTCCCTATCACCATGACCTTTCAAAGGTGATTTCAAGCAGCCTTACAACGACATCAGCCAGCTCCCTCAACGCTCATGAGTGCATCCCCTCAGGTCCCATGGACTTACGTATGTCCATTTCTTCTAACGTGCTGCCTAACCTGTGACTCCTACACCAAGGGTAAGTCTTCCTTGCTCCAGACTTTCCCTCTTGGGGCCTGAGATTCCTGAAGGCTGGTCTCACCAGTAAAGACAGAGATTGAAGAAGGCATTGAGTACCCTGGCCCGTCCTCTGTTCTCTGTCACCAGGGTCCCTGACACATCTAGCAGCAGGCGCACATTTTCCCTAGCCTTCCTCTTGCTGCTGGAATCCTTGTCAAATCCTTTCTTCACATCCAGACTGAATTTCCAGATTGAACTTGAGGTGGGCCTTGGCATTCCTAACCCCTTCTCTGAATGTTCAGGAGGTTATTGGTGCCCTCCAGAAACCTCCTGCATGTTTCCTGCTCTACTGTGCTGCCCCTCAGGCAGATGTCTGAGTGCCTAAAGTCCAAAATGAGGACCAGGGCCCGAGAATGTGAAGCTTCTTCCAGTTGGCTGAAGAAGTCTCATCTGTTCCTTCTTCCTAATATGGTTGGTCTGTAGCAGACATCGACTGCACGTCACCCGTGCAGGTCTGTCCACTAATCCCGACCCATCAGCTCTCAGCTGGCTCATCACCTGTCACTAGGCAGAGCTCCATGCAGTCCTGCTGCTTGTTCACACACTGGGCAACTTCTCCTCCTCACTGACCTGCCCCATCCTTCCTAGAGGCTGCTTCCATCCATGGCCACACCCCAGTGGTGTGAGCTATGTGACCGCGTCTCTGTTATCCCCATGAGACTGCAGCTCAGGACCTCCCCACAGACCCCTGACTCCTTTGGTTTGCTCCCCAGACGGTGTGCACTACTGTACAGGCACATCGGAAGGGTACCCAGCCAGGCTGATTTCCCTGCTCAGATTCAGGGCTGCTTGACAGGTGCCCCTAAAATGGTCCTCATCCCATCCTTTGCTTTAGCTCCTATTTTTCCCTTCCCTCTTTTCCCCCTCACAAGTTCTTCCCTTTGGTCTTCCTCATATCCTCCCACACAAACAGCCCACCTCTTTTCCTTCTGCCCACGGGCCCTGGCTTTGCTTGCCTAGTGACCTCTTTGGGTGTTTCTGGGATGGCTGCCATGGGAATGCCTACCTTGCTCAGCAAGTCCATTGAACTAGGACCTCCTTTTATTGTCTCTCATGTCCTCCAGTTCCTTGTGCTGTCATCTTGTTAGAGGCATCACTGGGCAGGGTGAGCCACCTACATACACGTATTAACAGCTGGCACAATGAAGCTTCAGTCCATGGGGACCTTGAGAAACTCTGAGATTTGGCCAACAAAAACCTCACTAAGTTCTTCAAGGAGAAGTGCCCAGTCCTGCATCAGGGCCAGAATAACCCCGTGCATCAGGGCAGGCTGGGACCTGACTATTCTCTGGGACCAGAGATGCCCTGGGAGCCAGTGCAGCATGCTCACCACGAATAAGACCAGCTGCATGCAGGGCTGTATTAGGAGGAGCGTGGCCACCCAGACAAGGGCAGTTACCTCCCTCCCTTGATTCAGCACAGTTGGGACCAAGTCTGGAATAGTGCGTCCTGGTGTGGGGCTCCTTTCTCTGGAAGAGTGGAGAGGAACTGGAGAGGGTCCAGAGGAGGTCTGCCAAGATGGGGTTCAGGGCCTGAAGCACATGACCCGTGTGCAGAGATGGAGGGCCCTTGGCTCCTTTAGTCTCATGGCGTGGGGGCTAAGGGCACTGTAGCAACAGCCTGTGACTGCTTTCAGAGTGGTTTCAAAGATGATGGAGAGTTTCCCTGTAGTGGAATAAAGCAGGACAAAACGACAAAGTTCAGCTTGGGATGTCTGTCCTGGACACAAGGAGAAATGAATGTCACGCAAAGGGTGGTGCTGTGGTGCAAGAGGTCACCCAGTGGGCGTCTGTGACCATCACATGGCTTTGTGTTTCAGGGAGAGACATCAGTACAGGGAGGGACATGACAGGATGAGGGCAAGGTGGGAAATGAGATGGGTGTCTGCAGCCTGCAGGGAAACCAATGAGGCATGGGGCAGCGTAGGACAGCCTGAGGTGGAGATGGCCGAGGACACTGGCCAGGCAGAAAAGCTTAGCAGGACGGAGATCTCGGTCCCCTTGGCTATGGCACTTGTCTCTGTCACCGAGGCCTATGAGGACACACCTTGTCCTCATGACACTGGAGCCTTGCTGCCTCCTTGCACACCCCAGAGATGCCAGGAGGTGTTGTACCACCGTCCTTCAGCTGACATTGCACACCCCACATCCCACCACCCCAGGAAGAGCCCGGAGCCACGCTTGAGGGACAGGATCTCTCTTGCGAGGGGCTGGGGGTCAGGGCTTGGTGTTTGCCCTGATGAAACACATCAAGGCTGCTTCTTGAGGAGTTTTTGCAGTCTCCTGTCAGAATCAAAGGTGCAGGGACTCGGCACCAAATCCACTTTAGGCTCATTACAATGCAGAGAGCCCTCATGTGCTTTGTCTCTTCCTGTAGTTTTCTTCAAGATTCCACAACCTGTTAAGCTGATCGGTCGTTAAAGACAGAGTTTTCAATGAGTATTTAATGGAGGAGGATTTTTGCTCATTAAAGGTATCTTTTATTAATTTCTGGTTTACAGAGAAGAGGTGATAGCAGCATTGTCCAGTTCATAGTGATTCAGATGGTCACACTGTATGGACAGCCTTTCTCCTCCCCTGCCCAACCCCACCATTTCTCTCATCAGCCACCTGGGACTTGCCTCACTTTTGCTGACATCAGACTTCTCCACTGAAGCCTGCAGCTGGCTATTACAGCTCCTTTGCACCAACTCCCACCTGCTTGCCTCAGAGAACTGGCTGCTCACAGGCACAGAAAGGTTTCTCTTCATTACCAAGCAACAAAAGTAAAAGATGATTCCATTCAGGAAACCATAAACCACACACCTCAGCTGGCTGCTGTGTGGAAGCAGGACCTGCTGAGCTCTGCCTTCCACAAGGACCATCCATACAAGAACTCTTTGAGACCCAGAGATAGCAAAGGACAGATACAAAAGCAATGAAGGAGTTGGCTAAAGAGACCTTGAGGCAGACTAACTGGAAGATGGGAGAGTTTTTAACTCCCTGAAGCGCCAAGCAGCAGCTCCACACTTTCTTCAGCTTCTTCAGTGCATCTTTGAGCTCCTGGTTCCTCATGCTGCAGGTGAGGGCGTTCACTGCAGGAGGCACCACCGAGTACAGAAGAGTCACCCCCAGGTCAAGGGATGGGAAGGAGATGGAGGGGGGCTTCAAGTAGGCAAACGTGGCGGTGCTGACAAGCAGGGAGAGCACAGCCAGGTGAGGGAGGCACGTGGAAAAGGCTTTGTAGTGTCCCTGCTCAGAGGGGATCCTCAGCACAGCCCTGAAGATCTGAACATAGGACACCGGAATTAAAATAAACACAAAAAGAATAAACAGGCACTAACTACAGTAAGGCCGACTTCCCTGAGGTAGGCGTCTGAGCAGGAGAGCTTGAGGGTCTGAGGGATTTCACAGCAGAGCTGATCCAGGGCATTGCCTTGGCAGAGTGGTGCTGAAAAGCTGTGCAAGCTGTGTGCATCAGAGCACAGAGACAGCCACTGCCCCAGGCAGCTGCTGCCATGTGGACACAAGCTCTGCTGCCCAGGAGGCTCCTGTAGTGCAGGGGTTTGCCGATGGTCACGTAGCGGTCATAGGCCATGAGAGGGAGGAGAGAACACTCTGCTGAGATCAAGAAGAGAAAAAAAAAAAAAAAAGATCTGTGCAGGACATCCCAAGTGGGAGATGACCCTGTTGTTCCAGAGGGAACTGGCAATGGATTTTGGGAGAGTGGTGGAGATGGAGCCCAGGTCGTGGAGGGAGAGGGTGAGGAGGAAGAAGTACAAGGGGATGTGGAGGCGGTGGTGGCAGGCCATGGCAGTGATGGTGAGGCCGTTGCCCAGGTGGGCAGCCAGGCAGATGCCCAGGAAGAGCCAGAAGTGCAAGAGCTGCAGCTCCACGTGTCTGCCAGCGCCGGGAGGAGGAAGTCAGTGATGGAGCTGCCGTTGGACATCTGCTGCTCCGGGCATGGGGCACTGTTCAAGGAGGAAAACACAGTAAGTTAGCGGAGACTTCTCTGAGCACAATCAAAGCCATTTCCCATAGATACTCCCCCTGCCAAGCACACCCCATTGTCTTCCTCCAGGAGACTCTCCTCAGCTCCGTGGCTGGAGCCCTGGTTGACGCTGGCTAAGTGTGCCGTGAGGACAGGGCCCCTGCCCACAGCATGCCGAGGAGTCAGCCCTGCTCTGCAGCAGTGGGTTCATGGGCACCGTGGGGGCAGGGGCAGTCCTGCTGTTTGACTTGCTCGGGTGAAAATGGTCCTGACGCAGAAGGGCTTGTCAGCATCTGCACTCACAGTGCTAAGGCATGGGGATGGCAACAGCAGTTTGAGGGGTTTGGGGCTCTTGACAGCTCCCCTCATCTCACCTGGGGAGTGCTCTTGGATGTCAGAAACCCTCAGCATTGCTGCTGCTCTCAGGGAGAACAGAGTGAGTCCTGCAAAGCAAGAGGATTGCCTGTGGCTTAGAGCAGAGTGAGGGGAGTTGATCTGTCCCTCCGTCTTGTTCCCATCTACTCTGGAATGACACCATTCTCAGATGGAGGGTGATCACACTCCCGTGTTACCCTGAAAAGTCACCAGACAAGGCTGGGGGCAGATGGATCAACCACAGATCACTCAATATCTCTCCCTTTCTCAAGGTCTCCTCACCCCGCTTCTAGGCACGGACATGCATGGCTCATGTCACCAACCCCACAGCATTTCCTTGGTCGTAGCATCTCTGCGCTTCTCTGTGGGACTTTCAGAAAACACAAAGGTGCTATGGGACAGGTTTGCATTTTGGAGGGCAGCTCACAGCTTGGAAGGACACCTCAAGGAGACAGCCAAGTGTCCTAGCAATGGCATCTGATTAACAAAAAGCCAGCTCATTCCCCAGCTCCACAGGCTGCCTTCCCCACAGCCCCACAGGTGAAAGCTGGGGCACTTCATTTCCATGGACACACCTGCATGGGAGCACCCACATGATCAGTGACTGTGCAGCTGAAATTCCCATCCCCAGAGAGCCTGACAGCAAGAGCAAGATAGCAGGAACAATAGCACAGGTAGGTGGAGAAAAAGGAAAAGTACCCTGGGGTGCTGGCTGAGAGAGGCAAGCAGAGAGGCAGCTGCGCACCCAGGAAAGCGTCACCTTTACCCAGCTGGGCCACCTCCCTGACATTGCTGGGCAGCTGCTCTCAGCCCCTGTGCTCTGCAGAGGGAAGTGGACGCGTGGCTGGAGAGCTGCCCCACGGCTCTGCTGGAGCTCTGCCTGCTGAGGAGGTGGTTCATGCCTTGGAGCCCACGGCCCTGAGGGCAGAGGCTTTGCTGGCTGGGACAGGAGGCAAGGGGGCTTGCTCAGAGGAAGGCATCTCTACTGGGAGGGGAGATACACAGCTCTGATTCCTCCCTCCCACAAGATTTCTGGATTTACTTTCTTCCCATTCCCTGGTCACATCCTTGCTGCCTGGAGATTTTCCTCCTAGGGGGTGTTTCCCTGTCCCATGGCTTTTTCCCATCAGCACTCACAGGCCCCATCCCAGCCTCTGTGCACTCACCTTGGCCCTGCAGCAACCTGCCTGTTGGCAGGGCACTGCCTGGGTGCATGTTCTTGTTTGCAGGTGGAAAAGGGCAGGCCAGAACAACCCTGATGAATCCAGCAAAGGTGATGTGGGTGTGGTCCATAGGAAGAGAAGTGGCTGAAGGTGCTTTAGGAGGCTCCTAGCAGGCCCACTGATCACTCAAATTCACAGTTCAGGAGTCTCAGTGACTTGTTCAAACTTGAGAGCTCCTTTTCCATTTCCCCTCTCCCATCACCCAAGTGTAGGAAATTGAAAAGCCAGACTTGGGAAATCTCCTTGTCTTTATATGAATCGCTGCCGTGTCCTTCCCCTTGAAGCATCACCCAATGTCCTGGGGTGCTCTGGAGCTGTGAACAGCTCTGACCCATGCAGCACTGTGGAGTAATTGTTGGAGGTAACTTAGACATCAGACTTAGATTTACAATTTCAAGAAAGGCACAGCATTGAAGAAGCTTTCCAGGTGGAATGCAGCTGGATGCAAGGAATCTATCCCACAGGAAGTTCCCTAAGCCTGCAACCTTGGATGTCAGCAACATCAGGAGAGCCTGGTGCGCTGGCTCTAAGGAGAGTTGCCCAGAGGGAGGAGTGGTGTGGAGACACCACGGCCCAGCTCTGAGATAAGGGACTCAGAAGAGCACCATGGCACTGATAAGCTGCATAATTGATGCCCTGAGCCAACAAGCTGTCCTGATTTTGACAAAATGCTGTCCTTTTGGTACACTTTGCTCATTATAATGTCATTATAATACCAAAACACACCTCCATCCAAAAACCTACCTTCCTCTAAGGCGAGACCACTCCTCGCTGAGCCTGCGCTCTGAATTTTTCCGAGCCTGTACCTTTAAAATGAAGTGAGAAAGCTTTACACCAATCGTAACACAAGTATGTATGACTAGAGTCCCTCAAGCTCCACCTGATGTGTAAAAATACTATAAATTAGCCCAAGAGAGAGGGGATGTTAGGGAAGATACCATCGTGTACTACTCTGACCTCTGGGATCAGTCGACGGGCTGAGCCTCTCTTCCCCTCCATCGGGACACCTTTGGGTAAGAATCTAACACTTGGTCGTACCAAGTGCCTCCCCAGAAAAATTAGAAACCGCTATAGAGTCGCTTTTATGTCTTTTGATGCATCTGTGTTACTCTAAGCTTTGGTATTTGCATGTGCCTTGCAGTCAGTGAATTTATCACTGGTAATCCAAAGAACCTGTGTGTCTGTTGCTTTAATAAATTGCTTTGATTTATGGGTCTAGCTGTGATAGCAGTCATTGAACGCGACCAGACGCTTTAAGTGTGGCCGTGATAGTTCATGCATCACGACTAGATGAAAGGTGCCTACGTTATTTGTGAATCCATAATCGTGATAGTTCAGTGTACTGAACGTGACCAGACTTACAGCAATAAATTGGGTACCTTCCAAAGCCTCTCTTGATGCAACAAGCACCCTCTCAGCAGCAAAGACCCTGCCCTCCTGGGGATCGCTCCTTCCACCCACAGCCTCTCCCCGCAGCGCGGTTGCGAGCTCCCCGGGCAGGCTGAGTGCTGACCCTGGCAGGCGGCAGAGTCCCTGCCCCGGCACACAGCCCCCTGAGGCGCAGCAAAACTGCTTGGCAGGACAGCCCTGGACAGCCCTGGGGGTACTCCCGGCTTCACACCCCTGCAGCCATCCCCAGCAGAAGGCAGCGGTCATGCCTTGTCCCTCTAACAGTGAAGCAGGAAATCCCTGCTCCAGAGCATGTCCTTCTCCTCTGCACCAACCATGGGACGTGCCAGCTCTGGGAGATCCCTTCAGGACATTCTTGCACATTGCCCTGCAGCCAGGGATGTAACATGTCCACAGCTGTGAAGATTAAAGAAAGCATACCCACGCCACCCCCTGCCAGTGAACAAGAATGGTGACCTAGGATCAACAGACGAGGAGAAGCCTGAGGTACTCAACAACTTCTTTGCCTCAGTCTTCACTGGCAACCTCTCTCCTCACCCCTCCCGAATAGATGGACCACAAGATGGGGAACAGGGGGGTAAAGCCCCTCCCACACTGTAAGGGAAGATCAGGTTCGAGACCGCTTGAGGAACCTCAATGTACATGAGTCTATGGGACCTGATGAGATGCATCCCAGAGTCCTGAGGGAAATGGCTGTTGTAGTTGCCAAGCCACTCTCCATGATATTTGAAAAGTCCTGGCAGTCAGGTGAAGGCCCTGGGGACTGCAAGAAGGGGAATGTTGTGCCCATTTTTAAAAAGGGAAGAAAGGAGGACCCTGGGAACTACCGACCTGTCAGCCTCACCTCTGTGCCTGGGAAGATCATGGAGCAGATCCTCCTAGAAGCTATGCTCGAACACATGGAGGACAGGGAGGTGATTCGAGACAGCCAGCACGGCTTCACCAAGGGCAAGTCCTGCCTGACCAACCTCGGGGCTTTCTATGAAGGAGTGACTGCATCAGTGGACAAGGGAAAAGCAATGGATGTCATCTACTTGGATTTCTGTAAAGCGTTCAACACAGTCCCCCACAACATCCTTCTCTCTAAACTGGGGAGATATGGATTTGATGGGTGCACTCTTTGGTGGATAAGGAACTGGTTGCATGGTTGCATCCAGAAGGTAATGGTCAACGGCTCGATGTCCAAATGGAGACAGATGGTGTTCCTCAGGGGTCCGTACTGGGACCAGTGCTGTTTAATATCTTCATCCATGACACAGACAGTGGGATCGAGTGCACCCTCAGCAAGTTTGCAGACGACACCAAGCTGAGTGGTGCAGTTGACACACCAGAAGGACGAGATGTCATCCAAAGGGACCTGGAGAAGCTGGAGAGGTGGGCCTCATGAGGTTCAACAAGGCCAAGTGCAAGGTCCTGCACCTGGGACGGGGCAACCCCCAATATCAATGCAGGCTGGGGGATGGAGGGATGGAGAGCAGCCCTGCGGAGAAGGACTTGGGGCTACTGGGGGATGAAAAGCTGGACATGAGCCAGCAATGTGCGCTTGCAGCCCAGAAAGCCAACCGAATCCTGGGCTGCATCAAAAGCAGCGTGGCCAGCAGGTCGAGGGAGGGGATTCTGCCCCTCTGCTCTGCTCTGGTGAGACCTCACCTGGAGCACTGCGTCCAGCTCTGGGGCCCTCCGCACAAGAAGGACATGGACCTGCTGGAGCGGGTCCAGAGGAGGCCACCAAAATGATCCGAGGGCTGGAGCACCTCTCCTATGAGGCCAGGCTGAGAGAGTTGGGGTTGTTCAGCCTGGAGAAGAGAAGGCTGCGAGGAGACCTTAATGCGTGCGGCCTTTCAGTGCTTAAAGGGGGCCTGTAGGAAAGAGGGGGAGAATCTTTTTAGAAAGGCCTGTTGTGACAGGACAAGGAATAATGGATTTAAACAAAGAAGAATAGATTTAGACTGGGTAGAAGGAAGAAATTTTTCACACTGAGGGTGGTGAAGCACTGGAACAGGTTGCCCAGAGAGGTGGTGGAGGCCCCATCCCTGGAAACCTTCAAGGTCAGGTTGGACGGGTCTGTGAGCAACCAGATCTGGTTAAAGCTGTCCCTGCCTCCTGCAGGGGGGTTGGGTTAGATGACCTCTAAAGGTCCCTTCCAACCTAAAGCATTCTATGATTCTATGATTCTATGATTCTATGATGTGTCTGTGAGCTCTCGGCATCCTCCCACCCCAGACTGCCTTTAAGCTCTCTCTGCCCCACTTGGCACCTGCAGGCACTGCCCTCAGCCCCTGCTGAGCTCTGCAGAGGAGCTGCTCCTGGGCAGAGCTGTCTCTCTGCAGCGCTGCCCGCTCGCCAGGAGCTCCCTCCGTCCCAGGAGCCCAGCCCAGCTCAGCAGCAGAGGAGCAGCCCAAGGCGTCACTTCTTCTTCCTGCTCTGGGCTCACTGCAGATGTCCCTGCGGCTCTGCGGCTGACAGCTCCTGAAAGGCAGCAGGGTCACCCCTGAGGAACACGCTGCAACAGCGCCTGAAGTAACCACCAGCAGTGGAGAGAGACTGATTCCAGCAGCGTGGTTTGTCCTGCCGCAGGGTGCTTCTCTGTGACAGGTGTCAATGTTCCCCTCTGGACACCAATATTCCTGACCCAGAACAAAAAGGACACACAGACAGGGACAGGGAGGGGGCTGGCTTCCCTTGTGCAGGGCAGGGACTCAGCTGAGGCGATGCAGGCATCTCACCCTGACCAGGAAGCCCTCGGCTTGAAGCGGGATTCAGCTCCCCGCTTTGACCCCACAGACCCAGAGGAGCTGGGAATCCTCCTGGTTCAGTTTGGGTGTGCACAACATTGTGGCCAGCATGGGAGCCCCTGCTCTCAGCCCCTTACCTTTCTGCAGCGGGGACTCAGGTGCTCCCATACAGATACTTTCTGATGACTGAGGTGCCAGAGGTGGTCCAAGACATGGGCAAGACTTTGCGAGCTCTGGTGGAACAGCTCTGAGAATACCCACCTCCTTCCTGAGCCTCAGCTGGGGGCCAGAGGGGCAATGGGGATGTCCTTGGCCACCCACAGTGACACCAGACGTTTAGGGCACCTGAATGTGCCTTGTAAAGTACCTCCCTGAGCTGAGGGAGGAGTGCCCCAGAAGGAGACCCAGGCCTCTCTCTCCCCAATGTACTCAATAAAGCTCCACTCACTCTAAAGCTAAGACACATCCACATCCCTGCTCTGAACACTTTTCTTGCACGGCTCTCAGTTTAACAGCATTAACCCCCCACCCCCCCCGAAAAAAAAGCTTCTAGAGACATGCCAGGCACCTGGGTGCCAAACACAGCTCCCCTCAGTAGGCAAACACAGCACCAAACCTCCAGGAGAGCCGTGCCCTGTTAGAGCTGCTGTGGGACAGACACCCCAGGGCCTCCCAAAGGGGTCCAGTGCCTGTGTGCTACCACCTGAATGACAACACCATGGCACTGACGCAAGGTCCACACCACGGTGCCCTGCCCTGTACCTGTGTTCTCAGCCCTTGACTGTCCTCCTTTCTCTACCTCTACTCTCCTGCCTGAGGCCAAGAGGGACGCTGGTAATAATACAGTCATAGACTGACAGACTTATAGAATCATAGAATGGTTTTGGTTGGAAAGGAACCTTCAAAGATCATCTCGTCCAACCCCCCCTGCCGTGGGCAGGGACATCTTTCACCGGACCAGGTTGCTCAAATCCCCATCGACCTGACCTTGAACACTTCCAGGGATGGGGCATCCACAGCTTCTCTGGGCAACCTGTTCCAGTGTCTCACCACCCCTCCCCATCAAAAATTGCTTCTTAGGTCCAATCTAAATCTACCTTCTTTTATTTTAAAACTGTTGCCTCCTGTCCTATCACTACAGGCCCTGGTAAAAAGCCTCTCTCCATCTTCTCTTAAGCCTCCTTTATATACTGTATGGCTGCAATAAGGTGTCCTGTTGCAGATCCAGACAGTCCCCGAGCAGTGATCACTGCTCCCTGGCCACCCCCCCGCCCAGTTTATGTACTGAGCATGACATCATATGGTATGGAATAGCCCTTTGGGCAGTTTGGATCAGCTGTCCTGACTGTGCTCCCTCCCAGTTTCTTGTGCCCCTGGCAGAGCATGGGAAGCTGAAAAGTCCTTGACTAGCATAAGCAGTACCCAGCAACAACTAAAAACATCAGTGTGTTATCAACATTCTTCTCCTACTAAATCCAAAACACAGCACTGTGCCTGCTACTAGGAAGAAAATTTACTCTATCCCAGCTGAAACCAGGACAGTATCCACCCCTTATTCTATACCATCTACGTCATGCACACCCCTCCCCTCTCCAATGTGTTCTAATTAATCACCACCACTTTCCCTATCTTGATATCACACAGATATCATTCCCTTCGTCTATGGGCCATCCCTCTAAAATGTCCATTGAGTTCATTTAGCCCGTGACTTTGGGTTCCATCTGTCTTTCAGAGCAGGAGAGGTGGTGTGTGGTGTTGGATTGTTGCATGCTGAAGCCAGTTCTCATTCCAACACGGTTTCATCAAAGTTCATTTTCATTAAGCTGGGCAGTTCTTACTGTAATTCCATTGACGTGGCATATAGTAACCATAACATACATTACTATATACTTAACCTTAACATACTATATTATTACATTAACATGTAGTTAAGAGATAACAGTTAAGAGAGAACATACAGTATTATATAGCAATTAACACCATACAGTTCAGTTCATTGACTATTTTCACCCAAAATCAAATTCCCTTGAGGTACACATTGGGCTTCCCCATCCTTTCGCATCACCCACCAAGTGCACCCAGGTCCTTGAGCAAAAGCAATCCCACGAATGGGTTTGCCTTTGCCAGAGGGGGAGGTCACCCAGACTGTCTTCCCCAGCATATTTTTCATGTGCACTACAGGGACTTTATCCCCCCTAAAGTACATAAGAGTTTTGATTGGGCAGGGCCAGCTCGATTGGCAGATCCCCTGGTGTTGACTAACCAGGTGGCTTTTGCTAAATGCGTATCCCAATGTTTGAATGTCCCACCACCCATTGCTCTCAGGGGAGTCTTTAACAGTCCATTGTATCGCTCGATTTTCCCGGAGGCTGGTGCATGGTAAGGGATGTGATACAACCACTCAGTGCCGTGCTCTTTGGCCCAGGTGTCTATGAGGTTGTTTCGGAAATGAGTCCCGTTGTCTGACTCGATTCTTTCTGGGGTGCCATGTCACCACAGGACTTGCTTTTCAAGGCCCAGGGTGTGTTCCAGGCGGTGGCATGGGGCACGGGATATGTTTGCAGCCATCCGGTGGTTGCTTCCACCATGGTGAGCACATAGCGCTTGCCTTGGTGGGTCTGTGGGAGTGTGATATAATCAATCTGCCAGGCCTCCCCATATTTATATTTCAGCCATCGTTCACTATACCCGAGGGGCTTGAACCAGTTAGCTTGCTTGATTGCAGCGCATGTTTCACACTCATGAATAACCTGTGCAATACTGTCCATAGTCAAGTCCACCCCTCGATCATGAGCACATCTATATGTTGCATCCCTTCCTTGATGGCCTGAGGCATCATGGGCCCACCCAGCTATAAATAATTCACCCTTATGTTGCCAGTCCAAATCCACCTGAGCCACTTCAATCTTAGCAGCCTGATCTACTTGCTGGTTGTTTTGATGGTCTTCAGTGGCCCGACTCTTGGGTACATGAGCACCTACGTGACGTACTTTTACAACCAGGTTCTCTACCTGGGCAGCAATATCTTGCCATAATGCGGCGGCGCAGATGGGTTTGCCTCTGTGCTGCCAGTTGCTCTGCTTCCATTGCTGCAGCCACCCCCACAGGGCATTTGCCACCATCCATGAGTCAGTATAGAGATAAAGGCCTGGCCACTTTTCTCGTTCAGCAAGATCTAAAGCCAGCTGGGTGGCTTTCACCTCTGCAAACTGACTCGACTCCCCTTCTCCTTTAGCAGTTTCTGCGACTTGTCGTATAGGACTCCATACAGCAGCTTTCCACCTCCGATGCTTTCCCACAAGACGACAGGACCCATCAGTGAACAGGGCATATTGCTTTTCATTTTCTGGCAATTTGTTATACAGTGGGGCCTCTTCAGCACATGTCACCTCCTCCTCTGGTGATATTATAAGGTTTTTTCCTTCTGGCCAGTCCATGATCACTTCCAAGATTCCTGGGTGACTGGGGTTTCCTATTCGAGCCTGTTGTGTGATCAGTGCAACCCACTTACTCCACGCAGCATCAGTTGCATGATGTGTAGAGGGGACCCTCCCTTTGAACATCCAGCCCAGCACCGGCAGTCGGGGTGCCAGCAGGAGCTGCGCTTCAGTACCAACCACTTCCGAAGCAGCTCGAACCCCTTCATATGCTGCCAGTATCTCTTTCTCAGTTGGAGCACAGCGGGCTTCGGATCCTCTGTATCCCCGACTCCAAAACCCTCGGGGTCGACCTCGAGTCTCCCCTGGTGCTTTCTGCCAGAGGCTCCAGGCAGGGCCATTCTCCCCGGCTGCAGTGTAGAGCACATTTTTAATATCCTGCCCTGCCCGGACTGGCCCAAGGGCTACTGCATGAACTATCTCCCGTTTAATTTGTTCAAAGGCTTGTTGTTGCTCAGGGCCCCATTGGAAATCGTTCTTCTTCCGGGTCACTTGGTAGAGAGGGCTTACGATCTGGCTGTAATTTGGAATATGCATTCTCCAAAAACCCACAACGCCTACGAAAGCTTGTGTGTCCTTTTGCTAGTTGGCGGGGACATAGCTGTTATTTTGTTTGATCACATCCATTGGGAGCTGACGACGTCCATCTTGCCATTTTATTCCTAAGAACTGGATCTCCTGTGCAGGTCCCTTGACCTTACTCTGTTTTATGGCAAAATCGGCCTTCAGAAGGATTTGGACTATTTTCTTTCCCTTCTCAAAAACTTCTTCTGCTGTATTGCCCCACACAATGATGTCATCAATGTACTGCAGATGTTCTGGAGCTTCACCCTGTTCCAGTGCTGTCTGGATCGGTCCATGGCAAATGGTGGGGCTGTGCTTCCACCCCTGGGGCAGTCGGTTCCAGCTGTACTGAACACCGCTCCAGGTAAAAGCAAGCTGGGCCTGCACTCTGCTGCCAAAGGGATGGAGAAAAATGCATTAGCGATGTCAGTTGTGGCACACCACTTGGCTGCCTTTGACTCCAGTTCGTATTGAAGTTCTCGCATGTCTGGCACGGCGATCGGCACCTGTTGTTCTTCGACCCTCAGCAACCCCACAATAGAAGGGTCCTCTGAGAGACCGGGCAAGGTGGACAGCTGTTTAATTTCCTCCGTCTCCAAGGCAGCTATCCCAAAAGCCCACCGGTACGCTTTTGGGTCCTTGAAATACCCTCTCCTGAGGTGATCTATGCCAAGGATGCACAGAGCATCTGGGCCAGTCACAATAGCGTGCTTCTGCCACTCATTCCCGGTTAGGGTCACTTCAGCCGCCAGTACAGTGAGCTGTTGGGATCCCCCTGTCACTCCAGAAATACAGGTGGGTTCTGCCCCTCTGTAGTTTGATGGCATTAGGGTACACTGTGCACCGGTGTCCACTAGAGCCTTCTAATCCTGTGGGTGCAATGTGCCAGGCCATCGAATCCACACAGTCCAGTAAACCCGGTTGTCTTTTTCCTCCACCTGGCTGGAGGCAGGGCCCCTCTAACTCTGGTCATAGTATTTGCTGTTCACTTCCTGTAAATGTGAATCAAAAGTCCCTTGATTAAGGTTGGAAGTGAAATCAGCCCTCTTCCTCTGTCTGGGGAGCTGCTCACTGGAAACTGGAGCTGCAATTTTCCTGGGAGAACCGCCTTTTGTACTAGTTTTTCCTTGCAACTCCCACACCCGTGCCTCTAAGGTTGAGGTGGATTTTCCATCCCACTTCCTCATGTCCTCTCCGTGATCACGCAGGTAAAACCACAGGGTGCCCCGTGGTGTGTATCCTCTGTATCCTCTCTCTTGAGCATAGGGACGTTGACTCCTAAAGGCTGAGATACTGGTCCGTACAGGTGGGGAGTAGGACAGATCCTCTCTGAGTTTTTGGAACTCTTGGCACATTTTTTCAGACAGTTTTTCCACAGCCGAGACACAGGCCCGTAGGGAGGAAGAGAGCTTTTCTTCGTATTCCCGGAGTTGTCTAGCTACTTCATCCACCGTTGGTGCCTCGTCGTCTTTCCAGGCTAGTATTGCCAACGAGTTGGAATACGATGCTTGTGCGCTCCGTACCACCTTCTGCCACATGGATTGTGTGCACCTGACTTCATCTGGGTCTTTGGTTAACTGCTCATCGTTCAGGTCACTGTAAATCACCTCCAGCACGCCTAATTCCCTCAGGTACTGGATACCTTTCTCTACGGTGGTCCATTTGCTTGGGCGGTATAAAACATCCTCCTTGAAGGGATACCTTTCCTTCACGCTTGACAGAAGTCACCTCCAGAGGCTGAGCGGTTTTGCCCCTTTTCCAATTGCTTTGTCAATGCCCCCTTCCCTAGAAAGGGATCCCAGCTGCTTGGCTTCCCTACCCTCTAAATCCAGGCTACTGGCCCTGTTATCCCAGCATCGGAGCAGCCAGGTGATGATGTGCTCGCCTGGATGACGACCGAAATCTTTTCGCATATCTCGCAGCTCACTCAGGGATAGGGATCGGGTGGTTACCATCTCATTTATGGGTTCTTCCTCCTCTGGTTCTCGTGATGGCCCTGGTTCATCTTCATCCCTTACTAAATGAGCTTATTTGCTTGTGTATTTTTTTCTTCTGTATAGGGGCAACTGATACTGGTGCGGGTTGTTTCTCTGGTTTAGCCGCAGTGCCTGTCAGTGGGGTTGGAGTAGCCGCAGTCCCCGTGGCTGTGGTTTGAGTAGCCACAGTGCCTGGGGCAGGGGTTTGAGTAGCTGCAGTGCCTGTAGTGGGAGGTGGAGTAGCTGCAGTGCCTGTAGTGGGGGTTGGAGCAGCTGCAGTGCCTGTAGTGCGAGTTGGAGTAGCCGCAGTGCTTGCTGTTTTGTCATCAGATCCAGAGACCTTCTCTTTCTTTTGAGGGTACTGATGAGTGTTGACCACGGCTTGATAGGCATGGGCCAGTCCCCAGCATGTTGCAATGATTTGTGTCTCTCTGGAGTTGCCACGGTGACAACATACTTTTTCCAGATACTTTACTAATTCTTCAGGATTCTGCACTTGTTCAGGGGTGAAGTTCCAAAACACTGGAGGTGCCCACTGCCCTACGTACTTGCCCATACTATCCCACACACCCTGCCACTCATAACTCCCCAGCCTTGGGGTAGATCTCTGGATGGTATTCTTAAATTGCTTACTGACCTTTATCAAAACTGAAACAATATTCCCAAGAGGTATCAATAGAAGGATCTTAACTGCCCAGGGGTGTTCAAGATACTGAAAAGTTGTTGTACTGAAGGAGGAAACATCATAGAAGAAGGTAGCGAAGGTGCCATTCTGTATTTCCTCCACAACAAGCCTCTCAGAGTAAGAAGTATAATTGCTAACTCTCTCCATGAGGTAGTACCCGAACTACAGTAATGACTTCTGTATGAAACCCAATCACCAAAGAATGCGCATGGTCAGGTTTTTGATAAGGAGCCTCTGAAGCAAAAGGTCATGAATCACTGCAGAGCATAGCGCACTGCACAGACCAACACCAGGCTTTAACATGTACTGCAAAAAAAAGAACATGGTGCAGATCAGATGAACTAATATCGTGACCAGCAACTGTTAACAGAATCCTTGATACACTCTGGTTAAGCTGTTGTTATCTCAAACCCTTCGAGCCCCACGTTGGGCGCCAAAAAGGACTGTCGTGGTTTAGCCCCAGCCAGCAACTAAGCACCACGCAGCCGCTCGCTCACTCCCCCTACCCCGATGGGATGGGGGAGAGAATCGGAGGAGTAAGAGTGAGAAACACTCCTGGGTTGAGATAAGAACAGTTTAATAACTGAAAGCAAGTAAAATAGTAATGATAATAATAACGATATAATAATGATAATAATAGTAATATACAAAGCAAGTGATGCACAATGCATTTGCTCACCACCCGCCGACTGATACCCAGACAGTTCCCGAGCAGCGATCACTGCTCCCTGGACACCCCCCCCCCCCAGTTTATATACTGAGCATGACGTCATATGGTATGGAATAGCCCTTTGGTCAGTTTGGAGCAACTATTCTGGCTGTGCCCCCACCCAGTTTCTTGTGCCCCTGGCAGAGCATGGGAAGCTGAGAAGTCCTTGACTAGCATAAGCAGTACTGAGCAACAACTAAACCATCAGCGTGTTATCAACATTCTTCTCCTACTAAATCCAAAACACAGCACTATGCCTGCTACTAGGAAGAAATTTAACTCTACCCAGCCGAAACCAGAGTAGGTGGTAGGTTAGGAACAGGCCCCTGAGTTGTGCTGGTGCTTGTGATGTCATAGGTGGATGAGTCGATGATAGGGTGGGAGGCACCTGGCTTGTTCATGTGCTTGTGGTGTCACGTGTGCCTGAAGAGGTGATAGGGCAGGAGCGGGCCCTTGGCTTGTGAAGCTGCTTGTGATGTCACTTCTGGCTCTGTAGGTGTTTGGGCAGGAGCATGCACCTGGTTTGTGCAGGTGCTCGTGATGTCGCATGATGCCAAGGAGGTGATAGAGCAGGAGCAGGAACCTTGCATGTGCAGCTGCTTATGGCGTCACAGGTGCCTGAGTAGTTGAGAGAGCAGGAGCAGGAACCTGGCTTGTTCAGCTGCTTGTGATGTCAGTGGTGTCCAAGTAGCTGATTGGGTATGGAGGGAAACCTGGCTTATCAGCTGCTTGTGATGTCAGTGGTGGCTGAGGAGCTAGCAGGGCATGAGCATGCAGCTGGCCTGTGAAGGTCCTTTTGATCTCAAATGTGTCTGAGTAGTTATAGTGCAGGAGCAAGCCCCTAGCTTGTGCTGGTGCTTGTGATGTCAGCTGGGCCTGAGTAAGTGATAGGGCAGGAGCAGGGCCAGGGCTTGTGCAGCTTCTTGTGAGGTGATAGGCACCTGGGTAGGTGTAAGGCAGGAGCAGGTCCCTGGCCTGTGCAGCTGCTGCTGTTGTCACTGATGGCTGAGTAGCTGACAGGGCAGGAGCAGGTCCCTGGCTTGTGCAGGTGCTTGTGATGTCATAGGTAGATGAGTGACTGATAGGACAGGAGCATGCAGCTGGCTTGTGCAGGTGCTTGTGATGTCACCTGTACCTGTGTAGCTGATAGGGCTGGAGCAGGACCATTCCTTGTGCAGCTCATTATGATGTCAGAGGTGCCTGAGTAGTTGAGAGAGCAAGAGAAGGCAGCTGGCTTGTGCAGGTGCTTGTGATGTCACTGATGACTGATTAGATGGGAGGGCAGAAGCAGACCCCTGGCTTGCAAAGCGGCTTTTGAGGTCACTGTTGTCTGAGTATCTGCTTGGGAATGAAAGGACACCTGGCTTGTGGAGGAGCTTGTGTTGTCATTTGTCCCTGCAGGTGTGATAGGGCAGGAGGAGGCACCTGGCTAGGGCAGACGCTTGTGATGTCAATGGCGGGTGTCGTTATTAGGTCAGGAGTAAGCTCCTGGCTCTTGCAGACCCTTGTGAGGTCATAGGTGGTTGAGGAGGTGAAAGGGTAGAAGGGGGCACTTGGCTTGTTCATGTGCTTGTGATGTCACGTGTGCCTGAGTAGGTGACAAAGCTGGAGCAGGAAGCTTCTCTGCGCAGCTGCTCATGGTGTCAGGAGTGCCTGAGTAGATGGTGTGGCAGGAGCAAGCTCCTGGGCTGTGCAGGTGCTTGTGATGTCACAGGGGGCTGAGGAGTGATAGGGCAGGAGCAGGAGCTGGCTCGTGCAGGTGCTTGTGATGTCACAGGTGGCTCTGTAGCTCTTAGGGCAGGAGCATGCACCTGGCTTCTGCAGCTTCTTGTGATGTCACAATGTCTTGTGATGTCGCTGGGCTGGCCGCCTTCTGAAGCTACCTCATTCCCTAGGAATTGTTTCCTTGCTCCTGTTCTTCTTCAAGAACAGTTTAATAATTGAAATAAAATAAAGTAAAATAGTAGTAGTAATAATAATAACAATAATAATAACAACAACAACAATAACAATAGTAATAATAATAATGATAATAATAATGATAACAATAATAATGATGATGATAATAATAATAATAATAATAATATACAAAGCAAGTGATGCACAATGCAATAGTTCACCACCAACCAACCACTGCCCAGCCACTCCCCAAACAGCGATTGCTGCCCCCCGGCCAATTCCCCCCAGTTTCTATACTGAGCATGACATCACATGGTATGGAATGTCCCTCTGGCCACCTTGGGTCAGCTGTCCTGGCTGTGCCCCCTCCCAGCTTCTTGCTGGCAGGGCATGGCAAGCTGAAAAGCCCTTGACCAGTGTGAGCACTACTGAGCAACAACTAAACCATCAGTGTGTTACCAGCATTGTTCTCATCCTAAATCCAAAACACAGGTGTGCTGCCCCTTCACACACCCCCAGGGTCTGTGCCTCATCTCCCTGAGGAGGAGGAGGCGGAGGAGGAGGAGAAGGAGAAGGAGGAGGAGGAGGAGGAGGCAAAGCTCTGCCAGGTGCCAGAGCAAGAGAGAACTATTACAGGTGGGGAGGGCAGAGCTGGTGGGGAGGTGGCATGGGACAGACGCTGGGCTCTTCTCCCTGGTCCCTGCCTGGGGTGGCTGGAGTCCACAGGTCAATGTCCACACCAGTGCCCAGTGTCCTGTGTTCCAAACCTATCCCCACCCCCCTTCTTCTCTGTTTCACTTTTATACCTATTTCTCAGAATTTGGGCTCAGTGTTCCCAGGGGCTGGGCACCCTGCTGTGAAAGGCCCTGTCTCACAACCCAGTTTGGTTTCAGATGTTTTTGCTGGGGGAGTGGCTGAGGCACCATCTCCTGTCCCTCCATGCCTGTCCACAGGCTTGTGCTTCCCTCTTCCCACTGGCACGGGGTGGATGGAGGAACCAAATCCCCCAGGAACAAGAGGTGGGTGCTGGCCCCACCAGGCCCACCTCCGCAGGGCTGTGCCTGACCTCAGCAGCTCTGCGTTCCCTGAGCTGAAGCTCTGCTCAAGCCAGGGGTGACAGTGGAGGCAAAAAGACCTGGAGACAGGGTCGGGGTAAGAAATGTCATTTGTCCAGCGGGGAGTCCCACAGACCTGTCCAGGCTCGTCCAGCTCAGACACCCCTATGTGCTGGCACAGCTGGGTGCTTCCCAGGTGGTTTGGGATCTCCAGCTGGAGCCAGGACAATCTCAGCCCCTTAGCCCTGGACAGCCTCGAGGGCAGTGTGGCTCTGGTCCCAAAGGGCACCTGGGCTGGAGCAGCACCCTCACACCACATCTCTGAGTGCAGCCAGGGAGGATTCCTAGTGCCAGCGTGTGACTAAACAGCACTGACGCCCGTGTACTGCAGTGGCTGATCCTCAGCACGGCTTTGTCAGCTGTCCTGGGAATGTGTCCTGAATGTGCCTTGGGGCATCCACAGCTTCTCTGGGCAACCTGTTCCAGTGTCTCACCACCCTCACCATCAAAAGTTGTTTCTTAGGTCCAATCTAAATCTACCCTCTTTTACTTTAAAACTGTTGCCTCCTGTCCTACCACTACAGGCCCTGGTAAAAAGTCTCTCTCCATCTTCTCATAAGCCTCCTTTATACACTGTATGGCTGCAACAAAGTCTCCTGTCACGGATCCAGACGTAGAACCCTGCCGACTACACCAATTTGTCACGAATGGGTGATTTAGATCACATAAAGAACCACCGCCAAAGGTGTCAGGAAAAGTGGTTTTACTGTAACAACCACTTCGATGGCAAGGTTCCCTCTATTCCTCACTGCACAAAGGATATAACAATGATTCAAAGCTACCAAGACAAAATCTTAGTGCACTACAGTACAAGTTTATGCGTGATATTGGTCACTTAACAAAGATCTGCAGTTGCTAAGAGGTCTCTCAGCCTCCAGGAGCAACCCTGAGAGGTGTCCCAGCTCAAGGGGAGGTGACCGCCGTGCAGCCAGGCTGCCGAGCAGGGAGAGCTCAAAGAAGGCTCACGTAGGCTGTCGTATTTATGGAGTAAAGTGGTTGGATCATAGTCAAACTACATGCGATGGAAAAGGTAAGCATTAGACTCCTTGTACCCACAACATACTTTGTTCCTTGATAAAGGAGTCCTGGAGGAACCACGTGCTGTTCATGTGTCAGTGGCATGTTCCAAGCTGAAACGCATTGATGCTCACTGTGTCACTCTGCTCCTTTGTGGGTTTTCAGAGAACAGATTGAAACGAGAGGAGTTCACAGCCCGGCTACGGTTGGGCCTTTACCTCTTCCGGAGCCTGCACCAAAGCGGCGCCGGTCTGGTCAGGGGTCGAGCGCAGCCGTCACACACGTTTGTACCAGGCCCATGCACCTTTCAGCTGCTGGCCCACATTAACATGGATGCAGAGGAGTTTGCTGACATGTGCAAAGTCTGCAGGTTTCTGAGGCGTCCAAGCGTGGTGATGCTCTCAGTGATGCTCAGAGGCCTCGTCACCTCGTGCGAGGGTACCAGGGAGCCGTGCGTGTGTGTGTGCACGCGTGCGTATATTCCTGCCACCCCCCACCCACACTGCCCCTCCTGCGAGGCTGGTCAGGGGGGCTGGGACAGAGCCCAGGGCCCTGCTCTGGCTATCGGGCAGGATGGCGCAGGCAGCCCAGGAGATGCCCCTGGGGGCTGCAGGGCCCTGCAGGCAGGAGCCGGAGGACATCCAGCCCCACAGAGGCTGCTGCCCACTTGGCACCAGGCTCCCATGCTCCACAGGCACAGCCTTGCTCTCAGCAGCTCTGCAGCCATGAGGGGACCCAGTGGGGAAAACGCCTGCCCCGGCTCCCTGCCAATACCCCAGCGAGGGCTGCCAGCCCCGCCGCTCACCTGAGCACTGCACGGCAGCGTCCTCCTTATGCCGGCAGGCCCCGCTGTCCCCAGGCCGAGCCCAGCAGGCCTGCAGAGATGGCTCAGACCCCCGGCACTCCACCTGCTCCAGCCAGATGGGGCCCGTCCCCTCCCCAAACGCAGCCTCGTCCAGGGCAGACACTGCGGGGCCACAGCCCAGCTGCCTGCACGCCACCTCGGCATCCTGCATGTCCCAGGAGTCGTCGCACACCGTCCCCCAGGAGCCGCGCTGCCAGACCTCCACCCTGCCCGAGCACCCGCTCTCGCCTCCCACGGCACGAATCTTCTCCCTGTCTGGAGAAGGCAGAGACCTCCCAGGGCACCGGGCAGCAGGCAGAGCCCTGCCAGGAGAGAGGGGCATGCAGAGGAGCAGCTACCTGTGCAGCTCGTGGAGTTTGGGCACACGGTCCCCACGGCCAGGGCTGTTTCTGGCCGTCTCCCTGCAGAAGGCAATGCTGCCGTGAAGGGGCTGCTGAAGGGGGTCGTGCAGCAGAGAGTGGGGCTGAGCTCTGCTCACGCCTCCCCGTGCCGCCTCGCTCACGGCAGCAGCTGAACGCCGCTCCTTCAGGGGACATGCACGGCACTGTGGGGGACCCTGGCTGCTCAGCCCCAAAGGGACCCCGGCTCACAGAGAAGCAGGAGGGTGTCCGTGGAGGGGACACGCCTCGCAGCCCTGGCTGGTCTCTTCTGAGACCTTGCCTGGAGACACCGCTGCCTCCCCCGGGCGCTGCTGGCAGCCGGCTGGCAACTGCTGGCGAACGAACGTGTGGGGCTCTGAGAGCTGAAGTGCCATTTGTGCCACCAGAAGCAGCAGGGTCTGGCACGTACAGTAAAAGCCCCCGTGGGCCCTGTCTCTGCGCTTGACTGTGCCCGGCAGGGAGCAGGAGCTGGGGCGATGCTGGTGCCCAGGAAGCTCAGAATTACCACTGCAGGTGATGTGGGTCTCCTCTCGCAGGTCATCGCACGACCGTGGGTCCCAGGGAGCAGAGGGACACTGCCAGAAGGAGCTGTTTCTCTCCCCACACTCCACGCGATCCAGCCAGGTGTGGCCAGACACCCTACCAGAGGGCAGGCGTGTTTCCAGGGTCCCTGCGTCCCCACAGCCCAGCTCCTTGCATGCCAGCGACACCGTTTGGAGAGTCATTGAGTTGGAGCAAACGCTCCCCCATGTGCCATTGTAGAAAACCTGCAGGCGCCCGGAGCAGTTGCTGCCGTTCCCCAGCCTCAGGGCCATGAAATCTGGGAGGAAAGGCCCCAGAGGGGCACAGGCTGGTGTGGGGCTGTGGGAGCAGAGAAGCCTCTTCCCCCCGCAGGCCCTGGCCAGGCAGGGGCACGGCCAGCAAGTCACCCTTTTTGCCAGGGGCCGAGAGAAGTCCCTGACGGAGAGACACCCATGCCCTCCCCGCTAAGCCCTGGGCACAGCTCAGCTGACAAGGGACCCCCCGTGGGACCGAGGGGCTTCGTGCAGGGGTGTCCCCAGGACAAGCTCGGGCAGGGGCTCCGAGGCAGCCAGGCACAGCCTGGGCCATTGCCGGCTCTCCCCTCGTTCCGGCCTCCCCGGGCGCTGGGCTCCCACCACAGCTCCCGGCACAGACCTGAGCAGACGACTCCTGCGTCCTCTTTGTGCGCGCAGTCGTGCTGCCCCCAGGACCCTGCC
This sequence comes from Pelecanus crispus, assembly GCF_030463565.1. Taxonomy (NCBI): domain Eukaryota; kingdom Metazoa; phylum Chordata; class Aves; order Pelecaniformes; family Pelecanidae; genus Pelecanus; species Pelecanus crispus. The sequence goes on along the minus strand of NC_134667.1, from coordinate 1,821,953 downwards.
GGGCAGTCCCAGAGAGCAGCTTCGGTCCCGGAGCAGTTCACGCCATCCAGCCAGAGCTGACCGGAGCCTTCCCCGAAGCGAGCGGAGCCGACCGCCTCCACCGCCCCGCCGCAGCCCAGCTGCTGGCAAACGATGGCGGCATCAGACAGGTCCCAGCCATCGTCGCAGACGGTCCCCCAGCTGCCCTGGTAGTAGATCTCCACTCTCCCAGCGTAGCACCCGGGCCCCTTCACCAGCCGCACCTGCCGGCTCCCTGCAGCAGGAAGAAACCCCAGCTGCCCTCAGGGGCTGCTGCCCACCCAGCCCAGAGCCCGGGGGGCCCGTGCAGTGCCACTCACCCGCGCACACGACCCCCACGTCCTCCGCAATCCCTGCCGCCGCTGCGCTCTCGGGCAGGGAGGTGTTGCAGAGGCTCAGCTCGGCCTCGTGCCCTGCGCACCGCACCCCTCGCAGCCCCACGGGACCCGTCCCTCTCTGAGGCTTCGCGGGGTTGTAGGCTTTTTCTGCCTCTCTGCACCTCAGCTGATGGCACACCACGCTGGCCTCCCGCACGTCCCACTCGTCATCCAGGACTCGGCCCCACGTCCCGCGCTGCAAGATCTCCACTCGTCCGTCGCACCGGCTCCCTCCACCCACCAGCCGCAGGGCCGTGGAGCCAGCGGAGCCTGGGGACAGCAGCCGTGCCCCAGCCCTCGGCAGCACCACAGAGCCCACAAACCTGCAGCACCTCCCCAGGCTCTGCAACCCGCACAGCACCCTGCAGCTCACCCGCCTGCCCCAGCCCTCTGCGCTCAGCTTCAGGAGCACGTTTCCACAGGATTGCTTTCCCAGGCCCTGAGCAAGACGCTGTCTTTGCTCTTGGTGGGGCAGAGCCACCCAACACGTCTCTGCTGAGGGCGATGGGGCAGCTCCCGCAGGAGGGAGCAGCAGCCGGTGCAGGGACCCGGGCACAGGCAGTGCTGGCCAAGCCTTGCCCAACCTCAGCGCTGACACCGGCGCTGCTGAGACAGCAGGCAGAGCCCTCACGTCTGTGCCCCTCTGCATCCCTGGGCATCGGGGTCTGGGCGCCTGTGTCCCTGGCAGGGAGCAGAGCACGGGGGGCCTTTCTGAGCAAACAGCACAAGGTTGGGTCTTGTGCTGACCAGAAGCACCAGGAGCAAGGGCAAGGCCCAGCCCCACTCTGCACCTCACCCCCCAGGTCTGCTGCTGGGGGCACCTGGGCAGCCCCCACGGGCGTGGGACTGGGCTCTGGGGGGGTCTCTGTGGGGCTGGGACAGGGCTGTCTGCAGCCAGAGGGATGGAGCTGAGCCCCACAGCCCTATCCTGGGCCTGTCCTGCAGCAGCAGAGCAGAGAACCCCGCGCCTGGCGCTGGCCGCAGGGCCTGAGCCACTGCCCTGGGGGGCAGAGATGCCTGACCTCGTTCACTCTTCAGCTCTCCCACATCGGAGCCGTCGGTGAGAGCAGGCAAAGCCCTCCAGGTTGCTCCTGGTGCAGGCAGGGTTTCTCAAGGGACAAATGCAGCTGGTGCTGCCACGGCCTCCCCTGCTTTGGGTGGCCATGGCATCTTTTCCCAGCACCCACCTGAGCAAATGACAGCAGCGTGGTTCTCGGGGGAGCACGGTGAGGCCCCCAGGGCAGTCACTGGGCACTGTCCCAGGTGGGCTTCAGTCCCCTCACAGTGGAATGAGTCTCTCCACACAGGTCCGGTTCCACTCCCAAAATGCCCTCCTCTGGGAATGGACTCAGCAAACCCGCAGTCGAGGTGACGACAGAGAACGTGGGCATCCAAGAGATCCCAGCGGGAGGCACAGAGGGTGCCCCAGGTGCCCAGCACCTGCACCTCCACTCTCCCCTCACACGCCGTGCTGCCGTTCACCAGCCGGAACCCTGTGTACTCTGGGGACAGAGAACAATGAGAGAGTGCGCACCCAGCACGGCACGGTCCCTGCCCTGCTCCCCTGTCCCCAGCACACCCCCGGATATGTAACACCCCACCCTGAGTCCTTACGTGCGCAGGTGACACCGACAGCATTGGCATGGGTGCAAGGCTGGTCCCTGGGGGATCCCCTGGGGCAGGAGATGAGAAGGGATTCATTCCCGGCACACTGCAGCTCTCTGTCCCACATGGGACCCACACCTTCTCCAAAGCGAGCTGCCCCAGGCACGGACAGGGCTGTGCCACACTGGAGCTCCCTGCAGACCACCTCGGCAGCCTTGGGACCAAAGTCGGAGTCACAGACAGTTTTCCCGTTATGGACCTCCACACGTCCTGAGCAGGGGCTGTCCCCTCCGACCAGCTGGACAAATCCTGGAGCAACCAAAGACCCCTCAAGCTCTCCCAGAGCCCTCTGGCAGTTACGTGCCTACATCCCAGCTGCTCTGCAAGGTGGCCACAGGCAGAGAGACCGCAACCACCCCACCGCTGCCAGTGGGTGCCGATGGCACAAACACACCAGGGCCCCCCTGCCGCTCCTCAGGCATCATCACAGCACTTGTGGGCTTGCTGCTGTCCCAAAGCCCCAGCCATAGGCACTGCTCAGGCACACTGCTGCTGTCCTGGAGACCCTGGGCTTCCTGGCACCAGCCACAGGCACTGCAGTACCCAGAGCACTTGGGGCCCCAGGGGACTGGCCCAGGCCCTGCTGGCGGCTGCAGCCTCATCTGTGCACTGAGCTCAGGGCCAGGATGAGGAGCCCCTTGGAGCTGCCAGAAACACAGCCTTTCTTTCCGGGCCGTCTCAGGCTGTTAGGTGGGACATGGGACAGGGCAGAGGTATGGCACGGCTGTATCCGCAGCCGCTGTCTGTGCCAGCTCCCCACGCTGGCACCTGCCCAGGGAGGGGGTCCTCAGCCAGGGCCAGAGTGCAGTGCCAGGCACGCACATCCCCACCAAGGGCCAGGCAGAGGGCAGGGGAGCGGGCAGAGGAGCAGCCCTGGGCTGACACGAGCTCCCGGTGCAAGCACAGGCACTGAGGACAGTGCAAGTGCTGGCAAAGCCCCTGTGGCACAGGGCAGCCGCGGGCTGGGGCAGGCAGGAAAGGCTGGGCAGCAGCTTGGCCCTGCCTGCCTGGGGCCGTATCCCCATGGGCTGGAACTCATGGGGGGACCCTGGGAGAGGAATGAGGTGCCACGGACCACCCTGCTCCTCTGCCCAAGGCCAGCGCTCCTCCCCTCTGAACATCCCTTGGCTGAGGCTGAGGGACTCCTCTCTGCCAGCAGGCACAACCCAAAAGTCCCTTGCCATCTCATGCCCTTCCCCGGGGCTCTGGGTGGCCACGTGAGCAGCTCCCGGTGCCTCTGGCATGGGGGGACCTGGCCCTCGGCAATGCCAGACAGGTCCTGGCTGAATGGGAGGAGAAAGATGGGAACCAGCAGCCATCCCGGGGCAGGGAGAGGGATTAATCTCCCAGCCCCAGGCCCCCCCTGAGGGTGGGCTGAGCAACCTTGGGGCCTGGCAGTGGCTGGACACACAGGGTGGGCTCCCATTGCTCTTTCCTCAGGGACCCACCCGCACACCGTGCCCCCAGGCCCTGCACAGGGCACCGTCTCCTCCCCAGTCAAGCACACCCTGCACAGCCCCATGCCCCCACACCCGCAGCTTCCCCGGCACCACCTTCCCTGGCACCACCCAAACCCACACCACCCCCAGGGCTTTCTGTGTCCTCAGGGAGCACCGACACAATCCCAAGGATCCCCCCAACCCACGTCCCCTCCTCGCCCCTGCCATCAGCCCAGCCCCTGTGCTTGGCCGAGGCCCCCTGGAAGGAAAATCCTCTGCAGCCTGTGAGTGCAGACAGCCCGCTCCCCTTCTCTCTGGGGGACACAAACTGCCTTCCTGGGGTCGGAAGGAGCCCAAAAGGGTACCCCAGGATGGGGGATGTCTCTAAATGCAGCCAGGCACGGGCTGCCTTAAACACAGAGAGGCACAGGGAAAGGCAGAAGGTCCATGGACCTGAGCACCTTCTGACCCTTGTCCCAGTGTTGCCGGGAAAGCAACCCCAGCCCCAAAGGGATCCTGATACCCTGCCGCTACCCACTGGCCCTGGGCGGTGAGACAAGGGAGCCAGCACTTACCCCTGCACAGCTGCACCCAGAGGAGCAGGCACAGCACCCGAGGGGACAGGAGTCCCTCCATCCCCATCCTGAGCCTGCTGCCCCGCTGGCACAGCCCTGCTGCGCCCCGCTCCCTGCCACGGCTCCGGGCAACTCATGGGGACAACGACGATGGCAGGCTGATATATCTCTGCAGATGCCGACCCAGCTGCAGGAGGAGCCAAGCGAAGCAGCAGCACCTTTTTAGACATGAGCGGCAGCTATCTCCCCTCCGACACAGACCAGTCCTCCAATGAACTTCTCCAGCGCCGTTCATGACCATATATGAGGGACATCTCTGTCCCACTGCGGGCGTCAGGGTCACTGCGGTGGGGGATCGTCACAGGACGAGCTGAGCGTGGAGGGGAAAGGAGTCTGTCACCCCTTGCAGCCTGCTGTGGGGACAGGGAGCACTGAGCATCTCCTGCACTGGGCTCATCCAAGAGCCCAAGGCGTGAGTGTCCCGACGCCCCTGAGACATGGGAAGCACAGGGCTGGGACTGCCGCGCGACCTGTGTCAGGATGGGAAGGGAACAGCCCCTTCCCCTGCCACAGCCCCTGCTGTGCTGGCAGCAGCAGCTGGGAAAAAGCCTTGGCCAGGGGAAGAGCTCCATGCCAGCAGTGCTGGCTCACGCCTCCCTCCCTGGAGAGACCCACGGTGGGTCCCTCGCAGGAGCCGGAGCTGGGACATGGCCCTGCCCTGGCAGCAGACACGCAGCCCCGAGGCTCAGACATGTCCCTGGCTCTCAGCGTGTCACTGCGGTGCCGTTATTCCCCGCGGGTGGATCGGGACCTGGAGCCTGCAGGTGCACAAACCACAGCCCACGTGGCCTCGCAGCGCTCGCCGCGCTCCCCTGGCAGCGCCCGTGCAGGAAGTCTGTGGTTTCCTCCTGGCACCATGCCCAGGCACATCCCTGCCGTGCCCCCGAGCCACCCCCAGCCCCACTGCTCCAGCCAGGGCTGCAGGGGCTGCTCCTTCGGCCTGGCAGCCACGGGGCCAGGCAGCTCCCGTCCCCCGTCGTGCCCCTCTCATGCACACGGCCGCTCTGCACCCAGCCCCACGGCCACGGGTGCCATCGGTGACGTGACCTCACCCCCTCCTGCTGCCACTGCTCTGTGCTCATGGCTTACACTGTCACACCTCTGCCTGTGGTGCATGGGCTCCTGATGATGATGCTTCTTCCAAAAAGCCACATTTGGGTAGGGGCTCCATATGATCTGCATGACATCAGAAGCACCCACACAAGCCACATGCCTGCTCTTGGCCTAAAAGCTATTCCAGCAGCAGGGAAATCACAGGCTCGTACACAAGCCATGTGCATACTGCTGGCCTATCCGCCACGCAGCTACACGTGATGTCACAGCCTCCACCTGCCATGGACCTGTTCCTGGCTTACCAGCTATGCCGGCACTACTGACATCACAAGGACATTCACAAGCCATGTGCCAGCTCCTGGCCCATCATCCACTCAGGCACCAGCAGCCTCACAAGCACCTGCACAATCCATAAGCCTGCTCCTGGCCTATTAGCTCCTCAGGCCTGAGTGACCTCATAAGAACCTGCACAACCCATGGGCCTTCTCCTGGCTTGTGAAGTATTCAGGCACCAATGATCTCACAAACCCCTACACAAGCTTTGCGCCTTCACCTGGCCTATCAGCTACTTGGGAACCGGTGACCTCACAACCACCCCCACAAACCATGTTCCTGCTCTTGCCCTGTCAGCTCTTCAAGGAAGCAATGACCTCACAAGAACCTACAGAGTCCAGGGGCCTGCTCTGGGCCTATCAGCTACTCTGCCAAGAGTGACCTCACAAGCACATCTCCCCCTGTTTGCCATGTACTCCTTGTTGAGGTATTCAGTCTCCAGTGACCTCACAAGCTCCTCTACAAGCCTTGCACCTGGTCCGGGCCTATCAGCTACTCTGCCAAGAGTGACCTCACAAGCTCCTACACAAGCCATGAGCCTCCTCTTGGCCTATCAGCTACTCAGGCAGCAGTGACCTCACAAGCACATACCAGCCTAGGTGCTATGTGCTCGTGTGGTGCAGTGACCCCAGACGGCAGCTAAACCCCCACCCAGGCACTCACTGCCTCCCTCCCAGCAGGATGGGGGAGACAACTGGAAGGGCAACAGCGAGAGCAAAACTCATGGGTGACGATAAACACAGTTGAAGAAGTGGAGGGAACAAGAGAAAAGGAAAGAAGGGATGGAGAAGCACTCACTCACCCCAGCAGACCGATGCCCAGCCAGTCTCCGAGCAGTGGCTCCTTTGGAGAAACTCCCCTCCCAGCTGTATTTCTTAACAAGATGCCAGATGGCATGGACTATCTCTTTGGTCAGTTCGGGTGGGCTGCCCTGACCTTGTCCCCTCCCAGCCTCTTGCCCACCCCCTGCCTCCTCGCCGTGGGGACGCAATGAGACACAGAGAAGGCCTTGACATTACGCCAGCACTGATCAGCAATAGCCACAGCGTCACCGTGTTTTCAGCACTGTTTTAGCCACCAGCGCACAGCACAGCACCATACGTGCTGCTGTCAAGAAAATGAACTCCATGCCAGCCAGACCCAGGACAATCTCCACCCCTTTCTACAAACCGTTTGCATCCTGCTCAAGGCCTGCAGGATTCAATGCATTTCCATCAACCACCACCCCCTGCTTCCCTGTCCTTTGACATGACATACACACAGGGTACTGGGTTTGGCTGGTGTGGCTCAGGTGGACCTGGACAAGTCCCAGCCCACTCCTGACGTCTCCCCTCACTCAGTCATCTGGAGTTTTTTGCAACATTCAATCAGGTCATCAAGCTAAGGACAACGCAAAACATGTAGCACCAACCTGCCCCCCACAATGGTCTTACAGGGAGCTGTGAGATGCCCCATCCATGGGGGAAGGGAGCTCACCTCCACCATCAATCTTCTTAGTGTGACACCTCAAAGTGCAGTGTGCAGTACACGGGCCCATTGGCTGCTTTTTCTCATTCATGTGGTTCTTCTGGGGGATTCCCTTGGGGTCTTTTCCTCTTTGTCCCCATGCACGTGGTCTTCTGAAGCTGGCATTTTGTCCTGGTTTTCCATTTTCACGGAGAGCATGGCCTGTGTCTTGCAGCACTGGTCAAAGCCCAGAGCCTGCCCCAGTAAGCCTGCATGGCCGCCCTGCAGGGCTGGGCTGGGCTGGGCTGGGCTGGGCTGGGCTGGGCTGGGCTGGGGGGGATTCCCACTCTGGCTCACAGCACTGGGCTCTTCTTTGCAGGTGACAGGATTTGCTGTGGGGGCCCCTTGGAGGCCTCCTAGACGCGGGCCGTAGCCCTTGGGCATGTTCCAGCTTGCCCACGCCCCACCACTTTTCAGGCACCCCTCTGCCCTCCCGAAGTGCCCCCTGCCCAGCCCTGCCAGGGCTTGTTCTGCAGCCTGGTAAAGTGGGGGACCCCGACCTGGCCTTCTCCTTTTGTTTCTATTCACATTTGAACATTAATTGCTCACTCCACTAGCTCTTATTACAAAAAAGGTTTTATCCGTTTCATACCTATGTGTTTATGGCTACATATATTTACTTTCTCTACCTTCATAAATGTTTACATGTGTATATAAATCTATACATGAATACATATGTATACATCCACAAGAATCAGAATAGGTGCTGGAATAGGACTGGATTCCACCTGTCCGTTTGGGCATCTAGCTGTTAACTAGAATTTTGTGGGACCAAGGCCCACCTGTCTAGACCAAGGCCCTAGCTTAATTAAAGTGTCTGCGTTGCATTCAGGAGATGCAGGTTAGTGTCCTGCGGGTCTTAGCAGAAACTAAGAGGGTTTAACTCTTGTTTAAGGCTTTGAAGGCCTTTGGTTTTGGCTATGCTAAATTTCTAAATGATGGTCAAAATTATGGGGGAGATCGGTAGTAGTAGGGCCGATAGGGAGGTGAGGATGGCAATCAGGGTGCTTGTTGATTTGCTGACGTGCCACTGTTTTATGTGGTTTGTGGAGTTTGGTGGGAGTGTGATTGTTGAGTAATACGCATGGCAGAGGTAAAAGAATAGTCCTAGTAGTGACAGTATAGTGATGGTAGTGGCTGCTGTTGTTATTTCTTGTTTAGTTAGTTCCTGGGTGATGAGTCATTTGGGCAAGAAGCCTGTTAGTGGTGGAAGGCCTGCTAGGGAGAGTAGGGTTATTAGTAGGGCTGCGTTTAGCATCGGGGTCTTTGTCCATGTGGTTATGATTGTTGCTAGTTTTAAGGTTATGGTTGTGTTGAAGGTGAGAAATACGGCGGTGGTTATTAGCGAGTACAGGTAGAAGGTAAGTAGTGTAAGGCTGGGGTTGTAGATGATGATGATGATGGCGATTCAGCCCAAGTGTGAGATGGATGAGAAGGCTAGGATTTTTGGAATTTGGGCTTGGTTTAGTCCTATCCAACCCCCTAGGGCTGCAGAGGCAATAGCTATGCTGGTTAGGAGTGTCGGGCTGAGTGAGTGGGATGTTAGGAAGAGAATGGTGACTGGGGGGGATTTCATTATTGCTGATAGTAGTAGGGCAGTAGTTAGGGATGATCCTTGAAGGACTTGTGGGAATCAGAAGTGGATTGGAACTAGGGCTAGTTTTACTGCAATGGCTGATGTTAGTAGGGGGCAGGATATTGGGTGACTTAGCTGGGTGCTGTCTCACTGTCCTGTGCATCAAGCACTGGTTAGACTTGAGAAAAGGATTAGTGTCGAGGTGGTTGCTTGGACTAGGAAATATTTGATCGCTGCTTCGATAGCCCGTGGGTGGTGGGATTTTGAGATGAGAAGGGTGATGGCGACTGTGTTGCTTTCTAGGCCGGTTCAGTATACATATATATAGTGCAACTATCTCTAAATAAATATGTGTTTAGAAGTATTTGCAAACTTATCTATAAATAGATATATTTTAGATAAATGTCCATATATGTACATGTGAGCCCTTCCTGGCCCAAAGGCAGTGGGCAGCCAATCCCAGGGCTGCCTGAGAAGACGTGGGTATGAAGGGGTGAAGAAATGGCTGCCAGCCAATCCCAGTGCCGGATGAAAAGAGGTGGGCAAGGAGGCTGTGGGAAGTGGCAGCCTCCCTGTGGGAGGCCTGTGGGAAGCCAGGGGCTTCCTTTGTGCCGTGGCCCTGGGGACACCGGGACGCGTGGCCAGTCCTGCCAGCCAATCCCAGGGGCTGCCTGAGAGCAGGCGGGTGTGACGGTGTCAGGAAATGGCCATCAGGCAATCAGAGAGCAGCATGAGGTGTCACCCAATGGCAGCTGACGGCCATGGCATGGCGGCACCCTGTCCCAGCCTGGCGGCCAAACCAAAGTGGCGGCCCCTGTGCAGGCAGGGGCAGGGCCTTCCGCGCCTGATGTCTCGCTGGGCACAGCGGAAGGGGTGGCCGGTGCTGGCAGCCAATCAGAGCAGAGCACGTGGCGGGAGAGGAGAGGGGCTGCCAGGGCAAATGGCGCCGGGGCTGCTGGCAGGGGCCGGGACTTCCCCCGGCAGCCGCTGGGCGCGGCACCTGTCCCGCCAGGGCTGGCGGAGCAGCGGGGCCTGTGCTGCTGGCGTGTCCCAGGGCAGGGATCCCAACAGGCAGCAGGAAGGGCCCTGGGGAGCTACAAACACCCCAGCCAGAGCTGGGCCTGCGCAGCTGCCCGAGCCTCCACTTTCCTCCGAGCTCCAGGCCCCGGCAGCGACTGTCCCGCAAAACATACGGGCCATGGAAGTGACATGGAACAGCGGCCCTGGCTGAGCCCTCGGGGCAGTTTATCTGCGCTTCTCCTCCCGGGGAGCCTGCAGCTGCCCCAGCACCGCCTGCGGTCACCGTCTGACAGCGGCACAAAAGGAGCCCTCGCTCTGTGTGGGGGCTGTCTACGCATGCGCTGGCATGGTCTCTATTTTCATCTTGCTCGTGACAGCCAGCCACAGCATAGCTTGCTCTCACCTGTGTATGGGGGTGTGGAGGGAGCACGTCTGATCCCCTGAGAGTATTGGGTCAAGGCCCTGTTTGGCTGCCACAAGGGATAATACAATAATGAGGAAAGGAGGAAGCCACAGGCAAGAAGAGACAGGGACACAAACCTGACGGGCAGATGCTGAGGGAGGCAGTGCTGGGAACCAAAGCTGGCCAGTCATGCTGATGGATGGAGGCGTGTGAGAGGGGGAGAGTGTTTATTCCAGCAAGGTTATCTGCTTGGGGACCTTGTGAATTGGGAAGCTAAGAGACAAAAGGGGAAACCAGAAGCAAAGTGTGCTGAGACAGAGACTTGACGAAAGATGGAGTGAATGACAAGAAAGGAACTTTGCCAGTCACACTAGTTGTTGTGCCATCAAGAAACTACAGGTGCCACTTCCCAGAGGACCAACCGGACTTGTCAAGTGACATGATTGTGAATCAGAGGGACCATGGACTGGGAGGGATGCGGGAATCAGGAGAGCTATGCAAAGCCATGAGGGACGTGCAGAGGAAGGGGAAGCCGGGAGGAACAAAGTGGGGTTAGGCAGAAAATGGTATAAAAGAAGCCAGGTGCGTGTAAAACTCAACTTAGTGGGGAAGGGGATGGAGTTTTGAGTAAGAGGGAGGAGCCATGGGCTGGTGATGTATTAGGAAGAAACAGGGAAACACCTGTGAAAAGCTTCACAGGAATTAGGGTGTGTACCAATGGCTCTGCACCAATGCACGCAGCCTGGGTAACAGAGAGGAGGAGCTAAGCACCACTGTGCAGCTAGAAACCTTATGGCTGGTGTTCCCTCCAGGCCACCTGAGCACGAGGAGCCTTTTGAGGAAGCGTTCTTACTTCAGCGGCAGGAAGCATCCCACTGGGAGGCTGAGATCCTACTGGGGGACTTCAGTCCCCCTGCGTCTGCTGGAAAAGCAGCAGAGTGAGCTGTAAGCAGTCCAGGAGACTCTTGGAGTGCGTTGAGCATAATTTCTTAATGCAGGTGATAGAGAGCCCAGCCAGAGGGGAAGCATTACCAGACCTGTTGCTTGCAGGCATGGAAGAAGTAAATAGAGAGGTCAAGGCTGGTTGCAGCCTTGGCTGCAGTGATCATGCCCTGGTGGAATTCTCGATCCTGAGGGATATGGCGATATGGGCCAGGTAAGGAGTAGGGTCAGGACCCTGAATTTCAGGTGAGTGAAGTTTGAGCGGTTTAAGGAATTAGTGGATGGGACGTGCTGGGACACTGCCCTCAGGGCTAAAGGAGCTGAAGAGAGCTGGCAGCTCTGTCAGAACATTTTTCTTAGCGTGCAAGAGCTCTTGATTGCCATGTGCAAGACATTGTGCAAGGAAGGCAGGAGGCCCGCATGGCTCAGTAAGGAGCTCCTGGTCCAAGTGCAGCGTCAGAAGGAAATGCAGAGGCAGTGGCAGCAGGGCCCTGTGTCGTGGGAAGAATATAGGGACGCTGCCTGGATGTGTAGGCACGGAATCAGGAAAGCTAAGGAAGAGCTGTGGCTGAATTTGGCAAAAGATGCAAAGAATAATAGAAGGGCTTTTACAGTTGTGTTGGCCAGAAAAGGAAGATTAAAGTAAATGTACCCACCGTGATGAATTCCCCTCTCACTATTAAATTCATCTCTAAAAGGTAGATTTGTTAAAGAGTGGTTGACTGTTGTCAGCCACAACATCCAGTTATTAATCCCATGTAGATGTTTTGTCCATGGTGCTTGGCAGGACATTAAAGACAGGCAGCAGAGAGAGACCTTTCCCATTTAGTCTTGGCACAGGTAGACTAAAAGACCCTTTCTTCTTCCATTTCTTAACCCATGTCCTTTTTATGAACATTTGCACCCACATCAGCTCTTGTAGGGGTTTTCCTAAATGCTCCTCATTTATCCTCATCACGTTTAAAAGCAATTATGAGTAAGTTGCTAACACCAAGGCCACCCAGGGGCATCCCCCGGAAAACGTCCCCCCTGTCAATGCCCCCCAGCCATGGCTGACCCCAAGTACGCTGACCTGCCCGGCATCGCGAGTGTGGGGCTGAAGCGGGGAGCAGGCAGGGCCAGGGTGTCCAGAGGGGGAGCGGGGGGAGCGGGTACATGGGTGGCTGAGGGGGTTGGAGGGGTGTGGGAGAAGGGAAGGGGATGGGCGTGTCTGCGGGGGAAGTGAGGGCATGAGGGGTGTTTGTGGGGGGAGCTGAGGGGCTCCAGGGTGTGTGTGGGAGAGCTGAGGTAATCGGTGGTGTCTGGCTGGGAACTGAGGGGGTCGGGGGAGTCTGAGGGCAACCGAGGAGCTCGGGGGTGTCTGCTCATAAATGATCTGCCCAAGCCCCCACAGTCAGTGCCATCTCACAAGGCAGCTAAGAGGTGACCACAGAAAGAGTAAACGGACAAAAGGGGGGAATTATTCTCCAAGGATATCCTGTTTTATGTGCCTTTAAATGAAACACTAAACATGGTGCCTAGACAGGCCTGCTTTGCTCCTCTTCTCTGCCAGCAGGAGAGCTTTCCCGGGGCTGCGATTCTGCTCTCTCAGTGACACTGGAGCTTTGGTGAGCGACCCTGGGCTGTGGAAGCCGGAGCTGGACCACGGGGGCTTCTCCTTCAAGCCCCATTCCCCTGCGCTGTCCCTTGCAGCCCGGACCACAAGCATCCTTCTCCTGAGGGACAAAGCTCCCTTCCCCACTAGCAGCACCAGCTGTAGGAAGCTCCCTGGAAGAACATTTGCAAGGGACACACACAAGTCAAGCAGCCACACATCCTCTTTGTTTTATTATTCTTCCTAAAGGAGGTCTTGGGCCTGTGGGTGGTCATTGTGCCTTGCCACCTTCTCGTGAACCTGTACTCAGTACATAGCGGTGTACAGTCAGAGCCGTCGTAGGGAGCACAGCAGCCACCTCCCTCCGACCGGTCACCTGGCATTCACTGTTGTCAGTAAAAAAGGATTTGCTCGCATTTTGTTTTTTTCTCGTTCGTGCGCAGGTACTGGAAAGAAGGCAGCAGAAGTACACCCTAGCTAAAACCCCTTGTATTGCTGGCAGTAACGGTGCCTCTTGGCTGGGAGCATGAGAAGTACCCCTTTTCACGCTCTTGACCCTTTATATACAGTTTTGAGACTACTCACATACTCATTTTTGCAATGTACATAACCTATATGCTTTGGCCATGACATCCCTTGTTACCATACGCTTTTGAGGATTTGTTCACATCAACCCCCATGCAAGCATGCTTAATGCATATTTATAAGCTGAGTTTGCACTACTTTGTTGCAACTTTGGCGCTCTCAGCTGGTTTGGCCTGGTTTCTACTAACAACAAACCCTCTTATGCAAGTGCGGTCATTGTTGGTCAAGTTCCATTGCGCCTGTGTGAAAACAGGCAACCGTTTACACAGGACAGTGCACACACCCTCCTGCCTGCAAATCGGGCAAGAACCAGGTCTGAGGCAGAGCCATCGTGGGGCACGCACACGCAGAAGGGAAAGCAGCAGCCACCTCCCTCCGGCCCGTCAGCTGACATTCACTATTGGCACGGTCACGCACTTGTCCTACAATCACAGATGTCTGTCTTCTCTTTCTGGTTTTATTTCAAAAGAACCGGGACGTCACTGGGCGGCTCCCAAAGGCAGCCGCCAGCTTCGGTGGCAGGGCCCAGTTAAGGATGTCCCTGTTCAGCAGGACCAGGATGAGGACGACAATCTGCAGGAAGGCGAGGAACAGAAGAAATCTCCTGTGGGACAGGAGAGGGGTCAGGCAGAACAGGGGGCAAATGTGTCTCAGCTCTTTCCAACCACCCTCTTCGCACAGCACCGTGGCACCTTGAACCGTGCTGGGCACAACACTCCCCGCTCAGGACTGGGGTGAGGGGCCCGGCTACCTCTCTCGGCTCTACTGTACATCTCCCCGGTGGGCCCCAAAATCCCCCCCTACACGCCCCCCAAGCTACGAAGAAAAGAAATACTGAACCATTTCATCCCAGAGAAGTCCAAAGCTGCCTAGTGCCCTTGGACCACTGGCATGGACATGCCAGTGCCTATGGAAGAGCCCCAGCACCCTGACTGCCCCGGGCCACTCACCTCAGCCAAGAAGTGATGTTATGCCTCCTTGACGCCAGCTGCTCCTCCTAGAGGCCAAGGCACAGCAGGGACATGTGTTGGGGTGTGCGAGGCGGCAAGGTTTGGGGGCTCAGCCCCCCTCCCTCGTTCGCGCTGAGATCAGTGCCCCCATGTTCCCCGGGCACAGTGCAGACCCTTCCCTCCCCAAGGCCCACAGCGGGGTTGTCTGTCCTACCAGCCGCACAGCCACCATCTCCTGCAGCAGCGACTCGCCTGTCTTGTCCGCCTGCACCGCCTTCCCCCTGCTACGGACACCATGGGGTTCTGGGCTGTGAGAAGAGACCTCGGCCGGCATGGTGGCCCCCTGGGTGGCCAACAGGGAGCCAGGGTGCTGCCCAGGCTCTGCCGGGGCTGGCACCAGGCACCACGGCATCCCAGCACTGCACAGACCCACCCCCTGCCCCTGTCCCACCCCAGGCCTGGGGGGCATGGAGGAGAGCCTGGGAGCTGCTCAGAGTGGTGCAGAGCTGCTTGCAGGAGTCCTGAGTGGCACAGAGGGGTTTTGAGCTGCTTAGGAGAAGACAAAGGGCTCTCCAGAGCAGGCTGGAGCAGCGGACAGGAGCCACAAAGATGTCTGCAAGTGGCAGAGCTCTGCCCAAAGCTGCTGAGCATCCCCCACCACGCTGCCCCAGGTTTCAGTCAGGGCCCCATCGCCACTCACAAAGCTGTTGGCTCTCGGAGGCATTCCTGTCTCTCCAGGAGGTGCTGGAGCTTGTTCCTGAGCAGCTGGAGAAGCAAAGGGCCCGGTCAGGAGTCCATGCCATGTCTGCTCTGAGGGGGCTTCCCCCCACAAACCTGTGGAGCCCCCGTCCCTCCAGTCCCCAGTACCTTCTTGACCTCAGCCTGCTCCTGAACAGCTTGTGCCAGCTCTGACCACTGCTCCCCCTGCAAAGCAAGCGGGACACATTGCAGGGAGCCATGGTGGGAAAGGGCATCCCCACTCAGTCCCCAGGGCACTGGGAGGTCAGGCCAGGGCCAGGGCGGCAGGCACACGGCTGTCCTGGGGCCAGCACCATTGCTCAGCGGCTCTGGCCACTCCCCAAGGCACTTCTGGGTGCGGGTCACAGACCTTGATCAGCTCCCGCACTTTTGTGCCTCCCTCTGCCTTTCCCTGACAGAGGTGTGCCTGGGAGAGAAGAGAGAACGGCTCCAGGAGGGGCAGGGGTTGGAGGAGGACCCCCATGACGCTGGCCAGGGCGCAACGCCAGACTCCCCTCCAGCCCATGCCTGGGTTCCTGTCACACCCGGCGTCCCCGTACACCCAAGTGAGGGTCGCTCATCGCACCCCCTTCCCCAAAGCCATAGTGCTGTGCCTGCTGTGCCTGCTGTGCCTGCAGACCCATCAGGGTCCCCTCTGCAGCACAGCCACAGCCAAGAGCCTGGGGGATCTCCGGTGGCCCAATCCCTCCATCATGGATGCCATATCCCGGAGTAAATATCCTCCGCAGCCACACCACTGCCCGTGGCTGCTGGGCTGCACGGACCCAGCACTGGCACCCCCCTCCCGGACCCTGTCAGAACGGGCCTCCTTTTCCCCTGTACCTTCAGCACCTCTTCCAGGCTTGCAGCTGCCTCCTCCTTTGCCAGCTGAACGTGCTCCTGTGGGAGAGGAGGGGAAGAGGAGCAGCCATCAGGGCACCGGGACGCTCCCACGAGTGCCCTCATGGCTCCCTTCAGGCACTGCCTTTGCCCTCATGTCCCCTCTCCTTCCCAGCCCTGCAGGCACTGCAGGCAGCCAGAGCGACCCCCAGGCCCAACTCTGGACACGGTCCACAGCTGGACATGGGGCTGAGCAAGTGGCTCTAGGTGACCCTGCTTGAGCAGGGGCATTGCACAAGACCAGATGATCTCCAGAGGTCCCTTCCAGCCTCAACCAGTCTGTGATTCTGTGAACTCACCTTTGCCTGGGCCACCAGCCCTTCCAGCTGCTGGAGCTCCCGGCGGTTGTTCTCAAAACACCGCGCCACAAGACGGTTCTGGGAAGAGGAGCCGGACACAGGCACTGAGCCCCTGACACAGCCCCAGGTGCCGCAGCTGGGGGACGTGGGCAGAGGAGGGGACACTGACCTCCATGCTGAGCTCCTCCATGGTTTGCCGCAGCTCCTGCTGCTGCTTGCCCTGCAGGGGGAAAGGAGGGCTCAGGGGCTCAGGTCTCGCAGCCCCAGCCCCCGGGCACAAGGGGAACACTCCACACCTACCAGACAATGCAGCAGCTCTTTGTGCCTTTGTGAGTCGCCAGAACACTGCAGCAGGCACTCCCGGAGCATGCGGAGGTCTTGCTTCAGCACCTCTGCCTGCATGGCTGCACCTGCGCGTCAGGAGCCAGCGGGGTGTGAGGGGCACGGCCATGGGAACTATCAGGCACGGACACTCACAGGGACGTTGCCCTGCCCTGACTCACAATCGCACGTGGACACGCGGGTGCGCTCAGGAGAACGCAGCCCTGCACGGCTGTGCACAGGCACACCACCCTGCTCGCCTGTAGCTGTGCCCAGCACTGCAGGCACTGGCACAGGTACAGCCGTACGCCCACGGGCACAGCCACACAGCGCCTTGTGCTGCCCAAGCACAGGTGCACCCGTGCTCTCTCATGCAAAGGCCACACACATGCACCGTCAGGGCTGGCCAGGGCTGGCACGGGAGCCTCCCCCAGAGAGGGGCTCCGTCAGCCGCCTGCACTCACGCACCTGTGTCCCACTCTGCCAGCGGTCCTGTGCTCGTGCACGCACTGGTTCCATGCGCGGCTTGGCCTGCACCAGCTGGGTGCTGAGCTTCTGGCCAGGTGTGGTGCGGGGCTGAGGAGAGAAGGAGTTTCTCCTGCCCTGCTTTGCCGGGCACCCGCGCGGCCCCTCTGCACAGTGGACGCCGGAGAGGTCGTTGGCGAGTACTCTCCATACTCCTGCCCAGCAGCACCCAGGTTCTCCTCCAGATGCTCCCCCGCCTCTGGGAGCAGCACCCTTTGTACCCTCCAGGGCGCTCGTGTCACAAGCCCACAGTGACATCATGGTGACACAGCCACCATTGCCCACTGTGACACGACAATCACCTCCCCGGGGCTGGTGCCAAGAGCTGACGTGGGAAACAAGGCATCACTCTCAGCACCCACTCTCAGCGCACGGCCGGAGCAACCACGGTCACCGCGTGTCGGCCTCTCCCCACGGGGTTTGCCTGTCCCGCGGAAGTCCAGCTGCGGCAGCTCCCCACACCAGGTCCACACGGGAGCCGGGCTGCACATGGACTCCCAGCAGGCACACGCAGGCACTCACAGAGAGGTGCGTGCAGCATGGGTGTGCACGGACGCACACACCGCTTGGGCTCCAAGACAGGGCTGAAACACCCAGCCCCCACCAGGATCCAGCACCCAGCTCCGGGGGGGAAGTGCAGCCCAGGAAGAGGGAACAAAAAGATTAGCCCTGTGCTCTAGTCTGTGCTTGCAGGCTGCCAAGAGGAGTGGAGTGTCTCTCCTGCTCAGAGAGCCGTGGCTGCTGGCACGCAGGGGAGCACCAGGAGGAAGGGGTGGGGGCACCCGGCAGGCAGGCAGTGACTGAGGGTATCAGGGCTGTCTGGGGGGAGGCAGAGACATCTGTGAGGCTGATGTCTTTAACAACGCCCGGTGAGCAGCATTGCTGCGGAAAGCCGCCTGCCACGCAGGAGCATGGAGCGTGCCGAGCTTGAGCCTCTGGATATGAGGCAGGGTGTGAAATTCACTGTCTGTCATTGCAGCACCTCTCTTTCGCTCAACCTAGTTTTTGCTTCCTAGTTCAGCTAGAGAGGGAATTACATGTGCACATACAGAAACCATTCCAAGTACATGTGCAGGTCCAGATACCGTTAGCAATGCAGATACAGTTACGGGTACAATTACGGGTACAGGCACAGATACCATTAGAGACACAGATACTGGCACCATCAAATACACTGCTGCCAGCATCATCACAGAGACCAATATCATTACAGGCACAGACTCACACTGAATTGCCAATACAACTGCAGGGACAGGCACAAACCAGACACAATTCCAGATACAGGTGCAATTGCACATACAATTGAGGATACAAGTGCAGTCACTGATCCAAGTGCACTTTCAATTACACCAAAAGCAGCAGGTACAGCAAGTGACACCATTACCGACTGAGGGCCCGTGACAGACAGAGGAACCATCAGACACCTCTGCACCGCAAGTTCCCATTGCAGATGCTATTGATGATGCATAGAGTGTTGCGGATGCCAGAGCAGATGCGGATGCCATTACAGACAGAGACAGCATTGCAAATGGCATGGCAGATCAGATACCATTGCAGAACCCATTGCACAGACCTTTGCAGATGCACAGATGCCACAGGTGCAGGCACCAAAGCCAATAGCGCTGCAGATGCAGACGCCATGCCAGATGCAGATTCTGCTGCAGCTGCAGATAGCACTGCAGAAACCACCGCAGAGACCATTGCTGATGCAAAGTCAGGTGCAGGTACACTAGGAGATGCAGAGGCCACAGCAGACACTCAGAGCATTACAAATGCCTTTGCCGATGCAGAGGCCATCGCACATTCTGATCCCACGGCAGATAGCAATAGCATTACACATACCGATGCAGATACAAGTGCCATGACAGATGCCATCACCAATACCATTACAGATCCCGATACCACTACAGATCGAGACAGCAATAGCGTTACAGTGACACACACGTACCGAGACCAATAATGGTACGTGGCGTTAGGGATATCATTGCAGGTAGAGGCAGAATTACTCGTGCACGTACAGAAACCAAATACACCATTTGCCATGGAGTGATCCAGACGGCACTGGAACAGGGTGAAGCTCCAGAACATCTGCAGTACATTGATGACATCATTGTGTGGGGCAATACAGCAGAAGAAGTTTTTGAGAAGGGAAAGAAAATAGTCCAAATCCTTCTGAAGGCCGGTTTTGCCATCAAACAAAGAAAGGTCAAGGGACCTGCACAGGAGATGCAATTTTTAGAAATAAAATGGCAAGATGGACGTCGTCAGCTCCCAATGGATGTGATCAACAAAATAACAGCTCTGTCCCCACCAGCTAGCAAGAAGGAAACACAATCATAGAATCATAGAATTGTTTAGGTTGGAAAAGACCTTTAAGATCATCCAGTCCAACCATTCACCTAACATTACCAAGTCTACACTAAACCAAACAAGGGTAGACTAGACTAAACCATGTCCCCAAGTGCCACATCTGCCCGTTTTTGAACGCTTCCAGGGATGGTGAGTGCACCACCTCTCTGGGCAGCCTGTTCCAATGCTTGACCACCCTTTCCGTGAAGAAATTTTTCCTACTATCCAACCTAAACCTCCCCTGGTGCAGCTTGAGCCCATTTCCTCTTGCCCTATTGCTAATTACGTGGGAGAAGAGACCAACACCCACCTCAATACACCCTCCTTTCAGGGAGCTGTAGAGAGCGATAAGGTCTGCCCTCAGCCTCCTCTTCTGCAGACAGAGTGCCCTCAGCCGCTCCTCATAAGGCCTGTGCTCCAGTCCCTTCACCAGCTTCGTTGCCCTTCTCTGGTGTCCTGGTTTCGGCTGGGTTAATTTTCTTCCTAGCAGCAGGCACAGTGCTGTGTTTTGGATTTAGTAGGAGAAGAATGTTGATAACACGCTCATGTCTTTAGTTGTTGCTGGGTACTGCTTATGCCAGTCAAGGACTTTTCAGCTTCCCATGCTCTGCCGGGGGCACAAGAAACTGGGAGGGGGCACAGCCAGGACAGCTGACCCAAACTGCCCCAAGGGCTATTCCATACCATATGACGTCATGCTCAGTATAGCAACTGGGGGGTGGTTGGCCGACTGGGTATCAATTGGCGGGTGTTGAGCAATTGCATTGTGCATCACTTGCTTTCTATATTATTATTAATATCATCATTATTGTCATTATTATATTGTTATCATTATCATTACTATTTTACTTTACTTCAATTATTAAACTGTTCTTATCTCAACCCAGGAGTGTTTCTCACTCTTACTCCTCCGATTCTCTCCCCGATCCCATTGGGGTAGGGCGAGTGAGCAAGTGGCTGCATGGTGCTGAGCTGCTGGCTGGGGCTAAACCACGACAACTATAAATTGGAGAATGCTGCTGTCACCTCTTCTCTGTATAGAAACTGGGGGGAGTTGAGCAGGGGGCAGCGATTGCTGCTTGGGGACTGGCTGGGGATCGGGTCAGTGGGTGGTGAGCAATTGCATCATAGAATCATAGAATCATAGAATCATAGAACGCTTTGGGTTGGAAGGGACCTTTAGAGCTCACCCAGCCCAACCCCCCTGCAGGAGGCAGGGACAGCTTTAACCAGATCTGGTTGCTCACAGACCCGTCCAACCTGACCTTGAAGGTTTCCAGGGATGAGGCCTCCACCACCTCTCTGGGCAACCTGTTCCAGTGCTTCACCACCCTCAGTGTGAAAAATTTCTTCCTTATACCCAGTCTAAATCTATTCTTCTTTAGTTTAAATCCATTATTCCTTGTTCTGTCACAACAGGCCTTGCTAAAAAGATTCTCCCCATCCTTCCTGTAGGCCCCCTTTCAGTACTGGAAGGTCGCAATAAGGTCTCCTCGCAGCCTTCTCTTCTCCAGGCTGAACAACCCCAACTCTCTCAGCCTGGCCTCGTAGGAGAGGGGCTCCAGCCCTCGGATCATTTTGGTGGCCTCCTCTGGACCCGCTCCAGCAGGTCCATGTCCTTCTTGTGCTGAGGGCCCCAGAGCTGGACGCAGTGCTCCAGGTGAGGTCTCACCAGAGCAGAGCAGAGGGGCAGAATCCCCTCCCTCGACCTGCTGGCCACGCTGCTTTTGATGCAGCCCAGGATTCGGTTGGCCTTCTGGGCTGCAAGCGCACATTGCTGGCTCATGTCCAGCTTTTCATCCCCCAGTAGCCCCAAGTCCTTCTCCGCAGGGCTGCTCTCCATCCCTTCATCCCCCAGCCTGCATTGATATTGGGGGTTGCCCCGTCCCAGGTGCAGGACCTTGCACTTGGCCTTGTTGTACCTCATGAGGTTCACAGAGACCCACCTCTCCAGCTTCTCCAGGTCCCTTTGGATGACATCTCGTCCTTCTGGTGTGTCAACCGCACCACTCAGCTTGGTGTTGTCTGCAAACTTGCTGAGGGTGCACTCGATCCCACTGTCTGTGTCATGGATGAAGATATTAAACAGCACTGGTCCCAGTACGGACCCCTGAGGAACACCACCTGTCTCCATTTGGACATTGAGCCGTTGACCATTACCTTCTGGATGCAACCATGCAACCAATTCCTTATCCACCAAACAATCCACCCATCAAATCCATATCTCCCCAATTTAGAGAGAAGGATGTTGTGGGGGACCGTGTTGAACGCTTTACAGAAATCCAAGTAGATGACATCTGTTGCTTTTCCCTTGTCCACTGATGCAGTCACTCCTTCACAGAAAGCCACGAGGTTGGTCAGGCAGGACTTGCCCTTGGTGAAGCCGTGCTGGCTGTCTCGAATCACCTCCCTGTCCTCCATGTGCAGACATGGAGGACTGGGGAGTGCTTGGTGAGGACAAGCCCAGGCCTGGACACTCTGGCCCATCTGAGCCTTGCAGTGGGATGGAGGGGTCTCGGCACCCCTGGGACCCCTCTGCCTGTGGCTCTCTCTGAACCTCAGTCCCACAGGGCTCCTGCCTGGCAGACAGGAATGGGCTGGCAAAGAAGGGGAACAGAAGGTTCTGGGAGGAGGGAGTGGTCCAGCCAACTGGGCAGGGACTGTGACATGCCCAGACCCTTGTGCTCTCTCCAGCTGGTGCAGGACAGGAGCAGCACTGAAGAATACTTGAATCAGAGCCTGCCATACCTGAAGGATGCTCAGGACACCTTGCGAGAGGCAGCTGTGAGGTTCATCGGTGAGCCACAGCCCCCGGAGGCTCACTCTTTCGGCAGCCTGGCCCCAGTCCCCACCGCTGCACCGGCAGCAAGGAGCAGCCCCGTGGCTGCAAGAGTCCCGGCTGCCCCGCGCGGGGCCTTGGCCTCCCTCTCCCAGCACTGCCCACACAGGTGGCCTTGGTGGCCATCTCGCTCAGTCCCACTGCCCTCGGCTACTGCTCTTCCCTGGGGTCAGCCCTGCTGAGGGGGAGGAGGGCGTGCAGCCCAGCCGGCAGGGCCGGGGGCTGTGCTGCTGGGAGCGTGCTGGGGAGCAGGGGTCTGGGGCTGGCATGGTCTGGAGGGGATGCCTGGGGGTCTCTGCAGTCACAGTGGTTCATCTCGGCTCTGTTTCTTTCTGTCACAGCCCTTCAGCCCATGAAAAAAGACAGCAACGCTTCGATCTGTTTCCTGGTAACTCAGATTCTCCTCATCCTGGGCCCTCCAAGGGTGCAGCAGACATCAGGAAGCACCCTGCAAGCACTGTGCTGCTGCTGTTGATGCCAAGCCAGGCAGAGGTGCAACTTTCCTCAGGAGAAGGGCTGTATTTGAATAAAGCTGGAACAAGAAGCCCAAACCCATGGTGTCCTTCAGATACGTAGCGCCCTGAGGCTGCTCAGCAGACAGCGTCATTCTTGGCCTCTCCCGCTGCCTGCAGGACAGCTCGCCCCTCAGCACACCCTGGCCCCAGGCTTCTTTTACAAGTTTACCCCTCGGTGAGGCTTTCCCTAGAGAAGCCACATTTGTTCACCCCGCGGGAAGTCTTTTCTTTAGGGAGGCAGAGGGCAAAGGGGAAATGGCAGCCCCCGAAGGAATCAGCATTGCCCAGAGAGCTGCCTGACGCCCACACCTTCCAGCAGCTCATGGCAGCACAGCACCCACTGACACAGGGTGTCCTTGTACCAAAGCCCCAGCAGCTCAGGGGAGGGAGAGGGGGAAGGGAGAGGACCTTTAGCCCATCCTGCCCCTCCAGAGACATACCAGGGCAAGAAAAGATGCCCGCTCTCTGCCAAGCTTGGGAGTCGTCGTTCATCCTGGTCTTCAGAGGTGGCCACCTTTGGCACACTCTGGGTTTGCACGTCCTTGCTTGGGAGCCAGGGGAGAAGTTTCCCTGTGGAAAGAAAGGAGCTGTGCCTCTGTGGCCTGCCCCATCTACTCTGGGGCACTGGGATCAGGCTCCCAGCCCTGTGGGCAGCCGGGCAGCTCCAGCTGTGCCCAGTGCCATCAGCCAGGCAGTGCGGCCATCATGTGCCAGACACTCCACGGCCGCCTCTGGAAGGGCTGGGAGAAGGGAGGACATCAAATTCTCAGCAGCAGAGAGGAAATCCTCACCACCCCGACCAGCAGCTGCCTGCTCTGGCACCAAGCCCACGCCGTTCCCTTGGGTCCTTGGGAAACCTCTGCTCTGCCGGCAAACAGTGGCTGGTGCTTCGGCAGGGAGAGGAGATGATGGACTGGGAGACCCAGCGTGGCAGGGACGCCCCGACACTCTGCTCTTTCCAGCAGCAGCAGCACCAACAAACCGCATCTGTGCTGGAGTCCAGCCCCTCCTGTCACCTGCACAGAGAGAGATGGCACTTTCAAGAACAGCAATGTCTGTGACGGAGCAGCTTTGTCTCCAGCACCAGTCTTGAGTTTCCATCAGGCACCTAGATGCTGTCAGAGCAGAAGGAAGTTATTGTGTGGTCCAGAGCCCCCAAACCACGGGCTCGTTGGCACACAGTTAAAGGCTTTGGGAAAAACCTACAATGACCAAATGTTTCTGTTTACAGCCAGTTCCAGAACTGGGAGAAAGAGGAGCTCTTCCTTTAAGATATATCTGAGTATTGTAGTCAAGATGTAGTTTTAGCTCCCACCACACACTTCTCTTTAAAAATGTTGTGTTTCTACAGTCTATTTCTTCTATCAGTGTTTGCCCTAAAAAAGGGGGGGGAGGGGGGGAAAGACCAACTAGCAATAAGCACAAACTAAAGCTTAAGAACCCTGTTATGCCCAGTACAGCAAAGGTTTTGCAGTATGGACAAAGTCTTCCAGATTGAAATGAAGGAGCCTTATAAAACAA
This sequence comes from Pelecanus crispus, assembly GCF_030463565.1. Taxonomy (NCBI): domain Eukaryota; kingdom Metazoa; phylum Chordata; class Aves; order Pelecaniformes; family Pelecanidae; genus Pelecanus; species Pelecanus crispus. The sequence continues at coordinate 1,797,850 of NC_134667.1, read as the reverse complement.
CAACAGCTGCAGAGAAGTGGTAGAAAGTGCTGTAAGACAAAAACATTTACCTTTGCTAGTCTGGTTTTATTGTACTCTCCCAATGACGAGATTTCACTGGAGAAAACAAGCTAACGTTTCAATAGCTGGTGTCAATTTTAACAGCTGACATAGGGAAGAGGAAGGGAAGGGAAGGGAAGGGAAGGGAAGGGAAGGGAAGGGAAGGGAAGGGAAGGGAAGGGAAGGGAAGGGAAGGGAAGGGAAGGGAAGGGAAGGGAAGGGAAGGGAAGGGAAGGGAAGGGAAGGGAAGGGAAGGGAAGGGAAGGGAAGGGAAGGGAAGGGAAGGGAAGGGAAGGATAGTTCAGTTGGAAGGGACATGCAACGATCATCTAGTCCAAGTGCCTGGCGACTTTGGGGCTGACCAAACGCTAAAGCATGTTATCAAGGGCATTGTCCCAATGCTTCTTAAACGCCCACAGGCATGGGCATCGACCACCTCTCTAGGAAGCCTGTTCCAGGGTTTAACCACCCTCTCTGTAAAGAAATGCTTCCTAATGTCAAGTCTAACTCTATTTTACAAGTCCCTTACAGAGCCCCCGGCTCCCTTGCCCAGCTGGGGTACTTGAGCCCATTTGACTGAAAGGCTCCTCTGCCTTTCTGTACTTTCCTCTCAGCTTCACTTCCCTTCTGGGTGGCCATACTGCAGTTCTCCCAGAGGGATGGTCTGGAATCACAGGTCTCCTTCCCCTTTTTTTTCCTAGATTTCTTCTTCTGAGCTGTTGGTGATGCTGGGCCAGTGTTCGAGCCTGGCAAAGCAGATGCACCTGTGGATGAATGCTCTCTGCAACTACAAACTGTGGCCTGATGTCCTCAGCAAAGATATGGCTGTCCACCCTGAAGCTTCACTGGCAGGTTTGTTAAGCTGTGGAGCTCCACAGCAGCTGCCAGTGCCTGGTGGGCACAGAAGAGGACTCTTCAGCCAGGGGACCACTCACTGCCACTTACCACAGGTGAGTAATTTTCATGGATGTGAGTAAAATAAATGCTTCCTATTAGCATTACAGCAACAGGTAGATTAAGAGTCCTGTTCTGCAGCTATGCTGGAGGAGGAGAGGGCGTTGTTTGCGTTTCTAAATGCTTTTCCAAAGACTTTCTCAGGTGGCTATTACATTGCAAACAAATGCTTACAATCATCATTAGTAGTAGTAGTATTGTACCGATGTCATCACATCACAATTAGAAGTCAAACCCTCCAATAACTCCATTGTAGAAGGTCCCTGTTGAGGTTTAGCCCCAGCCAGCAACTAAGCAGCATGCACCCGCTCGCTCACTCCCCCTACCCCGATGGGATGGGGGAGAGAATCGGAGGAATAAGAGTGAGAAACACTCCTGGGTTGAGATAAGAACAGTTTAATAATTGAAATAAAGTAAGATAAGTAATGATAATAATAACAATGTAATAATGATGATACTAATAATAATATACAAAGCAAGTGATGCACAATGCAATTGCTTACCACCCACCGACCCATACCCAGACAGTTCTCGAGCAGCGATTGCTGCTCCCCAGCCAACCCCCCCCAGTTTCTATACTGAGCATGACGTCATATGGTATGGAATAGCCCTCTGGTCAGTTTGGATCAACTATTCTGGCTGTGCCCCCTCCCAGTTTCTTGTGCCCCTGGCAGAGCACGGGAAGCTGAAAAGTCCTTGACCAGTGTGAGCCCTACTTAGCAGCAACTAAACCATCAGTGTGTTATCAGCATTGTTCTCATCCTAAATCCAAAACACAGCACTGTGCCTGCTACTAGGAAGAAAATTATTCCAGCCGAAACCAGGACAGCATGGAATATCTCTTTGGTCAGTTCAGGTGGGCTGCCCTGACCTTTTTCCCTCCCAGCCTCTTGTTCACCCCCTGCCTCCTCGCTGTGGGGATGGAATGAGACACAGAGAAGGCCTTGACATTACACCAGCATGTTCCCAGGGGTGGCATCAAGCAGCGTGGTGTGCAGGTCCCTTCAGGCTGGAGGGCCGCCCAATGCAGACTGGCACCTCTGCATGCACCCAGGGCTGCTCAGATGCACGCATTTTCATATGGTGTTAACGGAGATGACGCTGTGCATGGTGGAAATGATCAGCAGCATGGCTGTCTCTCTCTCTCAAGTGGTGCTGCTGTCCTGGCCTCCCTCCCTGCCTCCCTCCTGCCAGTGCTGGGCCAGCTGCTGTCCCCAGACCAGGAAGAGCTGCTGCAGGCACCCAGGGTGCTCCCCAGAGAACCCTGTGCCACCTCCTCTGCCTTCCTGGCTGCCCAGGGGTGTTCCTTAGCCCACGGCCGCCTGGGTACCAAGCGCATGTGCTGCTCCTGGCAAGCAGCTGGGAGGGGGCTGATCCAGGTCATAGAATCACAGAATGGGTTGGGTTGGAAGGGATCATCTAGTCCACCCCCCCTGCCATGGACAGGGACATCTGTCATTAGATCAGGTTGCTCAAAATCCCATCCAACCTGACCTTGAACACTTCCAGTGATGGGGCATCCACACCTGTTCCAGTGTTAACAGATTAACCAGAGTGTATTAAGGAGTCTGTTAACAGTTGCTGGTCACGATATTAGTTCATCTGATCTGCACCATGTTCTTTTTTTTGCAGTACATGTTAAAGCTTGGTGTTGGTCTGTGCAGTGTGCTATGCTCTGCAGTGACTCATGATCTTTTGCTTGGGAGGCTCCTTATCAAAAACCTGACCGTGCGCATTCTTTGGTGATTGGGTTTCATACAGAAGTCATTACTGTAGTTCGGGTACTACCTCATGGAGAGAGTTAGCAATTATACTTCTTACTCTGAAAGGCTGGTTGTGAAGGAAATACAGAATGGCACCTTCGCTACCTTCTTCTGTGATGTTTCCTCCTTCATTACAACAACTTTTCAGTATCTTGAACACCCCTAGGCAGTTAAGATCCTTCTATTGATACTTCTTGGGAATATTGTTTCAGTTTTGATAAAGGTCAGTAAGCAATTTAAGAATACCATCCAGAGATCTGCCCCAAGGCTGGATAGTTATGAGTGGCAGGGTGTGTGGGGTAGTATGGGCAAGTACCTAGGAGAGTGGGCACCTGCAGTGTTTTGGAACTTCACCCCTGAGCAAGTGCAGAATCCTGAAGAATTAGTAAAGTATTTGGAAAAAGTATGTTGTCACCGTGGCAACTCCAGAGAGACACAAATCATTGCAACATGCTGGGGACTGCCCATGCCTATTGAGCCGTGGTCAACACTCATCAATTCCCTCAAAAGAAAGAGAAGGTCTCTGGATCTGATGACAAAACAACAAGCACGGTGGCTACTCCACCTCCCACTACAGGCACTGCAGCTACTCAAACCCCTGCCCCAGGCACTGTGGCTACTCCAACCACAGCCATGAGCACTGCGGCTACTCAAACCACAGCCACGGGTACTGCGGCTACTCCAACCCCACTGACAGGCACTGCGGCTAAACCAGAGAAACAACCCGCACCAGCATCAGTTGCCCCTATACAGAAGAAAAAATACACGAGGAAATCAGTTCATTTAGTAAGGGATGAAGATGAACCAGGGCTATCACGAGAACCAGAGGAGGAAGAACCCATAAATGAGATGGTAACCACCTGATCCCTATCCCTGAGTGAGCTGCGAGATATGCAAAAAGATTTCAGTCGTCATCCAGGCGAGCACATCATCACCTGGCTGCTCCAATGCTGGGATAACGGGGCCAGTAGCCTGCATTTAGAGGGTAGGGAAGCCAAGCAGCTGGGATCCCTTTCTAGGGAAGGGGGCATTGACAAAGCAATTGGAAAATGACAAAGCAATTGGAAAAGGGGCAAAAAAGCCTAGCCTTTGGAGGTGACTTCTGTCAAGCATGAAGGAAAGGTATCCCTTCAAGGAAGATGTTATATACCTCCCAGGCAAATGGAGCACCATGGAGAGAGGTATCCAGTACCTGAGGGAATTAGGCATGCTGGAGGTGATTTATAGTGACCTGAACGATGAGCAGTTACCCAAAGACCCAGATGAAGTCAGGTGCACACAACCCATGTGGCGGAAGGTGGTACAGAGCGCACCAGCATCATATGCCAACTCGTTGGCAATAATAGCCTGGAAAGACGACGAGGCACCAACGGTGGATGAAGTGGCTAGACGACTCCGGGAATACGAAGAAAGTCTCTCTTCCTCCCTACAGGCCTGTGTCTCGGCTGTGGAAAAACTGTCTGAAAAAATATGCCGAGAGTTCGAACAACTCAGAGAGGATCTGTCCTACTCCCCACCTGTACGGACCAGTATCTCAGCCTTTAGGAGTCAACGTCCCTATGCTCAAGAGAGAGGATACAGAGGATACACACCACGGGGCACCCTGTGGTTTTACCTGCGTGATCACGGAGAGGACGTGAGGAAGTGGGATGGAAAATCCACCTCGACTCTAGAGGCACGGGTGTGTGAGTTGCAAGGAAAAACTAGTACAAAAGGCGGTTCTCCCAGGAAAATTGCAGCTCCAGTTTCCAGTGAGCAGCTCCCCAGACAGAGGAAGAGGGCTGATTTTACTTCCGACCTTAATGAAGGGACTCTTGATTCACATTTACAAGAAGTGAATAATGCATATGAATACTATGACCAGTGTTAGAGGGGCCCTGCCTCCAGCCAGGTGGAGGAAAAAGACAATCGGGTTTACTGGACTGTGTGCATTCGATGGCCTGGAACGTCAGACCCACAGGAGTAGAAGGCTCTAGTGGACACCGGTGCACAGTGTACCCTAATGCCATCAAACTACAGAGGGGAAGAACCCATCTGTATTTCTGGAGTGACAGGGGGATCCCAACAGCTCACTGTACTGGAGGCTGAAGTGACCCTAACCGGGAATGAGTGGCAGAAGCACCCCATTGTGACTGGCCCAGATCCTTGGCATAGATGGCTGTTGTAGTTGCCAAGCCACTCTCCATGATATTTGAAAAGTCCTGGCAGTCGGGTGAAGGCCCTGGGGACTGCAAGAAGGGGAATGTTGTGCCCATTTTTAAAAAGGGAAGAAAGGAGGACCCTGGGAACTACCCACCTGTCAGCCTCACCCCTGTGCCTGGGAAGATCATGGAGCAGATCCTCCTAGAAGCTATACTCGAGCACATGGAGGACAGGGAGGTGATTCGAGAGAGCCAGCACGGCTTCACCAAGGGCAAGTCCTGCCTGACCAACCTCGTGGCTTTCTGTGAAGGAGTGACTGCATCAGTGGACAAGGGAAAAGCAATGGATGTCATCTACTTGGATTTCTGTAAAGCGTTCAACACGGTCCCCCACAACATCCTTTTCTCTAAACTGGGGAGATATGGATTTGATGGGTGGATTGTTTGGTGGATAAGGAATTGGTTGCATGGTTGCATCCAGAAGGTAATGGTCAACGGCTCAATGTCCAAATGGAGACAGGTGGTGTTCCTCAGGGGTCCGTACTGGGACCAGTGCTGTTTAATATCTTCATCCATGACACAGACAGTGGGATCGAGTGCACCCTCAGCAAGTTTGCAGACAACACCAAGCTGAGTGGTGCGGTTGACACACCAGAAGGACGAGATGTCATCCAAAGGGACCTGGAGAAGCTGGAGAGGTGGGTCTCTGTGAACCTCATGAGGTACAACAAGGCCAAGTGCAAGGTCCTGCACCTGGGACGGGGCAACCCCCAATATCAATGCAGGCTGGGGGATGGAGGGATGGAGAGCAGCCCTGCGGAGAAGGACTTGGGGCTACTGGGGGATGAAAAGCTGGACATGAGCCAGCAATGTGTGCTTGCAGCCCAGAAGGCCAACCGAATCCTGGGCTGCATCAAAAGCAGCGTGGCCAGCAGGTCGAGGGAGGGGATTCTGCCCCTCTGCTCTGCTCTGGTGAGACCTCACCTGGAGCACTGCGTCCAGCTCTGGGGCCCTCAGCACAAGAAGGACATGGACCTGCTGGAGCGGGTCCAGAGGAGGCCACCAAAATGATCCGAGGGCTGGAGCCCCTCTCCTACGAGGCCAGGCTGAGAGAGTTGGGGTTGTTCAGCCTGGAGAAGAGAAGGGTGCGAGGAGACCTTATTGCAACCTTCCAGTACTGAAAGGGGGCCTACAGGAAGGATGGGGAGAATCTTTTTAGCAAGGCCTGTTGTGACAGAACAAGGAATAATGGATTTAAACTAAAAAAGAATACATTTAGACAGGGTATAAGGAAGAAATTTTTCACACTGAGGGTGGTGAAGCACTGGAACAGGTTGCCCAGAGAGGTGGTGGAGGCCTCATCCCTGGAAACCTTCAAGGTCAGGTTGGACGGGTCTGTGAGCAACCAGATCTGGTTAAAGCTGTCCCTGCCTCCTGCAGGGGGGTTGGGCTGGGTGAGCTCTAAAGGTCCCTTCCAACCCAAAGCGTTCTATGATTCTATGATTCTATGATGCAATTGCTCACCACCCACTGACCCGATCCCCAGCCAGTCCCCAAGCAGCAATCGCTGCCCCCTGCTCAACTCCCCCCAGTTTCTATACAGAGAAGAGGTGACAGCAGCATTCTCCAATTTATAGCTGTCGTAGTTCAGCCCCAGCCAGCAGCTCAGCACCACGCAGCCGCTCGCTCACTCCCCCTACCCCGATGGGATGGGGGAGAGAATCGGAGGAGTAAGAGTGAGAAACACTCCTGGGTTGAGATAAGAACAGTTTAATAATTGAAGTAAAGTAAAATAGTAATGCTAATAGTAACAATAAAATAATGATAATAATGATGATAATAATAAGAATATACAAAGCAAGTGATGCACAATGCAATTGCTCAACACCTGCCGATCGATACCCAGTCGGCCAACCCCCCCCCAGTTTCTATACTGAGCATGACGTCATATGGTATGGAATAGCCCTTGGGGCAGTTTGGATCAACTATTCTGGCTGTGCCCCCTCCCAGTTTCTTGTGCCCCTGGCAGAGCATGGGAAGCTGAAAAGTCCTTGACTAGCATAAGCAGTATTTAGCAACAACTAAAGACATCAGCGTGTTATCAGCATTCTTCTCGTACTAAATCCAAAACACAGCACTGTGCCTGCTACTAGGAAGAAAATTAACTCTATCCCAGCCGAAACCAGGACACCAGAGAAGGGCAACGAAGCTGGTGAAGGGACTGGAGCACAGGCCTTATGCGGAGCGGCTGAGGGCACTCTGTCTGCAGAAGAGGAGGCTGAGGGCAGACCTTATCGCTCTCTACAGCTCCCTGAAAGGAGGGTGTATTGAGGTGGGTGTTGGCCTCTTCTCCCACGTAATTAGCAATAGGACAAGAGGAAATGGGCTCAAGCTGCACCAGGGGAGGTTTAGGTTGGATATTAGGAAAAATTTCTTCACGGAAAGGGTGGTCAAGCATTGGAACAGGCTGCCCAGAGAGGTGGTGCACTCACCATCCCTGGAAGCGTTCAAAAACAGGCAGATGTGGCACTTGGGGACATGGTTTAGTCTAGTCTACCCTTGGTTGGTTTAGTGTAGATTTGGTAATGTTAGGTGAATGGTTGGACTGGATGATCTTAAAGGTCTTTTCCAACCTAAACAATTCTATGATTCTATGATTGTGTTTCCCTCTTGCTAGCTGGTGGGGACATAGCTGTTATTTTGTTGATCACATCTATTGGGAGCTGATGACGTCCGTCTTGCCATTTTATTTCTAAAAATTGCATCTCCTGTGCAGGTCCCTTGACCTTTCTTTGTTTGATGGCAAAATCGGCCTTCAGAAGGATTTGGACTGTTTTCCTTCCCTTCTCAAAAACTTCTTCTGCTGTATTGCCCCACACAATGATGTCATCAATGTACTGCAGATGTTCTGGAGCTTCACCCTGTTCCAGTGCTGTCTGGATCAGTCCATGGCAAATGGTGTATTTGGTTTCTGTACGTGCACGAGTAATTCTGCCTCTACCTGCAATGATATCCCTAATGCCAGGTACCATTATTGGTCTCGATACGTGTGTGTCACTGTAACGCTATTGCTGTCTCGATCTGTAGTGGTATCGGGATCTGTAATGGTATTGGTGATGGCATCTGTCATGGCACTTGTATCTGCATCGGTATGTGTAATGCTATTGCTATCTGCCGTGGGATCAGAATGTGCGATGGCCTCTGCATCGGCAAAGGCATTTGTAATGCTCTGAGTGTCTGCTGTGGCCTCTGCATCTCCTAGTGTACCTGCACCTGACTTTGCATCAGCAATGGTCTCTGCGGTGGTTTCTGCAGTGCTATCTGCAGCTGCAGCAGAATCTGCATCTGGCATGGCGTCTGCATCTGCAGCGCTATTGGCTTTGGTGCCTGCACCTGTGGCATCTGTGCATCTGCAAAGGTCTGTGCAATGGGTTCTGCAATGGTATCTGATCTGCCATGCCATTTGCAATGCTGTCTCTGTCTGTAATGGCATCCGCATCTGCTCTGGCATCCGCAACACTCTATGCATCATCAATAGCATCTGCAATGGGAACTTGCGGTGCAGAGGTGTCTGATGGTTCCTCTGTCTGTCACGGGCCCTCAGTCGGTAATGGTGTCACTTGCTGTACCTGCTGCTTTTGGTGTAATTGAAAGTGCACTTGGATCAGTGACTGCACTTGTATCCTCAATTGTATGTGCAATTGCACCTGTATCTGGAATTGTGTCTGGTTTGTGCCTGTCCCTGCAGTTGTATTGGCAATTCAGTGTGAGTCTGTGCCTGTAATGATATTGGTCTCTGTGATGATGCTGGCAGCAGTGTATTTGATGGTGCCAGTATCTGTGTCTCTAATGGTATCTGTGCCTGTACCCGTAATTGTACCCGTAACTGTATCTGCATTGCTAATGGTATCTGGACCTGCACATGTACTTGGAATGGTTTCTGTATGCGCACATGTAATTCCCTCTCTAGCTGAACTAGGAAGCGAAAACTAGGTTGAGCGAAAGAGAGGTGCTGTGATGACAGACAGTGAATTTCACACCCTGCCTCATATCCAGAGGCTCAAGCTCGGCACGCTCCATGCTCCTGCGTGGCAGGCGGCTTTCCGCAGCAATGCTGCTCACCGGGCGTTGTTAAAGACATCAGCCTCACAGATGTCTCTGCCTCCCCCCAGACAGCCCTGATACCCTCAGTCACTGCCTGCCTGCCGGGTGCCCCCACCCCTTCCTCCTGGTGCTCCCCTGCGTGCCAGCAGCCACGGCTCTCTGAGCAGGAGAGACACTCCACTCCTCTTGGCAGCCTGCAAGCACAGACTAGAGCACAGGGCTAGTCTTTTTGTTCCCCCTTCCTGGGCTGCACTTCCCCCCCAGAGCTGGGTGCTGGATCCTGGTGGGGGCTGGGTGTTTCAGCCCTGTCTTGGAGCCCAAGCGGTGTGTGCGTCCGTGCACACCCGTGCTGCACGCGCCTCTCTGTGAGTGTCTGCGTGTGCCTGCTGGGAGTCCATGTGCAGCCCGGCTCCCGCGTGGACCTGGTGTGGGGAGCTGCCGCAGCTGGACTTCCGCGGGACAGGCAAACCCCGCGGGGAGAGGCCGACACGCGGTGACCGTGGTTGCTCCGGCCGTGCGCTGAGAGTGGGTGCTGAGAGTGATGCCTTGTTTCCCACGTCAGCTCTTGGCACCAGCCCCGGGGAGGTGATTGTCGTGTCACAGTGGGCAGTGGTGGCCGTGTCACCGTGATGTCACTGTGGGCTTGTGACACGGGTGCCCTGGTGGGTACAAAGGGTGCTGCTCCCAGAGGCGGGGGAGCATCTGGAGGAGAACCTGGGTGCTGCGGGGCAGGAGTATGGAGAGTACTCGCCAACGACCTCTCCGGCGTCCACTGTGCAGAGGGGCCGCGCGGGTGCCCGGCAAAGCAGGGCAGGAGAAACTCCTTCTCTCCTCAGCCCCGCACCACACCTGGCCAGAAGCTCAGCACCCAGCTGGTGCAGGCCAAGCCGCGCATGGAACCAGTGCATGCACGAGCACAGGACCGCTGGCAGAGTGGGACGCAGGTGCGTGAGTGCAGGCGGCTGACGGAGCCCCTCTCTGGGGGAGGCTCCCGTGCCAGCCCTGGCCATCCCTGATGGTTCCTACGGACGTGCCCCTCACACCCTGCTGGCTCCCGACGCGCAGGTGCAGCCATGCAGGCAGAGGTGCTGAAGCAAGACCTCCGCATGCTCCGGGAGCACCTGCTGCAGTGTTCTGGCGACTCACAAAGGCACAAGGAGCTGCTGCAGTGTCTGGTAGGTGTGGAGTGTTCCCGTTGTGCCCGGGGGCTGGGGCTGCGAGACCTGAGCCCCTGAGCCCTCCTTTCCCCCTGCAGGGCAAGCAGCAGCAGGAGCTGCGGCAAACCATGGAGGAGCTCAGCATGGAGGTCAGTGTCCCCTCCTCTGCCCACGTCCCCCAGCTGCGGCACCTGGGGCTGTGTCAGGGGCTCAGTGCCTGTGTCCGGCTCCTCTTCCCAGAACCGTCTTGTGGCGCGGTGTTTTGAGAACAACCACCGGGAGCTCCAGCAGCTGGAGGGGCTGGTGGCCCAGGCAAAGGTGAGTTCACAGAATCACAGACTGGTTGAGGCTGGAAGGGACCTCTGGAGATCATCTGGTCTTGTGCAATGCCCCTGCTCAAGCAGGGTCACCTAGAGCCACTTGCTCAGCCCCATGTCCAGCTGTGGACCGTGTCCAGAGTTGGGCCTGGGGGTCGCTCTGGCTGCCTGCAGTGCCTGCAGGGCTGGGAAGGAGAGGGGACGTGAGGGCAAAGGCAGTGCCTGAAGGGAGCCATGAGTGCACTCATGCGAGCGTCCCGGTGCCCTGATGGCTGCTTCTCTTCCCCTCCTCTCCCACAGGAGCACGTTCAGCTGGCAAAGGAGGAGGCAGCTGCAAGCCTGGAAGAGGTGCTGAAGGTACAGGGGAAAAGGAGGCCCGTTCTGACAGGGTCCAGGAGGGGGGTGCCAGTGCTGGGTCCGTGCAGCCCAGCAGCCACGGGCAGTGGTGTGGCTGCGGAGGATATTTACTCCGGGATATGGCATCCATGATGGAGGGATTGGGCCACCGGAGATCCCCCAGGCTCTTGGCTGTGGCTGTGCTGCAGAGGGGACCCTGATGGGTCTGCAGGCACAGCAGGCACAGCAGGCACAGCACTATGGCTTTGGGGAAGGGGGTGCGATGAGCGACCCTCACTTGGGTGTACGGGGACGCCGGGTGTGACAGGAACCCAGGCATGGGCTGGAGGGGAGGTGATGGGGAGTCTGGCGTTGTGCCCTGGCCAGCGTCATGGGGGTCCTCCTCCAACCCCTGCCCCTCCTGGAGCCGTTCCCATTCCCCCTTCTCTCTCAGGCACACCTCTGTCAGGGAAAGGCAGAGGGAGGCACAAAAGTGCGGGAGCTGATCAAGGTCTGTGACCCGCACCCAGAAGTGCCTCGAGGAGTGGCCAGAGCTGCTGAGCAATGGTGCTGGCCCCAGGACACCCGTGTGCCTGCCGCCCTGGCCCTGGCCTGACCTCCCAGTGCCCTGGGGACTGAGTGGGGATGCCCTTTCCCACCATGGCTCCCTGCAATGTGTCCCGCTTGCTTTGCAGGGGGAGCAGTGGTCAGAGCTGGCACAAGCTGTTCAGGAGCAGGCTGAGGTCAAGAAGGTACTGGGGACTGGAGGGACGGGGGCTCCACAGGTTTGTGGGGGGAAGCCCCCTCAGAGCAGACATGGCATGGACTCCTGACCGGGCCCTTTGCTTCTCCAGCTGCTCAGGAACAAGCTCCAGCACCTCCTGGAGAGACAGGAATGCCTCCGAGAGCCAACAACTTTGTGAGTGGCGATGGGGCCCTGACTGAAACCTGATGCAGCGTGGTGGGGGATGCTCAGCAGCTTTGGGCAGAGCTCTGCCACTTGCAGACATCTTTGTGGCTCCTGTCCGCTGCTCCAGCCTGCTCTGGAGAGCCCTTTGTCTTCTCCTAAGCAGCTCAAAACCTCTCTGTGCTACTCAGGACTCCTGCAAGCAGCTCTGCACCACTCTGAGCAGCTCCCAGGCTCTCCTCCATGCCCCCCAGGCCTGGGGCGGGACAGGGGCAGGGGGTGGGTCTGTGCAGTGCTGGGATGCCGCGGTGCCTGGTGCCAGCCCCGGCAGAGCCTGGGCAGCACCCTGGCTCCCTGTTGGCCACCCAGGGGGCCACCATGCCGGCCGAGGTCTCTTCTCACAGCCCAGAACCCCATGGTGTCCGTAGCAGGGGGAAGGCGGTGCAGGCGGACAAGACAGGCGAGTCGCTGCTGCAGGAGATGGTGGCTGTGCGGCTGGTAGGACCGACAACCCCGCTGTGGGCCTTGGGGAGGGAAGGGTCTGCACTGTGCCCGGGGAACATGGGGGCACTGATCTCAGCGCGAACGAGGGAGGGGGGCTGAGCCCCCAAACCTTGCCGCCTCGCACACCCCAACACATGTCCCTGCTGTGCCTTGGCCTCTAGGAGGAGCAGCTGGCGTCAAGGAGGCATAACATCACTTCTTGGCTGAGGTGAGTGGCCCGGGGCAGTCAGGGTGCTGGGGCTCTTCCATAGGCACTGGCATGTCCATGCCAGTGGTCCAAGGGCACTAGGCAGCTTTGGACTTCTCTGGGATGAAATGGTTCAGTATTTCTTTTCTTCGTAGCTTGGGGGGCGTGTAGGGGGGGATTTTGGGGCCCACCGGGGAGATGTACAGTAGAGCCGAGAGAGGTAGCCGGGCCCCTCACCCCAGTCCTGAGCGGGGAGTGTTGTGCCCAGCACGGTTCAAGGTGCCACGGTGCTGTGCGAAGAGGGTGGTTGGAAAGAGCTGAGACACATTTGCCCCCTGTTCTGCCTGACCCCTCTCCTGTCCCACAGGAGATTTCTTCTGTTCCTCGCCTTCCTGCAGATTGTCGTCCTCATCCTGGTCCTGCTGAACAGGGACATCCTTAACTGGGCCCTGCCACCGAAGCTGGCGGCTGCCTTTGGGAGCCGCCCAGTGACGTCCCGGTTCTTTTGAAATAAAACCAGAAAGAGAAGACAGACATCTGTGATTGTAGGACAAGTGCGTGACCGTGCCAATAGTGAATGTCAGCTGACGGGCCGGAGGGAGGTGGCTGCTGCTTTCCCTTCTGCGTGTGCGTGCCCCACGATGGCTCTGCCTCAGACCTGGTTCTTGCCCGATTTGCAGGCAGGAGGGTGTGTGCACTGTCCTGTGTAAACGGTTGCCTGTTTTCACACAGGCGCAATGGAACTTGACCAACAATGACCGCACTTGCATAAGAGGGTTTGTTGTTAGTAGAAACCAGGCCAAACCAGCTGAGAGCGCCAAAGTTGCAACAAAGTAGTGCAAACTCAGCTTATAAATATGCATTAAGCATGCTTGCATGGGGGTTGATGTGAACAAATCCTCAAAAGCGTATGGTAACAAGGGATGTCATGGCCAAAGCATATAGGTTATGTACATTGCAAAAATGAGTATGTGAGTAGTCTCAAAACTGTATATAAAGGGTCAAGAGCGTGAAAAGGGGTACTTCTCATGCTCCCAGCCAAGAGGCACCGTTACTGCCAGCAATACAAGGGGTTTTAGCTAGGGTGTACTTCTGCTGCCTTCTTTCCAGTACCTGCGCACGAACGAGAAAAAAACAAAATGCGAGCAAATCCTTTTTTACTGACAACAGTGAATGCCAGGTGACCGGTCGGAGGGAGGTGGCTGCTGTGCTCCCTACGACGGCTCTGACTGTACACCGCTATGTACCGAGTACAGGTTCACGAGAAGGTGGCGAGCCACAATGACCACCCGCAGGCTCAAGACCTCCTTTAGGAAGAATAATAAAACAAAGAAGGTGTGTGGCAGCTCGACTTGTTCCTCGCAAACGTTCTTCCAGGGGGCTTCCAACAGCTTGCACTGCAGACATGGATCTGTTGGAGCGGGTCCAGAGGAGGGCCGCAAAAATGATCCGAGGGCTGGAACACGTCTGCTATGAAGAAAGGCTGAGAGAGTTGGGGTTGTTCAGAGTGCAGAAGTGCAGGCTGTGGGCAGAGCTTCCTGCGGCCTTTCAATATATAAAGGGCGCTTGCAAGAAGGACAGAGGCAGACTTTTTATCAAGGCTTGTAGTGACAGGACAAGGGGCAATGATTTTAAACTGAAAGAGGGTTGGTTTAGCTTGGGCGTAAGGAAGAAATGTTTTCCAGTAAGAGTTGTGAGACTCTGGTCGCCCAGAGAAGTGTGGCTGCCCCATCACTGGAAGTGTTCAAGGTCAGGTTGGGTGGGGCTTTGAGCTACCTGATCTAATGAAAGATGTCCCTGTCCATGGCAGGGGGGTTGGACTAGATGATCCCTTCCAACCCAACCCGTTCTATGATTCTATGCCCTGGATCAGCCCCCACCCAGCTGCTCGCTGGGTGCAGCAGCACATGCCCTTGGTGCCCAGACAGCTGTGGAGTGGAAGAATGCCCAGGAGAAACCCAGGAAGAAGGCGGCTTCGGATATGATGAAGAGGATTATTCCGTGTCACAGGCGTTTTTGGACAGTAGGGGTGTGGTGGCCTTGGAATGTGCTTCCTTGTACAACGTCTTGTCATCATTGGATTACAACTAGGACTATGGAGAGCAGAGCTAGGGCCAGGAGTTGTGATGACTTGTGGTGGAATCATGATTAAACGTGACATAGTAAGTATGGCGGCAGCTGCTCCCAAGATGGGCCAGGGGCTTGGGTCTACTATGTGGTAGGAGTGTGCTTGGTGAGCCATTAGATGTTTTCTGGTAAGTATAGGCTTAGTAGGAGAACAAAGACGTAGGCTTGGATTATGGCTACTGCTACTTCTAGGATTGTTAGGAGGAATCGGATTGATGCAGTTAGGATTGACACTGCTGGGATGATGGGGAGTAAGGCGGTTGTGGCTGTGGAGATGAGTTGAATAAGGAGATGTCCTGCTGTAAGGTTTGCTGTGAGGCAGACTCCTAGCGCTAGTGGTCGGACAAGGAGGCTGGTGGTTTCGATTATGATTAGGGCAGGAATTAGTAGTGTTGGGGTTCCTTTGGGTAGTAGGTGTCCTCGGGAGGCTGAGGGTTGATTTCATAGGCCTGTGAGTAGGGTGGCTAGTCATAGTGGGAAGGCTAGTGCGATGTTCATTGATAGTTGGGTGGTTGGGGTAAATGTATATGGTAATAGGCCTAGTAGGTTGATTGTAAGCAGCAGTACTATTAGTGATGTCAGGATTAAGGCACATTTGTGGCCTTCTTTGTGGCCCAGGAACATCCCTGGGCAGCCAGGAAGGCAGAGGAGGTGGCACAGGGCTCTCCGGGGAGCACCCTGGGTGCCTGCAGCAGCTCTTCCTGGTCTGGGGACAGCAGCTGGCCCAGCACTGGCAGGAGGGAGGCAGGGAGGGAGGCCAGGACAGCAGCACCACTCGAGAGAGAGAGAGAGAGAGACAGCCATGCTGCTGATCATTTCCACCATGCACAGCGTCATCTCCGTTAACACCGTGTGAAAATGCGTGCATCTGAGCAGCCCTGCGTGTATGCAGAGGAGCCAGTCTGCATTGGGTGGCCCTCCAGCCTGAGGGGACCTGCACACCACGCTGCTTGATGCCAGGAGCCAAAGGAGCTGCTGCTCTCTGTGCTCCCGGGTGCTTCTGGGCCCCTTGTCTCTGGGAGCTGCAGCTGCGGGCGGAGGCTCACCCACAGGGTTGCTCCCTCCAGGCAGCATAGCAACCCTTTCTTGGTAGCCCCTCTCAGCTCATCACGGGCATCACCAGGCGGCTCTTGTGATGTCATAACCTGCTGCCCTCCATAAAACCCCGCGCTGCAGAGGTGGGCAGCAGTGCGAAGCAGAGCACTGGCAGCAGCTAGCGCATGCCTAGAGAAGAGGTGCTTGGGTCTCGGGAGGAGAGCAGGCTTTGCCCTGTGCCTGGTCGGTGTGCTGGGCTTGTGGAGATGCCAGCCACTTTGGGCAGGTGGGTGCAAGGGGGCCCAGAAAGCAGAGGGTGGTCAGGCCAGAAGCCTTGTGTGCTGCCTGGCTTCCCGGCAGGAGCAGGCAGCCCCACAGCATGGGGGCTGTCTGCACTACTGCCCTCCAGCCGGGCAGCCCAGCAACCCCATTCTGGGGGCACGGCCCTGCCCCTTCTGCGGGGAGAGCCGAGCAGGGCCAGGCTGCTGCCCCTGTCTCAGGCCAGAGCTATTTGTGACACAGGGGAGGGGTGCAACGGGCCAGACCTTCCCAAAGGCCCTTGGGCTTTCAGACTTGCAGCTGTGCTGAGCACAGGAACCTGGTGGCAAGCGAGCTCCTAAGCAGATCCCTGGCAAATACATGTCCCAGATTTTGTGCTTTGCTAACAGCAGTGGTCCTGCTCTTTTAGACAACGCCACACCCACCAGAAGGGCAGGAGTGTCCTGAGGCTCCTTCTCCTGCTGCTTCCCGTCCTGTCGGGTGAGTACCCCTCACCAAAAATGGGCCTCTCAGTCCTGGGGAGAGGGAGCAGCTCCTGAGGAAAATAACCATCTCTTGACAATGTGACCCACAGCTCTTGTCTACTGCTGGAGACACCCAACGGTGTGGGGAACGGGAGCGTTGCAGGTAAGTGTCCCTTGCTGTGGGAAAGCCAATGCCTGCAAAAGCCGTCGCTCTGCCGTCCTGCCTCCCCTGGGAACACGCAGTGCCTGCTCGAAACTCCCCATCACCGCTGAGGCAGAGGCGAGGGAGGAGCACTTCTGGTCATCCTTCAGTCTCCTTAGCGCCTGCTTGGGGTTTAACACGGAGACGGATCTTCCCGAGTGACTTCCAGAGGGTGGCAGGCTGAAGTGGGGAGCACTTTGGCAGAAGGTGCCTTTGCTGCCTGCATACCCATCGGAGAGTCTGGGGCGGGGGGGGGTCAGATGGAGACCCGAAAGATGCTCTGCTGAACGTGGATGGTTAAAGAGGCCAGGTTTGGGTCAGGGTCTCTCCAAAGTGACTGAAAGCAGCAGGAAATTCTGCCACCTCTCCGTAGGGGAGTCTCCTTTGGGAAGCCCTGGCAGTGCTCCTCATGCTCGCTCCAATAGAGTGTCTCTCCAAAGAGTCAATTTTGGCAGTAAACAAGCTACTTAAGGAGTCCATCCCACACCCTCTTTATCTTGCAGGAGGTGTCGGGCCTTCCTGAAGCGGAGCTGCAGTCTCTGGGGTAAGAGCGCTTTCTTGCCAAGCAACACATGCTGTGGAGCCGTCTCAGCTGGCTTCATGCTGCCTGCACTCACTTGCTTCGCACCCAGGGCTCCCGGCCTTTCCATCTACTACCCACGGTGCTGGAAGGGAGCCATTTGTAAACCAGAGGAAGGAAAGGGGCTGGGGGACGGGGCTTGACCCAAGCTCACCTGACCCTTCTCTGCACGGCGTTTGGAGCCTGCCTGCAGAGGCTTGGCAGCTGCTGGACAAGACCTGCTTTCCCTCTGCCTTGCAGGAACGCACAGGCTTGTCTGGAGCAGAAGATGCGGGAGCTCGAGGAGACGGTGGCTCAGGTGTCTGCTGCGAGGGGGAACATACTTCAGGCAGTGAGAGAGGTCCTCGTAGACCATGGTGTCCAAGCAGAGAAGAGAGAGGTAAGGGTGCTGGCGGTAGATCAGAGACCCCGCTACCTATCCGGGCTCCCTCCTGCTGCTTCCTCTTGGCACTCTCAGAGTCGGCACCTCTTCCGACAGGTCTTGCCTTGGGTTTTCTGACACACAGGCGCTCCTTGGCTCTGTGCTAGGGCTCGGGGTTCATGCAGAATGGCCTGTGCACATGTGTGTGTGTTCACTGCCATCTCTCCATTCCCAATTTTTCCCCAGGAAATTCTGCAGTTGACACAGGCGGCAATTAAGAAGGTGCTTGTAAACTACCTCCAGATGCCTGACTGGGCTCTGGAAGCCATAGGTAGGAAGACAGGAAGTCTCACTGCCCTCACGTTGTCTATGGCACTCCCCCAAACTCTGCCAAGCTCTGCTTTCCAGCCTGAGAAATGCATCCTAATGCACTGCTTCAACTCCTAATCTCTCTCCACCATCATGTAAGGTGCCACCATTGATGAGGAGAGGACATCCAAGAGTTATGGTGAGCAAGGCAAGAAGACCTGGTGGCTTTCTCCATTTGCCTTCTCTTCTGGAAACCCTCCAGAGACAATCTTGCAGGCAGGTGTCACAAAGGAACTCCTGGCTTCAGTGTGCTTCACCTCCTTGCTTTCCATTGGCAGACCAAGTGCACAGCACTTTGCTGCAGCCTGCATTGCATTCCTGACCCCTGCGATCCCTGGCAGCACTGCGTCCCATCAGGAAGGGGACCGAGATGAACCCAGCTGCTGTGACCTGCCCACCACCCTTGGCTGCAGTTTGCCAAGGAACTTTGTCCTTGGGAGTCCCACTGCCATACGGCATCTCTGAGGGTCCCTTTCCAGAGTGGGTGGGAGTGGTGGGGGCTGCTGAGCCATGCCAGCAGCGAGAGGTGCTCCTCTGGGCCCCCAGCCATGATCTGATCTACCACGTCTGAAGCAGGGTCCATGTCTGCATTGGACCTTGTAGCTGCAGCGGAATCTTTGAAGGACGATGGGGTGAGGTACACTAGGGAGACCTGCCCTTTCTCTGCAGGCTCTGAGAAAGCAGAGCTGCCTTGGGAAAGGCGGTGGAGCCCAGAGGGTTTGTAGAAACACTTCCATATTGCCCTGCTGCCCATGCACTTGTACTCATTTACAAACAGGATTGCAGCCCACAGGCAAGGCAAGGTCTCTGCTTCTGGCCAAACAGGCAGCTGTGGTGGCTCTTTGGCTGCCAGTAGCAACTGATGGTCATGGCTTTCTGGTTTCAGCCCCGTATTGCCCCTGGCAACTGCTGGGCTTTCCAAGGATCTCGGGGCCACGTGGTCATCCGGCTGCCTGAGCAAATCTGGCCAAAGGCTTTCACCATCTGGCATATCTCCGAGGCAGTCTCTCCTTCCGGGGAAGTCAGCAGTGCCCCCAAAGACTTTGCTGTCTCCGTAAGTCCTGGCCTTGCACTTCTCGGGGAGGGTTGGGGGTGGGGGGCGGCCCCAGGGAAAAGCTGTACCAGAGACGTGCTTCTCGTGGTGGCTTCTCTCAGAGCTCTGTCTGGGGCTGGGTGCTGCAGCGCACCGCATCCCCTGGGGCGCCACTGGGGGCACGTGCAGGTTCTGTGCCTTTGGGGGCTTCTTCTCTGCTTCATGGCCAACGATCCTGGAGCACATGCTGAAAGCATCCCGACCCACACTCACCCTAAGCTGAGTCACCAAGGGAGCCAAGGGAGGTGGGCAAGGGTTCCCGCGTTTGGCCTCGCCGTGCCCATTTTCTGACACCCTGCTTCGGCCTGACCGGCTCCCTTTCTCTCTCGTCTTTGAGGGAGTGGATGAGGCAACGGCAGAAACTCTCCTGGGGACATTCACCTACAACGTGCACAAGGAGATCGCTCAGACATTCCATGTGCAGGTACCGCAAGAGCTGTGGGCAGGATGCCCGGGAAGAAGGCAGGCTTGTCTGCAAGTCCTTGGAGGAAAGAGTGCAGAGGATCACCCCAGCCAGCCTCTGCTCTCCCACGCTCCATGCCCCTGCGGGGAAGGCGGCAAGAGGAGGGCAAATGGGGCTTTGCTCTGCTGGCCGAGGCAGCTGCCCCACCTTTGCAAGGGCTTTCCTTTCCCTTCGGGTAGCGCAGAGAAAGCAGCAGTGGGAAGGGGTGCGGGAAGGGAAGCAGTCCCCCTCAGGGGAGACGGTGGCAGGGAGGATGGCAGACGCCTGCCCCCCTCAGCGGGACTCTCCCCACGTCCCGCGGCAGCCCAGGCAGCACTGTGCCTCCGCTTTCCACAGCTGCCCTCAGCAAGCCTCTGAGGCCAGGCCTTTGCTTTCTAGGCACAGAGGGCTCCTCCTTGGCCCTGGCAAAGGGGACTCTGCTTGCCCTGGCTTCCTCCTCCGTCAGGGCTGCCCTTTGGTCCTCAGCAGGGGAGCGCAGGCAGGGGGGCCTCCCGCAATCTGTTGTGGCTCTTCCCACCAGCGCAATGATGGCTCCCCCCATTTCTTTACAGAAGGAGCTTCCCAGGACCTTTCACTACATCAAATTCCAGGTGCAGAGCAACTGGGGAAACCCAGAGTACACCTGTGTGTACCGGGTACAGGTTCATGGGAAGATGGTGAGCCACAATGACCACCCGCAGGCCCAAGACCTCCTTTAGGAAGAATAATAAAACAAAGAAGGTGTGTGGCAGCTCGACTTGTGTGTGTCCCTTGCAAACGTTCTTCCAGGGAGCTTCCAACAGCTTGTGCTGCTAGTGGGGAAGGGAACTTTGTCCCTCAGGAGAAGGATGCTTGTGGTCCGGGCTGCAAGGGACAGCGCAGGGGAATGGGGCTTGAAGGAGAAGCCCCCGTGGTCCAGCTCCGGCTTCCACAGCCCAGGGTCGCTCACCAAAGCTCCAGTGTCACTGAGAGAGCAGAATCGCAGCCCCGGGAAAGCTCTCCTGTTGGCAGAGAAGAGGAGCAAAGCAGGCCTGTCTAGGCACCATGTTTAGTGTTTCATTTAAAGGCACATAAAACGGGATATCCTTGGAGAATAATTCCCCCCTTTTGTCCGTTTACTCTTTCTGTGGTCACCTCTTAGCTGCCTTGTGAGATGGCACTGACTGTGGGGGCTTGGGCAGATCATTTATGAGCAAACACCCCCGAGCCCCTCAGTTGCCCTCAGACTCCCCCGACCCCCTCAGTTCCCAGCCAGACACCACCGATTACCTCAGCTCTCCCACACACACCCTGGAGTCCCTCAGCTCCCCCCACAAACACCCCTCATGCCCTCACTTCCCCCGCAGACACGCCCATCCCCTTCCCTTCTCCCACACCCCTCCAACCCCCTCAGCCACCCACGTACCCGCTCCCCCCGCTCCCCCTCTAGACACCCTGGCCCTGCCTGCTCCCCGCTTCAGCCCCACACTCGCGATGCTGGGCAGGTCAGCGTACTTGGGGTCAGCCATGGCCGGGGGGCATTGACAGGGGGGACGTTTTCCGGGGGATGCCCCTGGGTGGCCTTGGTGTTAGCAACTTACTCATAATTGCTTTTAAATGTGATGAGGATAAATGAGGAGCATTTAGGAAAACCCCTACAAGAGCTGATGTGGGTGCAAATGTTCATAAAAAGGACATGGGTTAAGAAATGGAAGAAGAAAGGGTCTTTTAGTCTACCTGTGCCAAGACTAAATGGGAAAGGTCTCTCTCTGCTGCCTGTCTTTAATGTCCTGCCAAGCACCGTGGAGAAAACATCTACATGGGATTAATAACTGGATCTTTTTAGAGATTAATTTAATAGTGAGAGGGGAATTCATCACAGTGGGTACATTTACTTTAATCTTTAATCTGATCGAGAATTCCACCAGGGCATGATCACTGCAGTCCAGGCTGCAACCAGCCTTGACCTCTCTATTTACTTCTTCCATGCCTGCAAGCAACAGGTCTGGTAATGCTTCCCCTCTGGCTGGGCTCTCTATCACCTGCATTAAGAAATTATGCTCGATGCACTCCAAGAGTCTCCTGGACTGCTTACAGCTCGCTGTGCTGCTTTTCCAGCAGACGCAGGGGGACTGAAGTCCCCCAGTAGGATCTCAGCCTCCCAGTGGGATGCTTCCTGCCGCTGAAGTAAGAACGCTTCCTGAAAAGGCTCCTCGTGCTCAGGTGGCCTGGAGGGAACACCAGCCATAAGGTTTCTAGCTGCACAGTGGTGCTTAGCTCCTCCTCTCTGTTACCCAGGCTGCGTGCATTGGTGCAGAGCCATTGGTACACACCCTAATTCCTGTGAAGCTTTTCACAGGTGTTTCCCTGTTTCTTCCTAATACATCACCAGCCCATGGCTCTTCCCTCTTACTCAAAACTCCATCCCCTTCCTCACTAAGTCGACTTTTACACGCACCTGGCCTCTTTTATACCATTTTCTGCCTAACCCCACTTTGTTCCTCCCCGCTTCCCCTTCCTCTGCACGTCCCTCATGGCTTTGCATAGCTCTCCTGATTCCCGCATCCCTCCCAGTCCATGGTCCCTCTGATTCACAATCATGTCACTTGACAAGTCCGGTTGGTCCTCTGGGAAGTGGCACCTGTAGTTTCTTGATGGCACAACAACTAGTGTGACTGGCAAAGTTCCTTTCTTGTCATTCACTCCATGTTTCTTTTGTCAAGTCTCTGTCTCAGCATACTTTGCTTCTGGTTTCCCCTTTTGTCTCTTAGCTTCCCAATTCACAAGGTCCCCAAGCAGATAACCTTGCTGGAATAAACACTCTCCCCCTCTCACACGCCTCCATCCATCAGCATGACTGGCCAGCTTTGGTTCCCAGCACTGCCTCCCTCAGCATCTGCCCGTCAGGTTTGTGTCCCTGTCTCTTCTTGCCTGTGGCTTCCTCCTTTCCTCATTATTGTATTATCCCTTGTGGCAGCCAAACAGGGCCTTGACCCAATACTCTCAGGGGATCAGACGTGCTCCCTCCACACCCCCATACACAGGTGAGAGCAAGCTATGCTGTGGCTGGCTGTCACGAGCAAGATGAAAATAGAGATCAGGCCAGCGCATGCGTAGACAGCCCCCACACAGAGCGAGGGCTCCTTTTGTGCCGCTGTCGACGGTGACCGCAGGCGGTGCTGGGGTGGCTGCAGGCTCCCCGGGAGGAGAAGCACAGATAAACTGCCCCGAGGGCTCAGCCAGGGCCGCTGTTCCATGTCACTTCCATGGCCCGTATGTTTTGCGGGACAGTCGCTGCCGGGGCCTGGAGCTCGGAGGAAACTGGAGGCTCGGGCAGCTGCGCAGGCCCAGCTCTGGCTGGGGTGTTTGTAGCTCCCCAGGGCCCTTCCTGCTGCCTGTTGGGATCCCTGCCCTGGGACACGCCAGCAGCACAGGCCCCGCTGCTCCGCCAGCCCTGGCGGGACAGGTGCCGCGCCCAGCGGCTGCCGGGGGAAGTCCCGGCCCCTGCCAGCAGCCCCGGCGCCATTTGCCCTGGCAGCCCCTCTCCTCTCCCGCCACGTGCTCTGCTCTGATTGGCTGCCAGCACCGGCCACCCCTTCCGCTGTGCCCAGCGAGACATCAGGCGCGGAAGGCCCTGCCCCTGCCTGCACAGGGGCCGCCACTTTGGTTTGGCCGCCAGGTTGGGACAGGGTGCCGCCATGCCATGGCCGTCAGCTGCCATTGGGTGACACCTCATGCTGCTCTCTGATTGGCTGACGGCCATTTCCTGACACCGTCACACCCGCCTGCTCTCAGGCAGCCCCTGGGATTGGCTGGCAGGACTGGCCACGCGTCCCGGTGTCCCCAGGGCCACGGCACAAAGGAAGCCCCTGGCATTGCCCACAGGGAGGCTGCCACTTCCCACAGCCTCCTTGCCCACCTCTTTTCATCCGGCACTGGGATTGGCTGGCAGCCATTTCTTCACCCCTTCATACCCACGTCTTCTCAGGCAGCCCTGGGATTGGCTGCCCACCGCCTTTGGGCCAGGAAGGGCTCACATGTACATATATGGACATTTATCTAAAAGATATCTGTTTATGAATAAGTTTGCAAATACATCTAAACACGTATAGGTCTAAACAGATATTTATTTAGAGATAGTTGCACTATATATATGTATACAGAACCGGCCTAGAAATCAACACAGTCGCCATCACCCTTCTCATCTCAAAATCCCACCAGCCACGGGCTATCGAAGCAGCAATCAAATATTTCCTAGTCCAAGCAACCACCTCGACACTAATCCTTTTCTCAAGTCTAACCAGTGCTTGATGCACAGGACAGTGAGACAGCACCCAGCTAAGTCACCCAATATCCTGCCCCCTACTAACATCAGCCATTGCAGTAAAACTAGCCCTAGTTCCAATCCACTTCTGATTCCCACAAGTCCTTCAAGGATCATCCCTAACTACTGCCCTACTACTATCAGCAATAATGAAATCCCCTCCAGTCACCATTCTCTTCCTAACATCCCACTCACTCAGCCCGACACTCCTAACCAGCATAGCTATTGCCTCTGCCGCCCTAGGGGGTTGGATAGGACTAAACCAAGCCCAAATTCCAAAAATCCTAGCCTTCTCATCCATCTCACACTTGGGCTGAATCGCCATCATCATCATCATCTACAACCCCAGCCTTACACTACTTACCTTCTACCTGTACTCGCTAATAACCACCGCCGTATTTCTCACCTTCAACACAACCAAAACCTTAAAACTAGCAACAATCATAACCACATGGACAAAGACCCCGATGCTAAACGCAGCCCTACTAATAACCCTACTCTCCCTAGCAGGCCTTCCACCACTAACAGGCTTCTTGCCCAAATGACTCATCACCCAGGAACTAACTAAACAAGAAATGACAACAGCAGCCACTACCATCACTAGACTGTCACTACTAGGACTATTCTTTTACCTCCGCCATGCGTATTACTCAACAATCACACTCCCACCAAACTCCACAAACCACATAAAACAGTGGCACGTCAGCAAATCAACAAGCACCCCGATCGCCATCCTCACCTCCCTATCGGCCCTACTACTACCGATCTCCCCCATAATTTTGACCATCATTTAGAAACTTAGCATAGCCAAAACCAAAGGCCTTGAAAGCCTTAAACAAGAGTTAAACCCTCTTATTTCTGCTAAGACCCGCAGGACACTAACCTGCATCTCCTGAATGCAACGCAGACACTTTAATTAAGCTAGGGCCTTGGTCTAGACAGGTGGGCCTTGGTCCCACAAAATTCTAGTTAACAGCTAGATGCCCAAACGGACAGGTGGAATCCAGTCCTATTCCAGCACCTATTCTGATTCTTGTGGATGTATATATATGTATTCATGTATAGATTCATATACACATGTAAACATTTATGAAGGTAGAGAAAGTAAATATATGTAGCCATAAACACATAGGTATGAAATGGATAAGACATTTTTTGGAATAAGAGCTAGTGGAGTGAGCAATTAACGTTCAAATGTGAATAGAAACAAAAGGAGAAGGCCAGGTCGGGGTCCCCCACTTTACCAGGCTGCAGAACAAGCCCTGGCAGGGCGGGGCTGGGGGGCACTTTGGGAGGGCAGAGGGGTGCCCGAAAAGTGGTGGGGCGTGGGCAAGCTGGAACATGCCCAAGGGCTACGGCCCGCGTCTAGGAGGCCTCCAAGGGGCCCCCACAGCAAATCCTGTCACCTGCAAAGAAGAGCCCAGTGCTGTGAGCAAGAGTGGGAATCCCCCCCAGCCCAGCCCAGCCCAGCCCAGCCCAGCCCAGCCCTGCAGGGCGGCCATGCAGGCTTACTGGGGCAGGCTCTGGGCTTTGGCCAGTGCTGCAAGACACAGGCCATGCTCTCCGCGAAAATGGAAAACCAGGACAAAATGCCAGCTTCAGAAGACCACGTGCATGGGGACAAAGAGGAAAAGACCCCAAGGGAATCCCCCAGAAGAACCACATGAATGAGAAAAAGCAGCCAATGGGCCCGTGAACTGCACATTGCACTTTGAGGTGTCACACTAAGAACATTAATGGTGGAGGTGAGATCCCTTCCCCCATGGTTGGGGGGATCTCACAGCTCCCTGTGGGGTGCAGGCTGGTGCTACATGTTTTGCCTCGTCCTTAGCTTGATGACCTGATTGAATGTTGCAAAAAACTCCAGATGACTGAGTGAGGGGAGACGTCAGGAGTGGGCTGGGACTTGTCCAGGTCCACCTGAGCCACACCAGCCAAACCCAGTTCCCTGTGTGTATGTCATGTGAAAGGACAGGGAAGCAGGGGGTGGTGGTTGATGGAAATGCATTGAATCCTGCAGGCCTTGAGCAGGATGCAAACGGTTTGTAGAAAGGGGTGGAGATTGTCCTGGGTCTGGCTGGCATGGAGTTCATTTTCTTGACAGCAGCACGTATGGTGCTGTGCTGTGCGCTGGTGGCTAAAACAGTGCTGATAACACGGTGACGTTGTGGCTATTGCTGATCAGTGCTGGCGTAATGTCAAGGCCTTCTCTGTGTCTCATTGCGTCCCCACAGCGAGGAGGCAGGGGGTGGGCAAGAGGCTGGGAGGGGACAAGGTCAGGGCAGCCCACCCGAACTGACCAAAGAGATAGTTCATGCCATCTGGCATCTTGTTAAGAAATACAGCTGGGAGGGGAGTTTCTCCAAAGGAGCCATTGCTCGGAGACTGGCTGGGCATCGGTCTGCTGGGGTGAGTGAGTGCTTCTCCATCCCTTCTTTCCTTTTCTCTTGTTCCCTCCACTTCTTCAACTGTGTTTATCGTCACCCATGAGTTTTGCTCTCGCTGTTGCCCTTCCAGTTGTCTCCCCCATCCTGCTGGGAGGGAGGCAGTGAGTGCCTGGGTGGGGGTTTAGCTGCCGTCTGGGGTCACTGCACCACACGAGCACATAGCACCTAGGTTGGCGTGTGCTTGTGAGGTCACTGCTGCCTGAGTAGCTGATAGGCCAAGAAGAGGCTCATGGCTTGTGTAGGAGCTTGTGAGGTCACTCTTGGCAGAGTAGCTGATAGGCCCGGACCAGGTGCAAGGCTTGTAGAGGAGCTTGTGAGGTCACTGGAGACTGAATACCTCAACAAGGAGTACATGGCAAACAGGGGGAGATGTGCTTGTGAGGTCACTCTTGGCAGAGTAGCTGATAGGCCCAGAGCAGGCCCCTGGACTCTGTAGGTTCTTGTGAGGTCATTGCTTCCTGAAGAGCTGACAGGGCAAGAGCAGGAACATGGTTTGTGGGGGTGGTTGTGAGGTCACCGGTTCCCGAGTAGCTGATAGGCCAGGTGAAGGCGCAAAGCTTGTGTAGGGGTTTGTGAGATCATTGGTGCCTGAATACTTCACAAGCCAGGAGAAGGCCCATGGGTTGTGCAGGTTCTTATGAGGTCACTCAGGCCTGAGGAGCTAATAGGCCAGGAGCAGGCTTATGGATTGTGTAGGTGCTTGTGAGGCTGCTGGTGCCTGAGTGGATGATGGGCCAGGAGCTGGCACATGGCTTGTGAATGTCCTTGTGATGTCAGTAGTGCCTGCAGAGCTGATAAGCCAGGAACAGGTCCATGGCAGGTGGAGATGCTGTGACATCACGTGTAGCTGCGTGGCGGATAGGCCAGCAGTATGCACATGGCTTGTGTACGAGCCTGTGATTTCCCTGCTGCTGGAATAGCTTTTAGGCCAAGAGCAGGCATGTGGCTTGTGTGGGTGCTTCTGATGTCATGCAGATCATATGGAGCCCCTACCCAAATGTGGCTTTTTGGAAGAAGCATCATCATCAGGAGCCCATGCACCACAGGCAGAGGTGTGACAGTGTAAGCCATGAGCACAGAGCAGTGGCAGCAGGAGGGGGTGAGGTCACGTCACCGATGGCACCCGTGGCCGTGGGGCTGGGTGCAGAGCGGCCGTGTGCATGAGAGGGGCACGACGGGGGACGGGAGCTGCCTGGCCCCGTGGCTGCCAGGCCGAAGGAGCAGCCCCTGCAGCCCTGGCTGGAGCAGTGGGGCTGGGGGTGGCTCGGGGGCACGGCAGGGATGTGCCTGGGCACGGTGCCAGGAGGAAACCACAGACTTCCTGCACGGGCGCTGCCAGGGGAGCGCGGCGAGCGCTGCGAGGCCACGTGGGCTGTGGTTTGTGCACCTGCAGGCTCCAGGTCCCGATCCACCCGCGGGGAATAACGGCACCGCAGTGACACGCTGAGAGCCAGGGACATGTCTGAGCCTCGGGGCTGCGTGTCTGCTGCCAGGGCAGGGCCATGTCCCAGCTCCGGCTCCTGCGAGGGACCCACCGTGGGTCTCTCCAGGGAGGGAGGCGTGAGCCAGCACTGCTGGCATGGAGCTCTTCCCCTGGCCAAGGCTTTTTCCCAGCTGCTGCTGCCAGCACAGCAGGGGCTGTGGCAGGGGAAGGGGCTGTTCCCTTCCCATCCTGACACAGGTCGCGCGGCAGTCCCAGCCCTGTGCTTCCCATGTCTCGGGGGCATCGGGACACTCACGCCTTGGGCTCTTGGATGAGCCCAGTGCAGGAGATGCTCAGTGCTCCCTGTCCCCACAGCAGGCTGCAAGGGGTGACAGACTCCTTTCCCCTCCACGCTCAGCTCGTCCTGTGACGATCCCCCACCGCAGTGACCCTGACGCCCGCAGTGGGACAGAGATGTCCCTCATATATGGTCATGAACGGCGCTGGAGAAGTTCATTGGAGGACTGGTCTGTGTCGGAGGGGAGATAGCTGCCGCTCATGTCTAAAAAGGTGCTGCTGCTTCGCTTGGCTCCTCCTGCAGCTGGGTCGGCATCTGCAGAGATATATCAGCCTGCCATCGTCGTTGTCCCCGTGAGTTGCCCGGAGCCGTGGCAGGGAGCGGGGCGCAGCAGGGCTGTGCCAGCGGGGCAGCAGGCTCAGGATGGGGATGGAGGGACTCCTGTCCCCTCGGGTGCTGTGCCTGCTCCTCTGGGTGCAGCTGTGCAGGGGTAAGTGCTGGCTCCCTTGTCTCACCGCCCAGGGCCAGTGGGTAGCGGCGGGGTATCAGGATCCCTTTGGGGCTGGGGTTGCTTTCCCGGCAACACTGGGACAAGGGTCAGAAGGTGCTCACGTCCATGGACCTTCTGCCTTTCCCTGTGCCTCTCTGTGTTTAAGGCAGCCCATGCCTGGCTGCATTTAGAGACATCCCCCATCCTGGGGTACCCTTTTGGGCTCCTTGTTCCCCCGGGCTGTGCCCCTGGGGCCAGCAGTGGCCCAGGGGGTGACGGCAGCACTCAGGGATCCCCAGGGCACAGCCAATCTGCGGGGTGCCCCGCAAGGTTTGTGTGCTGCTCCCTGCCCCCGGGTGCAGGGGAGCCCTGACTCCAGGAAGGCAGTTTGTGTCCCCCAGAGAGAAGGGGAGCGGGCTGTCTGCACTCGCAGGCTGCAGAAAATTTTCCTTCCTGGGGGCCCCGGCCAAGCACAGGGGCTGGGCTGATGCCAGGGGCGAGGAGGGGACGTGGGTTGGGGGGATCCTTGGGATTGTGTCGGTGCTCCCTGAGGACACAGAAAGCCCTGGGGGTGGTGTGGGTTTGGGTGGTGCCAGGGAAGGTGGTGCCGGGGAAGCTGTGGGCGTGGGGGCATGGGGCTGTGCAGGGTGTGCTTGACTGGGGAGGAGACGGTGCCCTGTGCAGGGCCTGGGGGCACGGTGTGTGGGTGGGCACGGGCAGGGGCCATTGGCGTGGGAAGAGGTGCCAAGGGCTGTGGGGTGGTGAATAGCCCATCAGGGCTGGAGTTGGGCACCCCAGCCCTGCACAGACCGTGGGGACAGGAGGGACCCCAAAACTGCTGCAGGGACAGCCTGGAGGGGAAGGGGCTCCCACCCCGGTGCCTGTGACTCGGCCTGGGCAGGGGTGACCCTTAGACCTGCAGTCTGGAGCTCGGCACTCTCCTGACCGGTCCCATGTTGCTGTTTGAAGGGGCTGCAGAGCTGAGGCTGGAGGATGGCGGTGGGCCCTGTGCTGGGCGAGTGGAGGTGAAACACCAGGGCCAGTGGGGAACCGTGTGTGATGACTACTGGGACATGAAGGATGCTGCAGTGGTTTGTAAGCAGCTGGGATGTGGGTTTGCTCTCAGACCTTATGACTACTTTGGGCCAGGATCTGGCCCCATTTGGATGGATGACGTTGATTGTCGTGGCAATGAGTCTGCCCTGTCTGACTGTACACACCCTGGATGGGGACAACACAGCTGTAATCACTATGAGGATGTTGGAGTGATGTGTTTAGGCAAGGGGCCAGCCTGTTCCCCACCTTTGGGTCCGGGACAGGGGAAGGGACCTGGCTGTGCCCTCAGGGAGCAACAAGTGGGCACCGGAGCAGGGCTGGGTGTGGCCGGTCACACTGCCAAGCTGGGACTGTCATTGCTGCTGTCCCTGGTCCCTGAGAAAAGAGCAATGGGAGC
Organism: Pelecanus crispus; assembly: GCF_030463565.1. Lineage (NCBI taxonomy): Eukaryota > Metazoa > Chordata > Aves > Pelecaniformes > Pelecanidae > Pelecanus > Pelecanus crispus. Next base: position 1,768,075 of record NC_134667.1, on the reverse strand, counting down.
CCACCCTGTGTGTCCAGCCACTGCCAGGCCCCAAGGTGGCTCAGCCCACCCTCAGTGGGGGCCTGGGGCTGGGAGATTAATCCCTCTCCCTGCCCCGGGATGGCTGCTGGTTCCCATCTTTCTCCTCCCATTCAGCCAGGACCTGTCTGGCATTGCTGAGGGCCAGGTCCCCCCATGCCAGAGGCACCGGGAGCTGCTCACGTGGCCACCCACAGCCCCAGGGAAGGGCATGAGATGGCAAGGGACTTTTGTGTTGTGCCTGCTGGCAGAGAGGAGTCCCTCAGCCTGAGCAAAGGGATGTTCAGAGGGGAGGAGCGCTGGCCTTGGGCAGAGGAGCAGGGTGGCCCGTGGCACCTCATTCCTCTCCCAGGGTCCCCCCATGAGTTCCAGCCCATGGGGATACGGCCCCAGGCAGGCAGGGCCAAGCTGCTGCCCAGCCTTTCCTGCCTGCCCCAGCCCGCGGCTGCCCTGTGCCACAGGGGCTTTGCCAGCACTTGCACTGTCCTCAGTGCCTGTGCTTGCACCGGGAGCTCGTGTCAGCCCAGGGCTGCTCCTCTGCCCGCTCTCCTGCCCTCTGCCTGGCCCTTGGTGGGGATGTGCGTGCCTGGCACTGCACTCTGGCCCTGGCTGAGGACCCCCTCCCTGGGCAGGTGCCAGAGTGGGGGGCTGGCACAGACAGCGGCTGCGGATACAGCCGTGCCATACCTCTAGCCTGTCCCATGTCCCACCTAACAGCCTGAGACGGCCTGGAAAGAAAGGCTGTGTTTCTGGCAGCTCCAAGGGGCTCCTCATCCTGGCCCTGAGCTCAGTGCACAGATGAGGCTGCAGCAGCCAGCAGGGCCTGGGCCAGTCCCCCTGGGCCCCAAGTGCTCTGGGTACTGCAGTGCCTGTGGCTGGTGCCAGGAAGCCCAGGGTCTCCAGGACAGCAGCAGTGTGCCTGAGCAATGCCTACGGCTGGGGCTTTGGGACAGCAGTAAACCCACAAGTGCTGTGATGATGCCTGAGGAGCGGCAGGGGGGCCCTGGTGTGTTTGTGCCATTGGCACCCACTGGCAGCGGTGGGGTGGTTGCGGTCTCTCTGCCTGTGGCCACCTTGCAGAGCAGCTGGGATGTAGGCACGTAACTGCCAGAGGGCTCTGGGAGAGCTTGAGGGGTCTTTGGTTGCTCCAGGATTTGTCCGGCTGGTCGGAGGGGACAGCCCCTGCTCGGGACGTGTGGAGGTCCATAACCGGAAAACTGTCTGTGACTCCGACTTTGGTCCCAAAGCTGCCGAGGTGGTCTGCAGGGAGCTCCAGTGTGGCGTACCCCTGTCCGTGCCTGGGGCAGCTCGCTTTGGAGAAGGTGTGGGTCCCATGTGGGACAGAGAGCTGCAGTGTGCCGGGAATGAATCCTTTCTCATCTCATGCCCCAGGGGATCCCCCAGGGACCAGCCTTGCACCCATGCAAATGCTGTCGGTGTCACCTGCACACGTAAGGACTCAGGGTGGGGTGTTACATATCCGGGGGTGTGCTGGGGACAGGGGAGCAGGGCAGGGACCGTGCCGTGCTGGGTGCGCACTCTCTCATCGTTCCCTGTCCCCAGAGTACACAGGGTTCCGGCTGGTGAACGGCAGCACGGCGTGTGAGGGGAGAGTGGAGGTGCAGGTGCTGGGCACCTGGGGCACCCTCTGTGCCTCCCGCTGGGATCTCTTGGACGCCCACGTTCTCTGTCGTCACCTCGACTGCGGGTTTGCTGAGTCCATTCCCAGAGGAGGGCATTTTGGGAGTGGAACCGGACCTGTGTGGAGAGACTCATTCCACTGTGAGGGGACTGAAGCCCACCTGGGACAGTGCCCAGTGACTGCCCTGGGGGCCTCACCGTGCTCCCCCGAGAACCACGCTGCTGTCATTTGCTCAGGTGGGTGCTGGGAAAAGGTGCCATGGCCACCCAAAGCAGGGGAGCCCGTGGCAGCACCAGCTGCATTTGTCCCTTGAGAAACCCTGCCTGCACCAGGAGCAACCTGGAGGGCTTTGCCTGCTCTCACCGACGGCTCTGATGTGGGAGAGCTGAAGAGTGAACGAGGTCAGGCATCTCTGCCCCCCAGGGCAGCGGCTCAGGCCCTGCGGCCAGCGCCAGGCGCGGGGTCCTCTGCTCTGCTGCTGCAGGACAGGCCCAGGATAGGGCTGTGGGGCTCAGCTCCATCCCTCTGGCTGCAGACAGCCCTGTCCCAGCCCCACAGAGACCCCCCCAGAGCCCAATCCCACGCCCGTGGGGGCTGCCCAGGTGCCCCCAGCAGCAGACCTGGGGGGTGAGGTGCAGAGCAGGGCTGGGCTTCTGGTCTTCTGGTGCTTCCGGTCAGCACAAGACCCAACCTTGTGCTGTTTGCTCAGAAAGGCCCCCCGTGCTCTGCTCCCTGCCAGGGACACAGGCGCCCAGACCCCAAACCCAGGGATGCAGAGGGGCCCAGACGTGCGGGCTCTGCCTGCTGTCTCAGCAGCGCCGGTGTCAGCGCTGAGGTTGGGCAAGGCTTGGCCAGCACTGCCTGTGCCCGGGTCCCTGCACCGGCTGCTGCTCCCTCCTGCGGGAGCTGCCCCATCGGCCTCAGCAGAGACGTGTTGGGTGGCTCTGCCCCACCAAGAGCAAAGACAGCGTCTTGCTCAGGGCCTGGGAAAGCAATCCTGTGGAAACGTGCTCCTGAAGCTGAGCGCAGAGGGCTGGGGCAGGTGGGTGAGCTGCAGGGTGCTGTGCGGGTTGCAGAGCCTGGGGAGGTGCTGCACGTTTGTGGGCTCTGTGGTGCTGCTGAGGGCTGGGGCACAGCTGCTGTCCCCAGGCCCCGCTGGCTCCACGGCCCTGCGGCTGGTGGGTGGAGGGAACCGGTGCGATGGACGAGTGGAGATCATGGGCTGGTGATGTATTAGGAAGAAACAGGGAAACAGCTGTGAAAAGCTTCACAGGAATTAGGGTGTGTACCAATGGCTCTGCACCAATGCACGCAGCCTGGGTAACAGAGAGGAGGAGCTAAGCACCACTGTGCAGCTAGAAACCTTATGGCTGGTGTTCCCTCCAGGCCACCTGAGCACGAGGAGCCTTTTGAGGAAGCGTTCCTACTTCAGCAGCAGGAAGCATCCCACTGGGAGGCTGAGATCCTACTGGGGGACTTCAGTCCCCCTGCGTCTGCTGGAAAAGCAGCACAGCGAGCTGTAAGCAGTCCAGGAGACTCTTGGAGTGCGTCGAGCATAATTTCTTAATGCAGGTGATAGAGAGCCCAGCCAGAGGGGAAGCATTACGAGACCTGTTGCTTGCAGGCATGGAAGAAGTAAATAGAGAGGTCAAGGCTGGTTGCAGCGTGGGCTGCAGTGATCATGCCCTGGTGGAATTCTGGATCCTGAGGGATATGGCGATATGGGCCAGGTAAAGAGTAGGTTCAGGACCCTGAATTTCAGGTGAGTAAAGTTTGAGTGGTTTAAGGAATTAGTGGATGGGACGCACTGGGACACTGCCCTCAGGGCTAAAGGAGCTGAAGAGAGCTGGCAGCTCTGTCAGAACATTTTTCTTAGCGTGCAAGAGCTCTTGATTGCCATGTGCAAGACATTGTGCAAGGAATGCAGGAGGCCCGCATGGCTCAGTAAGGACCTCCTGGTCCAAGTGCAGCGTCAGAAGGAAATGCAGAGGCAGTGGCAGCAGGGCCCTGTGTCGTGGGAAGAATATAGGGATGCTGCCTGGATGTGTAGGCATGGAATCAGGAAAGCTAAGGAAGAGCTGTGGCTGAATTTGGCAAAAGATGTAAAGAATAATAGAAGGGCTTTTACAGTTGTGTTGGCCAGAAAAAGAAGATTAAAGTAAATGTACCCACCGTGATGAATTCCCCTCTCACTATTAAATTCACCTCTAAAAAGAGAGATTTGTTAAAGGGTGGTTGACTCTTGTCAGCCACAACATCCAGTTGTTAATCCCATGTAGATGTTTTCTCCATGGTGCTTGGCAGGACATTAAAGACAGGCAGCAGAGAGAGACCTTTCCCATTTAGTCTTGGCACAGGTAGACTAAAAGACCCTTTCTTCTTCCATTTCTTAACCCATGTCCTTTTTATGAACATTTGCACCCACATCAGCTCTTGTAGGGGTTTTCCTAAATGCTCCTCATTTATCCTCATCACATTTGAAAGCAATTATGAGCAAGTTGCTAACACCAAGGCCACCCAGGGGCATCCCGCGGAAAACGTCCCCCCTGTCAATGCCCCCCGGCCATGGCTGACCCCAAGTACGCTGACCTGCCTGGCATCGCGAGTGTGGGGCTGAAGCGGGGAGCAGGCAGGGCCAGGGTGTCCAGAGGGGGAGCGGGGGGAGCGGGTACATGGGTGGCTGAGGGGGTTGGAGGGGTGTGGGAGAAGGGAAGGGGATGGGCGTGTCTGTGGGGGAAGTGAGGGCATGAGGGGTGTTTGTGGGGGGAGCTGAGGGGCTCCAGGGTGTGTGTGGGAGAGCTGAGGTAATCAGTGGTGTCTGGCTGGGAACTGAGGGGGTCGGGGGAGTCTGAGGGCAACCGAGGAGCTCGGGGGTGTCTGCTCATAAATGATCTGCCCAAGCCCCCACAGTCAGTGCCATCTCACAAGGCAGCTAAGAGGTGACCACAGAAAGAGTAAACGGACAAAAAGCAGGAATTATTCTCCAAGGATATCCCATTTTATCTGCTCTTAAATGAAACACTAAACATGGTGCCTAGACAGGCCTGCTTTGCTCCTCTTCTCTGCCAGCAGGAGAGCTTTCCCGGGGCTGCGATTCTGCTCTCTCAGTGACACTGGAGCTTTGGTGAGCGACCCTGGGCTGTGGAAGCCGGAGCTGGACCACGGGGCTTCTCCTTCAAGCCCCATTCCCCTGTGCTGTCCCTTGCAGCCCGGACCACAAGCATCCTTCTCCTGAGGGACAAAGCTCCCCTCCCCACTAGCAGCACAAGCTGTAGGAAGCTGCCTGGAAGAACGTTTGCAAGGGACACACACAAGTCAAGCAGCCACACACCTTCTTTGTTTTATTATTCTTCCTAAAGGAGGTTTTGAGCCTGCGGGTGGTCATTGTGGCTCGCCACCTTCTCGTGAACCTGTACTCGGTACATAGCGGTGTACAGTCAGAGCCGTCGTAGGGAGCACAGCAGCCACCTCCCTCCGACCGGTCACCTGGCATTCACTGGTGTCAGTAAAAAAGGATTTGCTCGCATTTTGTTTTCTTCTCGTTCGTGCGCAGGTACTGGAAAGAAGGCAGCAGAAGTACACCCTAGCTAAAACCCCTTGTATTGCTGGCAGTAACGGTGCCTCTTGGCTGGGAGCATGAGAAGTACCCCTTTTCACGCTCTTGACCCTTTATATACAGTTTTGAGACTACTCACATACTCATTTTTGCAATGTACATAACCTATATGCTTTGGCCATGACATCCGTTGTTACCATACGCTTTTGAGGATTTGTTCACATCAACCCCCATGCAAGCATGCTTAATGCATATTTATAAGCTGAGTTTGCACTATTTTGTTGCAACTTTGGCACTTTCAGCTGGTTTGGTCTGGTTTCTCCTAACAACAAACCCTCTTATGCAAGTGCGGTCATTGTTGGTCAAGTTCCATTGCGCCTGTGTGAAAACGGGCAACAATTTACACAGGATGGTGCACACACCCTCCTGCCTGCAAATCGGGCAAGAACCAGGTCTGAGGCAGAGCCATCGTGGGGCACGCACAGGCAGAAGGGAAAGCAGCAGCGACCTCCCTCCGGCCCATCAGCTGACATTCACTATTGACACAGTCGCGCACTTGTCCTACAATCACAGATGTCTGTCTTCTCTTTCTGGTTTTATTTCAAAAGAACCGGGACGTCACTGGGCGGCTCCCAAAGGCAGCCGCCAGCTTCGGTGGCAGGACCCAGTTAAGGATGTCCCTGTTCAGCAGGACCAGGATGAGGACGACGATCTGCAGGAAGACGAGGAACAGAAGAAATCTCCTGTGGGACAGGAGAGGGGTCAGGCAGAACAGGGGGCAAATGTGTCTCAGCTCTTTCCAACCACCCTCTTCGCACAGCACCGTGGCACCTTGAACCGTGCTGGGCACAACACTCCCCGCTCAGGACTGGGGTGAGGGGCCCGGCTACCTCTCTCGGCTCTGCTGTATGTCTCCCCGGTGGGCCCCAAAATCCCCCCCTATGCGCCCCCCAAGCTACGAAGAAAAGAAATACTGAACCATTTCATCCCAGAGAAGTCCAAAGCTGCCTAGTGCCCTTGGACCACTGGCACGGACATGCCAGTGCCTATGGAAGAGCCCCGGCACCCTGACTCCCCCGGGCCACTCACCTCAGCCAAGAAGTGATGTTATGCCTCCTTGACGCCAGCTGCTCCTCCTAGAGGCCAAGGCACAGCAGGGACATGTGTTGGGGTGTGCGAGGCGGCGAGGTTTGGGGGCTCAGCCCCCTCCCTTGTTCGTGCTGAGATCAGTGCCCCCATGTCCCCCGGGCACAGTGCAGACCCTTCCCTCCCCAAGGCCCACAGCGGGGTTGTCTGTCCTACCAGCCGCACAGCCACCATCTCCTGCAGCAGCGACTCGCCTGTCTTGTCCGCCTGCGCCGCCTTCCCCCTGCTACGGACACCATGGGGTTCTGGGCTGTGAGAAGAGACCTCGGCCGGCATGGTGGCCCCCTGGGTGGCCAACAGGGAGCCAGGGTGCTGCCCAGGCTCTGCCGGGGCTGGCACCAGGCACCGCGGCATCCCAGCACTGCACAGACCCACCCCCTGCCCCTGTCCCGCCCCAGGCCTGGGGGGCATGGAGGAGAGCCTGGGAGCTGCTCAGAGTGGTGCAGAGCTGCTTGCAGGAGTCCCGAGTGGCACAGAGGGGTTTTGAGCTGCTTAGGAGAAGACAAAGGGCTCTGCAGAGCAGGCTGGAGCAGCGGACAGGAGCCACAAAGATGTCTGCAAGTGGCAGAGCTCTGCCCAAAGCTGCTGAGCATCCCCCACCCCGCTGCCCCAGGTTTCAGTCGGGGCCCCGTCACCACTCACAAAGCTGTTGGCTCTCGGAGGCATTCCTGTCTCTCCAGGAGGTGCTGGAGCTTGTTCCTGAGCAGCTGGAGAAGCAAAGGGCCCGGTCAGGAGTCCATGCCATGTCTGCTCTGAGGGGGCTTCCCCCCACAAACCTGTGGAGCCCCCGTCCCTCCAGTCCCCAGTACCTTCTTGACCTCAGCCTGCTCCTGAACAGCTTGTGCCAGCTCTGACCACTGCTCCCCCTGCAAAGCAAGCGGGACACATTGCAGGGAGCCATGGTGGGAAAGGGCATCCCCACTCAGTCCCCAGGGCACTGGGAGGTCAGGCCAGGGCCAGGGCGGCAGGCACACGGGTGTCCTGGGGCCAGCACCATTGCTCAGCAGCTCTGGCCACTCCCCGAGGCACTTCTGGGTGCGGGTCACAGACCTTGATCAGCTCCCGCACTTTTGTGCCTCCCTCTGCCTTTCCCTGACAGAGGTGTGCCTGAGAGAGAAGGGGGAATGGGAACGGCTCCAGGAGGGGCAGGGGTTGGAGGAGGACCCCCATGACGCTGGCCAGGGCACAACGCCAGACTCCCCATCACCTCCCCTCCAGCCCATGCCTGGGTTCCTGTCACACCCGGCGTCCCCGTACAGCCAAGTGAGGGTCACTCATCGCACCCCCTTCCCCAAAGCCATAGTGCTGTGCCTGCTGTGCCTGCTGTGCCTGCAGACCCATCAGGGTCCCCTCTGCAGCACAGCCACAGCCAAGAGCCTGGGGGATGTCCAGAGGCCCAATCCCTCCATCATGGATGCCATATCCCGGAGTAAATATCCTCCGCAGCCACACCACTGCCCGTGGCTGCTGGGCTGCACGGACCCAGCACTGGCACCCCCCTCCCGGACCCTGTCGGAACGGGCCTCCTTTTCCCCTGTACCTTCAGCACCTCTTCCAGGCTTGCAGCTGCCTCCTCCTTTGCCAGCTGAACGTGCTCCTGTGGGAGAGGAGGGGAAGAGGAGCAGCCATCAGGGCACTGGGACGCTCCCACGAGTGCACTCATGGCTCCCTTCGGGCACTGCCTTTGCCCTCACGTCCCCTCTCCTTCCCAGCCCTGCAGGCACTGCAGGCAGCCAGAGCAACCCCCAGGCCCAACTCTGGACACGGTCTACAGCTGGACATGGGGCTGAGCAAGTGGCTCTAGGTGACCCTGCTTGAGCAGGGGCATTGCACAAGAGCAGATGATCTCCAGAGGTCCCTTCCAGCCTCAACCAGTCTGTGATTCTGTGAACTCACCTTTGCCTGGGCCACCAGCCCCTCCAGCTGCTGGAGCTCCCGGTGGTTGTTCTCAAAACACCGCACCACAAGACGGTTCTGGGAAGAGGAGCCGGACACAGGCACTGAGCCCCTGACACAGCCCCAGGAGCCGCAGCTGGGGGACGTGGGCAGAGGAGGGGACACTGACCTCCATGCTGAGCTCCTCCATGGTTTGCCGCAGCTCCTGCTGCTGCTTGCCCTGCAGGGGGAAAGGAGGGCTCAGGGGCTCAGGTCTCGCAGCCCCAGCCCCCAGGCACAAGGGGAACACTCCACACCTACCAGACACTGCAGCAGCTCCTTGTGCCTTTGTGAGTCACCAGAACACTGCAGCAGGCGCTCCCGGAGCATGCGGAGGTCTTGCTTCAGCACCTCTGCCTGCATGGCTGCACCTGCGCGTCGGGAGCCAGCAGGGTGTGAGGGGCACGGCCGTGGGAACTATCAGGCATGCACACTCACAGGGACGTTGCCCTGCCCTGACTCACAATCGCACGTGGACACGCGGGTGCGCTCAGGAGAACGCAGCCCTGCACGGCTGTGCACAGGCACGCCACCCTGCTCGCCTGTAGCTGTGCCCAGCACTGCAGGCACTGGCACAGGTACAGCCGTACGCCCACGGGCACAGCCACACAGCGCCTTGTGCTGCCCAAGCACAGGTGCACCCGTGCTCTCTCATGCAAAGGCCACACACATGCACCGTCAGGAATGGCCAGGGCTGGCATGGGAGCCTCCCCCAGAGAGGGGCTCCGTCAGCTGCCTGCACTCACGCACCTGCGTCCCACTCAGCCAGCGGTCCTGTGCTCGTGCACGCACTGGTTCCATGCGCGGCTTGGCCTGCACCAGCTGGGTGCTGAGCTTCTGGCCAGGTGTGGTGCGGGGCTGAGGAGAGAAGGAGTTTCTCCTGCCCTGCTTTGCCGGGCACCCGCGCGGCCCCTCTGCACAGTGGACGCCAGAGAGGTCGTTGGCGAGTACTCTCCATACTCCTGCCCAGCAGCACCCAGGTTCTCCTCCAGATGCTCCCCCGCCTCTGGGAGCAGCACCCTTTGTACCCTCCAGGGCGCCCGTGTCACAAGCCCACAGTGACATCACGGTGACACGGCCACCACTGCCCACTGTGACACGACAATCACCTCCCCGGGGCTGGTGCCAAGAGCTGACGTGGGAAACAGGGCATCACTCTCAGCACCCACTCTCAGCGCACAGCCGGAGCAACCACGGTCACCGCGTGTCGGCCTCTCCCCGCGGGGTTTGCCTATCCCGCGGAAGTCCAGCTGCGGCAGCTCCCCACACCAGGTCCACGCGGGAGCCGGGCTGCACATGGACTCCCAGCAGGCACACGCAGACACTCACAGAGAGGCGCGTGCAGCACGGGTGTGCACGGACGCACACACCGCTTGGGCTCCAAGACAGGGCTGAAACACCCAGCCCCCACCAGGATCCAGCACCCAGCTCCGGGGGGGAAGTGCAGCCCAGGAAGGGGAACAAAAAGACTAGCCCTGTGCTCTAGTCTGTGCTTGCAGGCTGCCAAGAGGAGTGGAGTGTCTCTCCTGCTCAGAGAGCCGTGGCTGCTGGCACGCAGGGGAGCACCAGGAGGAAGGGGTGGGGGCACCCGGCAGGCAGGCAGTGACTGAGGGGATCAGGGCTGTCTGGGGGGAGGCAGAGACATCTGTGAGGCTGATGCCTTTAACAACGCCCAGTGAGCAGCATTGCTGCGGAAAGCCGCCTGCCACGCAGGAGCATGGAGCGTGCCGAGCTTGAGCCTCTGGATATGAGGCAGGGTGTGAAATTCACTGTCTGTCATCGCAGCACCTCTCTTTCGCTCAACCTAGTTTTCGCTTCCTAGTTCAGCTAGAGAGGGAATTACGTGTGCGCATACAGAAACCATTCCAAGTACATGTGCAGGTCCAGATACCGTTAGCAATGCAGATACAGTTACGGGTACAATTACGGGTACAGGCACAGATACCATTAGAGACGCAGATACTGGCACCATCAAATACACTGCTGCCAGCATCATCACAGAGACCAATATCATTACAGGCACAGACTCACACTGAATTGCCAATGCAACTGCAGGGACAGGCACAAACCAGACACAATTCCAGATACAGGTGCAATTGCACATACAATTGAGGATACAAGTGCAGTCACTGATCCAAGTGCACTTTCGATTACACCAAAAGCAGCAGATACAGCAAGTGACACCATTACTGACTGAGGGCCCGTGACAGACAGAGGAACCATCAGACACCTCTGCACCGCAAGTTCCCATTGCAGATGCTATTGATGATGCATAGAGTGTTGTGGATGCCAGAGCAGATGCAGATGCCATTACAGACAGAGACAGCATTGCAAATGGCATGGCAGATCAAATACCATTGCAGAACCCATTGCACAGACCTTTGCAGATGCACAGATGCCACAGCTGCAGACACCAAAGCCAATAGCGCTGCAGATGCAGACGCCATGCCAGATGCAGATTCTGCTGCAGCTGCAGATAGCACTGCAGAAACCACCGCAGAGACCATTGCTGATGCAAAGTCAGGTGCAGGTACACTAGGAGATGCAGAGGCCACAGCAGACACTCAGAGCATTACAAATGCCTTTGCCGATGCAGAGGCCATCGCACATTGTGATCCCACGGCAGATAGCGATAGCATTACCCATACTGATGCAGATACAAGTGCCATGATAGATGCCATCACCAATACCATTACAGATCCTGATCCCACTACAGATCGAGACAGCAATAGCGTTACAGTGACACACATGTACCGAGACCAATAATGGTACGTGGCGTTAGGGATATCATTGCAGGTAGAGGCAGAATTACTCGTGCACGTACAGAAACCAAATACACCATTTGCCATGGAGTGATCCAGACGGCACTGGAACAGGGTGAAGCTCCAGAACATCTGCAGTACATTGATGACATCATTGTGTGGGGCAATACAGCAGAAGAAGTTGTTGAGAAGGGAAGGAAAATAGTCCAAATCCTTCTGAAGACCGGTTTTGCCATAAAACAGAGTAAGGTCAAGGGACCTGCACAGGAGATGCAATTTTTAGGAATAAAATGGCAAGATGGACGTCGTCAGCTCCCAATGGATGTGATCAACAAAATAACAGCTCTGTCCCCACCAGCTAGCAAGAAGGAAACACAATCATAGAATCATAGAATTGTTTAGGTTGGAAAAGACCTTTAAGATCATCCAGTCCAACCATTCACCTAACATTACCAAGTCTACACTAAACCAACCAAGGGTAGACTAGACTAAACCATGTCCCCAAGTGCCACATCTGCCCGTTTTTGAACGCTTCCAGGGATGGTGACTGCACCACCTCTCTGGGCAGCCTGTTCCAATGCTTGACCACCCTTTCCGTGAAGAAATTTTTCCTAATATCCAACCTAAACCTCCCCTGGTGCAGCTTGAGCCCATTTCCTCTTGTCCTATTGCTAATTACGTGGGAGAAGAGACCAACACCCACCTCAATACACCCTCCTTTCAGGGAGCTGTAGAGAGCGATAAGGTCTGCCCTCAGCCTCCTCTTCTGCAGACAGAGTGCCGTCAGCCGCTCCGCATAAGGCCTGTGCTCCAGTCCCTTCACCAGCTTCGTTGCCCTTCTCTGGTGTCCTGGTTTCGGCTGGGTTAATTTTCTTCCTAGTAGCAGGCACAGTGCTGTGTTTTGGATTTAGTAGGAGAAGAATGTTGATAACACGCTGATGTCTTTAGTTGTTGCTGGGTACTGGTTATGCCAGTCAAGGACTTTTTCAGCTTCCCATGCTCTGCCGGGGGCACAAGAAACTGGGAGGGGGCACAGCCAGGACAGCTGACCCAAACTGCCCAAAGGGCTATTCCATACCATATGGCGTCATGCTCAGTACATAAACTGGGTGGGGGTTGGCCAACTGGGTACCAATCGGCAGGTGTTGAGCAATTGCATTGTGCATCACTTGCTTTGTATATTCTTATTATTATCATCATTATTGTCATTATTATATTGTTATCTTTATCATTAGTATTTTACTTTACTTCAATTATTAAACTGTTCTTATCTCAACCCAGGAGTGTTTCTCACTCTTACTCCTCCGATTCTCTCCCCCATCCCATCGGGGTAGGGGGAGTGAGCGAGCAGCTGCGTGGTGCTGAGCTGCTGGCTGGGGCTAAACCACGACAACTATAAATTGGAGAATGCTGCTGTCACCTCTTCTCTGTATAGAAACTGGGGGGAGTTGAGCAGGGGGCAGCGATTGCTGCTTAGGGACTGGCTGAGGATCGGGTCAGTGGGTGGTGAGCAATTGCATCATAGAATCATAGAATCATAGAATCATAGAACGCTTTGGGTTGGAAGGGACCTTTAGAGCTCACCCAGCCCAACCCCCCTGCAGGGAGCAGGGACAGCTTTAACCAGATCTGGTTGCTCACAGACCCGTCCAACCTGACCTTGAAGGTTTCCAGGGATGGGGCCTCCACCACCTCTCTGGGCAACCTGTTCCAGTGCCTCACCACCCTCAGTGTAAAAAATTTCTTCCTTATACCCAGTCTAAATCTATTCTTTTTTAGTTTAAATCCATTATTCCTTGTCCTGTCACAACAGGCCTTGCTAAAAAGATTCTCCCCATCCTTCCTGTAGGCCCCCTTTCAGTACTGGAAGGTCGCAATAAGGTCTCCTCGCAGCCTTCTCTTCTCCAGGCTGAACAACCCCAACTCTCTCAGCCTGGCCTCGTAGGAGAGGGGCTCCAGCCCTCGGATCATTTTGGTGGCCTCCTCTGGACCCGCTCCAGCAGGTCCATGTCCTTCTTGTGCTGAGGGCCCCAGAGCTGGACGCAGGGCTCCAGGTGAGGTCTCAGCAGAGCAGAGCAGAGGGGCAGAATCCCCTCCCTCGACCTGCTGGCCACGCTGCTTTTGATGCAGCCCAGGATTCGGTTGGCCTTCTGGGCTGCAAGCGCACATTGCTGGCTCATGTCCAGCTTTTCATCCCCCAGTAGCCCCAAGTCCTTCTCCGCAGGGCTGCTCTCCATCCCTCCATCCCCCAGCCTGCATTGATATTGGGGGTTGCCCCATCCCAGGTGCAGGACCTTGCACTTGGCCTTGTTGAACCTCATGAGGTTCACAGAGACCCACCTCTCCAGCTTCTCCAGGTCCCTTTGGATGACATCTCGTCCTTCTGGTGTGTCAACCGCACCACTCAGCTTGGTGTCGTCTGCAAACTTGCTGAGGGTGCACTCGATCCCACTGTCTGTGTCATGGATGAAGATATTAAACAGCACTGGTCCCAGTACGGACCCCTGAGGAACACCACCTGTCTCCATTTGGACATCGAGCCGTTGACCATTACCTTCTGGATGCAACCATGCAACCAATTCCTTATCCACCAAAGAGTGCACCCATCAAATCCATACCTCCCCAGTTTAGAGAGAAGGATGTTGTGGGGGACCGTGTTGAACGCTTTACAGAAATCCAAGTAGATGACATCCATTGCTTTTCCCTTGTCCACTGATGCAGCCACTCCTTCACAGAAAGCCCCGAGGTTGGTCAGGCAGGACTTGCCCTTGGTGAAGCCGTGCTGGCTCTCTTGAATCACCTCCCTGTCCTCCATGTGCTCGAGCATAGCTTCTAGGAGGATCTGCTCCATGATCTTCCCAGGCACAGAGGTGAGGCTGACAGGTCGGTAGTTCCCAGGGTCCTCCTTTCTTCCCTTTTTAAAAATGGGCACAACATTCCCCTTCTTCCAGTCCCCAGGGCCTTCACCTGAATGCCAGGACTTTTCAAATATCATGGATAGTGGCTTGGCAACTACAACAGCCATTTCCCTCAGGACTCTGGGATGCATCTCATCAGGTCCCATAGACTCATGTACATTGAGGTTCCTCAGGTGGTCTCGAACCTGATCTTCCCTTACAGTGTGGGAGGGGCTTTACCCCCCTGTTCCCCATCTTGCGGTCCATCTATTCGGGAGGTGTGAGGAGAGAGGTTGCCAGTGAAGACTGAGGCAAAGAAGTTGTTGAGTACCTCAGCCTTCTCCTCGTCTGTTGATCCTAGGTCACCATTCTTGTTCATTGCGGGGGGTGGGGTGGGTACGCTTTCTTTAATCTTCACAGCTGTGGACATGTTACATCCCTGGCTGCAGGGCAATGTGCAAGAATGTCCTGAAGGGATCTCCCAGAGCTGGCATGGTTGGTGCAGAGGAGAAGGACATGCTCTGGAGCAGGGATTTCCTGCTTCACTGTTAGAGGGACAAGGCATGACCGCTGCCTTCTGCTGGGGATGGCTGCAGGGGTGTGAAGCCGGGAGTACCCCCAGGGCTGTCCAGGGCTGTCCTGCCAAGCAGTTTTGCTGCGCCTCAGGGGGCTGTGTGCTGGGGCAGGGACTCTGCCGCCTGCCAGGGTCAGCACTCACCCTGCCCAGGGAGCTCGCAACAGCGCTGCGGGGAGAGGCTGTGGGTGGAAGGGGCGATCCCCAGGAGGGCAGGGTCTTTGCTGCTGAGAGGGTGCTGCGCGGGTCAGAGCTGTTCACAGCTCCAGAGCGCCCCAGGACATTGTTGAGGAGATGCTTCCAGGGGAAGGACACGGCAGCGATTCATATAAAGACAAGGAGATTTCCCGAGTCTGACTTTTCAATTTCCTGCTCTTGGGTGATGGGAGAGGGGAAATGGAAAAGGAGCTCTCAAGTTTGAACAAGTCACTGAGACTCCTGAACTGTGACCTCCTGGGTCACCTCCCTCTGTCCCCACCTCCCGTACCTTCCTTTCCATGCCTGAGCTCAGTGAGGAGCTCCTCACTCATCCATGCTGGCCTCCTGCTGCCTTTGCTTGATTTCCTACTTCTTGGGAGGCACCTTTCTTGAGCTTGGAGGAGGTGGTCCATGAATATCAAGCAGCTCTGCAGGACCCCTCTTCTCTCCATGGCCATCTCCCATGGGATTCTTCCAAACTGATCTCTGACAAGGTTGAAATCTGCTGTCCTGAAAGCCAGGGCTCTAGTCCTGCTCTTTGCCCTGCTCCCTCCCTTCCGCATCCTCAACTCCACCATCTCATGGTCACTGCAGCCAAGGCTGCCACTGGCATTCAAATCCCCTAGCAGTTCTTCCTTGTTCAGCAGTGCCCGGTCCAGCAGAGCACCTCTCCTTCTTGGTTCCCCCATCACCTGTGCCAGGAAATGCACTCGAGAAATCTCCTAGATTGCTTGGCCCTGCCGCATTGTCCTTCCAGCAGCTACACCAGGGTGGTTCAGGCCCCCCATGAGGACCAGGCCCTGTGAATGTGAGGCTTCTTTCACTTGTTTCAAGAAGGCCTCATCTACATCTTCCTCCTGAACAGCTCTCTAGCAGATACCTGCTAACGCAGCACCCGCGTTGGTCTGCCTTCTGATCCTGAGCCATAAGCTGGCTCCCGTCCCACCCCGAGCAGGAGGCAAGTCCACCTCCTCGCCTCCCCAGATGGTCCTTCCTGAAGAGCCCGTGTCCCTCCACTGCAGCCGTCCTGCTGTGCCATTGACCCACCACACCTCCGTGGTCCCGGTGTGGTCACAGCCCTGCAATCACGCACAGACTGCTGGCCCTGCTGGTGGTTCTCCATGCCGCGTGCATGAGCGTGCAGGCGCTGCAGGGAGGCACCAGCTGTGCTGGGTTCCCAGGAGGGGTGTGAAAGCCTCCTCTGTCATGCTGCCTGTGTGTTGGGATGTGCAGGAGTGGGGCTGCACGTCTTCAAGCTGTGGGCTATGTGTGGACTTTATTCCCTCCTCCACCTAGGAGCACTTCTGGGATCACACATGGGGTGTGCATAATCCCTTTAGAGCGGTCCAGCACCGGGCACAGGCCAGTCAGTCCAGCTGGGAACAGCCCCAGAGCTCTTTATTTTGTATTTATAGGTGGATCTCAGCAGCTGAGAAGCCTCCCAGCTTCTTTGCTAACAGCCACTGCTACAGCCGCTGCTCCCGGCACCTTCCCTGCTGCTGCGGTACCAGCACCTAGTGCTAGGGAGGAAGAAAGAAAAGCCTATGACTGTATGGAGAGGGAGAAGGCAGAGAAATCCTGCAGGCATAGCTCAGGCCACCTGTGGTGGGATCTGCTTGCGATGAAGCCTGAAGGTGTCTGTGAAGTGGGAGAGGCCCCTGATGCCCAAGCCCATGAGAAGGTCCCAGGTGCAGCTGATCAGCCTGGGGCTGAGTCAGGCTGGGCCAAGACCTTGAGTGCCCCATACAGGTGTCCCCCCAGGGGCAAGGTGTCTTGGCCCAAGACTTTTCAAGGGAAGGACATGCTCTCTGCTTTGGAAAGGGGAGAGCCAGCCATCAGAGGGACCCCTCTGTCTTCAGCCAGGACTTCCACATCCCACATGGAAAGCCAATTCTGGATGCCCGGGCAGTCCCCTTGGGTGTCAGGGAGATCCAGCCCACAGCCAAGCTCCAGAACCTGCTTCAGTCTCACAAGGGCTGGCAGAGAAATATCCTCTTTCCCCCAGGGCTGCCCTCAGTGGAGGGATGGGCCTTGCAGCTGAGGAAGCACCATCTCTTTTTGGAGATAGTTACCAGGGGAGCTGCCTCTGCTGCTCCTGACGCCGCCTGTGGTTGTCAGTGACGTGCTTGAATATGTTCCTCCGTGCTTGATACAGCTCCAGCCTTCTGAGGACCTGGAGCACTCGTGGGGAAAGGTGCCTGCAACAACAGGGAAGCATCATCCCTCAGCCCATGGGGTCACGACTGCTCGGCTGCCCCGGGCTGTGTGCAGAGCCAGCGCACACTTACTCAGGCCGGAGTCTCTCCTGCTGGGCTGCTGCTGCCGCCATCTCCTCTGCTGGGAGAGGGTTTTCAGCCTTTCTCCACCTCTGGGTGACCTCCTTTCTCCTGGGCTGGGCTGGAGGGTGGGGAGTCCAAGTGCCTCCAGTGCCCAGTGCCTGCCAAGAAGGAGACACTCTCAGCAAACCAGACGGCAAACAGAGGTGCTGTTTCCCAGAGGACTTCTCTTCAGAGGAGCCTGCAGCAGGACCTGGGAGCCGGGAGACTCAGCATCGTCTGCCCGTCATCATGGCCGACGGCTGCTTTTGCCCCTGGGACCCTGCTGCCAATCTCCCTGACAGGGATGAGCAGGCAAACCCCTGCCCTGCAGCTGGGTCAGTCCTGCTCCCACTCCCTGGAGACCTGCCACCCTGGTGCCCCGAGAGAGAGGGTCACTGCTGCTCTCAGCAGTGTCAGTCACTGCCCGTACCTGGGGCGGCTGTCGGTCCTCCCCTGCAGACCAGGCTTGCCACGCTGCCCATTCTGCCTTTGCTGTCGCCGCTCTTGCCACTGGGTCTTCCCTCGCTCCCACTCTGCAGACAGCTGCCAGACCTCCTGGAGGGGATGGAAACGCAGCAGCAGACAGGATTAGTCTCAGCTCCCAGAGGGGATGTTCCTTTGGGCCTGGCCCATGTCGGTGCCTCTTGCTTCAGCTGGTCGGTCAGCAGCGCTTTTCCCCTAACAGATGAGGGGCCATGGAGTCATGCCAGGCTCCTCAACTCATGGCAAACACAGCTGAGCGAGCAAAGACCTCCACTGTCAATGACCTAGAAAGGACTTGTACACTTTCCATAGCCCCTGGACACAATAAAGTGTTTCATGACAAACCCAGGGGCAATAACAGGCAGGAAGGACGTGCAGCCCCTTCCTTTTCCTGAAGAAGATCTGAAGGAGGTGACAGCCAGGTTACGATGAACGCACGCCAAGGGATCCTTTCAGGATGGCTCTCTGCACAAAGAGGCTTTTGCCGAGTCTCAACCAGCACGGTAGTTACAGCAAGGCAGAGCACGTACCTGCAACGCTCTCTTGCAGGCTTCAGAGGATGGGAGTGCAGCGGTGGGCCTGGCTGGAGGAGCTGGCTCCTGCCTGCCTGGCTCCTTCGTCCTGGGGGAGCTGCCTGGACACGGGGGGAGCACACTGCAAAGAGACACCAGGAGGAGTCGGCATGAGCACGGGGCACTTTGGCCTCTCCTTTTCATCTGGTACCAAGGCTCCCCAGGCTGGCAGAAGCAGCAGGGGAGGTGGGGCCATCTCCCATGGCAAGGGGGAGCCTTTCCTGAGCCCCATCAGATGGATGGGAGAGGGCTGCACCTCAGCTCTGTTGTGAGGGCAAGCAAAGCGATGTGGGGTGCACTCAGCATGTGCCGTCTTCCTCACTAAGGGGCCTGCCATGGGGCAAGCAAGCTCATAAAAACCGTGGGGCATGAGTCAGGGACTTTCCTGAGTCCCTGCATCCGCACTGTCCAAAGGGGATGTCTCTCCCACATGGGTGCAAGGATCCCTTTCATCCCTTCCCACAAGGCTCTCACCTGGCAGAAGGCTTCTTCCCCATGTCTTGCTGCCTTGTGCCTGGCCCCTGGCTTGGCAGCACGGGGAGGGATAACTTCACCCGCCTGTGCAGCAGCTGGTCAGGATGCCCCTCTGTGCCTGGGAAAGGAGGAAGCTCTTCAGAGCAGCCGCGTGGAGAGTGCGTTTTAAGTGGGCTGTGGTCACCCAGCGTGGGGCAGGGTACCCGTACCTCTTCTGCTCCCATGCTTTTCTGCAGCCTTCTTGTGCCAGGTGGCGAAAGACTTGGCCAGCGCTCTGCTGACCACCAGGAACTGAAACCTGGAAAGCAAATGATGACACAGGCTTGAAGAAGGGTGACCCTCTACCCTCTGCAGCTTCCCAGCACTAATCCTCCTGACTGTCGTGCAAGGCATGGCAGCCCTTTTCCTTTGTGGCCATGCACAGGTTTTACTGGCAATCTCCCCCCAACACCAGAAAATGCAGCTTCAAGTCCTCTCCGTGTGCAGCTGCTTCTCTCTGGTGGGAATGACGGCAGGCTGGGCGTGAGAAACACAATCACGGTGCCCGGTCGCTGCAGGAGAATACAGGCAGAGCCCAAACTCAGCATTAGTTAACCATAAACCAGTCACTTCAGGACTGATCCCTGACGCGATGCTGAGTGTTGAGCCCCGACAATGCGCGCTGCTGAGCAGGAGCTGGGAAGCCGCCCGCTCGGTCGGTCGGTCGAGGGCTGCAGAGGAAACGCACTCACCTTGGGAATGCCTGGGCAGGAGCAGCCTGCATCCCCCGAGCGGTGGTCGCTCCACCGCAGACATCTGCAACTGGCATCCACAGCCTCTGCAAAGTGACCCAGAGCTGTTGGAAGGTTTCCAAGGCAGTTTTCTCTTGGCTCCCAAAGGAAGCAGACCTGTCTCCTGCTCCAAAAGAAAGCCACTTCTCCAAACCCCTCTTCCAAATCCTCCTCCATGAGCGTTAGCCCTTGCTCTGCTCTGGAGAAGCTGCACAGCAAACACTGAAGCTGCGCAAGAACACTGCCAGGCTTTTTGTAGGGCAAGGACCCAGAAACTCAGAAGAAACTTTCTTTGCTAATGGAGAAGTTAGTGGGGGTGAGCATGGGGAAAGGCACTTGAGTGGCCTGCAACGTCCAGGCTGGCCAATGGCACTGGGTTGCTCAGCCTTCAGTGGGCTTCCCAAAGACATTGCAGCAGCCCTCAAAACCTGAGCAGCTTACAGTGTGAAGCAGTGCAATGCGGCTGGCCTTGCTCTCCAGCCCTGTGACGCAGTCGTAGTAAAACCGCATGCACAGGACACCGTCTTCGCAGGACAGAACGCCAATGTCCTTGAAGGCGAAGGAGAGGTGCTGGCTGTTTCTCAGGTGGTAAGAGTACAAGAGTATGGTCTCTTTCACACAGTCCTCCACCGTGTGCCACGGCAAGGAGGTGGCTCGCGATAGCCACCTGTAGTTCAGCGGCTTGATCTTGACATTGCCTGGAAGGAGGAGGAACAGCGTCACTGCCACAGCAGGCCACATTTCCATCTAAGAGTCATAACAAAATGCCATAGAAAAGAGCTCCTGGGGAGTGGTTTGTTTTGGGGGAGCTCAAGCCATGCCCTGATCTTTGGATGCAATTCTCTACTTCTCCCAGCCCTTTCCAAAGAGCAGAGAGCACGCACCCCAGCCCCGGACATGGAGGCCGAGAGTGGAGGGTGGCCGCTGCCTCCTCACCAGGGATAACCACTGTGGGGAACGTCAGCTCCTGCAGGCATGACACATCAATATCCAGCTGGAAGACGGGTCTGCGAACCACATACACCTCTTTGTCGCCCTGGCATTGCTCTTGGACCATAGCGAAGGTCCCGAGTCCTGCAAGCAGGACACCCTGCCCAGGAAGAAGACAAAAAGGCTGATGAGTGAGTACTGTAGAGATGGCAAAAGTAAAAGCTGTGGCCAAGGCCCATGTTCTCCATTGGTTTTCTTCCCCTCCTCAAAACACATGCTAACGTCCCTTGGCTGGAGAAGAGCCCAGGCATTTCCAGCACAGGCACTGATTCCCAGGGATTATCCTTGGCATGGACCCAGCATAATCCCCTGCCTCTCTGCTTGGTCTCTCCACTCTGAGCACAGGGAAGAGTGAAGCCCTATTGTGCGCCAAGTGCTTTCTCAGACTCGATCTGGCCTTGGTTTCTCTCTTGGTTGACCAAGAAGCAGCTCTGGGCACACGGGATTGTCTCGGTGTGCTGCCACGATGCTCAAGGAGGGATGGCTCCCCGGGGCCCAGGCTCTCCAGGGCAAAGGAGGACCAAGACGCCAGCCCACCTTGTCCAGCTTCAGTTGTCCCAGGATATACGCAGACACAGCATCCCAGACAGCCACAACCTCTGGAAAGCAAGGGAAAGAGGTGTCAGGCTGCAGGCCAGCCAGCTCACGGCCTCTCGGCCAGCTCCTCGCCCAGGGGGTGACAGAGGCGGGTGTCCACAAACAGCCCAAACAAACACTGCCATGGCTGCGGAGCTGGGCTGTGCTCCAATGTCAGACTGCCAGCCTTCCTCTGCTCCCGGGACAGGGCTGGAGCAGAAATGGGGATGTGGGAAGGGCTGAAGGGATGAAGACCAGGGCAGTGGCCATCTAACCGCCAGAAAGGGATGGCACCCCAGTGCCCAGGACACGGTCTGCCAGCCTGGTGGCACAAGAGGATCCCCTGGGAAGGAACAGAGGTTGTCCCAAAGCAGAGTGCTTGAAGGTAAAGGACTGATTTACATCAGAGGCATTTCCAGCTGGCTGGTGAGAGCCCCGTGGGAGCTGAAGGACACCCCAGCCCCACGATGCAGGACCCCTTTTCATCCCAGAGCCAGAACCCCAAGAGGTACCCGCTCCCAGGGAAAGCTGGCCCTGGATGGGCCCCGTTGCAAGGGGACCGAGCCATTCCCATGGGAGCCTTGGGACTCAGGGCAGCCGGGAGTCCTGCTTGCCACATTGTTCCCCGAGCCCGGTGGGACCCTCAGGCAGGGCTCTCGCGGCAGCCCCCAGCCCCCTCCAGCCACCCCCACAGCCCAGCAGTGGCAGCTTTTGACAGTGGACAGCCCCGGTGCCTCCCCTCGGGAAGGAGCTCCCAAAACCCTTACCCTTAGTGGAGAGATACAGGAGCGTGGGGAACAAGCTGCTCAGCTCCAAGCTGACAGCCACAGTGCAGCAGCCCTCCATCGCACTTGCTGATGGCCCCTCAGCTCAGGGAAAGGGATGCTCTTTGCAGCTCCTTGCCAAAAACTCCTCTCCGACGTGCCCCTACTTTCCCTGTCAGCAAGGGTCCTGCCTGTCAGCGAGGGTCCCCCAGCACAGCCCCGCTTCCTCCAAACCCCACTCCTGGCTGTGGAGCAGCTCCAAAGGGCAGCACTGGGGAGCCCCTGAGCAGTGCCCAGCAGCACCCAGGCCTTGCCGCGAAGTGCCGGCACCTCTGCGGCGCTGGGGAGACCTCCCTGTGATGTGGGGCATCCCCCTGTGACATCAGCCCGCATCATTTGAAGGTGCATTATGACACCAGCAGGGAGACGGCACAGCTGGGGAGAGAGGAGAGACATTTCCCCTCTTGTCCTGGGCAACAGTCATCCCCTTTCTCACCAGTCCTTTTCCAAAAGCCCCGCCTGCCCCCTGCACCAACACGCCTCTGCTACTGGGAGCCCATCCAGGCAGGTGGGGTTTGGGGGTTGGCTGCAGTTGGGCAGTTACAAGAGATGGGATCGAAGGCCTGTGGGATGCAACAGCCCCTCCAGTGTTCCCAAACACTCCTCTCTGCTGCGTGTCGCTTGCATGGCAGGAGTAGGATGGGCTTGACTGCACTGGTTTTGGCTGGGATGGAGTTAATTTTCTTCATAGCAGCCCATAGGGTGGGCCCTCCCCAGCCATCCAGACCAGGCCCTCCTACCAGTGCCCCCCTTCCCTCCCAGCGATTCCCGCCTCCCAGCCAGGAGCCCTGTGGGGCTGAGGTTCAGAGAGACACAGGCAGAGGGGGTCTGGGGGTGCTGAGACACCTCTGTCCCACTGCCAGGGCGTGCATGGGCCAGGGTCTCCTTCAGCACCCTGGGGGCAGGGAGGGGAGAGGGGCCTGGAGAAGAGCCCTTGGGAGTCTGTGCTTGAAGGCAGGGAAGGAGGATGCGGCTCCAGGCTGGAGCAGGGCAGGCGAGGCACAGCCCTCCCCATGGGCACCTAGGGCAGCCCCTGTCCAGCCCAGCCCTGGGGTTTGGGGCTTGTCCTCACCAAGCCCTCTCCAGTCAGGTGTGTCTGACCTGTCTCGGCCAGGTAGCTGAGCTTCCTCCACTGCAGGAGCTCTGCACAGGCGAGGAGAGTGTCCCTAGAGGCCTGCAGAAAAGCAGAGGCTGGGAGATGGCACCACAGCCCAGGCAAGGAGACCTGGCATCCTCCTGCTCTTGGCCAGGCTCCGAGCTCTTCCCAGCCCCTTAGGAGAAGAGGCAGCAGGGCACAGAGTCTGAACTGGGTTCAGTGCCCAGGGCAGGGACACAGGGCAGCCACCACCTCACATATCTCATGCTGCCGGCCAGCAGAACAGGGATCCTCAAGCGCTGCTGAGCTGCTGCCAGGGATGGGGGCAGACTGAAGGGCAAAGCAGGTCTAGGCCCACGGCTGTAGGCAGCGAGGGCTGGGCTCCCAGAGACACCGGAGCAGGACGGCACCAGCAGCACCTCCCCATGGGAATCCCCCAGCAAGACGCTTGGCTCCCCAGCTGCGGCTGCCCCAGCTGCTTCACGCCCAGGCTCCGGGCAGGCAGAGCTTTGGTCCCAGCACGCAGGGCCGGTCCCCCTCTGGCTGCATCTCCCCTCCCACCGCTCTCCCTGCCCCAGGCTGGGGGACAAGCTGCCTCTACACCCCTTGCAACTGCTGCACCCCTCTGTGCAGACCAAGTTCACTGGCCCAGCGCAGGGGGACCTGGCACAGCAGCGCTTCGTTCCTGGGGCTATCCTGCTCTCTGGGCGCTGGGACATGCCCTAGCCCAAACTGCGGGAGGTCTCTTGGGCACAGTCCGGGGGGACAGGGACTGGGGCTCAAAGCCCTGGCCTCCCACGCCTGCAGGGACAGCTGGGGAGCCTGTAGGGACTGGTGTGTTTGGTGGCCACGGGCTGCTGCTGAGTGCTGCTGGACCAGGCAGGGCAGCTCTGGGAAATGTCCGTGCCAGCTTCTCTGGCCCTGCTTGCACTGGCTCTGCAGGGACCTTTCCTACGGACTGCGCTGGAGGAGAGCTGAAAGGGTCGGCAGGGAGGAGGAAGGCAGCAGTGGGCCCAGTGCAGGGAAGGAGGGAAGCTCTGCCCTGTCCCCAGTGACTCAGGCACTGGGACCCCGAGGTGACACACATTCCAACAGTCCGACTGCCAACAGCCCTCGCCCCTGATGCCCAAGCCCCTCCCATGGTGTCAGCACACCCTTCCCCACACCACTGGTAGGGTTTCAAATCTGTACCTCGGCCACGCTCTCCATCTGGTCATTCATACGGAAGAAGAGTGGGATTGGGCTCTTCCACACATTCTTCTTTCTCTGTCTCCTGCTGTCCCTCACCACCAAACTCATCATTTCTCTGAGGCTGATGCAGAGCTGCTGCACCTGGCTGGACTTGTGGTAGGGAGGAGGACGGGAGGACTTCAGCAACAGCCGCTCCCTGCCCGTGGTGCGCAGGGGCATTAGTGTGGCCGCTGGGAAGGGACATGCTCCGGGGCCGGCTCCTGAACACAGGAGCTGTGGGCCACATGTGCAGCCACAGCTGAACGGCCCTGGGCCCCTGAAAGGCCACACAAGAGGCGTGAGGAAGGGAGCAGCCCTGCCTGAGTGCTGCCCGCAGCGCTGGGCCCAACAGCAGCTGGCCTTGTGGAGTGCCCAGCGCTGGGGCTCAGGCTCCCACAGCAGCCTTACATCGTCAAAGAGCTGCAGGAGCTCCTCAGAGAGTTTCGGAGCAATGGGGCTGGCCCCATGCCTCTTCGTAACACCCAACACATTCCTGCAGACAGACAGGACCTTCCTCTTAACGTCAGCATTGGCATCCTGCAGGCTCTCCATGATGCCTGGCAGCAGGACCTGCATTGTTCTTGCCTGCATGAAAAGCACGGTTTCCTTTTTGTGAAGCGGTGAATGACCACCCTGACCCCTGAGTCACATTACTGTGCCCTGCTCACCATCTCAGGTTCCTCCGACAAGGTGACGAGGCCTCTGAGCATCACTGAGAGCATCACCACGCTTGGACGCCTCAGAAACCTGCAGACTTTGCACATGTCAGCAAACTCCTCTGCATCCATGTTAATGTGGGCCAGCAGCTGAAAGGTGCGTGGGCCTGGTACAAACGTGTGTGACGGCTGCGCTCGACCCCTGACCAGACCGGCGCCGCTTTGGTGCAGGCTCTGGAAGAGGTAAAGGCCCAACCGTAGCCGGGCTGTGAACTCCTCTCGTTTCAATCTGTTCTCTGAAAACCCACAAAGGAGCAGAGTGACACAGTGAGCATCAATGCGTTTCAGCTTGGAACATGCCACTGACACATGAACAGCACGTGGTTCCTCCAGGACTCCTTTATCAAGGAACAAAGTATGTTGTGGGTACAAGGAGTCTCATGCTTACCTTTTCCATCGCATGTAGTTTGACTATGATCCAACCACTTTACTCCATAAATACGACAGCCTACGTGAGCCTTCTTTGAGCTCTCCCTGCTCGGCAGCCTGGCTGCACGGCAGTGACCTCCCCTTGAGCTGGGACACCTCTCAGGGTTGCTCCTGGAGGCTGAGAGACCTCTTAGCAACTGCAGATCTTTGTTAAGTGACCAATATCACGCATAAACTTGTACTGTAGTGCACTAAGATTTTGTCTTGGTAGCTTTGAATCATTGTTATATCCTTTGTGCAGTGAGGAATAGAGGGAACCTTGCCATCGAAGTGGTTGTTACAGTAAAACCACTTTTCCTGACACCTTTGGCGGTGGTTCTTTATGTGATCTAAATCACCCATTCGTGACAAATTGGTGTAGTCGGCAGGGTTCTACGTCTGGATCCGTGACAGGAGACTTTGTTGCAGCCATACAGTGTATAAAGGAGGCTTATGAGAAGATGGAGAGAGACTTTTTACCAGGGCCTGTAGTGGTAGGACAGGAGGCAACAGTTTTAAAGTAAAAGAGGGTAGATTTAGATTGGACCTAAGAAACAACTTTTGATGGTGAGGGTGGTGAGACACTGGAACAGGTTGCCCAGAGAAGCTGTGGATGCCCCAAGGCACATTCAGGACACATTCCCAGGACAGCTGACAAAGCCGTGCTGAGGATCAGCCACTGCAGTACACGGGCGTCAGTGCTGTTTAGTCACACGCTGGCACTAGGAATCCTCCCTGGCTGCACTCAGAGATGTGGTGTGAGGGTGCTGCTCCAGCCCAGGTGCCCTTTGGGACCAGAGCCACACTGCCCTCGAGGCTGTCCAGGGCTAAGGGGCTGAGATTGTCCTGGCTCCAGCTGGAGATCCCAAACCACCTGGGAAGCACCCAGCTGTGCCAGCACATAGGGGTGTCTGAGCTGGACAAGCCTGGACAGGTCTGTGGGACTCCCCGCTGGACAAATGACATTTCTTACCCCGACCCTGTCTCCAGGTCTTTTTGCCTCCGCTGTCACCCCTGGCTTGAGCAGAGCTTCAGCTCAGGGAACGCAGAGCTGCTGAGGTCAGGCACAGCCCTGCGGAGGTGGGCCTGGTGGGGCCAGCACCCACCTCTTGTTCCTGGGGGATTTGGTTCCTCCATCCACCCCGTGCCAGTGGGAAGAGGGAAGCACAAGCCTGTGGACAGGCATGGAGGGACAGGAGATGGTGCCTCAGCCACTCCCCCAGCAAAAACATCTGAAACCAAACTGGGTTGTGAGACAGGGCCTTTCACAGCAGGGTGCCCAGCCCCTGGGAACACTGAGCCCAAATTCTGAGAAATAGGTATAAAAGTGAAACAGAGAAGAAGGGGGGTGGGGATAGGTTTGGAACACAGGACACTGGGCACCGGTGTGGACATTGACCTGTGGACTCCAGCCACCCCAGGCAGGGACCAGGGAGAAGAGCCCAGCGTCTGTCCCATGCCACCTCCCCACCAGCTCTGCCCTCCCCACCTGTAATAGTTCTCTCTTGCTCTGGCACCTGGCAGAGCTTTGCCTCCTCCTCCTCCTCCTCCTTCTCCTTCTCCTCCTCCTCCGCCTCCTCCTCCTCAGGGAGATGAGGCACAGGCCCTGGGGGTGTGTGAAGGGGCAGCACACCTGTGTTTTGGATTTAGGATGAGAACAATGCTGGTAACACACTGATGGTTTAGTTGTTGCTCAGTAGTGCTCACGCTGGCCAAGGGCTTTTCAGCTTGCCATGCCCTGCCAGCAAGAAGCTGGGAGGGGGCACAGCCAGGACAGCTGACCCAAGGTGGCCAGAGGGACATTCCATACCATGTGATGTCATGCTCAGTATAGAAACTGGGGGGAATTGGCCGGGGGGCAGCAATCGCTGTTTGGGGAGTGGCTGGGCATTGGTTGGTTGGTGGTGAACTATTGCATTGTGCATCACTTGCTTTGTATATTATTATTATTATTATTATTATCATCATCATTATTATTGTTATCATTATTATTATCATTATTATTATTACTATTATTATTGTTATTATTGTTGTTGTTATTATTATTGTTATTATTATTACTACTACTATTTTACTTTATTTTATTTCAATTATTAAACTGTTCTTGAAGAAGAACAGGAGCAAGGAAACAATTCCTAGGGAATGAGGTAGCTTCAGAAGGCGGCCAGCCCAGCGACATCACAAGACATTGTGACATCACAAGAAGCTGCAGAAGCCAGGTGCATGCTCCTGCCCTAAGAGCTACAGAGCCACCTGTGACATCACAAGCACCTGCACGAGCCAGCTCCTGCTCCTGCCCTATCACTCCTCAGCCCCCTGTGACATCACAAGCACCTGCACAGCCCAGGAGCTTGCTCCTGCCACACCATCTACTCAGGCACTCCTGACACCATGAGCAGCTGCGCAGAGAAGCTTCCTGCTCCAGCTTTGCCACCTACTCAGGCACACGTGACATCACAAGCACATGAACAAGCCAAGTGCCCCCTTCTACCCTTTCACCTCCTCAACCACCTATGACCTCACAAGGGTCTGCAAGAGCCAGGAGCTTACTCCTGACCTAATAACGACACCCGCCATTGACATCACAAGCGTCTGCCCTAGCCAGGTGCCTCCTCCTGCCCTATCACATCTGCAGGGACAAATGACAACACAAGCTCCTCCACAAGCCAGGTGTCCTTTCATTCCCAAGCAGATACTCAGACAACAGTGACCTCAAAAGCCGCTTTGCAAGCCAGGGGTCTGCTTCTGCCCTCCCATCTAATCAGTCATCAGTGACATCACAAGCACCTGCACAAGCCAGCTGCCTTCTCTTGCTCTCTCAACTACTCAGGCACCTCTGACATCATAATGAGCTGCACAAGGAACGTTCCTGCTCCAGCCCTATCAGCTACACAGGTACAGGTGACATCACAAGCACCTGCACAAGCCAGCTGCATGCTCCTGTCCTATCAGTCACTCATCTACCTATGACATCACAAGCACCTGCACAAGCCAGGGACCTGCTCCTGCCCTGTCAGCTACTCAGCCATCAGTGACAACAGCAGCAGCTGCACAGGCCAGGGACCTGCTCCTGCCTTACACCTACCCAGGTGCCTATCACCTCACAAGAAGCTGCACAAGCCCTGGCCCTGCTCCTGCCCTATCACCTACTCAGGCCCAGCTGACATCACAAGCACCAGCACAGGCTAGGGGCTTGCTCCTGCACTATAACTACTCAGACACATTTGAGATCAAAAGGACCTTCACAGGCCAGCTGCATGCTCGTGCCCTGCTAGCTCCTCAGCCACCACTGACATCACAAGCAGCTGATAAGCCAGGTTTCCCTCCATACCCAATCAGCTACTTGGACACCACTGACATCACAAGCAGCTGCACACGCAAGGTTCCTGCTCCTGCTCTATCACCTCCTTGGCATCATGCGACATCACGAGCACCTGCACAAACCAGGTGCATGCTCCTGCCCAAACACCTACAGAGCCACAAGTGACATCACAAGCAGCTTCACAAGCCAAGGGCCCGCTCCTGCCCTATCACCTCTTCAGGCACACGTGACACCACAAGCACATGAACAAGCCAGGTGCCTCCCACCCTATCATCGACTCATCCACCTATGACATCACAAGCACCAGCACAACTCAGGGGCCTGTTCCTAACCTACCACCTACTCTGGTTTCGGCTGGGTAGAGTTATATTTCTTCCTAGTAGCAGGCACAGTGCTGTGTTTTGGATTTAGTAGGAGAAGAATGTTGATAACACGCTGATGGTTTAGTTGTTGCTCAGTACTGCTTATGCTAGTCAAGGACTTCTCAGCTTCCCATGCTCTGCCAGGGGCACAAGAAACTGGGTGGGGGCACAGCCAGAATAGTTGCTCCAAACTGACCAAAGGGCTATTCCATACCATATGACGTCATGCTCAGTATATAAACTGGGCGGGGGGGTGGCCAGGGAGCAGCAATCACTGCTCGGGAACTGTCTGGGTATCAGTCGGCGGGTGGTGAGCAAATGCATTGTGCATCACTTGCTTTGTATATTACTATTATTATCATTATTATATCGTTATTATTATCATTACTATTTTACTTGCTTTCAGTTATTAAACTGTTCTTATCTCAACCCAGGAGTGTTTCTCACTCTTACTCCTCCGATTCTCTCCCCCATCCCATCGGGGTAGCGGGAGTGAGTGAGCGGCTGCGTGGTGCTTAGTTGCTGGCTGGGGCTAAACCACGACAGTCCTTTTTGGCGCCCAACGTGGGGTTCGGAGGGTTTGACATAACAACAGCTTAACCAGAGTGTATCAAGGATTCTGTTAACAGTTGCTGGTCACGATATTAGTTCATCTGATCTGCACCATGTTCTTTTTTTTGCAGTACATGTTAAAGCCTGGTGTTGGTCTGTGCAGTGCGCTATGCTCTGCAGTGATTCATGACCTTTTGCTTCAGAGGCTCCTTATCAAAACCCTGACCGTGGGCATTCTTTGGTGTTTGGGTTTCATACAGAAGTCATTACTGTACTTCGGGTACTACCTCATGGAGAGAGTTAGCAATTATACTTCTTACTCTGAGAGGCTTGTTGTGGAGGAAATACAGAATGGCACCTTCGCTACCTTCTTCTATGATGTTTCCTCCTTCAGTACAACAACTTTTCAGTATCTTAGAATCATAGAATCATAGAATCATCTAGGTTGGAAAAGACCTTTAAGATCATCCAGTCCAACCATTAACCTACACTACCAAGCCCACTCTAGACTAATCAAGGGTAGACCAGACTAAACCATATCCCGAAGTGCCACATCTACCCGTTTTTTAAACGCCTCCAGGGATGGGGACTCCACCACCTCTCTGGGCAGCCTGTTCCAATGCCTGACCACCCTTTCCGTAAAGAAATTTTTCCTAATTTCCAGTCGAAACCTCCCCTGGCGCAGCTTAAGCCCATTTCCTCTTGTCCTATCGCTAGCTACTTGGGAGAAGAGACCAACACCCACCTCACTACAACCTCCTTTCAGGTAGTTGTAGAGAGCGATAAGGTCTCCCCTCAGCCTCCTCTTTTCCAGGCTAAACAACCCCAGTTCCCTCAGCCGCTCCTCATAAGGCCTGTGCTCCAGACCCTTCACCAGCTTCGTTGCCCGCCTCTGAACACGCTCCAGCACCTCAATGTCTTTCTTGTAGTGAGGGGCCCAAAACTGGACACAGTATTCCAGGTGCGGCCTCACCAGCGCCGAGTACAGGGGGACAATCACCTCCCTGCTCCTGCTGGCCACAGCATTCCTGATACAAGCCAGGATGCTGTTGGCCTTCTTGGCCACCTGGGCACACTGCTGGCTCATGTTCAGCCGGCTATCTACTAACACCCCCAGGTCCTTTTCGGCCAGGCAGCTTTCCAGCCACTCCTCCCCAAGCCTGTAGCGTTGCATGGGGTTGTTGTGACCGAAGTGCAGGACCCGGCACTTGGCCTTGTTGAACCTCATACAGTTGGCCACGGCCCATCGATCCAGTCTGTCCAGGTCCCTCTGCAGGGCCATCCTACCCTCGAGCAGATCGACACTCCCACCCAATTTGGTGTCGTCTGCAAACTTACTGAGGGTGCACTCGATCCCCTCATCCAGATCATTGATAAAGATATTGAACAAGACTGGCCCCAAAACAGAGCCCTGGGGAACACCGCTCGTGACCGGCCGCCAACTGGACTTAACACCATTTATCACTACTCTCTGGGCTCGGCCACCCAACCAGTTCTTTACCCAGCGAAGAGTATGCCTGTCTAAGCCGTGAGCTGCCAGCTTCCCGAGGAGGATATTATGCGAGACGGTGTCAAAAGCTTTGCTAAAGTCGAGGTAGATGACATCCACAGCCTTTCCATCATCTACCAGGCGGGTCACCAGGTCATAGAAGGAGATCAGGTTGGTCAAGCAGGACCTGCCTTTTGTGAACCCATGCTGGCTGGGCCTGATCCCCTGGTTGACCTGTACTTGCCTGTGGAGTTCGCTCAAGATGAACCTCTCCATAATCTTCCCCGGCACCGAGGTCAGGCTGACAGGCCTGTAGTTCCCCGGGTCCTCCTTCCGGCCCTTCTTGTAGATGGGCGTCACATTGGCAAGCCTCCAGTCATCAGGGACCTCCCCTGTTAACCAGGACTGTTGATAGATGATGGAAAGTGGCTTGGCAAGCTCCTCTGCCAGCTCCCTCAGTACTCTTGGGTGGATCCCATCTGGCCCCATAGACTTGTGAGCATCCAGGTGGCATAGCAGGTCATTAACTGCTTCCTCCTGGACTATGAGGGCTCCATTCTGGTCCCTATCCCTATCCTCTTGCTCAAGGGCCTGAGTACCCTGGGGATGACCGGTCTGGCTGTTGAACACAGAGGCAAAGAAGGCGTTAAGTACTTCAGCCTTTTCCTTGTCCTCGGTGACAATGTTCCCCCCCACATCCAGCAAAGAATGGAGATCCTCCTTGGCTCTCCTTTTATTGCTGATGTACTTATAAAAGCATTTTTTATTGTCTTTTACCGCACTGGCCAGATTGAGTTCTAGCTGGGCTTTTGCCTTTCTAATTTCCTCCCTGCAGGACCTAACAAGATCCCTGTACTCCTCCTGAGCTGCCCGCCCCTTCTGCCAAAGGCGGTAGACTCTCCTTTTTTCCCTGAGTCCCCGCAAAAGCTCCCTATTCAGCCAGGCCAGTCGTTTTCCCCTCCGGTTGGTCTTACGACACACGGGGACAGCCCGCTCCTGCGCCCTTAAGACTTCCTTCTTGAAGAGGGCCCAGCCTTCCTGGACCCCTTTGCCCTTCAGGACCGCCTCCCAAGGGACTTTCCCAACCAGGGTCCTGAAGAGGGCAAAGTCTGCCCTCCGGAAGTCCATGGTAATAGTTTTGGTGCCCCTCCGCTTAGCATCACCCAAAATTGAGAACTTTATCATGTCGTGGTCGCTAAGCCCGAGACGGCCTCCGACCTCGACATTTCCCACAAGCCCTTCTCTGTTGGTAAACAGCAGGTCGAGCGGGGCACCTCCCCTGGTAGGCTCGCTTACCAGCTGCATTAGAAAGTTATCCCCCACATGCTCTAGGAACTTCCAAGACTGCTGCCTCTCTGCTGTGTGGTATTTCCAGCAGATGTCTGGCAAGTTGAAGTCCCCCATGAGAACAAGGGCTAGCGATTGCGACACTTCTGCCAGCCGCTTATAGAATGCCTCATCTACCTCTACCTCCTGGTTGGGTGGTCTATAGCAGACTCCCAACAGGACATCCGCCTTTCCAGCCTTCCCCCTCATCCTTACCCATAAGCATTCCACCTTGTCATCACCACTGTCAAGCTCTATGCAGTCGAAACACTCCCTAACATACAGAGCCACCCCACCGCCTTTCCTACCCTGCCTATCCCTTCTGAAGAGCTTATAGCCCTCCAGTGCAGCACTCCAGTCATGAGAGTCGTCCCACCACGTTTCCGTGATGGCGACTATGTCATAGCCATCCTGCTGCACAAGGGCCTCCAGCTCCTCCTGTTTGTTGCCCATGCTACGTGCATTGCTGTACATGCACTTAAGCTGGGCTGTCGATTTTGCCCCCAATGTTGCCATGCCGCCCCTGGGCTCCTTACTAGCGGGCCTGTTTATATCCCCTTCCCCCTTCAAACCTAGTTTAAAGCCCTCTCAATGAGTCCCGCCAACTCTTGGGCGAGAATCCTTTTCCCCCTTGGAGACAGCCGATCTCCATCAGCCGCCAGCAGGCCCGGTGCCGTGTAGACCTCCCTGTGATCGAAGAACCCAAAATTCCAGCGATGGCACCAGCCTCTGAGCCACCTGTTAATCAGGTGAGTTTTCCCATTCCTTTCAGTGTTCCTTGCTGCCACTGACGGGATAGAGGAAAACACAACCTGTGCTCCCGATCCTGCGAGCAATCGCCCCAGTGCCCTGAAGTCCCTCTTCATTGGCCTAGGACTTCTCTCTGCAATCTCGTCACTGCCCACCTGTATAACCAGCAGTGGGTAATAATCGGAGGGCCTCACGAGGTCAGGCAGTTTCCTCGTAACGTCCCTAACCCGGGCCCCAGGGAGGCAGCAGACTTCCCTGTGGGATGGGTCCGGGCGGCAGATCGGGCCCTCAGTTCCCCGCAGGAGGGAATCACCCACCACAATCACCCTCCTTTTTTTCTTAACAGGGGCAGTCGTAATCCGTGGGGGTGACTGACTGGCCCTCGGCACCCCCCTGGCTGGACCTTCCCCTTCACCTCCCTCCCGGCTTGCCTGGCCCTCAACCTCCAGAGCCCCGTATCTGTTGTGTAGGGGCAGCTGGGGAGGTGAGGGAGGCCGGGGGGGATTCGCCTGCCTCCCCGGGCAGGGACCTGTTTCCATTCCCCCCCGTCTCCTGGATCCCCTCCTTCTGCTTGCCGGCAAGAGGGCAGGGGATCCTCCGCTCCTTGTGGGGCCTCCGCCTGCTGCCCTGGCCCCAGGGACGGCAGGGTGCGGCTCCACCAGTCTATCTCCTGCTCGCACTCCCTGATGCTCCTCAGCCTTTCCACCTCCTCCTTCAGCTCTGCCACCAGGCTGAGCAGATCATCCACCTGCTCACACCGAAGACATTTGCCGTCCCCGCTGCCGTCTGGCACAAGCGACAGGCCCAGGCACTCCCTGCAGCCAGTGACCTGGACGGCCGCGTGTCTGTGCGGGAGCTCCGTCTGGGTCGCCGCATTCCTTTTGGCGGCGGCTTTCGGGCGGGTGGTGACCATGGCTGCCAGGTGTTCTCCTGGAAGGACGGTGACCACTGCCTGGGTTCCCCTTTGGAACTTGGAGGGGGGGACACTCAGCCTTTCCTGCGCGCCCTGACTGCGCGAACTGACGCGCAAACTGACGCGCCACGCCCTCCTGACGTGCCACGCCCTGTTTGCCCGTCCTGTTCGCCGCGCTCCTGGTCGCTCGCGCTCCCTGGGGGCTGCTTTTATAGGTGGGGGGGGTTTGCCCGCCGTCACTCCTGGCCCCGCCCACGCCGCGTCAGAGCTGCCGCACGTCAGCAGCTCGCCCTTTCCCGCTCTTTCCCGCTCTGGGAGGGGGGCTGGGCTGCCCGCTCCTGCCCTTCGCGCTTGGTTTTTGCCGCCTCAGCAAGGGTGCCCCGGCACGAGCGTCCGCTCCGGAGCCCTTCGCCTCGGTGACTGCGCCCAAGTGGCAGTTACACCGGGTTTTAAACTGCCGCCGTCACTCCTGGCCCCGCCCACGCCGCGTCAGAGCTGCCGCACGTCAGCAGCTCGCCCTTTCCCGCTCTTTCCCGCTCTGGGAGGGGGGCTGGGCTGCCCGCTCCTGCCCTTCGCGCTTGGTTTTTGCCGCCTCAGCAAGGGTGCCCCGGCACGAGCGTCCGCTCCGGAGCCCTTCGCCTCGGTGACTGCGCCCAAGTGGCAGTTACACCGGGTTTTAAACTGCCGCCGTCACTCCTGGCCCCGCCCACGCCGCGTCAGAGCTGCCGCACGTCAGCAGCTCGCCCTTTCCCGCTCTTTCCCGCTCTGGGAGGGGGGCTGGGCTGCCCGCTCCTGCCCTTCGCGCTTGGTTTTTGCCGCCTCAGCAAGGGTGCCCCGGCACGAGCGTCCGCTCCGGAGCCCTTCGCCTCGGTGACTGCGCCCAAGTGGCAGTTACACCGGGTTTTAAACTGCCGCCGTCACTCCTGGCCCCGCCCACGCCGCGTCAGAGCTGCCGCACGTCAGCAGCTCGCCCTTTCCCGCTCTTTCCCGCTCTGGGAGGGGGGCTGGGCTGCCCGCTCCTGCCCTTCGCGCTTGGTTTTTGCCGCCTCAGCAAGGGTGCCCCGGCACGAGCGTCCGCTCCGGAGCCCTTCGCCTCGGTGACTGCCATCTTGAACACCCCTGGGCAGTTAAGATCCTTCTATTGATACCTCTTGGGAATATTGTTTCAGTTTTGATAAAGGTCAGTAAGCAATTTAAGAATACCATCCAGAGATCTACCCCAAGGCTGGGGAGTTATGAGTGGCAGGGTGTGTGGGATAGTATGGGCAAGTACGTAGGGCAGTGGGCACCTCCAGTGTTTTGGAACTTCACCCCTGAACAAGTGCAGAATCCTGAAGAACTAGTAAAGTATTTGGAAAAAGTATGTTGTCACCGTGGCAACTCCAGAGAGACACAAATCATTGCAACATGCTGGGGACTGGCCCATGCCTATCAAGCCGTGGTCAACACTCATCAGTACCCTCAAAAGAAAGAGAAGGTCTCTGGATCTGATGACAAAACAGCAAGCACTGCGGCTACTCCAACTCGCACTACAGGCACTGCAGCTGCTCCAACCCCCACTACAGGCACTGCAGCTACTCCACCTCCCACTACAGGCACTGCAGCTACTCAAACCCCTGCCCCAGGCACTGTGGCTACTCCAACCACAGCCACGGGGACTGCGGCTACTCAAACCACAGCCACGGGTACTGCAGCTACTCCAACCCCACTGACAGGCACTGCGGCTAAACCAGAGAAACAACCCGCACCAGTATCAGTTGCCCCTATACAGAAGAAAAAAATACACAAGCAAATAAGCTCATTTAGTAAGGGATGAAGATGAACCAGGGCCATCACGAGAACCACAGGAGGAAGAACCCATAAATGAGATGGTGACCACCCGATCCCTATCCCTGAGTGAGCTGCGAGATATGCGAAAAGATTTCGGTCGTCATCCAGGCGAGCACATCATCACCTGGCTGCTCCAATGCTGGGATAACAGGGCCAGTAGCCTGGATTTAGAGGGTAGGGAAGCCAAGCAGCTGGGATCCCTTTCTAGGGAAGGGGGCATTGACAAAGCAATTGGAAAAGGGGCAAAACCGCTCAGCCTCTGGAGGCGACTTCTGTCAAGCGTGAAGGAAAGGTATCCCTTCAAGGAGGATGTTTTATACCGCCCAAGCAAATGGACCACCGTAGAGAAAGGTATCCAGTACCTGAGGGAATTAGGTGTGCTGGAGGTGATTTACAGTGACCTGAATGATGAGCAGTTACCCAAAGACCCAGATGAAGTCAGGTGCACACAATCCATGTGGCAGAAGGTGGTACGGAGCGCACAAGCATCGTATTCCAAGTCGTTGGCAATACTAGCCTGGAAAGACGACGAGGCACCAACGGTGGATGAAGTGGCTAGACAACTCCGGGAATACGAAGAAAAGCTCTCTTCCTCCCTACGGGCCTGTGTCTCAGCTGTGGAAAAACTGTCTGAAAAAATGTGCCAAGAGTTCCAAAAACTCAGAGAGGATCTGTCCTACTCCCCACCTGTACGGACCAGTATCTCAGCCTTTAGGAGTCAACGTCCCTATGCTCAAGAGAGAGGATACAGAGGATACACACCATGGGGCACCCTGTGGTTTTACCTGCGTGATCACGGAGAGGACATGAGGAAGTGGGATGGAAAACCCACCTCAACCTTAGAGGCACGGGTGTGGGAGTTGCAAGGAAAAACTAGTACAAAAGGCGGTTCTCCCAGGAAAATTGCAGCTCCAGTTTCCAGTGAGCAACTCCCCAGACAGAGGAAGAGGGCTGATTTCACTTCCAACCTTAATCAAGGGACTTTTGATTCACATTTACAGGAAGTGAACAGCAAATACTATGACCAGTGTTAGAGGGGCCCTGCCTCCAGCCAGGTGGAGGAAAAAGACAATCAGGTTTACTGGACTGTGTGCATTCGATGGCCTGGCACATTGCACCCACAGGAGTAGAAGGCTCTAGTGGACACCGGTGCACAGTGTACCCTAATGCCATCAAACTACAGAGGGGCAGAACCCACCTGTATTTCTGGAGTGACAGGGGGATCCCAACAGCTCACTGTACTGGCGGCTGAAGTGACCCTAACCGGGAATGAGTGGCAGAAGCACCTCATTGTGACTGGCCCAGACACTCCGTGCATCCTTGGCATAGATCACCTCAGGAGAGGGTATTTCAAGGACCCAAAAGCGTACCGGTGGGCTTTTGGGATAGCTGCCTTGGAGACGGAGGAAATTAAACAGCTGTCCACCTTGCCCGGTCTCTCAGAGGACCCTTCTATTGTGGGGTTGCTGAGGGTCGAAGAACAACAGGTGCCGATCGCCGTGCCAGACATGCGAGAACTTCAATAGGAACTGGAGTCAAAGGCAGCCAAGTGGTGTGCCACAACTGACATCGCTAATGCATTTTTCTCCATCCCTTTGGCAGCAGAGTGCAGGCCCAGCTTGCTTTTACCTGGAGGGGTGTTCAGTACACCTGGAACCGGCTGCCCCAGGGGTGGAAGCACAGCCCCACCATTTGCCATGGACTGATCCAGACAGCACTGGAACAGGGTGAAGCTCCAGAACATCTGCAGTACATTGATGACATCATTGTGTCGGGCAATACAGCAGAAGAAGTTTTTGAGAAGGGAAAGAAAATAGTCCAAATCCTTCTGAAGGCCGATTATGCCATAAAACAGAGTAAGGTCCAGGGACCTGCACAGGAGATCCAGTTCTTAGGAATAAAATGGCAAGACGGACGTTGTCAGCTCCCAATGGATGTGATCAAACAAAATAACAGCTATGTCCCCGCCAACTAGCAAAAGGACACACAAGTTTTCGTAGGCGTTGTGGGTTTTTGGAGAATGCATATTCCAAATTACAGTCAGATCGTAAGCCCTCTCTACCAAGTGACCCGGAAGAAGAACGATTTCCAATGGGGCCCTGAGCAACAACAAGCCTTTGAACAAATTAAACGGGAGATAGTTCATGCAGTAGCCCTTGGGCCAGTCCGGGCAGGGCAGGATATTAAAAATGTGCTCTACATTGCAGCCGGGGAGAATGGCCCTGCCTGGAGCCTCTGGCAGAAAGCACCAGGGGAGACTCGAGGTCAACCCCGAGGGTTTTGGAGTCGGGGATACAGAGGATCCGAAGCCCGCTGTGCTCCAACTGAGAAAGAGATACTGGCAGCCTATGAAGGGGTTCGAGCTGCTTTGGAAGTGGTTGGTACTGAAGCGCAGCTCCTGCTGGCACCCCGACTGCTGGTGTTGGGCTGGATGTTCAAAGGGAGGGTCCCCTCTACACATCATGCAACTGATGCTGCGTGGAGTAAGTGGGTTGCACTGATCAAACAACAGGTTTGAATAGGAAACCCCAGTCACCCAGGAATCTTGGAAGTGATCATGGACTGGCCAGAAGGAAAAAACCTTATAATATCACCAGAGGAGGAGGTGACATGTGCTGAAGAGGCCCCACTGTATAATAAATTGTCAGAAAATGAGAAGCAATATGCCCTGTTCACTGATGGGTCCTGTCGTCTTGTGGGAAAGCATCGGAGGTGGAAAGCTGCTGTATGGAGTCCTATACGACAAGTCGCAGAAACTGCTGAAGGAGAAGGGGAGTCGAGTCAGTTTGCAGAGGTGAAAGCCACCCAGCTGGCTTTAGATCTTGCTGAACGAGAAAAGTGGCCAGGCCTTTATCTCTATACTGACTCATGGATGGTGGCAAATGCCCTGTGGGGGTGGCTGCAGCAATGGAAGCAGAGCAACTGGCAGCACAGAGGCAAACCCATCTGGGCCGCCGCATTATGGCAAGATATTGCTGCCCGGGTAGAGAACCTGGTTGTAAAAGTACGTCACGTAGGTACTCAAGTACCCAAGAGTCGGGCCACTGAAGACCATCAAAACAACCAGCAAGTAGATCAGGCTGCTAAGATTGAAGTGGCTCAGGTGGATTTGGACTGGCAACATAAGGGTGAATTATTTATAGCTGGGTGGGCCCATGATGCCTCAGGCCATCAAGGAAGGGATGCAACATATAGATGTGCTCATGATCGAGGGGTGGACTTGACTATGGACAGTATTGCACAGGTTATTCATGAGTGTGAAACATGCGCTGCAATCAAGCAAGCTAACTGGTTCAAGCCCCTCGGGTATAGTGAACGATGGCTGAAATATAAATATGGGGAGGCCTGGCAGATTGATTATATCACACTCCCACAGACCCACCAAGGCAAGCGCTATGTGCTCACCATGGTGGAAGCAACCACCGGATGGCTGCAAACATATCCCATGCCCCATGCCACCGCCTGGAACACACCCTGGGCCTTGAAAAGCAAGTCCTGTGGTGACATGGCACCCCAGAAAGAATCGAGTCAGACAACGGGACTCATTTCCGAAACAACCTCATAGACACCTGGGCCAAAGAGCACGGCACTGAGTGGTTGTATCACATCCCTTACCATGCACCAGCCTCCGGGAAAATCGAGCAATACAATGGACTGTTAAAGACTCCCCTGAGAGCAATGGGTGGTGGGACATTCAAACATTGGGATACGCATTTAGCAAAAGCCACCTGGTTAGTCAACACCAGGGGATCTGCCAATCGAGCTGGCCCTGCCCAATCAAAACTCTTATGTACTGTAGGGGGGATAAAGTCCCTGTAGTGCACATGAAAAATATGCTGGGGAAGACAGTCTGGGTGACCTCCCCCTCTGGCAAAGGCAAACCCATTCGTGGGATTGCTTTTGCTCAAGGACCTGGGTGCACTTGGTGGGTGATGCGAAAGGATGGGGAAGCCCAATGTGTACCTCAAGGGAATTTGATTTTGGGTGAAAATAGTCAATGAACTGAACTGTATGGTGTTAATTGCTATATAATACTGTATGTTCTCTCTTAACTGTTATCTCTTAACTACATGTTAATGTAATAATATAGTATGTTAAGGTTAAGTATATAGTAATGTATGTTATGGTTACTATATGCCACGTCAATGGAATTACAGTAAGAACTGCCCAGCTTAATGAAAATGAACTTTGATGAAACCGTGTTGGAATGAGAACTGGCTTCAGCATGCAACAATCCAACACCACACACCACCTCTCCTGCTCTGAACCCAAAGTCACGGGCTAAATGAACTCAATGGACATTTTAGAGGGATGGCCCATAGACGAAGGGAATGATATCTGTGTGATATCAAGATAGGGAAAGTGGTGGTGATTAATTAGAACACATTGGAGAGGGGAGGGGTGTGCATGACGTAGATGGTATAGAATAAGGGGTGGATACTGTCCTGGTTTCAGCTGGGATAGAGTAAATTTTCTTCCTAGTAGCAGGCACAGTGCTGTGTTTTGGATTTAGTAGGAGAAGAATGTTGATAACACACTGATGTTTTTAGTTGTTGCTGGGTACTGCTTATGCTAGTCAAGGACTTTTCAGCTTCCCATGCTCTGCCAGGCGCACAAGAAACTGGGAGGGAGCACAGTCAGGACAGCTGATCCAAACTGCCCAAAGGGCTATTCCATACCATATGATGTCATGCTCAGTACATAAACTGGGGGGGGGGGTGGCCAGGGAGCAGTGATCACTGCTCGGGGACTGTCTGGATCTGCAACAGGACACCTTATTGCAGCCATACAGTATATAAAGGAGGCTTAAGAGAAGATGGAGAGAGGCTTTTTACCAGGGCCTGTAGTGATAGGACAGGAGGCAACAGTTTTAAAATAAAAGAAGGTAGATTTAGATTGGACCTAAGAAGCAATTTTTGATGGGGAGGGGTGGTGAGACACTGGAACAGGTTGCCCAGAGAAGCTGTGGATGCCCCATCCCTGGAAGTGTTCAAGGTCAGGTCGATGGGGATTTGAGCAACCTGGTCCGGTGAAAGATGTCCCTGCCCACGGCAGGGGGGGTTGGACGAGATGATCTTTGAAGGTTCCTTTCCAACCAAAACCATTCTATGATTCTATAAGTCTGTCAGTCTATGACTGTATTATTACCAGCGTCCCTCTTGGCCTCAGGCAGGAGAGTAGAGGTAGAGAAAGGAGGACAGTCAAGGGCTGAGAACACAGGTACAGGGCAGGGCACCGTGGTGTGGACCTTGCGTCAGTGCCATGGTGTTGTCATTCAGGTGGTAGCACACAGGCACTGGACCCCTTTGGGAGGCCCTGGGGTGTCTGTCCCACAGCAGCTCTAACAGGGCATGGCTCTCCTGGAGGTTTGGTGCTGTGTTTGCCTACTGAGGGGAGCTGTGTTTGGCACCCAGGTGCCTGGCATGTCTCTAGAAGCTTTTTTTTCAGGGGGGGGGGTGGGGGTGGGGGGTTAATGCTGTTAAACTGAGAGCCGTGCAAGAAAAGTGTTCAGAGCAGGGATGTGGATGTGTCTTAGCTTTAGAGTGAGTGGAGCTTTATTGAGTACATTGGGGAGAGAGAGGCCTGGGTCTCCTTCTGGGGCACTCCTCCCTCAGCTCAGGGAGGTACTTTACAAGGCACATTCAGGTGCCCTAAACGTCTGGTGTCACTGTGGGTGGCCAAGGACATCCCCATTCCCCCTCTGGCCCCCAGCTGAGGCTCAGGAAGGAGGTGGGTATTCTCAGAGCTGTTCCACCAGAGCTCGCAAAGCCTTGCCCATGTCTTGGACCACCTCCGGCACCTCAGTCATCACAAAGTATCTGTATGGGAACACCTGAGTCCCCGCTGCAGAAAGGTAAGGGGCTGAGAGCAGGGGCTCCCGTGCTGGCCACAATGTTGTGCACACCCAAACTGAACCGGAGGATTCCCAGCTCCTCTGGGTCTGTGGGGTCAAAGCGGGGAGCTGAATCCCGCTTCAAGCCAAGGGCTTCCTGGTCAGGGTGAGATGCCTGCATCGCCTCAGCTGAGTCCCTGCCCTGCACAAGGGAAGCCAGCCCCCTCCCTGTCCCTGTCTGTGTGTCCTTTTTGTTCTGGGTCAGGAATATTGGTGTCCAGAGGGGAACATTGACACCTGTCACAGAGAAGCACCCTGCGGCAGGACAAACCACGCTGCTGGAAACAGTCTCTCTCCACTGCTGGTGGTTACTTCAGGCGCTGTTGCAGCGTGTTCCTCAGGGGTGACCCTGCTGCCTTTCAGGAGCTGTCAGCCGCAGAGCCGCAGGGACATCTGCAGTGAGCCCAGAGCAGGAAGAAGAAGTGACGCCTTGGGCTGCTCCTCTGCTGCTGAGCTGGGCTGGGCTCCTGGGACGGAGGGAGCTCCTGGCGAGCGGGCAGCGCTGCAGAGAGACAGCTCTGCCCAGGAGCAGCTCCTCTGCAGAGCTCAGCAGGGGCTGAGGGCAGTGCCTGCAGGTGCCAAGTGGGGCAGAGAGAGCTTAAAGGCAGTCTGGGGTGGGAGGATGCCGAGAGCTCACAGACACATCATAGAATCATAGAATCATAGAATCATAGAATGCTTTAGGTTGGAAGGGACCTTTAGAGGTCATCTAACCCAACCCCCCTGCAGGAGGCAGGGACAGCTTTAACCAGATCTGGTTGCTCACAGACCCGTCCAACCTGACCTTGAAGGTTTCCAGGGATGGGGCCTCCACCACCTCTCTGGGCAACCTGTTCCAGTGCTTCACCACCCTCAGTGTGAAAAATTTCTTCCTTCTACCCAGTCTAAATCTATTCTTCTTTGTTTAAATCCATTATTCCTTGTCCTGTCACAACAGGCCTTTCTAAAAAGATTCTCCCCCTCTTTCCTACAGGCCCCCTTTAAGCACTGAAAGGCCGCACACATTAAGGTCTCCTCGCAGCCTTCTCTTCTCCAGGCTGAACAACCCCAACTCTCTCAGCCTGGCCTCATAGGAGAGGTGCTCCAGCCCTCGGAACATTTTGGTGGCCTCCTCTGGACCCGCTCCAGCAGCTCCATGTCCTTCCTGTGCTGAGAGCCCCAGAGCTGGGCGCAGTGGTCCAGGTGAGGTCTCAGCAGAGCAGAGCAGAGGGGCAGAATCCCCTCCCTTGACCTGCTGGCCACGCTTGTTTTGATACAGCCCAGGATAGGGTTGGCCTTCTGGGCTGCAAGCGCACATTGCTGGCTCATGTCCAGCTTTTCATCCCCCAGTAGCCCCAAGTCCTTCTCCGCAGGGCTGCTCTCCATCCCTCCATCCCCCAGCCTGCATTGATATTGGGGGTTGCCCCATCCCAGGTGCAGGACCTTGCACTTGGCCTTGTTGAACCTCATGAGGTTCACAGAGACCCACCTCTCCAGCTTCTCCAGATCCCTTTGGATGACATCTCATCCTTCTGGTGTGTCAACTGCACCACTCAGCTTGGTGTCGTCTGCAAACTTGCTGAGGGTGCACTCGATCCCACTGTCTGTGTCATGGATGAAGATATTAAACAGCACTGGTCCCAGTACGGACCCCTGAGGAACACCATCTGTCTCCATTTGGACATCGAGCCGTTGACCATTACCTTCTGGATGCAACCATGCAACCAATTCCTTATCCACCAAACAGTCCACCCATCAAATCCATATCTCCCCAGTTTAGAGAGAAGGATGTTGTGGGGGACCGTGTTGAACGCTTTACAGAAATCCAAGTAGATGACATCCATTGCTTTTCCCTTGTCCACTGATGCAGTCACTCCTTCATAGAAAGCCACGAGGTTGGTCAGGCAGGACTTGCCCTTGGTGAAGCCGTGCTGGCTGTCTCGAATCACCTCCCTGTCCTCCATGTGCTCGAGCATAGCTTCTAGGAGGATCTGCTCCATGATCTTCCCAGGCACAGGGGTGAGGCTGACAGGTGGGTAGTTCCCAGGGTCCTCCTTTCTTCCCTTTTTAAAAATGGGCACAACATTCCCCTTCTTCCAGTCCCCAGGGCCTTCACCTGACTGCCAGGACTTTTCAAATATCATGGAGAGTGGCTTGGCAACTACATCAGCCATTTCCCTCAGGACTCTGGGATGCATCTCATCAGGTCCCATAGACTCATGTACATTGAGGTTCCTCAAGCGGTCTCGAACCTGATCTTCCCTTACAGTGTGGGAGGGGCTTTACCCCCCTGTTCCCCATCTTGCGGTCCATCTATTCGGGAGGTGTGAGGAGAGAGGTTGCCAGTGAAGACTGAGGCAAAGAAGTTGTTGAGTACCTCAGCCTTCTCCTCGTCTGTTGATCCTAGGTCACCATTCTTGTTCACTGGCAGGGGGTGGCGTGGGTATGCTTTCTTTAATCTTCACAGCTGTGGACATGTTACATCCCTGGCTGCAGGGCAATGTGCAA
Source organism: Pelecanus crispus (assembly GCF_030463565.1). Taxonomy (NCBI): domain Eukaryota; kingdom Metazoa; phylum Chordata; class Aves; order Pelecaniformes; family Pelecanidae; genus Pelecanus; species Pelecanus crispus. The sequence goes on along the minus strand of NC_134667.1, from coordinate 1,723,966 downwards.
GAATGTTCTGAAGGGATCTCCCAGAGCTGGCACATCCCATGGTTGGTGCAGAGGAGAAGGACATGCTCTGGAGCAGGGATTTCCTGCTTCACTGTTAGAGGGACAAGGCATGACCGCTGCCTTCTGCTGGGGATGGCTGCAGGGGTGTGAAGCCGGGAGTACCCCCAGGGCTGTCCAGGGCTGTCCTGCCAAGCAGTTTTGCTGCGCCTCAGGGGGCTGTGTGCCGGGGCAGGGACTCTGCCGTCTGCCAGGGTCAGCACTCAGCCTGCCCGGGGAGCTCGCAACAGCGCTGCGGGGAGAGGCTGTGGGTGGAAGGAGCGATCCCCAGGAGGGCAAGGTCTTTGCTGCTGAGAGGGTGCTTGTTGCATCAAGAGAGGCTTTGGAAGGTACCCAATTTATTGCTGTAAGTCTGGTCACGTTCAGTACACTGAACTATCACGATTATGGATTCACAAATAACGTAGGCACCTTTCGTCTAGTCGTGATGCATGAACTATCACGGCCACACTTAAAGCGTCTGGTCGCGTTCAATGACTGCTATCACAGCTAGACCCATAAATCAAAGCAATTTATTAAAGCAACAGACACACAGGTTCTTTGGATGACCAGTGATAAGTTCACTGACTGCAAGGCACATGCAAATACCAAAGCTTAGAGTAACACAGATGCATCAAAAGACATAAAAGCGACTCTATAGAGGTTTCTAATTTTTCTGGGGAGGCACTTGGTATGACCAAGTGTTAGATTCTTACCCAAAGGTGTCCCGATGGAGGGGAAGAGAGGCTCAGCCCGTCGACTGATCCCAGAGGTCAGAGTAGTACACGATGGTATCTTCCCTAACATCCCCTCTCTCTTGGGCTAATTTATAGTATTTTTACACATCAGGTGGAGCTTGAGGGACTCTAGTCATACATACTTGTGTTACGATTGGTGTAAAGCTTTCTCACTTCATTTTAAAGGTACAGGCTCGGAAAAATTCAGAGCGCAGGCTCAGCGAGGAGTGGTCTCGCCTTAGAGGAAGGTAGGTTTTTGGATGGAGGTGTGTTTTGGTATTATAATGACATTATAATGAGCAAAGTGTACCAAAAGGACAGCATTTTGTCAAAATCAGGACAGCTTGTTGGCTCAGGGCATCAATTATGCAGCTTATCAGTGCCATGGTGCTCTTCTGAGTCCCTTATCTCAGAGCTGGGCCGTGGTGTCTCCACACCACTCCTCCCTCTGGGCAACTCTCCTTAGAGCCAGCGCACCAGGCTCTCCTGATGTTGCTGACATCCAAGGTTGCAGGCTTAGGGAACTTCCTGTGGGATAGATTCCTTGCATCCAGCTGCATTCCACCCGGAAAGCTTCTTCAATGCTGTGCCTTTCTTGAAATTGTAAATCTAAGTCTGATGTCTAAGTTACCTCCAACAATTACTCCACAGTGCTGCATGGGTCAGAGCTGTTCACAGCTCCAGAGCACCCCAGGACATTGGGTGATGCTTCAAGGGGAAGGACACGGCAGCGATTCATATAAAGACAAGGAGATTTCCCAAGTCTGGCTTTTCAATTTCCTACACTTGGGTGATGGCAGGGGGGAAATGGAAAAGGAGCTCTCAAGTTTGAACAAGTCACTGAGACTCCTGAACTGTGACTTTGAGTGATCAGTGGGCCTGCTAGGAGCCTCCTAAAGCACCCTCAGCCACTTCTCTTCCTATGGACCACACCCACATCACCTTTGCTGGATTCATCAGGGTTGTTCTGGCCTGCCCTTTTCCACCTGCAAACAAGAACATGCACCCAGGCAGTGCCCTGCCAACATGCAGGTTGCTGCAGGGCCAAGGTGAGTGCACAGAGGCTGGGATGGGGCCAGTGAGTGCTGATGGGAAAAAGCCATGGGGCAGGGAAACACCCCCTAGGAGGAAAATCTCCAGGCAGCAAGGATATGATCAAGGAATGGGAGGAAAGTAAAACCAGAAATCTTGTGGGAGGGAGGAATCAGAGCTGTGTATCTCCCCTCCCAGTAGAGATGCCTTCCTCTGAGCAAGCCCCCTTGCCTCCTGTCCCAGCCAGCAAAGCCTCTGCCCTCAGGGCCGTGGGCTCCAAGGCATGAACCACCTCCTCAGCAGGCAGAGCTCCAGCAGAGCCGTGGGGCAGCTCTCCAGCCACGCGTCCATTTCCCTCTGCAGAGCACAGGGGCTGAGAGCAGCTGTCCAGCAATGTCGGGGAGGTGGCCCAGCTGGGTAAAGGTGACGCTTTCCTGGGTGCGCAGCTGCCTCTCTGCTTGCCTCTCTCAGCCAGCACCCCAGGGTACTTTTCCTTTTTCTCCACCTACCTGTGCTATTGTTCCTGCTATCTTGCTCTTGCTGTCAGGCTCTCTGGGGATGGGAGTTTCAGCTGCAGAGTCACACACTGATCATGTGGGTGCTCCCGTGCAGGTGTGTCCATGGAAATGAAGTGCCCCAGCTTTCACCTGTGGGGCTGTGGGGAAGGCAGCCTGTGGAGCTGGGGAATGAGCTGGCTTTTTGTTAATCAGATGCCATTGCTAGGACACTTGGCTGTCTCCTTGAGGTGTCCTTCCAAGCTGTGAGCTGCCCTCCAAAATGCAAACCTGTCCCATAGCACCTTTGTGTTTTCTGAAAGTCCCACAGAGAAGCGCAGAGATGCTACGACCAAGGAAATGCTGTGGGGTTGGTGACATGAGCCATGCATGTCCGTGCCTAGAAGCGGGGTGAGGAGACCTTGAGAAAGGGAGAGATATTGAGTGATCTGTGGTTGATCCGTCTGCCCCCAGCCTTGTCTGGTGACTTTTCAGGGTAACATGGGAGTGTGATCACCCTCCATCTGAGAATGGTGTCATTCCAGAGTAGATGGGAACAAGACAGAGGGACAGATCAACTCCCCTCACTCTGCTCTAAGCCACAGGCAATCCTCTTGCTTTGCAGGACTCACTCTGTTCTCCCTGAGAGCAGCAGCAATGCTGAGGGTTTCTGACATCCAAGAGCACTCCCCAGGTGAGATGAGGGGAGCTGTCAAGAGCCCCAAACCCCTCAAACTGCTGTTGCCATCCCCATGCCTTAGCACTGTGAGTGCAGATGCTGACAAGCCCTTCTGCGTCAGGACCATTTTCACCTGAGCAAGTCAAACAGCAGGACTGCCCCTGCCCCCACGGTGCCCATGAACCCACTGCTGCAGAGCAGGGCTGACTCCTCGGCATGCTGTGGGCAGGGGCCCTGTCCTCACGGCACACTTAGCCAGCGTCAACCAGGGCTCCAGCCACGGAGCTGAGGAGAGTCTCCTGGAGGAAGACAATGGGGTGTGCTTGGCAGGGGGAGTATCTATGGGAAATGGCTTTGATTGTGCTCAGAGAAGTCTCCCCTAACTTACTGTGTTTTCCTCCTTGAACAGTGCCCCATGCCCGGAGCAGCAGATGTCCAACGGCAGCTCCATCACTGACTTCCTCCTCCCGGTGCTGGCAGACACGCGGAGCTGCAGCTCTTGCACTTCTGGCTCTTCCTGGGCATCTGCCTGGCTGCCCACCTGGGCAACGGCCTCACCATCACTGCCATGGCCTGCCACCACCGCCTCCACATCCCCTTGTACTTCTTCCTCCTCATCCTCTCCCTCCACGACCTGGGCTCCATCTCCACCACTCTCCCAAAATCCATGGCCAGTTCCCTCTGGAACAACAGGGTCATCTCCCACTTGGGACATCCTGCACAGATCTTTTTTTTTTTTTTTTTCTCTTCTTGATCTCAGCAGAGTGTTCTCTCCTCCCTCTCATGGCCTATGACCGCTACGTGACCATCGGCAAACCCCTGCACTACAGGAGCCTCCTGGGCAGCAGAGCTTGTGTCCACATGGCAGCAGCTGCCTGGGGCAGTGGCTGTCTCTGTGCTCTGATGCACACAGCTTGCACAGCTTTTCAGCACCACTCTGCCAAGGCAATGCCCTGGATCAGCTCTGCTGTGAAATCCCTCAGACCCTCAAGCTCTCCTGCTCAGACGCCTACCTCAGGGAAGTCGGCCTAACTGTAGTTAGTGCCTGTTTATTCTTTTTGTGTTTATTTTAATTCCGGTGTCCTATGTTCAGATCTTCAGGGCTGTGCTGAGGATCCCCTCTGAGCAGGGACACTACAAAGCCTTTTCCACGTGCCTCCCTCACCTGGCTGTGCTCTCCCTGCTTGTCAGCACCGCCACGTTTGCCTACTTGAAGCCCCCCTCCATCTCCTTCCCATCCCTTGACCTGGGGGTGCCTCTTCTGTACTCGGTGGTGCCTCCTGCAGTGAACCCCCTCACCTGCAGCATGAGGAACCAGGAGCTCAAAGATGCACTGAAGAAGCTGAAGAAAGTGTGGAGCTGCTGCTTGGAGCTTCAGGGAGTTAAAAACTCTCCCATCTTCCAGTAGTCTGCCTCAAGGTCTCTTTAGCCAACTCCTTCATTGCTTTTGTATCTGTCCTTTCCTATCTCTGGGTCTCAAAGAGTTCTTGTATGGATGGTCCTTGTGGAAGGCAGAGCTCAGCAGGTCCTGCTTCCACATAGCAGCCAGCTGAGGTGTGTGGTTTATGGTTTCCTGAATGGAATCATCTTTTACTTTTGTTGCTTGGTAATGAAGAGAAACCTTTCTGTGCCTGTGAGCAGCCAGTTCTCTGAGGCAAGCAGGTGGGAGTTGGTGCAAAGGAGCTGTAATAGCCAGCTGCAGGCTTCAGTGGAGAAGTCTGAGGTCAGGAAAAGTGAGGCAAGTCCCAGGTGGCTGATGAGAGAAATGGTGGGGTTGGGCAGGGGAGGAGAAAGGCTGTCCATACAGTGTGACCATCTGAATCACTATGAACTAGAGAATGCTGCTATCACCTCTTCTCTGTAAACCAGAAATTAATAAAAGATACCTTTAATGAGCAAAAATCCTCCTCCATTAAATACTCCTTGAAAACTCTCTCTTTAACTACCGATCAGCTTAACAGGTTGTGGAATCTTGAAGAAAACTACAGGAAGAGACAAAGCACATGAGGGCTCTCTGCATTGTAATGAGCCTAAAGTGGATTTGGTGCCGAGTCCCTGCACCTTTGATTCTGACAGGAGACTGCAAAAACTCCTCAAGAAGCAGCCTTGATGTGTTTCATCAGGGCAAACACCAAGCCCTGACCCCCAGCCCCTCTCAAGAGAGATCCTGTCCCTCAAGCGTGGCTCCGGGCTCTTCCTGGGGTGGTGGGATGTGGGGTGTGCAATGTCAGCTGAAGGACGGTGGTACAACACCTCCTGGCATCTCCGGGGTGTGCAAGGAGGCAGCAAGGCTCCAGTGTCATGAGGACAAGGTGTGTCCTCATAGGCCTCGGTGACAGAGACAAGTGCCATAGCCAAGGGGACCAAGATCTCCGTCCTGCTAAGCTTTTCTGCCTGTCCAGTGTCCTCGGCCATCTCCACCTCAGGCTGTCCCACGCTGCCCCATGCCTCATTGGTTTCCCTGCAGGCTGCAGACACCCATCTCATTTCCCACCTTGCCCTCACCCTGTCATGTCCCTCCCTGTACTGATGTCTCTCCCTGAAACACAAAGCCGTGTGATGGTCACAGACGCCCACTGGGTGACCTCTTGCACCACAGCACCACCCTTTGAGTGACATTCATTTCTCCTTGTGTCCAGGACAGACATCCCAAGCTGAACTTTGTAGTTTTGTCCTGCTTTATTCCACTACAGGGAAACTCTCCATCATCTTTGAAACCACTCTGAAAGCAGTCACAGGCTGTTGCTACAGTGCCCTTAGCCCCCACGCCATGAGGCTAAAGGAGCCAAGGGCCCTCCGTCTCTGCACACGGGTCATGTGCTTCAGGCCCTGAACCCCATCTTGGCAGACCTCCTCTGGACCCTCTCCAGTTCCTCTCCACTCTTCCAGAGAAAGGAGCCCCACACCAGGACACACTATTCCAGACTTGGTCCCAACTGTGCTGAATCAAGGGAGGGAGGTAACTGCCCTTGTCTGGGTGGCCACGCTCCTCCTAATACAGCCCTGTATGCAGCTGGTCTTATTCATGCTGAGCATGCTCCACTGGCTCCCAGGGCATCTCTGGTCCCAGAAAATAGTCAGGTCCCAGCCTGCCCTGATGCATGGGGTTATTCTGGCCCTGATGCAGGACTGGGCACTTCTCCTTGAAGAACTTAGTGAGGTTTTTGTTGGCCAAATCTCAGAGTTTCTCAAGGTCCCCATGGACTGAAGCTTCATTGTGCCAGCTGTTAATACGTGTGTGTAGGTGGCTCACCCTGCCCAGTGATGCCTCTAACAAGATGACAGCACAAGGAACTGGAGGACATGAGAGACAATAAAAGGAGGTCCTAGTTCAATGGACTTGCTGAGCAAGGTAGGCATTCCCATGGCAGCCATCCCAGAAACACCCAAAGAGGTCACTAGTCAAGCAAAGCCAGGGCCCGTGGGCAGAAGGAAAAGAGGTGGGCTGTTTGTGTGGGAGGATATGAGGAAGACCAAAGGGAAGAACTTGTGAGGGGGAAAAGAGGGAAGGGAAAAATAGGAGCTAAAGCAAAGGATGGGATGAGGACCATTTTAGGGGCACCTGTCAAGCAGCCCTGAATCTGAGCAGGGAAATCAGCCTGGCTGGGTACCCTTCCGATGTGCCTGTACAGTAGTGCACACCGTCTGGGGAGCAAACCGAAGGAGTCAGGGGTCTGTGGGGAGGTCCTGAGCTGCAATCTCATGGGGATAACAGAGACACGGTCACGTAGCTCACACCACTGGGGTGTGGCCATGGATGGAAGCAGCCTCTAGGAAGGATGGGGCAGGTCAGTGAGGAGGAGAAGTTGCCCAGTGTGTGAACAAGCAGCAGGACTGCATGGAGCTCTGCCTAGTGACAGGTGGGTGATGAGCCAGCTGAGAGCTGATGGGTCGGGATTAGTGGACAGACCTGCACGGGTGACGTGCAGTCGATGTCTGCTACAGACCAACCATATTAGGAAGAAGGAACAGATGAGCCTTCTTCAGCCAACTGGAAGAAGCTTCACATTCTCGGGCCCTGGTCCTCATTTTGGACTTTAGGCACTCAGACATCTGCCTGAGGGGCAGCACAGTAGAGCAGGAAACATGCAGGAGGTTTCTGGAGGGCACCAATAACCTCCTGAACATTCAGAGAAGGGGTTAGGAATGCCAAGGCCCACCTCAAGTTCAATCTGGAAATTCAGGCTGGATGTGAAGAAAGGATTTGACAAGGATTCCAGCAGCAAGAGGAAGGAAAATGTGCGCCTGCTGCTAGATGTGTCGGGGACCCTGGTGACAGAGAACACAGGATGGGCCAGGGTACTCAATGCCTTCTTCAATCTCTGTCTTTACTGGTGAGACCAGCCTTCAGGAATCTCAGGCCCCAAGAGGGAAAGTCTGGAGCAAGGAAGACTTACCCTTGGTGTAGGAGTCACAGGTTAGGCAGCACATTAGAAGAAATGGACATACGTAAGTCCATGGGACCTGAGGGGATGCACTCATGAGCGTTGAGGGAGCTGGCTGATGTCATTGTAAGGCTGCTTGAAATCACCTTTGAAAGGTCATGGTGATAGGGAGAGGTTCCTGAGGGCTGGGAAGAAAGCAAAAGGCAAGTGTCCCTTGTGTCTTGAAGAAGGGCACAAAGGTGGATCTGGAGAGCTTTACCCTGTTCTCCTGTAGGAGAGGCAGTAGACAAGCTGAGCAAGTCTGGACTAGATAATTGGAAAATGAGGTAGATTGAAAATGGACTGAATGGTCAAAACAGCACAAAGTCCAGCTGCAGGACAGTCACCAGTGGTGGAGCCCAGAGCTGATACTGGGTGCCATTGTATTCAAGCTTTCCTTAATGTCCTGGAGGATGGGACCAAGGGCATCGTGAGCAACTTTGTGGGTGACAGAAAGCTGAGATGAGTGCCTGATGTGCAGGATGGTTGCACTGCCATTCAAGAAGACCTGGGCAGGCTGGAGAACTGTGCAGAGAGGAACTGCATGAAGTTCAGCAAAGGAAACCACCAAGTTCTTCACCATGGGCAAGAGTAACCCCATGGAGCAGCTCAGGCTGTGGGGGGCGACTGGCTGGAAAGCAGCTTTGAAGAGTAGGACTTGGGGGTCCTTGTGGACAAGCAGCTGAGCATGAGGCACCAGTGTGGCTGTGTGGCAAAGCAGGTCTACAGCATCCTGGGCTGCGTTTGGAAGAGGACTGCCAGCAGGTCAAGAGAGGTGAACCTTCCCCTCTAGTCTGGCCTGGTGAGGCCACATCTGGAGTGCTGTGTTCAGTGGTGGGCTCCTTACTACGAGAGAGACATGGGCATACTGGAGTGAGTTCACCATGGTGGAAGCAACCACCGGATGGCTGCAAACATATCCCGTGCCCCATGCCCCCACCTGAACACTATCTTGGGTATTGAAAAGCAAGTGCTATGGTGACATAGCACCCTAGAAAGAACTGAGTCAGACAATGGGACTCATTTCCGAAACAACTGCATAGACACCTGGGCCAAAGAGCATGGCATTGAGTGGGTGTATCACATCCGCTATCACGCACCATCCTCCGGGAAAATAGAATGATACAATGGACTGTTAAAGACTCCCCTGAGAGCAATGGGTGGTGGGACATTCAAACATTGGCATACACATTTAGCAAAAGCCACCTGGTTAGTCAACACCAGGGGATCTGCCAATCAAGCTGGCCCTGCCCAATCAAAACTCTTATGTACTGTAGAGCAGGATAAAGTCCCTGTAGTGCACATAAAAAATATGCTGGGGAAGTCCCTCTGGGTTACTCCCTCCTCGGGCAAGGGCAAACCCATCCATGGGATTGCTTTTGCTCAAGGACCTGATGTGTACCTCAAGGGAATTTGATTTGGGGTGAAAATAGCCAAAGAATTGAATTGTATGATGTTAAGTGTTATATACTACTGTATATCATCACTTCTCTGGTCGCTATATGCCATATCAGCGGTCTTACAGTAACAATCACCCAGATTAATGAAGAATGAACTTTGAGAAAACTGAGCAAAGTGCAGCAGTGATGGAAACAGATCTGGCAATTCAACACCGCACAGCTGGGCATGACGTAGGTGGTGTAGAATAAGGGGCGGATGCTGTCCTGGTTTTGGCTGGATAGAGTGAATTTTTTTCCTGGGGGCTGGCATGGTGCTGTGTTTTGATTAAGTTTGAGAATAATGTTGATAACACACTGATGGTTTAGTTGTTGCTAAGTAGTGCTTGACCACACTGGTCAAGGGCTTTTCAACTTCTCATGCCCTGCCAGCAAGAGGCAGGGAGGGGGCACAGCCAGGCGAGTTGACCCCAACTGGCCAGAGGGCTATTCTGTACCATATGACGTCATGCTCAGTATAGAAACTGGGGGGAGTTGGGCAGGAGGCAGCGATCGCTGCTCGGGGACTGGCTGGGATCGGTCAGTGGGTGGTGAAAAATTGCATCGTGTATCATTTCCTTTGTATATTATTATTATTATTATTATTATTATTATTACCACTACTACTATTTTACTTTATTTTCTTTCAATTACTACAGTGTTCTTAACCCACAAGTTTACTAAGTTTTAGTCTTCCGCTTCTCTCCCAATCCCACCAGGGCAGGGGATGAGGGTGAGCGAGCGGCTGTGTGGTGCTTAGTTGCTGGCTGGGGTGACAGCACGACAGGGAGGGACACAAAATACCCTCTGCCATGGACATGTGCCCACGTTAGCACCCTCCCAGCCAGGCCCTTCTCCACGCCAGGGGCTGGATGACGGCTCTGGCTTCCAGTCCACATCTCATGGGGATCCCTTCTCCCTCCCCCTGGCCTCTCCCTCCTCTGCCTCCCCCAGCACTGAGGGAAAGGTCCCCCCACGGCCCCTGCTCCCACCCCTCCTGCACCTGCACACAGGCACTGCCCCAGCACAAACCCACACTGAGCCCCGTGGCCAGGCAGCAGGAGGGCAGGGGTTGGGGCTGAGGCGCAGCAGGAGGAGGGGCTGCCAGGGCTGCCATGGGGCCTTCCAGCCCCTGCCCAGGACGGAGGCAGCTGTGGGGCTGTGAGGGGAGTGTGGGGCTCTGCCAGGGACCAAGGCAGCAAGAAGAGCCCATGGAGACTGGGGTGCTGGCAGAGGCAGCCAAGGGGCAATGCCAGCCCCGTGCTCCCCAGCAAGTGGCTCTGCACTCTGTGCCAGGGCAGTGGGGAGCAGAGCTGCCTCCTAACCAGTGTGGGAGGTGATGCGCGGGACGTGATAGCCCCTGGGGCTGGCTGGGGGGTCCAGGGCACCGCAGCCACCTGTGGGCTCACTTGTGTGGGGCCACAGCCCAGGGCTCAGCCCAACACAGCAGCTCTGTCGTGGCCTGTGTGCTGTGGGACCAGCATGGCCCAGGCAGGGCCTGGGGGAAAGAGCAGCTGGGGAAGCCTGAGGTGAGGAGATGGGCGCTCCCGCTGGGGCGCATCACAGCACCTTGCAGAGAGACAGTTTTGTAGGAAACTTTTGCTGGCAGGGTGGAAACGTGTCTGCCAGCAGGAATATTGCCCAGGGACCATGGGCTCTGGCAGCCCCACAGCCTGACCCCGAGCCCACTGCCCCCGAGATGTGCCCCTTCCCCACCACCACGTCTTTGTGCTCTGCTCCCCCCAGTCGGCCTCAGGGAGACACCCCGACAGCCGGGCAGGCAAGACCAGCTCTGGGTCATACCCCAAAGGCTTTTAATAGGAACAACTGCAGAGGCACAGCGTGAAACCAGGGGAATCAAAAGAGAGGCAATGGCCGGCTGTTTCTGCTGCCCATGGGAAGAGGGAGACGGTTCTCTGGTGCTCACGGCTCTCCCAGCTGCAAAGTCCCCTCCTCACTCCCGGCTGCACCCAGCTGCACGGCAGGGATGGGCTCTCCTGGCGCGGGGCTCAGGGATGGCTGTGCACTGAGCTCTGCTGTCGCAGCCTTTCTGTGCTCAGGGGGATGTGCCAGAGACACCTCTTCAGCATCGTCATAGCCTGTGCTCTCTGGGGACAGGGACCAGGCATCTCCCTCAGCTGCAGGGGCCCCAGCACTTCTCTGCGAGCGCAGGTTTGCCCCTGCAAGCAGCAAGGCAGGCCATTGCACGTTGGCCCCATGGGGTGCCCCTCCTGCTCTCTGCATCACCTGCCTCCCGTCTCCTCCTCCCTCCTGACATGTCCAGCTCCCTCTGCCAGCCCCGGGCCCCCCAGGGAAAACTCCCAGGGCAGGGTCCCCCATCCCAGGAGCTTGGGCTCTCCGTACGGCAGCGATTCACCTGGCACCAGGGATGGCATCCCATAAAGCGGCAGCGCCATCTTTCCCTCTCACCTCCAGGGGCATCCCTGGGCCCTGCTCCCTCCTCTGGTGCCCTGGGCATTTCCCAGGCTCCCTGCCCAGGGGCAGGATCCTCCCCAGGGGCAGAAACCTCCCTGGCATCATCATAGCCATGCGCTGGGTCACTTCCAGGCAGGACAGGGACGTCTGAAAGGAGAGGGGAGCTGGTGACACTGAGGAGATACATCTGCAGAGCAGAGGGCGGGAGGATGCGCAGGGCCGTGGGGCTCAGACCCTGGTGTTGGCAGCACCCCAGGAGACTCCCCAGCTCTGATGGGGACACTCAGTGACACCGCTGTCCCTCACATGGCTGCAGGGAGGAGAGATCCACTCCTTCCCGCACCCTGTTACCTGGTGCTGAGCCCGGACCCTCCTCCTCCTTGCTGTCCGCGGGGTAGGGCTGCAGCTTGGCCAGGGACCCCTCTGAGTAGGAGCCTGGAGAGAGGCGCAGCGGCTGTTATGGGAGTGTGCTCTGCTGAGCCGGCTTGTGGTGAGTGCTGCTGGGGACGGGGGACCCACAGAGGCAGGGCTGTGTGGGGAGGAGGGCTCAGGACTCACCCTGCTCCCCTGGGACCAAGCCTGCCTCAACGGGGCTCCCAGAGCTGCCCCGGGACAGCCCCTTCCCTCAGCCCTGCGGTGTCACCCAGGGATTTATGCAGGGGCAGGCAGAGAGGGGCTGTCCCTGGCTGCGATGGGAAGAACTGCTGGGGAGGAAGCTCCTCTGCTGGGCCCAGGACCCGGCTGCTCTCCCCACACACCCCAGCGCTGCAGGGACCGTAGGCCAGGGGACTGCCGTGGGTCAGCCCTAGGTGGAGGTTTGGGGAAAGAGCCCTGCAGATGTGCCCCCATGAGGGACCCACACCCACCTGAGCCGCTGAACCTCGCCTGCTCCTCCCATGCCAGGTTGTAACCGATTTCCTCATAGACGGCGTCAGGGAAGGGCTCCCACGCTCTCGCCAAGCCTGCGGACAGCGGCAGGGCTGGCCCAGGGACAGGCAGAGAGGGGACAGGATCCCGCTCTGCTCCCCCTGCTTTGGTCCCCGGGGCCAGCAAAAGGCTCTGGCCACAGCACAGCCCCGCTGCGCTGCCTGCTCACCGCTACCCCTTCCTCAGTGAGGGCAATGTCCCCACGGAGGTGAGCTGGGGCAGCGACACCCTCACAGCGTTTCCTCAGAGACAGCCCTTGTGCCCCTCTGGCCCCTGGGTCAGCTCCCCGGTGCTGAGCTTGGAGCAGCTCCCGCCTCTCCTCTCCCCCTGGAGCTGCCCCTTCTCTGCCCCAGGGATCCATAGCACGGCCCCTGCCCTGCCGCGGGGAGGTCACGGTTGCACAGAGGAACAGCCTGGGGGCCTGAAACCACAGGGATGGACCCTGCTGCCCCACGTTCCTCCTGGCATCTCCCCTGCCCCACAGACCCCTCCAGAGCTGCCCGGAGCGCTGCCAGTGTCGTGTCCTCGTCTGTGTCCTCTCTGCTCCCATCTCCCCCAGCCCAGCTCGGCCATTTCTCTCCTCGCCCCATCCCTAACTCCCACCGTGCCTGGACTCTCTCTACCCCTTGCTGCTGGTGGCCCATGGCCCATGGTCAGGCGGTGGATGAGGCGGCACATGGCAATGAAGGCAGCACACACGCTTATCCCCCCAGCTCTGCCTGTGCCGCTCACTGACACCTGCCAGCACCCCTGGCCTTGCCAGGAGGCATCTTTCCCCGGGACCCACCTGCGCGCCCAGCCCTGGCGCTTCGCACTTGCCCGGCCAGGAGGGCCAGGAGCAGGCAGAGAAGGGCCCCCAGGACGATGCAGATGATGACGGGCAATGACAGTCTCCCGCTGCCGGTGGGACGGTCCCGGCTGGGATCTGCATGGGCAGGAAGAGAGAAAGGGCAGCAGCAGGCCTGGGAGAGGTGGGGGCTGGCACACCCCAGTGCTGCCCCCCACTACAGCAGGGGTAGGGGACCCCAGGAGTGAGGGATGAGGAAGCTCCCAGGCTGCTGGGTAAATGAGAGCCCTCCCCAACGCCCCTCCCCACTGCTGTCCCGGTGCCTCCTCTTGGGAGTTTCACACCCCAGCAAGGAGCTCCCTCCCTGCAGCTGTGGCTCACAGCTGGCCCCGAGAAGAGCCAGCGCTGGCAGGGAGGACAGGTTACCTGCTCGCGGGGTTGGTGCTGCCATCCTGGGTGCAGCTGCAGAGGGGAGAAAGGGAACTGGGCTGAGAGGGTGGCTGTGAGGGTACCAGGGAGCCGTGCGTGTGTGTGTGCACGCGTGCGTATATCCCTGCCACCCCCCACCCACACTGCCCCTCCTGCGAGGCTGGTCAGGGGGGCTGGGACAGAGCCCAGGGCCCTGCTCTGGCTATCGGGCAGGATGGCGCAGGCAGCCCAGGAGATGCCCCTGGGGGCTGCAGGGCCCTGCAGGCAGGAGCCGGAGGACATCCAGCCCCACAGAGGCTGCTGCCCACTTGGCACCAGGCTCCCATGCTCCACAGGCACAGCCTTGCTCTCAGCAGCTCTGCAGCCATGAGGGGACCCAGTGGGGAAAACGCCTGCCCCGGCTCCCTGCCAATACCCCAGCGAGGGCTGCCAGCCCCGCCGCTCACCTGAGCACTGCACGGCAGCGTCCTCCTTATGCCGGCAGGCCCCGCTGTCCCCAGGCCGAGCCCAGCAGGCCTGCAGAGATGGCTCAGACCCCCGGCACTCCACCTGCTCCAGCCAGATGGGGCCCGTCCCCTCCCCAAACGCAGCCTCGTCCAGGGCAGACACTGCGGGGCCACAGCCCAGCTGCCTGCACGCCACCTCGGCATCCTGCATGTCCCAGGAGTCGTCGCACACCGTCCCCCAGGAGCCGCGCTGCCAGACCTCCACCCTGCCCGAGCACCCGCTCTCGCCTCCCACGGCACGAATCTTCTCCCTGTCTGGAGAAGGCAGAGACCTCCCAGGGCACCGGGCAGCAGGCAGAGCCCTGCCAGGAGAGAGGGGCATGCAGAGGAGCAGCTACCTGTGCAGCTCGTGGAGTTTGGGCACACGGTCCCCACGGCCGGGGCTGTTTCTGGCCGTCTCCCTGCAGAAGGCAATGCTGCCATGAAGGGGCTGCTGAAGGGGGTCGTGCAGCAGAGAGTGGGGCTGAGCTCTGCTCACGCCTCCCCGTGCCGCCTCGCTCACGGCAGCAGCTGAACCCCGCTCCTTCAGGGGACATGCACGGCACTGTGGGGGACCCTGGCTGCTCAGCCCCAAAGGGACCCTGGCTCACAGAGAAGCAGGGGGTGTCCGTGGAGGGGACATGCCTCGCAGCCCTGGCTGGTCTCTTCTGAGACCTTGCCTGGAGACACCGCTGCCTCCCCCGGGCGCTGCTGGCAGCCGGCTGGCAACTGCTGGCGAACGAACGTGTGGGGCTCTGAGAGCTGAAGTGCCATTTGTGCCACCAGAAGCAGCAGGGTCTGGCACGTACAGTAAAAGCCCCCGTGGGCCCTGTCTCTGCGCTTGACTGTGCCCGGCAGGGAGCAGGAGCTGGGGCGATGCTGGTGCCCAGGAAGCTCAGAATTACCACTGCAGGTGATGTGGGTCTCCTCTCGCAGGTCATCGCACGACCGTGGGTCCCAGGGAGCAGAGGGACACTGCCAGAAGGAGCTGTTTCTCTCCCCACACTCCACGCGATCCAGCCAGGCGTGGCCAGACACCCTACCAGAGGGCAGGCGTGTTTCCAGGGTCCCCGCGTCCCCGCAGCCCAGCTCCTTGCATGCCAGCGACACCGTTTGGAGAGTCATTGAGTTGGAGCAAACGCTCCCCCATGTGCCATTGTAGAAAACCTGCAGGCGCCCGGAGCAGTTGCTGCCGTTCCCCAGCCTCAGGGCCATGAAATCTGGGAGGAAAGGCCCCAGAGGGGCACAGGCTGGTGTGGGGCTGTGGGAGCAGAGAAGCCTCTTCCCCCCGCAGGCCCTGGCCAGGCAGGGGCACGGCCAGCAAGTCACCCTTTTTGCCAGGGGCCGAGAGAAGTCCCTGACGGAGAGACACCCATGCCCTCCCCGCTAAGCCCTGGGCACAGCTCAGCTGACAAGGGACCCCCCGTGGGACCGAGGGGCTTCGTGCAGGGGTGTCCCCAGGACAGGCTCGGGCAGGGGCTCCGAGGCAGCCAGGCACAGCCTGGGCCGTTGCCGGCTCTCCCCTCGTCCCGGCCTCCCCGGGCGCTGGGCTCCCACCACAGCTCCCGGCACAGACCTGAGCAGACAACTCCTGCGTCCTCTTTGTGCGCGCAGTCGTGCTGCCCCCAGGACCCTGCCGGGCAGTCCCAGAGAGCAGCTTCGGCCCCAGAGCAGTTCACGCCATCCAGCCAGATCTGACCGGAGCCTTCCCCGAAGCGAGCGGAGCCGACCGCCTCCACCGCCCCGCCGCAGCCCAGCTGCTGGCAAACGATGGCGGCATCAGACAGGTCCCAGCCATCGTCGCAGACGGTCCCCCAGCTGCCCTGGTAGTAGATCTCCACTCTCCCAGCGCAGCGCCCGGGCCCCTTCACCAGCCGCACCTGCCGGCTCCCTGCAGCAGGAAGAAACCCCAGCTGCCCTCAGGGGCTGCTGCCCACCCAGCCCAGAGCCCGGGGGGCCCGTGCAGTGCCACTCACCCGCGCACACGACGCCCACGTCCTCCGCAATCCCTGCCGCCGCTGCGCTCTCGGGCAGGGAGGTGTTGCAGAGGCTCAGCTCGGCCTCGTGCCCTGCGCACCGCACCCCTCGCAGCCCCACGGGACCCGTCCCTCTCTGAGGCTTTGCGGGGTTGTAGGCTTTCTCTGCCTCTCTGCACCTCAGCTGACGGCACACCACGCTGGCCTCCCGCACATCCCACTCGTCATCCAGGACTCGGCCCCACGTCCCGCGCTGCAAGATCTCCACTCGTCCGTCGCACCGGCTCCCTCCACCCACCAGCCGCAGGGCCGTGGAGCCAGCGGGGCCTGGGGACAGCAGCCGTGCCCCAGCCCTCGGCAGCACCACAGAGCCCACAAACCTGCAGCACCTCCCCAGGCTCTGCAACCCGCACAGCACCCTGCAGCTCACCCGCCTGCCCCAGCCCTCTGCGCTCAGCTTCAGGAGCACGTTTCCACAGGATTGCTTTCCCAGGCCCTGAGCAAGACGCTGTCTTTGCTCTTGGTGGGGCAGAGCCACCCAACACGTCTCTGCTGAGGGCGATGGGGCAGCTCCCGCAGGAGGGAGCAGCAGCCGGTGCAGGGACCCGGGCACAGGCAGTGCTGGCCAAGCCTTGCCCAACCTCAGCGCTGACACCGGCGCTGCTGAGACAGCAGGCAGAGCCCGCACGTCTGGGCCCCTCTGCATCCCTGGGTTTGGGGTCTGGGCACCTGTGTCCCTGGCAGGGAGCAGAGCACGGGGGGCCTTTCTGAGCAAACAGCACAAGGTTGGGTCTTGTGCTGACCGGAAGCACCAGGAGCAAGGGCAAAGCCCAGCCCTGCTCTGCACCTCACCCCCCAGGTCTGCTGCTGGGGGCACCTGGGCAGCCCCCACGGGCGTGGCATTGGGCTCTGGGGGGGTCTCTGTGGGGCTGGGACAGGGCTGTCTGCAGCCAGAGGGATGGAGCTGAGCCCCACAGCCCTATCCTGGGCCTGTCCTGCAGCAGAGCAGAGGATCCCGCGCCTGGCGCTGGCCGCAGGGCCTGAGCCACTGCCCTGGGGGGGCAGAGATGCCTGACCTCGTTCACTCTTCAGCTCTCCCACATCAGAGCCGTCGGTGAGAGCAGGCAAAGCCCTCCAGGTTGCTCCTGGTGCAGGCAGGGTTTCTCAAGGGACAAATGCAGCTGGTGCTGCCACGGGCTCCCCTGCTTTGGGTGGCCATGGCACCTTTTCCCAGCACCCACCTGAGCAAATGACAGCAGCGTGGTTCTCGGGGGAGCACGGTGAGGCCCCCAGAGCAGTCACTGGGCACTGTCCCAGGTGGGCTTCAGTCCCCTCACAGTGGAATGAGTCTCTCCACACAGGTCCGGTTCCACTCCCAAAATGCCCTCCTCTGGGAATGGACTCAGCAAACCCGCAGTCGAGGTGACGACAGAGAACGTGGGCGTCCAAGAGATCCCAGCGGGAGGCACAGAGGGTGCCCCAGGTGCCCAGCACCTGCACCTCCACTCTCCCCTCACACGCCGTGCTGCCGTTCACCAGCCGGAACCCTGTGAACTCTGGGGACAGAGAACAATGAGAGTGAGCACCCAGCACGGCACGGTCCCTGCCCTGCTCCCCTGTCCCCAGCACACCCCCGGATATGTAACACCCCACCCTGAGTCCTTACGTGTGCAGGTGACACCGACAGCATTTGCATGGGTGCAAGGCTGGTCCCTGGGGGATCCCCTGGGGCATGAGATGAGAAAGGATTCGTTCCCGGCACACTGCAGCTCTCTGTCCCACATGGGACCCACAGCTTCTCCAAAGCGAGCTGCCCCAGGCACGGACAGGGCTGTGCCACACTGGAGCTCGCTGCAGACCACCTCGGCAGCTTTGGGACCAAAGTCGGAGTCACAGACAGTCTTCCACTGGTTCCCGTCATGGACCTCCACGCGTCCCGAGCAGGGGCTGTCCCCTCCGACCAGCTGGACAAATCCTGGAGCAACCAAAGACCCCTCAAGCTCTCCCAGAGCCCTCTGGCAGTTACGTGCCTACATCCCAGCTGCTCTGCAAGGTGGCCACAGGCAGAGAGACCGCAACCACCCCACCGCTGCCGGTGGGTGCCAATGGCACAAACACACCAGGGCCCCCCTGCCGCTCCTCAGGCATCATCACAGCACTTGTGGGCTTGCTGCTGTCCCAAAGCCCCAGCCGTAGGCACTGCTCAGGCACACTGCTGCTGTCCTGGAGACCCTGGGCTTCCTGGCACCAGCCACAGGCACTGCAGTACCCAGAGCACTTGGGGCCCCGGGGGACTGGCCCAGGCCCTGCTGGCTGCTGCAGCCTCATCTGTGCACTGAGCTCAGGGCCAGGATGAGGAGCCCCTTGGAGCTGCCAGAAACACAGCCTTTCTTTCCAGGCTGTCTCAGGCTGTTAGGTGGGACATGGGACAGGGCAGAGGTATGGCACGGCTGTATCCGCATCCAGTGGCTGTGCCAGCTCCCCACTCTGGCACCTGCCCAGGGAGGGGGTCCTCAGCCAGGGCCAGAGTGCAGTGCCAGGCACGCACATCCCCACCAAGGGCCAGGCAGAGGGCAGGGGAGCGGGCAGAGGAGCAGCCCTGGGCTGACACGAGCTCCCGGTGCAAGCACAGGCACTGAGGACAGTGCAAGTGCTGGCAAAGCCCCTGTGGCACAGGGCAGCCGCGGGCTGGGGCAGGCAGGAAAGGCTGGGCAGCAGCTTGGCCCTGCCTGCCTGGGGCCGTATCCCCATGGGCTGGAACTCATGGGGGGACCGTGTGAGAGGAATGAGGTGCCACGGGCCACCCTGCTCCTCTGCCCGAGGCCAGCGCTCCTCCCCTCTGAACATCCCTTTGCTCAGGCTGAGGGACTCCTCTCTGCCAGCAGGCACAACACAAAAGTCCCTTGCCATCTCATGCCCTTCCCTGGGGCTGTGGGTGGCCACGTGAGCAGCTCCCGGTGCCTCTGGCATGGGGGGACCTGGCCCTCGGCAATGCCAGACAGGTCCTGGCTGAATGGGAGGAGAAAGATGGGAACCAGCAGCCATCCCGGGGCAGGGAGAGGGATTAATCTCCCAGCCCCAGGCCCCCACTGAGGGTGGGCTGAGCCACCTTGGGGCCTGGCAGTGGCTGGACACACAGGGTGGGCTCCCATTGCTCTGTCCTCAGGGACCAGAGACAGTAGCAATGACAGTCCCAGCTTGGCAGTGTCACCAGCCACACCCAGCCCTGCTCCGGTGCCCGCTTGTTGCTCCCTGAGGGCACAGCCAGGTCCCTTCCCCTGTCCCGGTCCCAAAGGTGGGGAACAGGCTGGCCCCTTACCTAAACACATCACTCCAACATCCTCATAGTGATTACAGTCATGTTGTCCCCATCCAGGGTGTGTACAGTCAGACAGGGCAGACTCATTGCCACGACAATCAACGTCATCCATCCAAATGGGGCCAGATCCTGGCCCAAAGGAGTCATAAGGTCTGAGAGCAAACCCACATCCCAGCTGCTTACAAACCACTGCAGCATCCTTCATGCCCCAGTCGTCATCACACACGGTTCCCCACTGGCCCTGGTGTTTCACCTCCACTCGCCCAGCACAGGGCCCACCGCCATCCTCCAGCCTCAGCTCTGCAGCCCCTTCAAACAGCAACATGGGACCGGTCAGGAGAGTGCCGAGCTCCAGACTGCAGGTCTAAGGGTCACCCCTGCCCAGGCCCAGTCACAGGCACCGGGGTGGGAGCCCCTTCCCCTCCAGGCTGTCCCTGCAGCAGTTTTGGGGTCCCTCCTGTCCCCACGGTCTGTGCAGGGCTGGGGTGCCCAAGTCCAGCCCTGATGGGCGATTCACCACCCCACAGCCCTTGGCACCTCTTCCCACGCCAGTGGCCCCCTGCCCGTGCCCACCCACACACCGTGCCCCCAGGCCCTGCACAGGGCACCGTCTCCTCCCCAGCCAAGCACACCCTGCACAGCCCCATGCCCCCACGCCCGCAGCTTCCCTGGCACCACCTTCCCTGGCACCACCCAAACCCACACCACCCCCAGGGCTTTCTGTGTCCTCAGGGAGCACCGACACAATCCCAAGGATCCCCCCAACCCACGTCCCCTCCTCGCCCCTGGCATCAGCCCAGCCCCTGTGCTTGGCCGGGGCCCCCAGGAAGGAAAATCCTCTGCAGCCTGCGAGTGCAGACAGCCCGCTCCCCTTCTCTCTGGGGGACACAAACTGCCTTCCTGGGGTCGGGGCTCCCCTGCACCCGGGGGCAGTGAGCAGCACACAAACCTTGCGGGGCACCCCGCAGATTGGCTGTGCCCTGGGGATCCCGCATTGCTGCCGTCACCCCCTGAGCCACTGCTGGCGCCAGGAGCACAGCCCGGGGGAACAAGGAGCCCAAAAGGGTACCCCAGGATGGGGGATGTCTCTAAATGCAGCCAGGCACGGGCTGCCTTAAAGACAGAGAGGCACAGGGAAAGGCAGAAGGTCCATGGACGTGAGCACCTGCTGACCCTTGTCCCAGTGTTGCCGGGAAAGCAACCCCAGCCCCAAAGGGATCCTGATACCCCGCCGCTACCCACTGGCCCTGGGCGGTGAGACAAGGGAGCCAGCACTTACCCCTGCACAGCTGCACCCAGAGGAGCAGGCACAGCACCCGAGGGGACAGGAGTCCCTCCATCCCCATCCTGAGCCTGCTGCCCCGCTGGCACAGCCCTGCTGCGCCCCGCTCCCTGCCACGGCTCCGGGCAACTCACGGGGACAACGACGATGGCAGGCTGATATATCTCTGCAGATGCCGACCCAGCTGCAGGAGGAGCCAAGCGAAGCAGCAGCACCTTTTTAGACATGAGCGGCAGCTATCTCCCCTCCGACACAGACCAGTCCTCCAATGAACTTCTCCAGCGCCGTTCATGACCATATATGAGGGACATCTCTGTCCCACTGCAGGCGTCAGGGCCGCTGCGGTGGGGGATCGTCACAGGACGAGCTGAGCGTGGAGGGGAAAGGAGTCTGTCACCCCTTGCAGCCTGCTGTGGGGACAGGGAGCACTGAGCATCTCCTGCACTGGGCTCATCCAAGAGCCCAAGGCGTGAGTGTCCCGACGCCCCCGAGACATGGGAAGCACAGGGCTGGGACTGCCGCGCGACCTGTGTCAGGATGGGAAGGGAACAGCCCCTTCCCCTGCCACAGCCCCTGCTGTGCTGGCAGCAGCAGCTGGGAAAAAGCCTTGGCCAGGGGAAGAGCTCCATGCCAGCAGTGCTGGCTCACGCCTCCCTCCCTGGAGAGACCCACGGTGGGTCCCTCGCAGGAGCCGGAGCTGGGACATGGCCCTGCCCTGGCAGCAGACACGCAGCCCCGAGGCTCGGACATGTCCCTGGCTCTCAGCGTGTCACTGAGCGGTGCCGTTATTCCCCGCGGGTGGATCAGGACCTGGAGCCTGCAGGTGCACAAACCACAGCCCACGTGGCCTCGCAGCGCTCGCCGCGCTCCCCTGGCAGCGCCCGTGCAGGAAGTCTGTGGTTTCCTCCTGGCACCGTGCCCAGGCACATCCCTGCCGTGCCCCCGAGCCACCCCCAGCCCCACTGCTCCAGCCAGGGCTGCAGGGGCTGCTCCTTCGGCCTGGCAGCCACGGGGCCAGGCAGCTCCCGTCCCCCGTCGTGCCCCTCTCATGCACACGGCCGCTCTGCACCCAGCCCCACGGCCACGGGTGCCATCGGTGACGTGACCTCACCCCCTCCTGCTGCCACTGCTCTGTGCTCATGGCTTACACTGTCACACCTCTGCCTGTGGTGCATGGGCTCCTGATGATGATGCTTCTTCCAAAAAGCCACATTTGGGTAGGGGCTCCATATGATCTGCATGACATCAGAAGCACCCACACAAGCCACATGCCTGCTCTTGGCCTAAAAGCTATTCCAGCAGCAGGGAAATCACAGGCTCGTACACAAGCCATGTGCATACTGCTGGCCTATCCGCCACGCAGCTACACGTGATGTCACAGCATCTCCACCTGCCATGGACCTGTTCCTGGCTTACCAGCTATGCCGGCACTACTGACATCACAAGGACATTCACAAGCCATGTGCCAGCTCCTGGCCCATCATCCACTCAGGCACCAGCAGCCTCACAAGCACCTACACAATCCATAAGCCTGCTCCTGGCCTATTAGCTCCTCAGGCCTGAGTGACCTCATAAGAACCTGCACAACCCATGGGCCTTCTCCTGGCTTGTGAAGTATTCAGACAGCAATGATCTCACAAACCCCTACACAAGCTTTGCGCCTTCACCTGGCCTATCAGCTACTTGGGAACCGGTGACCTCACAACCACCCCCACAAACCATGTTCCTGCTCTTGCCCTGTCAGCTCTTCAGGAAGCAATGCCCTCACAAGAAGCTACAGAGTCCAGGGGCCTGCTCTGGGCCTATCAGCTACTCTGCCAAGAGTGACCTCACAAGCACATCTCCCCCTGTTTGCCATGTACTCCTTGTTGAGGTATTCAGTCTCCAGTGACCTCACAAGCTCCTCTACAAGCCTTGCACCTGGTCCGGGCCTATCAGCTACTCTGCCAAGAGTGACCTCACAAGCTCCTACACAAGCCATATGAATCTCCTCTTGGCCTATCAGCTACTCAGGCAGCAGTGACCTCACAAGCACACGCCAACCTAGGTGCTATGTGCTCGTGTGGTGCAGTGACCCCAGACGGCAGCTAAACCCCACCCAGGCACTCACTGCCTCCTTCCCAGCAGGATGGGGGAGACAACTGGAAGGGCAACAGTGAGAGCAAAACTCATGGGTGACGATGAACACAGTTGAAGAAGTGGAGGGAACAAGAGAAAAGGAAAGAAGGGATGGAGAAGCACTCACTCACCCCAGCAGACCGATGCCCAGCCAGTCTCCGAGCAATGGCTCCTTTGGAGAAACTCCCCTCCCAGCTGTATTTCTTAACAAGATGCCAGATGGCATGGACTATCTCTTTGGTCAGTTCGGGTGGGCTGCCCTGACCTTGTCCCCTCCCAGCCTCTTGCCCACCCCCTGCCTCCTCACTGTGGGGATGCAATGAGAAGGCCTTGACATTACGCCAGCACTGATCAGCAATAGCCACAGCGTCACCGTGTTATCAGCACTGTTTTAGCCACCAGCGCACAGCACAGCACCATACGTGCTGCTGTCAAGAAAATGAACTCCATGCCAGCCAGACCCAGGACAATCTCCACCCCTTTCTACAAACCGTTTCCATACTGCTCAAGTCCTGCAGGATTCAATGCATTTCCATCAACCACCACCCCCTGCTTCCCTGTCCTTTCACATGACATACACACAGGGTACTGGGTTTGGCTGGTGTGGCTCAGGTGGACCTGGACAAGTCCCAGCCCACTCCTGACGTCTCCCCTCACTCAGTCATCTGGAGTTTTTTGCAACATTCAATCAGGTCATCAAGCTAAGGACAACGCAAAACATGTAGCACCAGCCTGCCCCCCACAATGGTCTTACAGGGAGCTGTGAGATGCCCCCAACCATGGGGAAAGGGAGCTCACCTCCACCATCAATCTTCTTAGTGTGACACCTCAAAGTGCAATGTGCAGTTTACGGGCCCATTGGCTGCTTTTTCTCATTCATGTGGTTCTTCTGGGGGATTCCCTTGGGGACCACCTTGCACGTGGTCTTCTGAAGCTGGCATTTTGTCCTGGTTTTCCATTTTCACGGAGAGCATGGCCTGTGTCTTGCAGCACTGGTCAAAGCCCAGAGCCTGCCCCAGGAAGCCTGCATGCCCGCCCTGCAGGGCTGGGCTGGGCTGGGCTGGGCTGGGCCGGGCTGGGGGGGATTCCCAGTCCGGCTCACAGCACTGGGCTCTTCTTTGCAGGTGACAGGATTTGCTGTGGGGGCCCCTTGGAGGGCTCCTAGATGGGGGCCGTAGCCCTTGGACATGTTCCAGCTTGCCCACGCCCCACCACTTTTCAGGCACCCCTCTGCCCTCCCGAAGTGCCCCCAGCCCTGCCCTGCCAGGGCTTGTTCTGCAGCCTGGTAAAGTGGTGGACCCTGACCTGGCCTTCTCCTTTTGTTTCTATTCACATTTGAACATTAATTGCTGACTCCACTAGCTCTTATTACAAAAAAGGTTTTATCCGTTTCATACCTATGTGTTTATGGCTACATATATTTACTTTCTCTACCTTCATAAATGTTTACATGTGTATATAAATCTATACATGAATACATATATATACATCCACAAGAATCAGAATAGGTGCTGGAATAGGACTAGATTCCACCTGTCCGTTTGGGCATCTAGCTGTTAACTAGAATTTTGTGGGACCAAGGCCCACCTGTCTAGACCAAGGCCCTAGCTTATTTAAAGTGTCTGCGTTGCATTCAGGAGATGCAGGTTAGTGTCCTGCGGGTCTTAGCAGAAACTAAGAGGGTTTAACTCTTGTTTAAGGCTTTGAAGGCCTTTGGTTTTGGCTATGCTAAGTTTCTAAATGATGGTCAAAATTATGGGGGAGATAGGTAGTAGTACGGCCAATAGGGAGGTGAGGATGGCGATTGGGGTGCTTGTTGATTTGCTGACGTGCCACTGTTTTATGTGGTTTGTGGAGTTTGGTGGGAGTGTGATTGTTGAGTAATACGCGAGGCGGAGGTAAAAGAATAGTCCTAGTAGTGACAGTCTAGTGATGGTAGTGGCTGCTGTTGTTATTTCTTGTTTAGTTCATTCCTGGGTGATGAGTCATTTGGGCAAGAAGCCTGTTAGTGGTGGAAGGCCTGCTAGGGAGAGTAGGGTTATTAGTAGGGCTGCGTTTAGCATCGGGGTCTTTGTCCATGTGGTTATGATTGTTGCTAGTTTTAAGGTTTTGGTTGTGTTGAAGGTGAGAAATACGGCGGTGGTTATTAGCGAGTACAGGTAGAAGGTAAGTAGTGTAAGGCTGGGGTTGTAGATGATGATGATGATGGCGATTCAGCCCAAGTGTGAGATGGATGAGAAGGCTAGGATTTTTGGAATTTGGGCTTGGTTTAGTCCTATCCAACCCCCTAGGGCGGCAGAGGCAATAGCTATGCTGGTTAGGAGTGTCGGGCTGAGTGAGTGGGATGTTAGGAAGAGAATGGTGACTGGGGGGGATTTCATTATTGCTGATAGTAGTAGGGCAGTAGTTAGGGATGATCCTTGAAGGACTTGTGGGAATCAGAAGTGGAATGGAACTAGGCCTAGTTTTACTGCAATGGCTGATGTTAGTAGGGGGCAGGATATTGGGTGACTTAGCTGGGTGCTGTCTCACTGTCCTGTGCATCAAGCACTGGTTAGACTTGAGAAAAGGATTAGTGTCGAGGTGGTTGCTTGGACTAGGAAATATTTGATTGCTGCTTCGATAGCCCGTGGGTGGTGGGATTTTGAGATGAGAAGGGTGATGGCGACTGTGTTGCTTTCTAGGCCGGTTCAGTATACATATATATAGTGCAACTATCTATAAATAAATATGTGTTTAGAAGTATTTGCAAACTTATCTATAAATAGGTATCTTTTAGATAAATGTCCATATATGTACATGTGAGCCCTTCCTGGCCCAAAGGCGGTGGGCAGTCAATCCCAGGGCTGCCTGAGAAGATGTGGGTATGAAGGGGTGAAGAAATGGCTGCCAGCCAATCCCAGTGCCGGATGAAAAGAGGTGGGCAAGGAGGCTGTGGGAAGTGGCAGCCTCCCTGTGGGAGGCCTGTGGGAAGCCAGGGGCTTCCTTTGTGCCGTGGCCCTGGGGACACCGGGACGCGTGGCCAGTCCTGCCAGCCAATCCCAGGGGCTGCCTGAGAGCAGGCGGGTGTGACGGTGTCAGGAAATGGCCGTCAGGCAATCAGAGAGCAGCATGAGGTGTCACCCAATGGCAGCTGACGGCCATGGCATGGCGGCACCCTGTCCCAACCTGGCGGCCAAACCAAAGTGGCGGCCCCTGTGCAGGCAGGGGCAGGGCCTTCCGCGCCTGATGTCTCGCTGGGCACAGCGGAAGGGGTGGCCGGTGCTGGCAGCCAATCAGAGCAGAGCACGTGGCGGGAGAGGAGAGGGGCTGCCAGGGCAAATGGCGCCGGGGCTGCTGGCAGGGGCCGGGACTTCCCCCGGCAGCCGCTGGGCGCGGCACCTGTCCCGCCAGGGCTGGCGGAGCAGCGGGGCCTGTGCTGCTGGCGTGTCCCAGGGCAGGGATCCCAACAGGCAGCAGGAAGGGCCCTGGGGAGCTACAAACACCCCAGCCAGAGCTGGGCCTGCGCAGCTGCCCGAGCCTCCAGTTTCCTCCGAGCTCCAGGCCCCGGCAGCGACTGTCCCGCAAAACATACGGGCCATGGAAGTGACATGGAACAGCGGCCCTGGCTGAGCCCTCGGGGCAGTTTATCTGCGCTTCTCCTCCTGGGGAGCCTGCAGCTGCCCCAGCACCGCCTGCGGTCACCGTCTGACAGCGGCACAAAAGGAGCCCTCGCTCTGTGTGGGGGCTGTCTACGCGTGCGCTGGCATGGTCTCTATTTTCATCTTGCTCGTGACAGCCAGCCACAGCATAGCTTGCTCTCACCTGTGTATGGGGGTGTGGAGGGAGCACGTCTGATCCCCTGAGAGTATTGGGTCAAGGCCCTGTTTGGCTGCCACAAGGGATAATACAATAATGAGGAAAGGAGGAAGCCACAGGCAAGAAGAGACAGGGACACAAACCTGACGGGCAGATGCTGAGGGAGGCAGTGCTGGGAACCAAAGCTGGCCAGTCATGCTGATGGATGGAGGCGTGTGAGAGGGGGAGAGTGTTTATTCCAGCAAGGTTATCTGCTTGGGGACCTTGTGAATTGGGAAGCTAAGAGACAAAAGGGGAAACCAGAAGCAAAGTATGCTGAGACAGAGACTTGACAAAAGAAACATGGAGTGAATGACAAGAAAGGAACTTTGCCAGTCACACTAGTTGTTGTGCCATCAAGAAACTACAGGTGCCACTTCCCAGAGGATCAACCGGACTTGTCAAGTGACATGATTGTGAATCAGAGGGATCATGGACTGGGAGGGATGCGGGAATCAGGAGAGCTATGCAAAGCCATGAGGGACGTGCAGAGGAAGGGGAAGCCGGGAGGAACAAAGTGGGGTGTGGCAGAAAATGGTATAAAAGAGGCCAGGTGCGTGTAAAAGTCGACTTAGTGAGGAAGGGGATGGAGTTTTGAGTAAGAGGGAAGAGCCATGGGCTGGTGATGTATTAGGAAGAAACAGGGAAACAGCTGTGAAAAGCTTCACAGGAATTAGGGTGTGTACCAATGGCTCTGCACCAATGCACGCAGCCTGGGTAACAGAGAGGAGGAGCTAAGCACCACTGTGCAGCTAGAAACCTTATGGCTGGTGTTCCCTCCAGGCCACCTGAGCACGAGGAGCCTTTTGAGGAAGCATTCCTACTTCAGCGGCAGGAAGCATCCCACTGGGAGGCTGAGATCCTACTGGGGGACTTCAGTCTCCCTGCGTCTGCTGGAAAAGCAGCAGAGCGAGCTGTAAGCAGTCCAGGAGACTCTTGGAGTGCGTCGAGCATAATTTCTTAATGCAGGTGATAGAGAGCCCAGCCAGAGGGGAAGCATTACCAGACCTGTTGCTTGCAGGCATGGAAGAAGTAAATAGAGAGGTCAAGGCTGGTTGCAGCGTGGGCTGCAGTGATCATGCCCTGGTGGAATTCTGGATCCTGAGGGATATGGCAATATGGGCCAGGTAAAGAGTAGGTTCAGGACCCTGAATTTCAGGTGAGTGAAGTTTGAGTGGTTTAAGGAATTAGTGGATGGGACGCGCTGGGACACTGCCCTCAGGGCTAAAGGAGCTGAAGAGAGCTGGCAGCTCTGTCAGAACATTTTTCTTAGCGTGCAAGAGCTCTTGATTGCCATGTGCAAGACATTGTGCAAGGAATGTAGGAGGCCCGCATGGTTCAGTGAGGACCTCCTGGTCCAAGTGCAGTGTCAGAAGGAAATGCAGAGGCAGTGGCAGCAGGGCCCTGTGTCGTGGGAAGAATATAGGGATGCTGCCTGGATGTGTAGGGATGGAATCAGGAAAGCTAAGGAAGAGCTGTGGCTGAATTTGGCAAAAGATGCAAAGAATAATAAGAAGGGTTTTTACAGTTGTGTTGGCCAGACAAGGAAGATTAAAGTAAATGTACCCACCGTGATGAATTCCCCTCTCACTATTAAATTCATCTCTAAAAGATAGATTTGTTAAAGGGTGGTTGACTGTTGCCAACCACAACATCCAGTTATTAATCCCATGTAGATGTTTTCTCCACGGTGCTTGGCAGGACTACAGGCTTGAGTGCCATCACCAACACCATCACAGAAACCCTTACATTTCCATTCTCCCCCTGAATTGGAGATACAATTGCAGATACAGGCACCGGATCTGTAAAGTTCCAGAGACAATGACGGGTAATGATACAATTAACCACACTTTTCGAGGTACATTCACAGGTACCATTACACAGATACAGGCAGATACAATTACAAGTCCAGCTTCAGTTACACCTAGCAGTATGGATACAAGTTGAGTCCATTAGAGGTACCATTAGAGAGAGAGAGACCATTACACATAAAGCTATTGACAGAAATACAGTTGTGGATGCAGATACAGATACGAGTATATATGCAGATACGAGCACAGATGCAGATACAGGTACTATTACACGTCCAGGTACTGCTACAGATACCATCACAGAACAGGGAACACACAATCTATTGGGTCAGCACAACCATCTTCTCTTCCTCCCCCTGCCAGCAGTGCCCCTGAGGAAACAGCACATCTGAAACGCATCTACTTGATTTGAATTGTACCTGCCTCCTACAGCAGAGCTAAGATAGCTTCCTCAGAACATCACAGAATCATAAAAGAAGGGCTATTGAGTACACAAGATGATCTGCGCTTGTCAGTGGGAAGGGCACAAGACCAAAACTTCCACAGCAGACCATGCCAAATGCTATCTCAGTGCAGAAGCGCCTCTGTGCAGCTGGGCAGCAGTGCAGCAGGCTCAGCAGGGCCCGAGCTGTGGCAGTGGTCACAACCCTCTGGCCATGTCTCATGAGCATCTGGAAAGAGTACAGAAAGAAGCCCTGGCTTGTTTCCCAGAGTGCGCGCTGAAACCGGAGGAAGGGTCACTGAACATCTGGAGAAGGTCACCCTCCTTAGCTGCGTTGGTTAGTGTTCAAAGCAGCTAATTAAAGGGTGTTCTAATGGCAAGGCTTAGAGAGCCTTAGCCTGAGGTGGTGTTCCCAGCTGCACCAGGAACTGAATGTAGTAGGTGCAGCCAGGTCCACAAGTGTTGGTTTCAGCTGAAATTAAAAGCCCTTCAGCATCCTAGCTGTCTGCACATCAGCACGCTCCCTGCCATCCTCAGGCTCAGGCGCTTTTGGCTGCAGTTGCTTCTGTGCTTGCTGTTTGGCCACTGCTCTTCTGTGGATTTCCCTCTGCCTTTGACCCTGAGGACAACCATGTGGGATCATCTGGGCTGAGGGGAGGGGGGAAACAATCCAGATTACTTCCTGTATGTAAATGCTACTTAGGCTAGATGCTGGCCAGACTTATACAGAGAGCTTTAAACTAGATTTAGTGGGGGATGAGGAGGAGGAAAAGGAAGAAGAAGAAGAAGAAGAAGAGGAGGAGGAGGAGGAGGAGGAGGAGGAGGAAGAGGAGGAGAAGAAGGAGGAGGAAGAACAGGACAATGATAAACAGAAGATGGGGAAGGTGGAGGAGGAGGAAAAGGAAGAATCAGTGGAGGAAGAAAAGGAGAGGAAGGACAGGAAGAGGAAGAAGAATAAGAGAAAGAACTAGAAAGTTCAGGAGGAGGAATAACAAAAGGAGGAAGAAGAACAGGAGGAGGAGAAACAGGAAGAGCATTAACATGAGGAAGAAATGGCGAAGGAGTCATAGGATGAGAAGGAGGAGAAGACAACAGGAGGAGCATAAGGAAGAGGAGGAACAGGAGGTGGAAGAGGTAGAAGAAAAGGAAAAAGAGGAAGAGGAAGAACAGGCAGAGGAGGAAGAAAAAAGGAGGAGAGGGAAGAAGAGGAACAGGAAGTAGAGGAGGAAGAAGGCAAAGAAACAAGGGAACAGGAAGAAGAGGAGCCAGGCCATGAACTCCTCTCGTTTCAATCTGTTCTCTGAAAACCCGCAAAGGAGCAGAGTGACACAGTGAGCATCGATGCATTTCAGCTTGGAACACTGATCATGCGATCGACACATGAGTAGCAGGTGGCTTTTCCAAGACTCATTTATCAAAGAACAAAGAAAGTTGTGCATACAAGGAGTCCCCTGCATACCTTTTCCATCACATTTGACTACGAGCCAACCACTTTCTCCTATAATTACGACAGCCTAAGTGAGCCTTCTTTGAGCTCTCCCTGCTAGGCAGGTGGCTGCAAGGTGGTGACCTCCCATTGAGCTGGGACACCTCTCAGGGTTGCTCCTGGAGGCTGAAAGACCTCTTACCAACTGTAGATCATTAGTAAATGACCAATATCGTGCACAACCTTGTAGTATGGTAACTTTGATTTTGTCTTGGTAACTGATTGCATGCTGAATTGATGCTAAGGAAACATTACATAAACTTTGCATGTACAATCCTTTAGACATAAACCCTTGACCAAGTCTGAGACTAAGTTTGGACCTAGCTGCACCTAAGCTCCTCTTTGCTAATTATTACTTCGTTCGGGGTCCTGTGACAGTCCTCCTTACTCTTTGCATCCCCGGTCTCTCTCTGAATCATGCTGACTCAAGGGTAACTCAATTCTCCTTTGTATGATTCTTGCCATCAAACTTTGTTAAGTCGCTCTTTTACAACACCATATTAAAACCACTTTGACTAATCCCTTTGTTGGTGATTCCTTAAGCATTCTAAATCACCCATTCGTGACAGGAGGAAGAAGAGGAGTAAGAACAGGAAGTAGTACAAGCAAAGGAGGAGGAGGGGGAGAAGGAAGAAGAGGAGGAAAAAGAGGAGGAAAAGGAATAAGAGGAGGAGGAGGAACAGGAGGAGCAAGAGGAGGAACATGACAAAAAAGAACAGGAGAAGGAGGAGGAGGAGGAGGAGGAGGAGGAGGAGGAGGAAGAAGAACAGACAAGAACAGACAAAGAAGAACATGAGGAGGAAGAACAGGAGGAAGAACAGGAGGAGGAGGAGGAAGAATCAGAGGAGGAGCAGCAGGAAAAAGAAGAGGAAGAAGAGGAGGAAGAAAAAGGGGAAGGTCAAACAGGAAAAGGAGGAGGAGGA
Organism: Pelecanus crispus; assembly: GCF_030463565.1. Taxonomy (NCBI): domain Eukaryota; kingdom Metazoa; phylum Chordata; class Aves; order Pelecaniformes; family Pelecanidae; genus Pelecanus; species Pelecanus crispus. Next base: position 1,692,870 of record NC_134667.1, on the reverse strand, counting down.
ATAGGAGAAGGAGGAGGAGGCAGAGGAAATGCCTCCAAATTCACTCCAGATTGTCAGCACATCAAAATTAAGGAATGGAGCACCTGCCACATCCATTTATCCATGGGGATTCACAAAATCCAAGCCTACTGGTGAAGCCATTACTCCCAGAAGTTGTTCCACGTTGCTGCCATCACTCCTTTCAGGAACAGAGGGGACAGCTCTGGGTGACAAAGGCTGTCAGGACACACTCCAGAAAGAGGAGATCAGTGCAAGAAGATCCCTGTCACCCAATCACAAAGAAATAATTGTAGTTCAATGAAATGACTACCAAAACCAAAATACACAGAACAGCATCCATCATCAAAACGGCTTCAGTAGTAGTTTGAACTGCTGCAGAGCTGCAGGTGGACAAACTTACCGTCACTGTGACAGGACCCCAAAAGAAGTAATAATTAGCAAACAGTAACTCTACCTGTAGCCCAGATCTGTCTCGCCTTTAAAGGCAGAATAGCTCAGCCTACAGCTCTGGAGGTATAGACCAGCCTATACTTCTAGCCTGCGTCTACGTACTCAGCGATGTGTCTAGAAACTCACATCATAATTACCCTTAAAAGAGGATGGCACCTGGGGGAAAGGGCGGGGAGACAGACAGACATTGGTGGATTAAAGGAAAAGTGGAGGCACACAATGAAACAAGGAAGGAGCCGAGTGATCCCAAAGACCAGGTCAGCCCAACTTGCTATTGCTGGTGAAAAGCTGTGCAGCTTGGAGGAAAAAAAGCTGGCGCTGGTGCTGGGATGCACAGAGATGTCTGAGTGCAGATGCAAAAGAGCACAACCACCTTGACAGGGCTCCTTTCCACTGTGCCCCTACCTGTGCGCATGCTGTGACTTCCTCCTTTCCCTGAAGTCCTCCCAGACTGACGGGCACGTGGCATCTGTCCGGTCCACGTGCCACGAGGAGAAGCAGCTTTGCCCATGAAGGGGGTAGCACATCCCTGTGTCACAAATGCGGGTTTGTGAATCCTGCTGATTATGTCAATTTACTATGAATGAGTGACGTTACACAGTTTGATTTAGTAACAGTTAGAATTTACTTGTAGCAAATTTCAGAATCTGATTATAATATTTTTAATAGCACTCAATCATCAGTGATTAACAAAGTGATTAGACAAAATTGATCAAAACAGTGACTTAGTTACAGATTCGAAGATGGCAAGGTTCACTCTATTACTACACGGAAGAGCATAAAGGAAAAATAAATCACACTGAGTTGGAATGATTTGTAAAGGGATTGCGTATATAGGGGATACAGAAACCCTCCCATTGAGTCACGAGGTTCAGAATGGACCCCCTTGCTTTCTAAACTCCTTCTCAGAGAGGAGCCGAGGTGCGGCTGTGCCCACACGTAGTCTCAGTCTCGGTCAACGGTTTATGAGAGTAATGCTATAAGAATAATGCAGCGGTATAAGACTCCCTTTGAAATTAAATCATACATCTACAGACTACTTAAATTGATTCACGCATGCACACTCACAAACAAGAATGCATATATGAAAATGGTATACCTGTTAAAAATTCCCCTCGAGTTTAGTGAAATACTCACGTCTAATGTCTTGGCATTTCTCAACGGGTGAGAGTAGAGCCTCGAGGAGTGAAGAATTTCAGCTGCCCAGGCTCCATTGTCAATCTTCAGCAATGGATTTCTGGTTGCAGCAAACTTTCAGAGTTTGCTGGCTCTGAGGGGCGTCTCTCTCAGAGGGAGATGCTGGTGCGGCCCGCGGTGATCCAGGAGAGCTCAAAGGGCCTCACTTAGGACTGCTGTTTATAGGATTGTGAAATGATTGACTTTAATCACCAGTAAATTGCCATCCAAGCCACAGTTTGGGTCTGTAGTTGCTGGAATTCCAGCAATGATGATACCACTCTGTTTCAAGGCTGTCTGGGGTAGCTGTTTGTTCTTGCTCCCCTCGTTAGGCATAATATGAAGATCTTGATAAGGACAGGGCTGCTCTCTGCTTCAGCCATGTAGGAGTTTCTGGTACAATTAAGGGACGCTTAACTGACTAACTCGCTACACAAAAGTGGTGGCCTGGAATTCCTGAGATTGTAAAGCCGTTGAAGAGAAAGAGGAATGGTGGGGGGATGCACCACCACATCAACAGATGGATTACCCATCCCATTTCTCACCCATGATTTCTGATGTCATGCATCAGTGTTGCCCAGGTGGGGAGATCTCTGCACACTAGGGCCCCTTCCTGTTCGTTGGCAACCTTCCTTATGTCTAATAGGGTTTTGAACTCTGCGTCCCTCCTAATTTCATCTTGTTTTGCAATGAGGTGGGATTTGAGCATAGCAGGAGCTTCCTTTATTAATGGCTTTAGCATCTCATGATCCACGATGGGAATGTCAAGATGCCGTGATCATACGTGGCCTGGATACAGGCAGCTTTTGTAATAGCTGTGGCAGGTTCATTTAGGGATTTGATAGGTATTACTAGAGGTTCTCCTCACTCCCATATATCAATTCCACAAGCCCAGTATGCCATTCTACTTGTTATCAAGTGGGGATCACTTGGAGGCATGGGACCAGCATTTAAAAAGACACCAGGGCCCCCAAATCCACTGGTTTTACCGCCGTTTAGTAAAATCTCTGCTCACATTTGCCATGCTCATGCCCTTGGGCTAATGCTCACAGTAAGCAGGGAGCGGCTCTTTCTCAAGTCCCCATCTCCTTCTCCTACCAGGAGTCCAGCCAGATGAGAGAGCTCTCCATCAGCCTCTTCAGAGATGTGCTGGAGACTGTGGTGGGGAATGACAAGAGGAGGATGAAGAAGAAAGTGAGACAGGGCCTGCTCCCGCTCTTCATTCACATGCATGACGAGACGGACAGCGTGGCCAAGGTAGAGATTTCAAAGCTGGCCAGGGACACAGGGAAGGGTGTGCTGACCCCCTGGGCATCAGGGGCAACAGCTGCTGGCTGTCGGACTCTGGGAGTGTGCATCACCTTGGGCTCCAGCTGCCCGAGTCACTGAGGACAGGGCAGAGCTCATCTCCACCCCTACACCACTCCCACCACTGCCTTCCTCGCCCCCCAGTGCCTCTTGCTGCAAAGCTGGAAAGGGAGGTGGGGTCCCCTCTCAGCTACACTCCCTCCATTCAGCCCTCCTCCAGCGCAGCCCCTAGGAAGGGTCCCTGCAGACCCAGTGCGAGAAGGGGAGGAGAAGCTGGCACGGACATTTCCAACACCTGCCTTATCTGGTGCAGCAGGGCTCTGTAGCAGCCCGTGGCCCCAGGCATGAATTTGCGTGTTCCTACAGGCTTCCCTGCTCTCCCTGCAGGCGTCAAAGGCCAGGGCTTTGAGCTGCAGTCCCTCTGCCCCAGGGTTGTGCCCAAGAGACCCCCAGACATTTGGGCCAGGGCATGTCCCAGCTTCCAAAGGGCAGGATCACCCCAGGAACAAAGTGAAGAGGAGGGGGATGCCAGGTCTCCTTGCCCAGGCCATCTCCCAGCTTCTGCTGCTCTGCAGGTCTCTGGGGAAGCCCTCATCGCCACTGCAGAGCTCCTCAAGTGGAAACAACTCAAGCACCTCACCCAGACAGAGCAGACATGGAGGACTGGGGAGTGCTTGGTGAGGACAAGCCCAGGCCTGGACACTCTGGTCCATCTGAGCCTTGCAGTGGGATGGAGGGGTCTCGGCACCCCTGGGACCCTCTGCCTGTGGCTCTCTCTGAACCTCAGTCCCACAGGGCTCCTGCCTGGCAGACAGGAATGGGCTGGCAAAGAAGGGGAACAGAAGGTTCTGGGAGGAGGGAGTGGTCCAGCCAACTGGGCAGGGACTGTGACATGCCCAGACCCTTGTGCTCTCTCCAGCTGGTGCAGGACAGGAGCAGCACTGAAGAATACTTGAATCAGAGCCTGCCATACATGAAGGATGCTCAGGACACCTTGCAAGAGGCAGCTGTGAGGTTCATCGGTGAGCCACAGCCCCCGGAGGCTCCCTCTTTCAGCAGCCTGGCCCCAGTCCCCACCACTGCACCGGCAGCAAGGAGCAGCCCTGTGGCTGCAAGAGTCCCGGCTGCCCCGTGCGGGGCCTTGGCCTCCCTCTCCCAGCACTGCCCACACAGGTGGCCTTGGTGGCCATCTCGCTCAGTCCCACTGCCCTCGGCTACTGCTCTTCCCTGGGGTCAGCCCTGCTGAGGGGGAGGAGGGCGTGCAGCCCAGCCGGCAGGGCCGGGGGCTGTGCTGCTGGGAGCGTGCTGGGGAGCAGGGGTCTGGGGCTGGCATGGTCTGGAGGGGATGCCTGGGGGTCTCTGCAGTCACGGTGGTTCCTCTCGGCTCTGTTTCTTTCTGTCACAGCCCTTCAGCCCATGAAAAAAGACAGCAACGCTTCGATCTGTTTCCTGGTAACTCAGATTCTCCTCATCCTGGGCCCTCCAAGGGTGCAGCAGACATCAGGAAGCACCCTGCAAGCACTGTGCTGCTGCTGTTGATGCCAAGCCAGGCAGAGGTGCAACTTTCCTCAGGAGAAGGGCTGTATTTGAATAAAGCTGGAACAAGAAGCCCAAACCCATGGTGTTCTTCAGACACGTAGCGCCCTGAGCCTGCTCAGCAGACAGCGTCATTCCTGGCCTCTCCCGCTGCCTGCAGGACAGCTCGCCCCTCAGCACACCCTGGCCCCAGGCTTCTTTTACAAGTTTACCCCTCGGTGAGGCTTTCCCTAGAGAAGCCACATTTGTTCACCCCGCGGGAAGTCTTTTCTTTAGGGAGGCAGAGGGCAAAGGGGAAATGGCAGCCCCCGAAGGAATCAGCATTGCCCAGAGAGCTGCCTGACGCCCACACCTTCCAGCAGCTCATGGCAGCACAGCACCCACTGACACAGGGTGTCCTTGTACCAAAGCCCCAGCAGCTCAGGGGAGGGAGAGGGGGAAGGGAGAGGACCTTTAGCCCATCCTGCCCCTCCAGAGACATACCAGGGCAAGAAAAGATGCCCGCTCTCTGCCAAGCTTGGGAGTCGTCGTTCATCCTGGTCTTCAGAGGTGGCCACCTTTGGCACACTCTGGGTTTGCACGTCCTTGCTTGGGAGCCAGGGGAGAAGTTTCCCTGTGGAAAGAAAGGAGCTGTGCCTCTGTGGCCTGCCCCATCTACTCTGGGGCACTGGGATCAGGCTCCCAGCCCTGTGGGCAGCCGGGCAGCTCCAGCTGTGCCCAGTGCCATCAGCCAGGCAGTGCGGCCATCATGTGCCAGACACTCCACAGCCACCTCTGGAAGGGCTGGGAGAAGGGAGGACATCAAATTCTCAGCAGCAGAGAGGAAATCCTCACCACCCCGACCAGCAGCTGCCTGCTCTGGCACCAAGCCCACGCCGTTCCCTTGGGTCCTTGGGAAACCTCTGCTCTGCCGGCAAACAGTGGCTGGTGCTTCGGCAGGGAGAGGAGATGATGGACTGGGAGACCCAGCGTGGCAGGGACGCCCCGACACTCTGCTCTTTCCAGCAGCAGCAGCACCAACAAACCGCATCTGTGCTGGAGTCCAGCCCCTCCTGTCACCTGCACAGAGAGAGATGGCACTTTCAAGAACAGCAATGTCTGTGACGGAGCAGCTTTGTCTCCAGCACCAGTCTTGAGTTTCCATCAGGCACCTAGATGCTGTCAGAGCAGAAGGAAGTTATTGTGTGGTCCAGAGCCCCCAAACCACGGGCTCGTTGGCACACAGTTAAAGGCTTTGGGAAAAACCTACAATGACCAAATGTTTCTGTTTACAGCCAGTTCCAGAACTGGGAGAAAGAGGAGCTCTTCCTTTAAGATATATCTGAGTATTGTAGTCAAGATGTAGTTTTAGCTCCCACCACACACTTCTCTTTAAAAATGTTGTGTTTCTACAGTCTATTTCTTCTATCAGTGTTTGCCCTAAAAAGGGGGAAAAAAAAAAAAAAAAAAAGACCAACTAGCAATAAGCACAAACTAAAGCTTAAGAACCCTGTTATGCCCAGTACAGCAAAGGTTTTGCAGTATGGACAAAGTCTTCCAGATTGAAATGAAGGAGCCTTATAAAACAACAACAGCTGCAGAGAAGTGGTAGAAAGTGCTGTAAGACAAAAACATTTACCTTTGCTAGTCTGGTTTTATTGTACTCTCCCAATGACGAGATTTCACTGGAGAAAACAAGCTAACGTTTCAATAGCTGATGTCAATTTTAACAGCTGACATAGGGAAGAGGAAGGGAAGGGAAGGGAAGGGAAGGGAAGGGAAGGGAAGGGAAGGGAAGGGAAGGGAAGGGAAGGGAAGGGAAGGGAAGGGAAGGGAAGGGAAGGGAAGGGAAGGGAAGGGAAGGGAAGGGAAGGGAAGGGAAGGGAAGGGAAGGGAAGGGAAGGGAAGGGAAGGGAAGGGAAGGGAAAGGAAGGGAAGGGAAGGATAGTTCAGTTGGAAGGGACATGCAACGATCATCTAGTCCAAGTGCCTGGCGACTTTGGGGCTGACCAAACGCTAAAGCATGTTATCAAGGGCATTGTCCCAATGCTTCTTAAACGCCCACAGGCATGGGCATCGACCACCTCTCTAGGAAGCCTGTTCCAGGGTTTAACCACCCTCTCTGTAAAGAAATGCTTCCTAATGTCAAGTCTAACTCTATTTTACAAGTCCCTTACAGAGCCCCCGGCTCCCTTGCCCAGCTGGGGTACTTGAGCCCATTTGACTGAAAGGCTCCTCTGCCTTTCTGTACTTTCCTCTCAGCTTCACTTCCCTTCTGGGTGGCCATACTGCAGTTCTCCCAGAGGGATGGTCTGGAATCACAGGTCTCCTTCCCCTTTTTTTTCCTAGATTTCTTCTTCTGAGCTGTTGGTGATGCTGGGCCAGTGTTCGAGCCTGGCAAAGCAGATGCACCTGTGGATGAATGCTCTCTGCAACTACAAACTGTGGCCTGATGTCCTCAGCAAAGACATGGCTGTCCACCCTGAAGCTTCACTGGCAGGTTTGTTAAGCTGTGGAGCTCCACAGCAGCTGCCAGTGCCTGGTGGGCACAGAAGAGGACTCTTCAGCCAGGGGACCACTCACTGCCACTTACCACAGGTGAGTAATTTTCATGGATGTGAGTAAAATAAATGCTTCCTATTAGCATTACAGCAACAGGTAGATTAAGAGTCCTGTTCTGTAGCTATGTTGGAGGAGGAGAGGGCATTGTTTGCGTTTCTAAATGCTTTTCCAAAGACTTTCTCAGGTGGCTATTACATTGCAAACAAATGCTTACAATCATCATTAGTAGTAGTAGTATTGTACCGATGTCATCACATCACAATTAGAAGTCAAACCCTCCAATAACTCCATTGTAGAAGGTCCCTGTCGTGGTTTAGCCCCAGCCAGCAACTAAGCAGCATGCACCCGCTCGCTCACTCCCCCTACCCCGATGGGATGGCGGAGAGAATTGGAGGAGTAAGAGTGAGAAACACTCCTGGGCTGAGATAAGAACAGTTTAATAATTGAAATAAAGTAAGATAAGTAATGATAATAATAACAATGTAATAATGATGATACTAATAATAATATACAAAGCAAGTGATGCACAATGCAATTGCTTACCACCCGCCGACCCATACCCAGACAGTTCTCGAGCAGCGATTGCTGCTCCCCAGCCAACCCCCCCCAGTTTCTATACTGAGCATGACGTCATATGGTATGGAATAGCCCTCTGGTCAGTTTGAATCAACTATTCTGGCTGTGCCCCCTCCCAGTTTCTTGTGCCCCTGGCAGAGCACGGGAAGCTGAAAAGTCCTTGACCAGTGTGAGCCCTACTTAGCAGCAACTAAACCATCAGTGTGTTATCAGCATTGTTCTCATCCTAAATCCAAAACACAGCACTGTGCCTGCTACTAGGAAGAAAATTATTCCAGCCGAAACCAGGACAGCATGGAATATCTCTTTGGTCAGTTCAGGTGGGCTGCCCTGACCTTTTTCCCTCCCAGCCTCTTGCTCACCCCCTGCCTCCTCGCTGTGGGGATGGAATGAGACACAGAGAAGGCCTTGACATTACACCAGCATGTTCCCAGGGGTGGCATCAAGCAGCGTGGTGTGCAGGTCCCTTCAGGCTGGAGGGCCACCCAATGCAGACTGGCACCTCTGCATGCACCCAGGGCTGCTCAGATGCACGCATTTTCATATGGTGTTAACGGAGATGACGCTGTGCATGGTGGAAATGATCAGCAGCATGGCTGTCTCTCTCTCTCGAGTGGTGCTGCTGTCCTGGCCTCCCTCCCTGCCTCCCTCCTGCCAGTGCTGGGCCAGCTGCTGTCCCCAGACCAGGAAGAGCTGCTGCAGGCACCCAGGGTGCTCCCCGGAGAGCCCTGTGCCACCTCCTCTGCCTTCCTGGCTGCCCAGGGATGTTCCTTAGCCCACGGCCGCCTGGGTACCAAGGGCATGTGCTGCTCCTGGCAAGCAGCTGGGAGGGGGCTGATCCAGGTCATAGAATCACAGAATGGGTTGGGTTGGAAGGGATCATCTAGTCCACCCCCCCGCCATGGACAGGGACATCTTTCATTAGATCAGGTTGCTCAAAATCCCATCCAACCTGACCTTGAACACTTCCAATGATGGGGCATCCACACCTGTTCCAGTGTTAACAGATTAACCAGAGTGTATTAAGGAGTCTGTTAACAGTTGCTGGTCACGATATTAGTTCATCTGATCTGCGCCATGTTCTTTTTTTTGCAGTACATGTTAAAGCTTGGTGTTGGTCTGTGCAGTGTGCTATGCTCTGCAGTGACTCATGATCTTTTGCTTGGGAGGCTCCTTATCAAAACCCTCACCGTGTGCATTCTTTGGTGATTGGGTTTCATACAGAAGTCATTACTGTAGTTCGGGTACTACCTCATGGAGAGAGTTAGCAATTATACTTCTTACTCTGAAAGGCTTGTTGTGAAGGAAATACAGAATGGCACCTTCGCTACCTTCTTCTATGATGTTTCCTCCTTCATTACAACAACTTTTCAGTATCTTGAACACCACTGGGCAGTTAAGATCCTTCTATTGATACTTCTTGGGAATATTGTTTCGGTTTTGATAAAGGTCAGTAAGCAATTTAAGAATACCATCCAGAGATCTGCCCCAAGGCTGGAGAGGTATGAGTGGCAGGGTGTGTGGGGTAGTATGGGCAAGTACCTAGGACAGTGGGCACCTCCAGTGTTTTGGAACTTCACCCCTGAGCAAGTGCAGAATCCTGAAGAATTAGTAAAGTATTTGGAAAAAGTATGTTGTCACCGTGGCAACTCCAGAGAGACACAAATCATTGCAACATGCTGGGGACTGCCCATGCCTATTGAGCCATGGTCAACACTCATCAATTCCCTCAAAAGAAAGAGAAGGTCTCTGGATCTGATGACAAAACAGCAAGCACTGCGGCTACTCCACCTCCCACTACAGGCACTGCAGCTACTCAAACCCCTGCCCCAGGCACTGTGGCTACTCAAACCACAGCCACGAGCACTGCGGCTACTCAAACCACAGCCACGGGTACTGCAGCTACTCCAACCCCACTGACAGGCACTGCAGCTAAACCAGAGAAACAACCCGCACCAGTATCAGTTGCCCCTATACAGAAGAAAAAATACATGATGAAATCGGCTCATTTAGTAAGGGATGAAGATGAACCAGGGCCATCACGAGAACCAGAGGAGGAAGAACCCATAAATGAGATGGTAACCACCTGATCCCTATCCCTGAGTGAGCTGCGAGATATGCAAAAAGATTTCAGTCATCATCCAGGCGAGCACATCATCACCTGGCTGCTCCGATGCTGGGATAACGGGGCCAGTAGCCTGCATTTAGAGGGTAGGGAAGCCAAGCAGCTGGGATCCCTTTCTAGGGAAGGGGGCATTGACAAAGCAATTGGAAAATGACAAAGCAATTGGAAAAGGGGCAAAAAAGCCTAGCCTTTGGAGGCGACTTCTGTCAAGCGTGAAGGAAAGGTATCCCTTCAAGGAAGATGTTATATACCTCCCAGGCAAATGGAGCACCATGGAGAGAGGTATCCAGTACCTGAGGGAATTAGGCATGCTGGAGGTGATTTATAGTGACCTGAACGATGAGCAGTTACCCAAAGACCCAGATGAAGTCAGGTGCACACAACCCATGTGGCAAAAGGTGGTACGGAGCGCACCAGCATCGTATGCCAACTCGTTGGCAATACTGGCCTGGAAAGACGACGAGGCACCAACGGTGGATGAAGTGGCTAGACGACTCCGGGAATACGAAGAAAGTATCTCTTCCTCCCTACAGGCCTGTGTCTCAGCTGTGGAAAAACTGTCTGAAAAAATGTGCCGAGAGTTCCAACAGCTCAGAGAGGATCTGTCCTAATCCCTACCTGTACGGACCAGTATCTCAGCCTTTAGGAGTCAACGTCCCTATGCTCAAGAGAGAGGATACAGAGGATACACACCATGGGGCACCCTGTGGTTTTACCTGCGTGATCACGGAGAGGACATGAGGAAGTGGGATGGAAAACCCACCTCAACCTTAGAGGCACGGGTGCGTGAGTTGCAAGGAAAAACTAGTACAAAAGGCGGTTCTCCCAGGAAAATTGCAGCTCCAGTTTCCAGTGAGCAGTTCCCCAGACAGAGGAAGAGGGCTAATTTTACTTCCGACCTTAATCAAGGGACTCTTGATTCACATTTACAAGAAGTGAACAATGCATATGAATACTATGACCAGTGTTAGAGGGGCCCTGCCTCCAGCCAGGTGGAGGAAAAAGACAATCGGGTTTACTGGACTGTGTGGATTCGATGGCCTGGCACATTGCACCCACAGGAGTAGAAGGCTCTAGTGGACACCGGTGCACAGTGTACCCTAATGCCATCAAATTACAGAGGGGCAGAACCCATCTGTATTTCTGGAGTGACAGGGGGATCCCAACAGTTCACTGTACTGGAGGCTGAAGTGACCCTAACCGGGAATGAGTGGCAGAAGCACCCCATTGTGACTGGCCCAGATCCTTGGCATAGGTCACCTCAGGAGAGGGTATTTCAAGGACCCAAAAGGGTACCGGTGGGCTTTTGGGATAGCTGCCTTGGAGACGGAGGAAATTAAACAGCTGTCCACCTTGCCCGGTCTCTCAGAGGACCCTTCTATTGTGGGGTTGCTGAGGGTCGAAGAACAACAGGTGCCAATCACTACCACAACAGTGCACCAGCGGCAATATCGCACCAACCGAGACTGCCTGATTCCCATCCATAACCTGATTCATCGACTGGAGAGGCAAGGAGTGATCAGCAAGACTCGCTCACCCTTTAACAGTCCCACATGGCCAGTGAGAAAGTCTAATGGGGAGTGGAGACTAACAGTGGACTATCGTGGCCTGAACGAAGTTACACCGCCGCTGAGTGCTGCCGTGCCAGACATGCGAGAACTTCAATACGAACTGCAGTCAAAGGCAGCCAAGCGGTGTGCCACAACTGACATCGCTAATGCATTTTTCTCCATCCCTTTGGCAGCAGAGTGCAGGCCCAGCTTGCTTTTACCTGGAGGGGTGTTCAGTACAGCTGGAACCGACTGCCCCAGGGGTGGAAGCACAGCCCCACCATTTGCCATGGACTGATCCAGACGGCACTGGAACAGGGTGAAGCTCCAGAACATCTGCAGTACATTGATGACATCATTGTGTGGGGCAACACAGCAGAAGCAGTTTTTGAGAAGGGAAAGAAAATAGTCCAAATCCTTCTGAAGGCCGGTTTTGCCTTTATGGCAAAGTAAGGTCAAGGGACCTGCACAGGAGATCCAATTTTTAGGAATAAAATGGCAAGACGGACGTTGTCAGCTCCCAATGGATGTGATCAAACAAAATAACAGCTATGTCCCCGCCAACTAGCAAAAGGACACACAAGCTTTCTTAGGCGTTGTGGGTTTTTGGAGAATGCATATTCCAACTTACAGTCAGAGCGTAAGCCCTCTCTACCAAGTGACCCGGAAGAAGAATGATTTCCAATGGAGCCCTGAGCAACAACAAGCCTTTGAACAAATTAAACGGGAGATAGTTCATGCAGTAGCCCTTGGGCCAGTCCTCGTGTTCGGCACAGAGGCCATGCTGCAAAAGGAGTAATGGGTGGGTGCGTGGTTAGTGGTGGTTCTCCCTTATCCACAGTGCTGTGAGTCAAGTCAGCGAATGGTGCTTTGGAGGGCTTTCAGATGGGTAGTAATTACAGAGTAATAGTATGATTATTTACTGCGGTAGTCTGAAAGCATGAGGGAAACAAAGATTTGGCGAGGACAGGGTCCTTTTTATCAGCTGTCACATTTTTTACAGTGCAGCCTTTGTGGGTCACTGCCAAGACGATCATGGAGGCGGTGGCTGAGATTCTGTACTGGAAATTCTTTTGTTCTGGACTTGAAGCCCAAATCGCCCTCCAAAAGTCTTTGACTACTTAATCTGGAGGGATACAGTTTCTTTTCTTAGAAGTGAAGCCAGCTGTGGGACCTGTGGCTGAGCTGGGGGACAGGGAGAAGCCCCGGACCGGCCTCGGAACCTGCAGCAAACCTTCCTTCCAATGAGCTCTCCCAGCAGAACATTGCCCAGGAGCCACTTTGAGTGTTGCTGTTCTCCTTCAGGAAACATGGAACGCACCAAGCACACCCAGAGCTGTGCCTGTGCCAGGAGAAGACTTCACGCGCTGCTGATGGTGACAGTTCCCACCAGCTGTCCAGCTCTGGAAAGGCAGGTACGTTGCCACAGAGGGGGCACTGCCTGGTTGCCGCTTGTCTTGCAGGAACAGGATTTTCCCAGAAACAGCAGAAGGGAGGCAGGACAAGAGGAGCCACGAGGTCAAAAAGCGCATCAGACAGCTGGCGCAGTCACAATGAGAGCAGAGGGAGGAGGAGGTGCAGGTGACCTGGCTGGGACAATGCTTCCGAGGTAACATCTGCCAGACAGTCACAAAGACAGGCAGAGGCATTGGGAGGTCATGGAGAGGGTGAGAAAGGTGGCTGGGGGAGAGGAGAGCACGGGGAGATGGGAGACAGAGGAGGAGATGGAGGTGAAAACGCCGGGCTGTTGGCAGTGAGGACGCTCCTGCTGTGCAGGTGCTTGTGAGGTCACTGGTGGCTGAGCAGGTGTTAGGGCAGGAGCAGCCCCCTGGCTTGTGCAGATGTTTTTGAGGTCATAGGCACCAGAGTAGGTGGTAGGTGAGGAACAGGCCCCTGAGTTGTGCTGGTGCTTGTGATGTCATAGGTGGATGAGTCGATGATAGGGTGGGAGGCACCTGGCTTGTTCATGTGCTTGTGGTGTCACGTGTGCCTGAAGAGGTGATAGGGCAGGAGCGGGCCCTTGGCTTGTGAAGCTGCTTGTGATGTCACTTGTGGCTCTGTAGGTGTTTGGGCAGGAGCATGCACCTGGTTTGTGCAGGTGCTCGTGATGTCGCATGATGACAAGGAGGTGATAGAGCAGGAGCAGGAACCTTGCGTGTGCAGCTGCTTATGGCGTCACAGGTGCCTGAGTAGTTGAGAGAGCAGGAGCAGGAACCTAGCTTGTTCAGCTGCTTGTGATGTCACTGATGACTGATTAGATGGGAGGGCAGAAGCAGGCCCCTGGCTTGCAAAGCGGCTTTTGAGGTCACTGTTGTCTGAGTATCTGCTTGGGAATGAAAGGACACCTGGCTTGTGGAGGAGCTTGTGCTGTCATTTGTCCCTGCAGATGTGATAGGGCAGGAGGAGGCACCTGGCTAGGGCAGACGCTTGTGATGTCAATGGCGGGTGTCGTTATTAGGTCAGGAGTAAGCTCCTGGCTCTTGCAGACCCTTGTGAGGTCATAGGTGGTTGAGGAGGTGAAAGGGTAGAAGGGGGCACTTGGCTTGTTCATGTGCTTGCGATGTCACGTGTGCCTGAGTAGGTGACAAAGCTGGAGCAGGAAGCTTCTCTGCGCAGCTGCTCATGGTGTCAGGAGTGCCTGAGTAGATGGTGTGGCAGGAGCAAGCTCCTGGGCTGTGCAGGTGCTTGTGATGTCACAGGGGGCTGAGGAGTGATAGGGCAGGAGCAGGAGCTGGCTCGTGCAGGTGCTTGTGATGTCACAGGGGGCTGAGGAGTGATAGGGCAGGAGCAGGAGCTGGCTCGTGCAGGTGCTTGTGATGTCACAGGGGGCTGAGGAGTGATAGGGCAGGAGCAGGAGCTGGCTCGTGCAGGTGCTTGTGATGTCACAGGGGGCTCTGTAGCTCTTAGGGCAGGAGCACGCACCTGGCTTCTGCAGCTTCTTGTGATGTCACAGGTGCCTGAGGAGGTGATAGGGCAGGAGCAGGCACCTGGCTTGTTGTTTCAGGAATGACGCAGCCGCCACCTAGACCATGGTAGGAATTACGTGGGTGCCACCTCAGCAGGGCTCGGCCCTAGGTTCCTGCTCGCAGAAGACGAGTCGCCAGCCCGCTGAGTAAATACGTGGTTCATTTATCCGACATGCAGAGCAGCTCGAGCTGGGTGCCTCCATGCAAGGAGCCCCTGCTGCAGATGGCAGACCCCAGCTATACCCTTACAGACAGCTTTCCCAGAATGTACCACCCATCACCCGAACCCAAGTCCCATTACTTAATTCTGGTCGGTGGTCTCTTGATTTCCTATTGCTTTTCTTGGTCGCTGGGCTGGCTGCCTTCTGAAGCTACCTCATTGTCTACAAATTGTTTCCTTGCTCCTTTTCTTCTTCATTCTGCTTGCATCTGCCAGTCTCAGCTAGTTCTGTGGTTGCAACATTTCTCCCCTGCCATCAGCTCTCGGTATCCTCCTACTCCACAGTGCCTTTAATCTCTCTCTGCCTCGCTCCTCTCCCTTTGGTGCCTGCAGGCAGTGCCCTCAGCCCTGCTGTGCTTTGCAGAGGAGCTGCCCCTGGGCAGAGCTGTCTCTGCAGCGCTGCCCGCTTCCAGGAGCTCCCAGGAGCCCAGCCCAGCTCAGCAGCAGAGGACCAGCCCAAGGCGTGGCTTTTCCTTCCCCCTTCAGGTGTCCCTGGGGCTCCAGGGGAACCTGCTGTGAAAAGAGGCTGAAGGAACCACTGATGTTCCCTTCCTCAGCCAGGGAGAGAGATTTCATTCCAGCAGTGGCATTTCTCATATCAGGAAAAAAACTGGGCATGGGAATTGCCTTTCCTTGTCCCACCGTTAGGCAGGTGTTGTGGTTTAGCCCCAGTCGGCAGCCAAGCACCACACAGCCGCTGGCTCAGCCTCCCCCTCGGTGGGCTGGGGAAGAGAATTGGAAGGACAAAAGTGAGAAAAGTCGTGGGTTAGATAAGAACAGTTTAATAACTGAAATAAAATAAAGTAAAAGAGGAAGAGTAGTAGTAATAATAATGATAATAATAATAATAATATATTAAGCAAGTGATGCACAATGCAATAGCTCACCACCAACCAACCAATACTCCCCTGAGAGCAATGGGTGGTGGGACATTCAAACATTGGCATACGCATTTAGCAAAAGCCACCTGGTTAGTCAACACCAGGGGATCTGCCAATCGAGCTGGCCCTGCCCAATCAAAACCCTTATGTACTGTAGGGGGGATAAAGTCCCTGTAGCGCACATGAAAAATATGCTGGGGAAGACAGTCTGGGTGACCTCCCCCTCTGGCAAAGGCAAACCCATTCGTGGGATTGCTTCTGCTCAAGGACCTGGGTGCACTTGGTGGGTGATGCGAAAGGATGGGGAAGCCCAATGTGTACCTCAAGGGAATTTGATTTTGGGTGAAAATAGTCAATGAACTGAACTGTATGGTGTTAATTGCTATATAATACTGTATGTTCTCTCTTAACTGTATGTTATCTCTTATTGCATGTTATCTCTTAACTGTATGTTAATGTAATAATATAGTATAATGTTAATGTAATAATATACTATGTTAATGTTAAGTATATAGTAATGTATAATATGGTTGCTATATGCTACATAAATGGTATTACAGTGAGAATTGCCCAGCTTAATGAAAATGAACTTTGATGAAACCGTGTTGGAATGAGAACTGGCTTCAGCATGCAACAATCCAACACCACACACCACCTCTCCTGCTCTGAAAGACAGATGGAACCCAAAGTCACGGGCTAAATGAACTCAATGGGCATTTTAGAGGGATGGGCCATAGACGAAGGGAATGATATCTGTGTGTATATGTCAAGATAGGGAAAGTGGTGGTGACTAATTAGAATACATTGGAGAGGGGAGGGCTGGTGCATGACGTAGATGGTATAGAATAAGGGGTGGATACTGTCCTGGTTTCAGCTGGGATAGAGTTAATTTTCCTCCTAGCAGCAGGACAGTGCTGTGTTTTGGATTTAGTAGGAGAAGAATGTTGATAACACGCTCATGGTTTAGTTGTTGCTGAGTACTGCTTATGCTAGTCAAGGACTTTTCAGCTTCCCATGCTCTGCCAGGCGCACAAGAAACTGGGAGGGGGCACAGCCAGGACAGCTGACCCAAACTGCCCAAAGGGCTATTCCATACCATATGACGTCATGCTCAGTAGAGAAACTGGGGGGAGTTGGCAAGGGAGCAGCGATCACTGCTTGGGGACGGGCTGGGTATGGGTCGGCGGGTGGTGAGCAATTGCATTGTGCATCACTTGCTTTGTATATTGTTAATATTATCATTATTATATTGTTGTTATTATTATTATTATTTTACCTTATTTCAATTATTAAAATTTTCTTAACCCAGGATTGGGTTTTTCTCACTCTTACTCCTCCGATTCTCTCCCCGATCCCATCGGGGTAGGGGGAGTGAGCGAGTGGCTGCGTGGTGCTGAGCTGCTGGCAGGGGCTAAACCACAACAGCCGTGAGGACAGGGCCCCTGCCCACAGCATGCCGAGGAGTCAGCCCTGCTCTGCAGCAGTGGGTTCATGGGCACCGTGGGGGCAGGGGCAGTCCTGCTGTTTGACTTGCTCAGGTGAAAATGGTCCTGACGCAGAAGGGCTTGTCAGCATCTGCACTCACAGTGCTAAGGCATGGGGATGGCAACAGCAGTTTGAGGGGTTTGGGGCTCTTGACAGCTCCCCTCATCTCACCTGGGGAGTGCTCTTGGATGTCAGAAACCCTCAGCATTGCTGCTGCTCTCAGGGAGAACAGAGTGAGTCCTGCAAAGCAAGAGGATTGCCTGTGGCTTAGAGCAGGGTGAGGGGAGTTGATCTGTCCCTCCGTCTTGTTCCCATCTACTCTGGAATGACACCATTCTCAGATGGAGGGTGATCACACTCCCATGTTACCCTGAAAAGTCACCAGACAAGGCTGGGGGCAGACGGATCAACCACAGATCACTCAATATCTCTCCCTTTCTCAAGGTCTCCTCACCCCGCTTCTAGGCACGGACATGCATGGCTCATGTCACCAACCCCACAGCATTTCCTTGGTCATAGCATCTCTGCGCTTCTCTGTGGGACTTTCAGAAAACACAAAGGTGCTATGGGACAGGTTTGGGTTTTGGAGGGCAGCTCACAGCTTGGAAGGACACCTCAAGGAGACAGCCAAGTGTCCTAGCAATGGCATCTGATTAACAAAAAGCCAGCTCATTCCCCAGCTCCACAGGCTGCCTTCCCCACAGCCCCACAGGTGAAAGCTGGGGCACTTCATTTCCATGGACACACCTGCACGGGAGCACCCACATGATCAGTGTGTGACTCTGCAGCTGAAACTCCCATCCCCAGAGAGCCTGACAGCAAGAGCAAGATAGCAGGAACAATAGCACAGGTAGGTGGAGAAAAAGGAAAAGTACCCTGGGGTGCTGGCTGAGAGAGGCAAGCAGAGAGGCAGCTGCGCACCCAGGAAAGCGTCACCTTTACCCAGCTGGGCCACCTCCCCGACATTGCTGGACAGCTGCTCTCAGCCCCTGTGCTCTGCAGAGGGAAATGGACGCGTGGCTGGAGAGCTGCCCCACGGCTCTGCTGGAGCTCTGCCTGCTGAGGAGGTGGTTCATGCCTTGGAGCCCACGGCCCTGAGGGCAGAGGCTTTGCTGGCTGGGACAGGAGGCAAGGGGGCTTGCTCAGAGGAAGGCATCTCTACTGGGAGGGGAGATACACAGCTCTGATTCCTCCCTCCCACAAGATTTCTGGTTTTACTTTCCTCCCATTCCTTGATCATATCCTTGCTGCCTGGAGATTTTCCTCCTAGGGGGTGTTTCCCTGCCCCATGGCTTTTTCCCATCAGCACTCACTGGCCCCATCCCAGCCTCTGTGCACTCACCTTGGCCCTGCAGCAACCTGCATGTTGGCAGGGCACTGCCTGGGTGCATGTTCTTGTTTGCAGGTGGAAAAGGGCAGGCCAGAACAACCCTGATGAATCCAGCAAAGGTGATGCAGGGGCTGTCCATAGGAAGAGAAGTGGCTGAAGGTGCTTTAGGAGGCTCCTAGCAGACTCACTGATCACTCAAAGTCACAGTTCAGGAGTCTCAGTGACTTGTTCAAACTTGAGAGCTCCTTTTCCATTTCCCCTCTCCCATCAGCCAAGAGTAGGAAATTGAAAAGCCAGACTTGGGAAATCTCCTTGTCTTTATATGAATCGCTGCTGTGTCCTTCCCCTTGAAGCATCACCCAATGTCCTGGGGTGCTCTGGAGCTGTGAACAGCTCTGACTCTACTAACAGAGAAGGGCTTGTGGGAGATGTCGTGGTGGGAGGCTGTCTTGGGCTTAGAGACCACAATATGATAGAGTTCTCGATTCTGGGCGATGCCAAGCGGAGGGGCAGCAAAACTGTTACCATGGACTTCCGGAGGGCAGACTTTGGCCTGTTCAGGACGCTGGTTGGGAAAGTCCCTTGGGAGGCAGTCCTGAAGGGCAAAGGGTTCCAGGAAGGCTGGGCCTTCTTCAAGAAGGAAGCCTTAAGGGCGCAGGAGCGGGCTGTCCCCGTGTGCCGTAAGACGAACCGGCAGGGAAAACGACCGGCCTGGCTGAACAGGGAGCTTTTGCGGGGACTCAGGGAAAAAGGGAGAGTCTACCGCCTTTGGAAGAAGGGGCGGGCAACTCAGGAGGAGTGCAGGGATCTTGTTAGGTCATGCAGGGAGGAAATTAGAAAAGCAAAAGCCCAGCTAGAACTCAATCTGGCCAATGCTGTAAGAGATAATAAAAAATGTTTTTATAAGTACATCAGCAATAAAAGGAGAGCCAAGGAGGATCTCCATCCCTTGCTGGATGTGGGGCGGAACATTGTCACCGAGGACAAGGAAAAGGCTGAGGTACTTAACGCCGCCTTTGCCTCTGTGTTTAACAGCCAGACCGGTCATCCCCAGGGTACTCAGGCCCCTGAGCTAGAGGATAGGGATGGGGAGCAGAATGGAGCCCTCATAGTCCAGGAGGAAGCAGTTAACGACCTGCTATGCCACCTGGACGCTCACAAGTCTACGGGGCCAGATGGGATCCACCTGAGAGTACTGAGGGAGCTGGCAGAGGAGCTCACCAAGCCACCCTCCATCATCTATCAGCAGCCCTGGTTAACAGGGGAGGTCGCTGATGCCTGGAGGCTTGCCAATGTGACACCCATCTACAAGAAGGGCCGGAAGGAGGACCTGGGGAACTACAGGCCTGTCAGCCTGACCTCAGTGCCAGGAAAGATTATGGAGAGGTTCATCTTGAGTGAACTCAACAGGCAAGTGCAGGTCAACCAGGGGATCAGGCCCAGCCAGCATGGTTCATGAAAGGCAGGTCCTGCTTGACCAAGCTGATCTCCTTTTATGACCTGGTGACCTGCCTGGTGGATGATGGAAAGGCTGTGGATGACATTTACCTGGACTTTAGCTAAGCCTTTGATACTGTCTCCCATAAAATTCTCCTTGGGAAGCTGGCAGCTCATGGCTTGGAGGGCGTAGTCTTTGCTGGGTAGAAAACTGGTTGGGTGGCCGAGCCCAGAGAATAGTGGTGAATGGAGTTAAGTCCAGTTGGCAGCCGGTCACGAGCGGTGTTCCCCAGGGCTCAGTTTTGGGACCAGCCTTGTTTAATATCTTTATCAATGATCTGGATGAGGGGATTGAGTGCACCCTCAGTAAGTTTGCAGATGACACCAAGTTGGGTGGGAGTGTCGATCTGCTGGAGGGTAGGATGGCCCTGCAGAGGGACCTGGACAGGCTGGATCGATGGGCCGAGGCCAACTGGATGAGGTTTAACAAGGCCAAGTGCCAGGTCCTGCACTTTGCTTACAACAACCCCATGCAACACTATAGCCTTGAGGAAGAGTGGCTGGAAAGCTGCCTGGCCGAAAAGGACCTGGGGGTGTTGGTTGACAGTGGCTGAACATGAGCCGGCAGTGTGCCCAGGTGGCCAAGAAGGCCAACAGCATCCTAGCTTGTATCAGGAATAGTGTGGCCAGCAGGAGCAGGGAGGTGATTGTTGCCCTGTACTCGGCGCTGGTGAGGCCGCACCTGGAATGCTGTGCCCAGTTTTGGGCCCCTCACTACAAGAAAGACATTGGGGTGCTGGAGCGTGTCCAGAGAAGGGCAGCGGAGCTGGTGAAGGGTCTGGAGCACAGGGCTGATGGGGAGCGGCTGAGGGAACTGGGGGTGTTCAGCCTGGAGAAGAGGAGGCTAAGGGGAGACCTTATCGCTCTTTACAACTGCCTGAAAGGAGGGTGTAGTGAGGTGGGTGTTGGTCTCTTCTCCCAAGTAATTAGCAATAGGACGAGAGGAAATGGGATCAAGCTGCACCAGGGGAGGTTTAGTTTGGAAATTAGGAAAAATTTCTTCACGGAAAGGGTGGTCAAGCATTGGAACAGGCTGCCCAGAGAGGTGGTGGAGTCACCATCCCTGGAAGTGCTCAAAAAGCAGGTAGATGTGGCACTTGGGGACATGGTTTAGTCTAGTCTACCCTTGTTTGGTTTAGTGTGGACTTGGTAGTGTAGGTTCATGGTTGGAGTGGATGATCTTAAAGGTCTTTTCCAACCTAAACGATTCTATGATTCTATGACTCACGCAGCACCCTCTCAGCAGCAAAGACCCTGCCCTCCTGGGGATCGCTCCTTCCACCCTGTCCTGGTTTCGGCTGGGATAGAGTTAATTTTCTTCCTAACAGCAGGCATAGTGCTGTGTTTTGGATTTAGTAGGAGAAGAATGTTGATAACAGGCTGATGTTTGTGGTTGTTGCTGAGTACTGCTTATGCTAGTCAAGGACTTTTCAGCTTCCCATGCTCTGCCAGGCGCACAAGAAACTGGGAGGGGGCACAGCCAGAATAGTTGATGCAAACTGCCCAAAGGGCTATTCCATACCATATGACGTCATGCTCAGTATATAAACTGGGGGGGGTTGGCCGGGGAGCAGCGATCGCTGCTCGGGAACTGTCTGGGTATCGGTCGGCGGGTGGTGAGCAATTGCATTGTGCATCACTTGCTTCGTGTATCATTATTATTATTATCATTATTATACTGTTACTATTAGCATTACTATTTTACTTTATTTCAATTATTAAACTGTTCTTATCTCAGCCCAGGAGTGTTTCTCACTCTTACTCCTCCAATTCTCTCCCCCATCCCATCGGGGTAGGGTGAGTGAGCGAGCGGCTGCGTGGTGCTTAGTTGCTGGCTGGGGCTAAACCACGACACACCCACAGCCTCTCCCCGCAGCGCTGTTGCGAGCTCCCCGGGCAGGCTGAGTGCTGACCCTGGCAGGCGGCAGAGTCCCTGCCCCGGCACACAGCCCCCTGAGGCGCAGCAAAACTGCTTGGCAGGACAGCCCTGGACAGCCCTGGGGGTACTCCCGGCTTCACACCCCTGCAGCCATCCCCAGCAGAAGGCAGCGGTCATGCCTTGTCCCTCTAACAGTGAAGCAGGAAATCCCGGCTCCAGAGCATGTCCTTCTCCTCTGCACCAACCATGGGACGTGCCAGCTCTGGGAGATCCCTTTAGGACATTCTTGCACATTGCCCTGCAGCCAGGGATGTAACATGTCCACAGCTGTGAAGATTAAAGAAAGCGTACCCACCCCACCACCCCCAATGAACAAGAATGGTGACCTAGGATCAACAGACGAGGAGAAGGCTGAGGTACTCAACAACTTCTTTGCCTCAGTCTTCACTGGCAACCTCTCTCCTCACACCTCCCGAATAGATGGACCGCAAGATGGGGAACAGGGGGGTAAAGCCCCTCCCACACTGTAAGGGAAGATCAGGTTCGAGACCACCTGAGGAACCTCAATGTACATGAGTCTATGGGACCTGATGAGATGCATCCCAGAGTCCTGAGGGAAATGGCTGATGTAGTTGCCAAGCCACTCTCCATGATATTTGAAAAGTCCTGGCAGTCAGGTGAAGGCCCTGGGGACTGGAAGAAGGGGAATGTTGTGCCCATTTTTAAAAAGGGAAGAAAGGAGGACCCTGGGAACTACCCACCTGTCAGCCTCACCCCTGTGCCTGGGAAGATCATGGAGCAGATCCTCCTAGAAGCTATGCTCAAGCACATGGAGGACAGGGAGGTGAATCGAGACAGCCAGCACGGCTTCACCAAGGGCAACTCCTGCCTGACCAACCTCGTGGCTTTCTATGAAGGAGTGACTGCATCAGTGGACATGGGAAAAGCAATGGATGTCATCTACTTGGATTTCTGTAAAGCGTTCAACACGGTCCCCCACAACATCCTTCCCTCTAAATTGGGGAGATATGGATTTGATGGGTGCACTCTTTGGTGGATGTCCTGGTTTCAGCTGGGATAGAGTTAATTTTCTTCCTAGCAGCAGGACAGTGCTGTGTTTTGGATTTAGTAGGAGAAGAATGTTGATAACACGCTGATGGTTTAGTTGTTGCTGGGTACTGCTTATGCTAGTCAAGGACTTTTCAGCTTCCCATGCTCTGCCAGGCGCACAAGAAGCAGGGAGGGGGCACAGCCAGAATAGTTGATGCAAACTGCCCAAAGGGCTATTCCATACCAT
The DNA here is from genome assembly GCF_030463565.1 of Pelecanus crispus. NCBI lineage: Eukaryota > Metazoa > Chordata > Aves > Pelecaniformes > Pelecanidae > Pelecanus > Pelecanus crispus. The sequence goes on along the minus strand of NC_134667.1, from coordinate 1,670,053 downwards.
GTGACGTCATGCTCAGTATAGAAACTGGGGGGAGTTGGCCGAGGAGCAGTGATCGCTGCTTGGGAACTGTCTGGGTATCGATCGGCAGGTGGTGAGCAATTGCATTGTGCATCACTTGCTTTGCATATTATTATTATTATCATCATTATTACCATTATTATATTGTTATCATTATCATTAGTATTTTACTTTATTTCAATTATTAAACTGTTCTTATCTCAACCCAGGAGTGTTTCTCACTCTTACTCCTCCGATTCTCTCCCCCATCCCATCGGGGTGAGCGAGCGGCTGTGTGGTGCTTAGTTGCTGGCTGGGGTGACAGCACGACAGGGAGGGACACAAAATACCCTCTGCCATGGACATGTGCCCACGTTAGCACCCTCCCAGCCAGGCCCTTCTCCAGGCCAGGGGCTGGATGACGGCTCTGGCTTCCAGTCCACGTCTCATGGGGATCCCTTCTCTCTCCCCCTGGCCTCTCCCTCCTCTGCCTCCCCCAGCGCTGAGGGAAAGGTCCCCCCACGCCCCCTGCTCCCACCCCTCCTGCACCTGCACACAGGCACTGCCCCAGCACAAACCCACACTGAGCCCCGTGGCCAGGCAGCAGGAGGGCAGGGGTTGGGGCTGAGGCGCAGCAGGAGGAGGGGCTGCCAGGGCTGCCATGGGGCCTTCCAGCCCCTGCCCAGGACGGAGGCAGCTGTGGGGCTGTGAGGGGAGTGCGGGGCTCTGCCAGGGCCCAAGGCAGCAAGAAGAGCCCATGGAGACTGGGGTGCTGGCAGAGGCAGCCAAGGGGCAATGCCAGCCCCGTGCTCCCCAGCAAGTGGCTCTGCACCCTGTGCCAGGGCAGTGGGGAGCAGAGCTGCCTCCTAACCAGTGTGGGAGGTGATCCGCGGGACGTGATAGCCCCTGGGGCTGGCTGGGGGGTCCAGGGCACCGCAGCCACCTTAGGGCTCACTTGTGTGGAGCCACAGCCCAGGGCTCAGCCCAACACGGCAGCTCTGTCGTGGCCTGTGTGCTGTGGGACCAGCATGGCCCAGGCAGGGCCTGGGGGAAAGAGCAGCTGGGGAAGCCCCAGGTGAGGAGATGGGCGCTCCCGCTGGGGCGCATCACAGCACCTTGCAGAGAGACAGTTTTGTTGGAAACTTTTGCTGGCAGGGTGGAAATGTCTCTGTCAGCAGGAATATTGCCCAGGGACCATGGGCTCTGGCAGCCCCACAGCCTGACCCCGAGCCCGCTGCCCCCGAGATGTGCCCCTTCCCCACCACCACATCTTTGTGCTCTGCTCCCCCCAGTCAGCCTCAGGGAGACACCCCGACAGCGGGGCAGGCAAGCACCAGCTCTGGGTCATACCCCAAAGGCTTTTAATAGGAACAGCTGCGGAGGCACAGCGTGAAACCAGGGGAATCAAAAGAGAGGCAATGGCCGGCTGTTTCTGCTGCCCGTGGGAAGAGGGAGACGGTTCCCTGGTGCTCACGGCTCTCCCAGCTGCAAAGTCCCCTCCTCGCTCCCGGCTGCACCCAGCTGCACGGCAGGGATGGGCTCTCCTGGCGCGGGGCTCAGGGATGGCTGTGCACTGAGCTCTGCTGTCGCAGCCTTTCTGTGCTCAGGGGGATGTGCCAGAGACACCTCTTCAGCATCATCATAGCCTGTGCTCTCTGGGGACAGGGACCAGGCATCTCCCTCAGCTGCAGGGGCCCCAGCACTTCTCTGCGAGCGCAGGTTTGCCCCTGCAAGCAGCAAGGCAGGCCATTGCACGTTGGCCCCATGGGGTGCCCCTCCTGCTCTCTGCATCACCTGCCTCCCGTCTCCTCCTCCCTCCTGACATGTCCAGCTCCCTCTGCCAGCCCCGGGCCCCCCAGGGAAAACTCCCAGGGCAGGGTCCCCCATCCCAGGAGCTTGGGCTCTCTGTACGGCAGCGATTCACCCGGCACCAGGAATGGCATCCCATAAAGCGGCAGCGCCATCTTTCCCTCTCACCTCCAGGGGCATCCCTGGGCCCTGCTCCCTCCTCTGGTGCCCTGGGCATCTCCCAGGCTCCCTGCCCAGGGGCAGGATCCTCCCCAGGGGCAGAAACCTCCCTGGCATCATCATAGCCATGCGCTGGGTCACTTCCAGGCAGGACAGGGACGTCTGAAAGGAGAGGGGAGCTGGTGACACTGAGGAGATACATCTGCAGAGCAGAGGGCGGGAGGATGCGCAGGGCCGTGGGGCTCAGACCCTGGTGTTGGCAGCACCCCAGGAGACTCCCCAGCTCTGTGGGGACACTCAGTGACACCGCTGTCCCTCACATGGCTGCAGGGAGGAGAGATCCACTCCTTCCCGCACCCTGTTACCTGGTGCTGACCCCGGACCCTCCTCCTCCTTGCTGTCCGCGGGGTAGGGCTGCAGCTTGGCCAGGGACCCCTCTGAGTAGGAGCCTGGAGAGAGGCGCAGCGGCTGTTATGGGAGTGTGCTCTGCTGAGCCGGCTTGTGGTGAGTGCTGCTGGGGACGGGGGACCCACAGAGGCAGGGCTGTGTGGGGAGGAGGGCTCAGGACTCACCCTGCTCCCCTGGGACCAAGCCTGCCTCAACGGGGCTCCCAGAGCTGCCCCGGGACAGCCCCTTCCCTCAGCCCTGCGGTGTCACCCAGGGATTTATGCAGGGGCAGGCAGAGAGGGGCTGTCCCTGGCTGCGATGGGAAGAACTGCTGGGGAGGAAGCTCCTCTGCTGGGCCCAGGACCCGGCTGCTCTCCCCACACACCCCAGCGCTGCAGGGACCGTAGGCCAGGGGACTGCCGTGGGTCAGCCCTAGGTGGAGGTTTGGGGACAGAGCCCTGCCGATGTGCCCCCATGAGGGACCCACACCCACCTGAGCCGCTGAACCTCGCCCGCTTCTCCCATGCCAGGTTGTAAGCGATCTCCTCATAGACGGCGTCAGGGAAGGGCTCCCACGCTCTCGCCGAGCCTGCGGACAGCGGCAGGGCTGGCCCAGGGACAGGCAGAGAGGGGACAGGATCCCGCTCTGCTCCCCCTGCTTTGGTCCCCGGGGCCAGCAAAAGGCTCTGGCCACAGCACAGCCCCGCTGCGCTGCCTGCTCACCGCTACCCCTTCCTCAGTGAGGGCAATGTCCCCACGGAGGTGATCTGGGGCAGTGACACCCTCACAGCATCCCCTCAGAGACAGCCCTTGTGCCCCTCTGGCCCCTGGGTCAGCTCCCCGGTGCTGAGCTTGGAGCAGCTCCCGCCTCTCCTCTCCCCCTGGAGCTGCCCCCTCTCTGCCCCAGGGATCCATAGCACGGCCCCTGCCCTGCCGCGGGGAGGTCACGGTTGCACAGAGGAACAGCCTGGGGGCCTGAAACCACAGGGATGGACCCTGCTGCCCCACGTTCCTCCTGGCATCTCCCCTGCCCCACAGACCCCTCCAGAGCTGCCTGGAGCGCTGCCAGTGTCGTGTCCTCGTCTGTGTCCCCTCTGCTCCCACCTCCCCCAGCCCAGCTCGGCCATTTCTCTCCTCGCCCCGTCCCTAACTCCCACCGTGCCTGGACTCTCTCTACCCCTTGCTGCTGGTGGCCCATGGCCCATGGTCAGGCGGTGGATGAGGCGGCACATGGCAATGAAGGCAGCACACACGCTTATCCCCCCAGCTCTGCCTGTGCCGCTCACTGACACCTGCCAGCACCCCTGGCCTTGCCAGGAGGCATCTTTCCCCGGGACCCACCTGCGCGCCCAGCCCTGGCGCTTCGCACTTGCCCGGCCAGGAGGGCCAGGAGCAGGCAGAGAAGGGCCCCCAGGACGATGCAGATGATGACGGGCAACGACAGTCTCCCGCTGCCGGTGGGACGGTCCCGGCTGGGATCTGCATGGGCAGGAAGAGAGAAAGGGCAGCAGCAGGCCTGGGAGAGGTGGGGGCTGGCACACCCCAGTGCTGCCCCCCACTACAGCAGGGGTAGGGGACCCCAGGAGTGAGGGATGAGGAAGCTCCCAGGCTGCTGGGTAAATGAGAGCCCTCCCCAACGCCCCTCCCCACTGCTGTCCCGGTGCCTCCTCTTGGGAGTTTCACACCCCAGCAAGGAGCTCCCTCCCTGCAGCTGTGGCTCACAGCTGGCCCCGAGAAGAGCCAGCGCTGGCAGGGAGGACAGGTTACCTGCTCGCGGGGTTGGTGCTGCCGTCCTGGGTGCAGCTGCAGAGGGGAGAAAGGGAACTGGGCTGAGAGGGTGGCTGTGAGGGTACCAGGGAGCCGTGCGTGTGTGTGTGCACGCGTGCATATATCCCTGCCACCCCCCACCCACACTGCCCCTCCTGCGAGGCTGGTCAGGGGGGCTGGGACAGAGCCCAGGGCCCTGCTCTGGCTATCGGGCAGGATGGCGCAGGCAGCCCAGGAGATGCCCCTGGGGGCTGCAGGGCCCTGCAGGCAGGAGCCGGAGGACATCCAGCCCCACAGAGGCTGCTGCCCACTTGGCACCAGGCTCCCATGCTCCACAGGCACAGCCTTGCTCTCAGCAGCTCTGCAGCCATGAGGGGACCCAGTGGGGAAAACGCCTGCCCCGGCTCCCTGCCAATACCCCAGCGAGGGCTGCCAGCCCCGCCGCTCACCTGAGCACTGCACGGCAGCGTCCTCCTTATGCCGGCAGGCCCCGCTGTCCCCAGGCCGAGCCCAGCAGGCCTGCAGAGATGGCTCAGACCCCCGGCACTCCACCTGCTCCAGCCAGATGGGGCCCGTCCCCTCCCCAAACGCAGCCTCGTCCAGGGCAGACACTGCGGGGCCACAGCCCAGCTGCCTGCACGCCACCTCGGCATCCTGCATGTCCCAGGAGTCGTCGCACACCGTCCCCCAGGAGCCGCGCTGCCAGACCTCCACCCTGCCCGAGCACCCGCTCTCGCCTCCCACGGCACGAATCTTCTCCCTGTCTGGAGAAGGCAGAGACCTCCCAGGGCACCGGGCAGCAGGCAGAGCCCTGCCAGGAGAGAGGGGCATGCAGAGGAGCAGCTACCTGTGCAGCTCGTGGAGTTTGGGCACACGGTCCCCACGGCCGGGGCTGTTTCTGGCCGTCTCCCTGCAGAAGGCAATGCTGCCGTGAAGGGGCTGCTGAAGGGGGTCGTGCAGCAGAGAGTGGGGCTGAGCTCTGCTCACGCCTCCCCGTGCCGCCTCGCTCACGGCAGCAGCTGAACCCCGCTCCTTCAGGGGACATGCACGGCACTGTGGGGGACCCTGGCTGCTCAGCCCCAAAGGGACCCCGGCTCACAGAGAAGCAGGAGGGTGTCCGTGGAGGGGACACGCCTCGCAGCCCTGGCTGGTCTCTTCTGAGACCTTGCCTGGAGACACCGCTGCCTCCCCCGGGCGCTGCTGGCAGAGCTGAAGTGCCATTTGTGCCACCAGAAGCAGCAGGGTCTGGCACGTACAGTAAAAGCCCCCGTGGGCCCTGTCTCTGCGCTTGACTGTGCCCGGCAGGGAGCAGGAGCTGGGGCGATGCTGGTGCCCAGGAAGCTCAGAATTACCACTGCAGGTGATGTGGGTCTCCTCTCGCAGGTCATCGCACGACCGTGGGTCCCAGGGAGCAGAGGGACACTGCCAGAAGGAGCTGTTTCTCTCCCCACACTCCACGCGATCCAGCCAGGCGTGGCCAGACACCCTACCAGAGGGCAGGCGTGTTTCCAGGGTCCCCGCGTCCCCGCAGCCCAGCTCCTTGCATGCCAGCGACACCGTTTGGAGAGTCATTGAGTTGGAGCAAACGCTCCCCCATGTGCCATTGTAGAAAACCTGCAGGCGCCCGGAGCAGTTGCTGCCATTCCCCAGCCTCAGGGCCATGAAATCTGGGAGGAAAGGCCCCAGAGGGGCACAGGCTGGTGTGGGGCTGTGGGAGCAGAAAAGCCTCTTCCCCCCGCAGGCCCTGGCCAGGCAGGGGCACAGCCAGCAAGTCACCCTTTTGCCAGGGGCCGAGAGAAGTCCCTGACAGAGAGACACCCATGCCCTCCCCGCTAAGCCCTGGGCACAGCTCAGCTGACAAGGGAGCCCCCGTGGGACCGAGGGGCTTCGTGCAGGGGTGTCCCCAGGACAGGCTCGGGCAGGGGCTCCGAGGCAGCCAGGCACAGCCTGGGCCGTTGCCGGCTCTCCCTTGTCCCGGCCTCCCCGGGCGCTGGGCTCCCACCACAGCTCCCGGCACAGACCTGAGCAGACGACTCCTGCGTCCTCTTTGTGCGCGCAGTCGTGCTGCCCCCAGGACCCTGCCGGGCAGTCCCAGAGAGCAGCTTCGGCCCCGGAGCAGTTCACGCCATCCAGCCAGATCTGACCGGAGCCTTCCCCGAAGCGAGCGGAGCCGACCGCCTCCACCGCCCCGCCGCAGCCCAGCTGCTGGCAAACGATGGCGGCATCAGACAGGTCCCAGCCATCGTCGCAGACGGTCCCCCAGCTGCCCTGGTAGTAGATCTCCACTCTCCCAGCGCAGCGCCCGGGCCCCTTCACCAGCCGCACCTGCCGGCTCCCTGCAGCAGGAAGAAACCCCAGCTGCCCTCAGGGGCTGCTGCCCACCCAGCCCAGAGCCCGGGGGGCCCGTGCAGTGCCACTCACCCGTGCACACGACCCCCACGTCCTCCGCAATCCCTGCCGCCGCTGCGCTCTCGGGCAGGGAGGTGTTGCAGAGGCTCAGCTCGGCCTCGTGCCCTGCGCACCGCACCCCTCGCAGCCCCACGGGACCCGTCCCTCTCTGAGGCTTCGCGGGGTTGTAGGCTTTTTCTGCCTCTCTGCACCTCAGCTGACGGCACACCACGCTGGCCTCCCGCACGTCCCACTCGTCATCCAGGACTCGGCCCCACGTCCCGCGCTGCAAGATCTCCACTCGTCCGTCGCACCGGTTCCCTCCACCCACCAGCCGCAGGGCCGTGGAGCCAGCGGGGCCTGGGGACAGCAGCCGTGCCCCAGCCCTCGGCAGCACCACAGAGCCCACAAACCTGCAGCACCTCCCCAGGCTCTGCAACCCGCACAGCACCCTGCAGCTCACCCGCCTGCCCCAGCCCTCTGCGCTCAGCTTCAGGAGCACGTTTCCACAGGATTGCTTTCCCAGGCCCTGGGCAAGACGCTGTCTTTGCTCTTGGTGGGGCAGAGCCACCCAACACGTCTCTGCTGAGGCCGATGGGGCAGCTCCCGCAGGAGGGAGCAGCAGCCGGTGCAGGGACCCGGGCACAGGCAGTACTGGCCAAGCCTTGCCCAACCTCAGCGCTGACACCGGCGCTGCTGAGACAGCAGGCAGAGCCCGCACGTCTGTGCCCCTCTGCATCCCTGGGTTTGGGGTCTGGGCGCCTGTGTCCCTGGCAGGGAGCAGAGCACGGGGGGCCTTTCTGAGCAAACAGCACAAGGTTGGGTCTTGTGCTGACCGGAAGCACCAGAAGACCAGAAGCCCAGCCCTGCTCTACACCTCACCCCCCAGGTCTGCTGCTGGGGGCACCTGGGCAGCCCCCACGGGCATGGGATTGGGCTCTGGGGAGGTCTCTGTGGGGCTGGGACAGGGCTGTCTGCAGCCAGAGGGATGGAGCTGAGCCCCACAGCCCTATCCTGGGCCTGTCCTGCAGCAGCAGAGCAGAGGACCCCGCGCCTGGCGCTGGCCGCAGGGCCTAAGCCACTGCCCTGGGGGGGCAGAGATGCCTGACCTCATTCACTCTTCAGCTCTCCCACATCAGAGCCGTCGGTGAGAGCAGGCAAAGCCCTCCAGGTTGCTCCTGGTGCAGGCAGGGTTTCTCAAGGGACAAATGCAGCTGGTGCTGCCACGGGCTCCCCTGCTTTGGGTGGCCATGGCACCTTTTCCCAGCACCCACCTGAGCAAATGACAGCAGCGTGGTTCTCGGGGGAGCACGGTGAGGCCCCCAGGGCAGTCACTGGGCACTGTCCCAGGTGGGCTTCAGTCCCCTCACAGTGGAATGAGTCTCTCCACACAGGTCCGGTTCCACTCCCAAAATGCCCTCCTCTGGGAATGGACTCAGCAAACCCGCAGTCGAGGTGACGACAGAGAACGTGGGCGTCCAAGAGATCCCAGCGGGAGGCACAGAGGGTGCCCCAGGTGCCCAGCACCTGCACCTCCACTCTCCCCTCACACGCTGTGCTGCCGTTCACCAGCCGGAACCCTGTGTACTCTGGGGACAGAGAACGATGAGAGAGTGCGCACCCAGCACGGCACGGTCCCTGCCCTGCTCCCCTGTCCCCAGCACACCCCCGGATATGTAACACCCCACCCTGAGTCCTTACGTGTGCAGGTGACACCAACAGTATTTGCATGGGTGCAAGGCTGGTCCCTGGGGGATCCCCTGGGGCAGAACATGAGGAAGGATTCATTCCTGGCACACTGCAGCTCTCTGTCCCACATGGGACCCACACCTTCTCCAAAGCGAGCTGCCCCAGGCACGGACAGGGCTGTGCCACACTGGAGCTCCCTGCAGACCACCTCGGCAGCTTTGGGACCAAAGTCGGAGTCACAGACAGTTTTCCCGTTATGGACCTCCACACGTCCTGAGCAGGGGCTGTCCCCTCCGACCAGCTGGACAAATCCTGGAGCAACCAAAGACCCCTCAAGCTCTCCCAGAGCCCTCTGGCAGTTACGTGCCTACATCCCAGCTGCTCTGCAAGGTGGCCACAGGCAGAGAGACCGCAACCACCCCACCGCTGCCAGTGGGTGCCGATGGCACAAACACACCAGGGCCCCCCTGCCGCTCCTCAGGCATCATCACAGCACTTGTGGGCTTGCTGCTGTCCCAAAGCCCCAGCCGTAGGCACTGCTCAGGCACACTGCTGCTGTCCTGGAGACCCTGGGCTTCCTGGCACCAGCCACAGGCACTGCAGTACCCAGAGCACTTGGGGCCCAGGGGGACTGGCCCAGGCCCTGCTGGCGGCTGCAGCCTCATCTGTGCACTGAGCTCAGGGCCAGGATGAGGAGCCCCTTGGAGCTGCCAGAAACACAGCCTTTCTTTCCGGGCCGTCTCAGGCTGTTAGGTGGGACATGGGACAGGCTAGAGGTATGGCTGTATCCGCAGCCGGTGTCTGTGCCAGCTCCCCACTCTGGCACCTGCCCAGGGAGGGGGTCCTCAGCCAGGGCCAGAGTGCAGTGCCAGGCACGCACATCCCCACCAAGGGCCAGGCAGAGGGCAGGAGAGCGGGCAGAGGAGCAGCCCTGGGCTGACACGAGCTCCCGGTGCAAGCACAGGGGCTGAGGACAGTGCAAGTGCTGGCAAAGCCCCTGTGGCACAGGGCAGCCGCGGGCTGGGGCAGGCAGGAAAGGCTGGGCAGCAGCTTGGCCCTGCCTGCCTGGGGCCGTATCCCCATGGGCTGGAACTCATGGGGGGACCGTGTGAGAGGAATGAGGTGCCATGGGCCACCCTGCTCCTCTGCCCAAGGCCAGCGCTCCTCCCCTCTGAACATCCCTTTGCTCAGGCTGAGGGACTCCTCTCTGCCAGCAGGCACAACCCAAAAGTCCCTTGCCATCTCATGCCTTTCCCCGGGGCTGTGGGTGGCCACGTGAGCAGCTCCCGGTGCCTCTGGCATGGGGGGACCTGGCCCTCGGCAATGCCAGACAGGTCCTGGCTGAATGGGAGGAGAAAGATGGGAACCAGCAGCCATCCCGGGGCAGGGAGAGGGATTAATCTCCCAGCCCCAGGCCCCCACTGAGGGTGGGCTGAGCCACCTTGGGGCCTGGCAGTGGCTGGACACACAGGGTGGGCTCCCATTGCTCTTTCCTCAGGGACCAGGGACAGCAGCAATGACAGTCCCAGCTTGGCAGTGTCACCAGCCACACCCAGCCCTGCTCCGGTGCCCGCTTGTTGTTCCCTGAGGGCACAGCCAGGTCCCTTTCCCTGTCCCAGTCCCAAAGGTGGGTGTCCTGGTTTCGGCTGGGATAGAGTTAATTTTCTTCCTAGCAGCAGGCATAGTGCTGTGTTTTGGATTTAGTAGGAGAAGAATGTTGATAACATGCTGATGTTTTTAGTTGTTGCTGAGTACTGCTTATGCTAGTCAAGGACTTTTTCAGCTTCCCATGCTCTGCCAGGCGCACAAGAAACTGGGAGGGGGCACAGCCAGAATAGTTGATCCAAACTGACCAAAGGGCTATTCCATACCATATGACGTCATGCTCAGTATATAAACTGGGGGGGGTTGGCCGGGGAGCAGCGACCGCTGCTCGGGAACTGTCTGGGTATCGGTTGTCGGGTGGTGAGCAATTGCATTGTGCATCACTTGCTTTGTATATTATTATTACTGTTATTATTATTATATTGTTGTTATTATTATTTTACTTTATTTTATTTTAATTATTAAACTATTCTTATCTCAACCCAGGAGTGTTTCTCACTCTTACTCCTCCGATTCTCTCCCCCATCCCATCGGGGTAGGGGGAGTGAGCGAGCGGCTGCGTGGTACTGAGTTGCTGGCTGGGACTAAACCACGACAGTCCTTTTTGGCGCCCAACGTGGGGCACGAAGGGTTTGAGATAAGAACAGATTAACTAGAGTGTATTAAGGAGTCTGTTAACAGTTGCCGGTCATGATATTAGTTCATCTGATTTGTACCATGTTCTTTTCTTGGCTGTGCATGTTAAAGCTTGGTGTTGGTCTGTGCATTGCGCTATGCTCTGTAGTGATTAAGGATGTTTTGATTGGGAGGTTCCTTATCAAAATCCTGACCTTGAGCATGGTTTTGTATCTGGGTTTTATACACAAGTCATTACTGTACTTCGGGTACCACCTCATGGAGAGAGTTAGCAATTATACCTTTCCCTCGGAGACGTCTGTTGTGGAGGAACTACAGAATGGCACCTTCATTACCTTATTCTATAATGCTTCCTCCCTCATTACAGAAAGTTTTCAGTATTTTGAACATCCCTGGGCAGTTAAGATACTTCTATTGATACTTCTTGGGAATATTGTTTTGGTTTTGACAAAGGTTAGTAAGCAATTTAAGAATATCATCCAGAGATCTGCCCCAAGGCTGGAGAGTTATGAGTGGCAGGGTGTGTGGGATCGTATGCGCAAGTACCTAGGGCAGTGGGGACCTCCAGTGTTTTGGAACTTCACCCCTGAACAAGTGCAGAATCCTGAAGAACTAGTAAAGTATTTGGAAGAAGTATGTTCTCACCCTGGCAACTCCAAAGAGATACAACTCATTGCAACATGCTGGGGACTGGCTCATGCTTATAGAGCCCTGTTCAACACTATTCAGTACCCTCAAGGGAAAGAGAGGGTCTCTGGATCTGATGACAAAACAACAGGCACTGTGGCTACTCCAACCACAGCCATGAGCACTGTGGCTACTCCAACCACAGCCACAAGCACTGCAGCTACTCCAACACCCACCACAGGCACTGTGGCTACTCCAACACCCACCACAGGTACTGCAGCCACTCCAACCCCAGTGGCAGGCACTGCGGCTAAACCAGAGAACCAACCTGCGCCGGTATCAGTTGCCCCTATACAGAAGAAAAAATACACAAGGAAATCAGTTCGTTTAGTAAGGGATGAAGATGAACCAGGGCCATCACGAGAACCAGAGGAGGAAGAACCCATAAATGAGATGGTGACCACACGATCCCTATCCCTGAGTGAGCTGCGAGATATGCGAAAAGATTTTGGTCGTCATCCAGGCGAGCACATCATCACCTGGCTGCTCCGATGCTGGGATAACGGGGCCAGTAGCCTGGATTTAGAGGGTAGGGAAGCCAAGCAGCTGGGATCCCTTTCCAGGGAAGGGGGCATTGACAAAGCAATTGGAAAAGGGGCAAAACCGCTCAGCCTCTGGAGGCGACTTCTGTCAAGCGTGAAGGAAAGGTATCCCTTCAAGGAGGATGTTTTATACCGCCCAAGCAAATGGACCACCGTAGAGAAGGGTATCCAGTACCTGAGGGAATTAGGCGTGCTGGAGGTGATTTACAGTGACCTGAATGATGAGCAGTTAACCAAAGACCCAGATGAAGTCAGGTGCACACAATCCATGTGGCGGAAGGTGGTACGGAGCGCACCAGCATCGTATTCCAACTCGTTGGCAATACTAGCCTGGAAAGACGACGAGGCACCAACGGTGGATGAAGTGGCTAGACAACTCCGGGAATACGAAGAAAAGCTCTCTTCCTCCCTACGGGCCTGTGTCTCGGCTGTGGAAAAACTGTCTGAAAAAATATGCCAAGAGTTCCAACAACTCAGAGAGTATCTGTCCTACTCCCCACCTGCACGGACCAGTGTCTCAGCCATTAGGAGTCAACGTCCCTATGCTCAAGAGAGAGGATATAGAGGATACACACCACGGGGCACCCTGTGGTTTTACCTGCGTGATTATGGAGAGGACATGAGAAAGTGGGATGGAAAACCCACCTCAACCTTAGAGGCACGGGTGCGTGAGTTGCAAGGAAAAACTATTAGGAAAGGCGGTTCTCCCAGGAAGATTGCAGCTCCAGTTTCCAGTGAGCAGTTCCCGAGACAGAGTAAGAGGGCTAATTTTACTTCCGACCTTGATCAGGGGACTTTTGATTCACATTTACAGGAAGTGAACAGCGAATACTGTGACCAGTGTTAGAGGGGCCCTGCCTCCAGCCAGGTGGAGGAAAGGGACAACCGGGTTTACTGGACTGTGTGGATTCGATGGCCTGGAACGTCAGACCCACAGGAGTATAAGGCTCTAGTGGACACTGGTGCACAGTGCACGCTAATGCCATCAAACTATAGAGGGGCAGAACCCATTTGTATTTCTGGAGTGACAGGGGGATCCCAACAGCTAACTGTACTGGAAGCTGAAGTGAGCCTAACTGGGAATGAGTGGCAAAAGCACCCCATTGTGACTGGCCCAGATGCTCCGTGCATCCTTGGCATAGACTACCTCAGGAGAGGGTATTTCAAGGACCCAAAAGGGTACCGGTGGGCTTTTGGTATAGCTGCTTTGGAGACAGAGGAAATTAAACAGTTGTCCACCTTGCCCGGTCTCTCAGAGGACCCTTCGATTGTAGGGTTGCTGAAGGTTGAGGAACAACAGGTGCCAATTGCTACCACAACTGTGCACAGGCGGCAATATCGCACCAACCGAGACTCCCTGATTCCCATCCATAACCTGATTCGTCGACTGGAGAGCCAGGGAGTGATCAGCAAGACTCGCTCACCCTTTAACAGTCCCATATGGCCAGTGCGAAAGTCTAATGGGGAGTGGAGACTAACAGTGGACTATCGTGGCCTGAATGAAGTTACACCGCCGCTGAGTGCTGCCGTGCCAGACATGCTAGAACTTCAATATGAATTGGAGTCAAAGGCAGCTAAGTGGTATGCCACAATTGATATTGCTAATGCATTTTTCTCCATCCCTTTGGCAGCAGAGTGCAGACCCCAGTTTGCTTTTACCTGGAGGGGTGTTCAGTACACCTGGAACCGACTGCCCCAGGGGTGGAAGCACAGCCCCACCATTTGCCATGGACTGATCCAGACAGCACTGGAACAGGGTGAAGCTCCAGAACATCTGCAGTACATTGATGACATCATTGTGTGGGGCAACACAGCAGAAGACGTTTTTGAGAAGGGAAAGAAAATAGTCCAAATCCTTCTGAAGGCTGGTTTTGCCATAAAACAGAGTAAGGTCAAGGGGCCTGCACAAGAGATCCAGTTTTTAGGAATAAAATGGCAAGATGGACGTCGTCAGATCCCAATGGATGTGATCAACAAAATAACAGCTATGTCCTCACCAACTAGCAAAAAGGAAACACAAGCTTTCTTAGGCGTTGTGGGGTTTTGGAGAATGCATATTCCAAATTACAGCCAGATCGTAAGCCCTCTCTATCAAGTGACCCGGAAGAAGAACGAATTCAAATGGGGCCCTGAGCAACAACAAGCCTTTGAACAAATTAAACGTGAGATAGTTCATGCAGTAGCCCTTGGGCCAGTCCGGGCAGGGCAGGATATTAAAAATGTGCTCTACACCGCAGCCGGGGAGAATGGCCCTACCTGGAGCCTCTGGCAGAAAGCACCAGGGGAGACTCGAGGTCGACCCCTAGGGTTTTGGAGTCGGGGATACAGAGGATCCGAAGCCCGCTATACTCCAACTGAGAAAGAGATACTGGCAGCATATGAAGGGGTTCGAGCTGCTTCAGAAGTGGTTGGTACTGAAGCACAGCTCCTGCTGGCACCCCGACTGCCGGTGTTGGGCTGGATGTTCAAAGGGAGGGTCCCCTCTACACATCATGCAACTGATGCTACATGGAGTAAGTGGGTTGCATTGATCACACAACGGGCTCGAATAGGAAACCCCAGTCGCCCAGGAATCTTGGAAGTGATCATGGACTGGCCAGAAGGAAAAAACCTTAGAATATCACCAGAGGAGGAGGTGACACGTGCTGAAGAGGCCCCACTGTATAATAAATTGCCAGAAAATGAAAAGCAATATGCCCTGTTCACTGATGGGTCCTGTCGTCTTGTGGGAAAGCATCGGAGGTGGAAAGCTGCTGTATGGAGTCCTATACGACAAGTCGCAGAAACTGCTGAAGGAGAAGGGGAGTCGAGTCAGTTTGCAGAGGTGAAAGCCATTCAGCTGGCTTTAGATATTGCTGAAAGAGAAAAGTGGCCAGTCCTTTATCTCTATACTGACTCATGGATGGTGGCAAATGCCCTGTGGGGGTGGCTGCAGCAATGGAAGCAGAGCAACTGGCAGCGCAGAGGCAAACCAATCTGGGCTGCCGCATTGTGGCAAGATATTGCTGCCCGGGTAGAGAACCTGGTTGTAAAAGTTCGTCATGTAGATGCTCATGTACCTAAGAGTCGGGCCACTGAAGAACATCAAAACAACCAGCAAGTAGATCAGGCTGCTAAGATTGAAGTGGCTCAGGTGGATTTGGACTGGCAACATAAGGGTGAATTATTTATAGCTCGGTGGGCCCATGACGCCTCAGGCCATCAAGGAAGGGATGCAACGTATAAATGGGCTCGTGATCGAGGGGTGGACTTAACTATGGACAGTATTGCACAGGTTATTCATGAGTGTGAAACATGCGCTGCAATCAAGCAAGCCAAGCAGTTCAAGCCCCTTGGGTATAGTGAACGATGGCTGAAATATAAATATGGGGAGGCCTGGCAGATTGATTACATCACGCTCCCACAGACCCGCCAGGGCAAGCGCTATGTGCTCACCATGGTGGAAGCAACCACTGGGTGGTTGGAAACATATCCCGTGCCCCATGCCACCGCCCGGAACACCATCCTGGGCCTTGAAAAGCAAGTCCTGTGGCGACATGGCACCCCAGAAAGAATTGAGTCAGACAACGGGACTCATTTCCGAAACAACCTCATAGACACCTGGGCCAAAGAGCACGGCATTGAGTGGGTGTATCACATCCCTTACCATGCACCAGCCTCCGGGAAAATTGAGCGATACAATGGATTGTTAAAGACTACCCTGAGAGCAATGGGTGGTGGGACGTTTAAACATTGGGATACGCATTTAGCAAAAGCCACCTGGTTAGTCAACACCAGGGGATCTGCCAATCGAGCTGGCCCTGCCCAATCAAAACTTTTACGTACTGTAGAAGGAGATAAAGTTCCTGTAGTGCACATGAAAAATATGCTGGGGAAGACAGTCTGGATTACGTCCCCCTCTGGCAAAGGCAAACCCATTCGTGGGATTGCTTTTGCTCAAGGACCTGGGTGCACTTGGTGGGTGATGCGAAAGGATGGGGAAGCCCAATGTGTACCTCAAGGGAATTTGATTTTGGGTGAAAATAGCTAATGAACTGAATTGTATAATATTAATTGCTTTATAATACTGTATGTTATCTCTTAACTATATGTTATCTCTTAACTGCATGTTAATATAATAATATAGTAGGTTAATATTAAGTATATAATACTGTATATTATGATTGCTATATGTCACATCAATGGTATTGCAGTAAGAATTGCCCAGCTTAATGAAAATGAACTTTGATGAAACCATTTTGGAATGAGAACTGACTTCAGCATGCAACAGTCCAACACTGCACACCACCTCTCCTGCTCTGAAAGACTGTGATGACAGATGGAACCCAAAGTCATGGACTAAATGAACTCAATGGACATTTTAGAGGGATGGGCCATAGACGAAGGGAATGATATCTGTGTGTATATCAAGATAGGGAAAGTGGTGGTGATTAATTGGAACACATTGGAAAGGGGAGGGCCTGTGCATGACTTAGATGGTATAGAATAAGGGGTGGATACTGTCCTGGTTTCGGCTGGGATAGAGTTAATTTTCTTCCTAGCAGCAGGCATAGTGCTGTGTTTTGGATTTAGTAGGAGAAGAATGTTGATAACATGCTGATGTTTTTAGTTGTTGCTGAGTACTGCTTATGCTAGTCAAGGACTTTTTCAGCTTCCCATGCTCTGCCAGGCGCACAAGAAACTGGGAGGGGGCACAGCCAGAATAGTTGATCCAAACTGACCAAAGGGCTATTCCATACCATATGACGTCATGCTCAGTATATAAACTGGGGGGGGTTGGCCGGGGAGCAGCGACCGCTGCTCGGGAACTGTCTGGGTATCGGTTGTCGGGTGGTGAGCAATTGCATTGTGCATCACTTGCTTTGTATATTATTATTACTGTTATTATTATTATATTGTTGTTATTATTATTTTACTTTATTTTATTTTAATTATTAAACTATTCTTATCTCAACCCAGGAGTGTTTCTCACTCTTACTCCTCCGATTCTCTCCCCCATCCCATCGGGGTAGGGGGAGTGAGCGAGCGGCTGCGTGGTACTGAGTTGCTGGCTGGGACTAAACCACGACAGTGGGGAACAGGCTGGCCCCTTACCTGAACACGTCACTCCAGCATCCATATAGTGCTTACAGCTGTGTTGTCCCCATCCAGGGTGTTTACAGTCAGACAGGGCAGACTCATTGCCACGACAATCAACGTCATCCATCCAAATGGGGCCAGATCCTGGCCCAAAGTGTCCATATTTAGGAGCTGTGACAGCAGACCCACATCCCAGCTGCTTACAAACCACTGCAGCATCATCCATGTCCCAGTAGTCACCACACACGGTTCCCCACTGGCCCTGGTGTTTCACCTCCACTCGCCCAGCACAGGGCCCACCGCCATCCTCCAGCCTCAGCTCTGCAGCCCCTTCAAACAGCAACATGGGACCGGTCAGGAGAGTGCCGAGCTCCAGACTGCAGGTCTAAGGGTCACCCCTGCCCAGGCCGAGTCACAGGCACCGGGGTGGGAGCCCCTTCCCCTCCAGGCTGTCCCTGCAGCAGTTTTGGGGTCCCTCCTGTCCCCACGGTCTGTGCGTGGCTGGGGTGCCCAAGTCCAGCCCTGATGGGCTATTCACCACCCCACAGCCCTTGGCACCTCTTCCCACGCCAATGGTCCCTACCCATGCCCACCCATACACCGTGCCCCCAGGCCCTGCTGAAAGCCCCCATTGAAGGTGGGCTGAGCCACCTTGGGGCCTGGCAGTGGCTGGACACACAGGGTGGGCTCCCATTGCTCTTTTCTCAGGGACCAGGGACAGCAGCAATGACAGTCCCAGCTTGGCAGTGTGACCGGCCACACCCAGCCCTGCTCCGGTGCCCGCTTGTTGCTCCCTGAGGGCACAGCCAGGTCCCTTCCCCTGTCCTGGTCCCAAAGGTGGGGAACAGGCTGGCCCCTTACCTGAACACGTCACTCCAGCATCCATATAGTGCTTACAGCTGTGTTGTCCCCATCCAGGGTGTGTACAGTCAGACAGGGCAGACTCATTGCCATGACAATCAACGTCATCCATCCAAATGGGGCCAGATCCTGGCCCAAAGGAGTCATAAGGTTTGAGAGCAAACCCACATCCCAGCTGCTTACAAACCACTGCAGCATCCTTCATGCCCCAGTCGTCATCACACACGGTTCCCCACTGGCCCTGGTGTTTCACCTCCACTCGCCCAGCACAGGGCCCACCGCCATCCTCCAGCCTCAGCTCTGCAGCCCCTTCAAACAGCAACATGGGACCGGTCAGGAGAGTGCCGAGCTCCAGACTGCAGGTCTAAGGGTCACCCCTGCCCAGGCCGAGTCACAGGCACCGGGGTGGGAGCCCCTTCCCCTCCAGGCTGTCCCTGCAGCAGTTTTGGGGTCCCTCCTGTCCCCACGGTCTGTGCAGGGCTGGGGTGCCCAAGTCCAGCCCTGATGGGCTATTCACCACCCCACAGCCCTTGGCACCTCTTCCCATGCCAACGGCCCCTGCCCGTGCCCACCCACACACCGTGCCCCCAGGCCCTGCACAGGGCACCGTCTCCTCACCAGCCGAGCACACCCTGCACAGCCCCATGCCCCCACGCCTGCAGCTTCCCCGGCCACCACCTTCCCTGGCACCACCCAAACCCACACCACCCCCAGGGCTTTCTGTGTCCTCAGGGAGCACCGAGACAATCCCAAGGATTCCCCTAACCCACGTCCCCTCCTCGCCCCTGGCATCAGCCCAGCCCCTGTGCTTGGCCGGGGCCCCCAGGAAGGAAAATTCTCTGCAGCCTGCGAGTGCAGACAGCCCGCTCCCCTTCTCTCTGGGGGACACAAACTGCCTTCCTGGGGTCGGGGCTCCCCTGCACCCAGGGGCACTGAGCAACACACAAACCTTGCGGGGCACCCTGCAGATTGGCTGTGCCCTGGGGATCCCTGAGTGCTGCCATCACCCCCTGGACCACTGCTGGCCCCAGGGGCACAGCCCGGGGGAACAAGGAGCCCAAAAGGGTACCCCAGGATGGGGGATGTCTCTAAATGCAGCCAGGCACGGGCTGCCTTAAAGACAGAGAGGCACAGGGAAAGGCAGAAGGTCCATGGACGTGAGCACCTTCTGACCCTTGTCCCAGTGTTGCCGGGAAAGCAACCCCAGCCCCAAAGGGATCCTGATACCCCGCCGCTACCCACTGGCCCTGGGCGGTGAGACAAGGGAGCCAGCACTTACCCCTGCACAGCTGCACCCAGAGGAGCAGGCACAGCACCCGAGGGGACAGGAGTCCCTCCATCCCCATCCTGAGCCTGCTGCCCCGCTGGCACAGCCCTGCTGCGCCCCGCTCCCTGCCACGGCTCCGGGCAACTCACGGGGACAACGACGATGGCAGGCTGATATATCTCTGCAGATGCCGACCCAGCTGCAGGAGGAGCCAAGCGAAACAGCAGCACCTTTTTAGACATGAGCGGCAGCTATCTCCCCTCCGACACAGATCAGTCCTCCAATGAACTTCTCCAGTGCCGTTCATGACCATATATGAGGGACATCTCTGTCCCACTGCGGGCGTCAGGGTCACTGCGGTGGGGGATCGTCACAGGACGAGCTGAGCGTGGAGGGGAAAGGAGTCTGTCACTCCTTGCAGCCTGCTGTGGGGACAGGGAGCACTGAGCATCTCCTGCACTGGGCTCATCCAAGAGCCCAAGGCGTGAGTGTCCCGAGGCCCCCGAGACATGGGAAGCACAGGGCTGGGACTGCCGCGCGACCTGTGTCAGGATGGGAAGGGAACAGCCCCTTCCCCTGCCACAGCCCCTGCTGTGCTGGCAGCAGCAGCTGGGAAAAAGCCTTGGCCAGGGGAAGAGCTCCATGCCAGCAGTGCTGGCTCACGCCTCCCTCCCTGGAGAGACCCACGGTGGGTCCCTCGCAGGAGCCGGAGCTGGGACATGGCCCTGCCCTGGCAGCAGACACGCAGCCCCGAGGCTCAGACATGTCCCTGGCTCTCAGCGTGTCACTGCGGTGCCGTTATTCCCCGCGGGTGGATCGGGACCTGGAGCCTGCAGGTGCACAAACCACAGCCCACGTGGCCTCGCAGCGCTCGCCGCGCTCCCCTGGCAGCGCCCGTGCAGGAAGTCTGTGGTTTCCTCCTGGCACCGTGCCCAGGCACATCCCTGCCGTGCCCCCGAGCCACCCCCAGCCCCACTGCTCCAGCCAGGGCTGCAGGGGCTGCTCCTTCGGCCTGGCAGCCACGGGGCCAGGCAGCTCCCGTCCCCCGTCGTGCCCCTCTCATGCACACGGCCGCTCTGCACCCAGCCCCACGGCCACGGGTGCCATCGGTGACGTGACCTCACCCCCTCCTGCTGCCACTGCTCTGTGCTCATGGCTTACACTGTCACACCTCTGCCTGTGGTGCATGGGCTCCTGATGATGATGCTTCTTCCAAAAAGCCACATTTGGGTAGGGGCTCCATATGATCTGCATGACATCAGAAGCACCCACACAAGCCACATGCCTGCTCTTGGCCTAAAAGCTATTCCAGCAGCAGGGAAATCACAGGCTCGTACACAAGCCATGTGCATACTGCTGGCCTATCCGCCACGCAGCTACACGTGATGTCACAGCATCTCCACCTGCCATGGACCTGTTCCTGGCTTACCAGCTATGCCGGCACTACTGACATCACAAGGACATTCACAAGCCATGTGCCAGCTCCTGGCCCATCATCCACTCAGGCACCAGCAGCCTCACAAGCACCTACACAATCCATAAGCCTGCTCCTGGCCTATTAGCTCCTCAGGCCTGAGTGACCTCATAAGAACCTGCACAACCCATGGGCCTTCTCCTGGCTTGTGAAGTATTCAGACAGCAATGATCTCACAAACCCCTACACAAGCTTTGCGCCTTCACCTGGCCTATCAGCTACTTGGGAACCGGTGACCTCACAACCACCCCCACAAACCATGTTCCTGCTCTTGCCCTGTCAGCTCTTCAGGAAGCAATGCCCTCACAAGAAGCTACAGAGTCCAGGGGCCTGCTCTGGGCCTATCAGCTACTCTGCCAAGAGTGACCTCACAAGCACATCTCCCCCTGTTTGCCATGTACTCCTTGTTGAGGTATTCAGTCTCCAGTGACCTCACAAGCTCCTCTACAAGCCTTGCACCTGGTCCGGGCCTATCAGCTACTCTGCCAAGAGTGACCTCTCAAGCTCCTACACAAGCCATGAGCCTCCTCTTGGCCTATCAGCTACTCAGGCAGCAGTGACCTCACAAGCACATACCAGCCTAGGTGCTATGTGCTCGTGTGGTGCAGTGACCCCAGACGGCAGCTAAACCCCCACCCAGGCACTCACTGCCTCCCTCCCAGCAGGATGGGGGAGACAACTGGAAGGGCAACAGCGAGAGCAAAACTCATGGGTGATGATAAACACAGTTGAAGAAGTGGAGGGAACAAGAGAAAAGGAAAGAAGGGATGGAGAAGCACTCACTCACCCCAGCAGACCGATGCCCAGCCAGTCTCCGAGCAATGGCTCCTTTGGAGAAACTCCCCTCCCAGCTGTATTTCTTAACAAGATGCCAGATGGCATGGACTATCTCTTTGGTCAGTTCGGGTGGGCTGCCCTGACCTTGTCCCCTCCCAGCCTCTTGCCCACCCCCTGCCTCCTCGCTGTGGGGACGCAATGAGACACAGAGAAGGCCTTGACATTACACCAGCACTGATCAGCAATAGCCACAACGTCACCGTGTTATCAGCACTGTTTTAGCCACCAGCGCACAGCACAGCACCATACGTGCTGCTGTCAAGAAAATGAACTCCATGCCAGCCAGACCCAGGACAATCTCCACCCCTTTCTACAAACCGTTTGCATCCTGCTCAAGGCCTGCAGGATTCAATGCATTTCCATCAACCACCACCCCCTGCTTCCCTGTCCTTTCACATGACATACACACAGGGTACTGGGTTTGGCTGGTGAGGCTCAGGTGGACCTGGACAAGTCCCAGCCCACTCCTGACGTCTCCCCTCACTCAGTCATCTGGAGTTTTTTGCAACATTCAATCAGGTCATCAAGCTAAGGATGAGGCAAAACATGTAGCACCAGCCTGCACCCCACAATGGTCTTACAGGGAGCTGTGAGATGCCCCCAACCATGGGGAAAGGGAGCTCACCTCCACCATTAATCTTCTTAGTGTGACCCCTCAAAGTGCAATGTGCAGTTCACGGGCCCATTGGCTGCTTTTTCTCATTCATGGGGTTCTTCTGGGGGATTCCCTTGGGGTCTTTTCCTCTTTGTACCCATGCACGTGGTCTTCTGAAGCTGGCATTTTGTCCTGGTTTTCCATTTTCACGGAGAGCATGGCCTGTGTCTTGCAGCACTGGTCAAAGCCCAGAGCCTGCCCCAGGAAGCCTGCATGCCCGCCCTGCAGGGCTGGGCTGGGCTGGGCTGGGCTGGGCCGGGCTGGGGGGGATTCCCAGTCCGGCTCGCAGCACTGGGCTCTTCTTTGCAGGTGACAGGATTTGCTGTGGGGGCCCCTTGGAGGGCTCCTAGATGGGGGCCGTAGCCCTTGGGCATGTTCCAGCTTGCCCACGCCCCACCACTTTTCGGGCACCCCTCTGCCCTCCCAAAGTGCCCCCCAGCCCCGCCCTGCCAGGGCTTGTTCTGCAGCCTGGTAAAGTGGGGGACCCCGACCTGGCCTTCTCCTTTTGTTTCTATTCACATTTAAACGTTAATTGCTCACTCCACTAGCTCTTATTACAAAAAAGGTTTTATCCATTTCATACCAATGGTTTATGGCTACATATATTTACTTTCTCTACCTTCATAAATGTTTACATGTGTATATGAATCTATACATGAATACATATATATATACATCCACAAGAATCAGAATAGGTGCTGGAATAGGACTGGATTCCTCCTCCTGCTGGGTCAAGGAATGTGGTGTTTAGGTTTCGGTCTGTTAGCAGTATGGTAACGCCGGCAGCTAGGACTGGAAGTGATAGTAGTAGTAGAACAGCAGTAATGAGTACGGACCATACGAATAGTGGAGTTTGGTATTGTGAGAGGGCTGGTGGTTTTATGTTGATGGCAGTTGTGATGAAGTTGATTGCGCCTAGGATGGAGGACACACCTGCTAAGTGGAGAGAGAAAATGGCTAGGTCTACTGAAGCTCCAGCATGGGCTAGGTTACCAGCTAGTGGCGGGGTATACAGTTCACCCTGTGCCTGCCCCTGCCTCTGCTGTGGAGGAGGCTAGTAGGAGTAGGAAGGATGGGGGCAGGAGTCAGAAGCTTATGTTGTTTATGCGTGGGAATGCCATATCTGGGGCGCCGATTATAAGTGGGACTATTCAGTTTCCAAAGCCCCCGAATATAATTGGCATTAATATGGAGAAGATTATTACGAAAGCATGGGCGGTGACGATTACATTGTCGATCTGTTCATCTCCTAGGAGGGTCCCTGGTTGTCCTAGTTCTGCGCAGATAAGTAAGCTAAGGGCGGTTCCAACTATTCCGGCTCATGCACCAAAAATCAGGTATAGGGTGCCGATATCTTTGTGGTGAGTTGAGAATAATCATCGGTTAATGAAGGTCACAGGTAAGATGGCCGAGTGTCAAGGCGTTAGGCTGTAGTCCTTTTTACAGAGGTTTGATTCCTCTTCTTATCGGCTCTGTGGTGAAATTCATGTTGAGTTGCAAGCTCATCGATGTGTGCTAAGAGCGTGCCAGAGCCTGATAGATGGAGGCCTGTTGGTTTGGGCATCTAGCTGTTAACTAGAATTTTGTGGGACCAAGGCCCACCTGTCTAGACCAAGGCCCTAGCTTAATTAAAGTGTCTGCGTTGCACTCAGGAGATGCAGGTTAGCGTCCTGCGGGTCTTAGCAGAAACTAAGAGGGTTTAACTCTTGTTTAAGGCTTTGAAGGCCTTTGGTTTTGGCTATGCTAAGTTTCTAAATGATGGTCAAAATTATGGGGGAGATAGGTAGTAGTACGGCCAATAGGGAGGTGAGGATGGCGATTGGGGTGCTTGTTGATTTGCTGACGTGCCACTGTTTTATGTGGTTTGTGGAGTTTGGTGGGAGTGTGATTGTTGAGTAATACGCGAGGCGGAGGTAAAAGAATAGTCCTAGTAGTGACAGTCTAGTGATGGTAGTGGCTGCTGTTGTTATTTCTTGTTTAGTTCGTTCCTGGGTGATGAGTCATTTGGGCAAGAAGCCTGTTAGTGGTGGAAGGCCTGCTAGGGAGAGTAGGGTTAGTAGTAGGGCTGCGTTTAGCATCGGGGTCTTTGTCCATGTGGTTATGATTGTTGCTAGTTTTAAGGTTTTGGTTGTGTTGAAGGTGAGAAATACGGCGGTGGTTATTAGCGAGTACAGGTAGAAGGTAAGTAGTGTAAGGCTGGGGTTGTAGATGATGATGATGATGGCGATTCAGCCCAAGTGTGAGATGGATGAGAAGGCTAGGATTTTTGGAATTTGGGCTTGGTTTAGTCCTATCCAACCCCCTAGGGCGGCAGAGGCAATAGCTATGCTGGTTAGGAGTGTCGGGCTGAGTGAGTGGGATGTTAGGAAGAGAATGGTGACTGGGGGGGATTTCATTATTGCTGATAGTAGTAGGGCAGTAGTTAGGGATGATCCTTGAAGGACTTGTGGGAATCAGAAGTGGAATGGAACTAGGCCTAGTTTTACTGCAATGGCTGATGTTAGTAGGGGGCAGGATATTGGGTGACTTAGCTGGGTGCTGTCTCACTGTCCTGTGCATCAAGCACTGGTTAGACTTGAGAAAAGGATTAGTGTCGAGGTGGTTGCTTGGACTAGGAAATATTTGATCGCTGCTTCGATAGCCCGTGGGTGGTGGGATTTTGAGATGAGAAGGGTGATGGCGACTGTGTTGATTTCTAGGCCGGTTCTGTATACATATATATAGTGCAACTATCTATAAATAAATATGTGTTTAGAAGTATTTGCAAACTTATCTATAAATAGATATATTTTAGATAAATGTCCATATATGTACATGTGAGCCCTTCCTGGCCCAAAGGCGGTGGGCAGCCAATCCCAGGGCTGCCTGAGAAGACGTGGGTATGAAGGGGTGAAGAAATGGCTGCCAGCCAATCCCAGTGCCGGATGAAAAGAGGTGGGCAAGGAGGCTGTGGGAAGTGGCAGCCTCCCTGTGGGCAATGCCAGGGGCTTCCTTTGTACCGTGGCCCTGGGGACACCGGGACGCGTGGCCAGTCCTGCCAGCCAATCCCAGGGGCTGCCTGAGAGCAGGCGGGTGTGACGGTGTCAGGAAATGGCCGTCAGCCAATCAGAGAGCAGCATGAGGTGTCACCCAATGGCAGCTGACGGCCATGGCATGGCGGCACCCTGTCCCAACCTGGCGGCCAAACCAAAGTGGCGGCCCCTGTGCAGGCAGGGGCAGGGCCTTCCGCGCCTGATGTCTCGCTGGGCACAGCGGAAGGGGTGGCCGGTGCTGGCAGCCAATCAGAGCAGAGCACGTGGCGGGAGAGGAGAGGGGCTGCCAGGGCAAATGGCGCCGGGGCTGCTGGCAGGGGCCGGGACTTCCCCCGGCAGCCGCTGGGCGCGGCACCTGTCCCGCCAGGGCTGGCGGAGCAGCGGGGCCTGTGCTGCTGGCGTGTCCCAGGGCAGGGATCCCAACAGGCAGCAGGAAGGGCCCTGGGGAGCTACAAACACCCCAGCCAGAGCTGGGCCTGCGCAGCTGCCCGAGCCTCCAGTTTCCTCCGAGCTCCAGGCCCCGGCAGCGACTGTCCCGCAAAACATACGGGCCATGGAAGTGACATGGAACAGCGGCCCTGGCTGAGCCCTCGGGGCAGTTTATCTGCGCTTCTCCTCCTGGGGAGCCTGCAGCTGCCCCAGCACTGCCTGCGGTCACCGTCTGACAGCGGCACAAAAGGAGCCCTCGCTCTGTGTGGGGGCTGTCTACGCATGCGCTGGCCTGATCTCTATTTTCATCTTGCTCGTGACAGCCAGCCACAGCATAGCTTGCTCTCACCTGTGTATGGGGGTGTGGAGGGAGCATGTCTGATCCCCTGAGAGTATTGGGTCAAGGCCCTGTTTGGCTGCCACAAGGGATAATACAATAATGAGGAAAGGAGGAAGCCACAGACAAGAAGAGACAGGGACACAAACCTGACGGGCAGATGCTGAGGGAGGCAGTGCTGGGAACCAAAGCTGGCCAGTCATGCTGATGGATGGAGGCGTGTGAGAGGGGGAGAGTGTTTATTCCAGCAAGGTTATCTGCTTGGGGACCTTGTGAATTGGGAAGCTAAGAGACAAAAGGGGAAACCAGAAGCAAAGTATGCTGAGACAGAGACTTGACAAAAGAAACATGGAGTGAATGACAAGAAAGGAACTTTGCCAGTCACACTAGTTGTTGTGCCATCAAGAAACTACAGGTGCCACTTCCCAGAGGACCAACCGGACTTGTCAAGTGACATGATTGTGAATCAGAGGGACCATGGACTGGGAGGGATGCGGGAATCAGGAGAGCTATGCAAAGCCATGAGGGACGTGCAGAGGAAGGGGAAGCGGGGAGGAACAAAGTGGGGTTAGGCAGAAAATGGTATAAAAGAGGCCAGGTGCGTGTAAAAGTCGACTTAGTGAGGAAGGGGATGGAGTTTTGAGTAAGAGGGAAGAGCCATGGGCTGGTGATGTATTAGGAAGAAACAGGGAAACACCTGTGAAAAGCTTCACAGGAATTAGGGTGTGTACCAATGGCTCTGCACCAATGCACGCAGCCTGGGTAACAGAGAGGAGGAGCTAAGCACCACTGTGCAGCTAGAAACCTTATGGCTGGTGTTCCCTCCAGGCCACCTGAGCACGAGGAGCCTTTTGAGGAAGCATTCCTACTTCAGCGGCAGGAAGCATCCCACTGGGAGGCTGAGATCCTACTGGGGGACTTCAGTCCCCCTGCGTCTGCTGGAAAAGCAGCACAGCGGGCTGTAAGCTGTCCAGGAGACTCTTGGAGTGCGTCGAGCATAATTTCTTAATGCAGGTGATAGAGAGCCCAGCCAGAGGGGAAGCATTACGAGACCTGTTGCTTGCAGGCATGGAAGAAGTAAATAGAGAGGTCAAGGCTGGTTGCAGCCTGGGCTGCAGTGATCATGCCCTGGTGGAATTCTCGATCCTGAGGGATATGGCGATATGGGCCAGGTAAAGAGTAGGGTCAGGACCCTGAATTTCAGGTGAGTGAAGTTTGAGTGGTTTAAGGAATTAGTGGATGGGACGCGCTGGGACACTGCCCTCAGGGCTAAAGGAGCTGAAGAGAGCTGGCAGCTCTGTCAGAACATTTTTCTTAGCGTGCAAGAGCTCTTGATTGCCATGTGCAAGACATTGTGCAAGGAAGGCAGGAGGCCCGCATGGCTCAGTAAGGACTTCCTGGTCCAAGTGCAGCGTCAGAAGGAAATGCAGAGGCAGTGGCAGCAGGGCCCTGTGTCGTGGGAAGAATATAAGGACGCTGCCTGGATGTGTAAGGATGGAATCGGGAAAGCTAAAGAAGAGCTGTGGCTGAATTTGGCAAAAGATGCAAAGAATAATAATAAGGGATCTTACAGTTGTGTTGGCCAGAAAAAGAAGATTACAGTAAATGTACCCACGGTGGTGAATTCCCCTCTCACTCTTAAATTCATCTCTAAAAAGAGAGATTTGTTAACGGGTGGTTGACTGTTGTCAGCCACAACATCCAGTTATTAATCCCATGTAGATGTTTTCTCCACGGTGCTTGGCAGGACATTAAAGACAGGCAGCAGAGAGAGACCTTTCCCATTTAGTCTTGGCACAAGAAGAATAAAAGACCCTTTCTTCTTCCATTTCTTAAACCCATGTCCTTTTTATGAACATTTGCACCCACATCAGCTCTTGTAGAGGTTTTTTTAAATGCTCCTCATTTATCTTCATCACATTTAAAAGCAATTATGAGCAAGTTGCTAACACCAAGGCCACCTAGGGGCATCCCCCAGAAAACGTCCCCCCTGTCAATGCCCCCCGGCCATGGCTGACCCCAAGTACGCTGACCTGCCCGGCATCGCGAGTGTGGGGCTGAAGCGGGGAGCAGGCAGGGCCAGGGTGTCCAGAGGGGGAGCGGGGGGAGCGGGTACGTGGGTGGCTGAGGGGGTTGGAGGGGTGTGGGAGAAGGGAAGGGGATGGGCGTGTCTGCGGGGGAAGTGAGGGCATGAGGGGTGTTTGTGGGGGGAGCTGAGGGACTCCAGGGTGTGTGTGGGAGAGCTGAGGTAATCGGTGGTGTCTGGCTGGGAACTGAGGGGGTCGGGGGAGTCTGAGGGCAACCGAGGAGCTCGGGGGTGTCTGCTCATAAATGATCTGCCCAAGCCCCCACAGTCAGTGCCATCTCACAAGGCAGCTAAGAGGTGACCACAGAAAGAGTAAACGGACAAAAGGGGGGAATTATTCTCCAAGGATATCCCATTTTATGTGCCTTTAAATGAAACACTAAACATGGTGCCTAGACAGGCCTGCTTCGCTCCTCTTCTCTGCCAGCAGGAGAGCTTTCCCGGGGCTGCGATTCTGCTCTCTCAGTGACACTGGAGCTTTGGTGAGCGACCCTGGGCTGTGGGAGCCGGAGCTGGACCACGGGGGCTTCTCCTTCAAGCCCCATTCCCCTGCGCTGTCCCTTGCAGCCCGGACCACAAGCATCCTTCTCCTGAGGGACAAAGCTCCCTTCCCCACTAGCAGCACAAGCTGTAGGAAGCTCCCTGGAAGAACGTTTGCAAGGAACACACACTAGTCGAGCTGCCACACATCCTCTTTGTTTTATTATTCTTCCTAAAGGAGGTCTTGGGCCTGCGGGTGGTCGTTGAGGCTCACCATGTTCCCATGAACCTGTACCCGGTACACACAGGTGTACTCTGGGTTTCCCCAGTTGCTCTGCACCTGGAATTTGATGTAGCGAAAGGTCCTGGGAAGCTCCTTCTGTAAAGAAATGGGGGGAGCCGTCATTGCGCTGGTGGGAAGAGCCACAACAGATTGCGGGAGGCCCCCCTGCCTGCGCTCCCCTGCTGAGGACCAAAGGGCAGCCCTGACGGAGGAGGAAGCCAGGGCAAGCAGAGCCCCCTTTGCCAGGGCCAAGGAGGAGCCCTCTGTGCCTAGAAAGC
Source organism: Pelecanus crispus (assembly GCF_030463565.1). NCBI lineage: Eukaryota > Metazoa > Chordata > Aves > Pelecaniformes > Pelecanidae > Pelecanus > Pelecanus crispus. The sequence continues at coordinate 1,641,289 of NC_134667.1, read as the reverse complement.
AAAGGCCTGGCCTCAGAGGCTTGCTGAGGGCAGCTGTGGAAAGCGGAGGCACAGTGCTGCCCGGGCTGCCGCGGGACACGGGGAGAGTCCCGCTGAGGGGGGCAGGCGTCTGCCATCCTCCCTGCCACCGTCTCCCCTGAGGGGGACTGTTTCCCTTCCCGCACCCCTTCCCACTGCTGCTTTCTCTGCGCTACCCGAAGGGAAAGGAAAGCCCTTGCAAAGGTGGGGCAGCTGCCTCGGCCAGCAGAGCAAAGCCCCATTTACCCTCCTCTTGCCGCCTTCCCCGCAGGGGCATGGAGCGTGGGAGAGCAGAGGCTGGCTGGGGTGATCCTCTGCACTCTTTCCTCCAAGGACTTGCAGACAAGCCTGCCTTCTTCCCGGGCATCCTGCCCACAGCTCTTGCGGTACCTGCACATGGAATGTCTGAGCGATCTCCTTGTGCACGTCGTAGGTGAATGTCCCCAGGAGAGTTTCTGCCGTTGCCTTATCCACTCCCTCAAAGACGAGAGAGAAAGGGAGCCGGTCAGGCCGAAGCAGGGTGTCAGAAAATGGGCACGGCGAGGCCAAACGCGGGAACCCTTCCCCACCTCCCTTGGCTCCCTTGGTGACTCAGCTTAGGGTGAGTGTGGGTCGGGATGCTTTCAGCATGTGCTCCAGGATCGTTGGCCATGAAGCAGAGAAGAAGCCCCCAAAGGCACAGAACCTGCACGTGCCCCCAGTGGCGCCCCAGGGGATGCGGTGCGCTGCAGCACCCAGCCCCAGACAGAGCTCTGAGAGAAGCCACCACGAGAAGCACGTCTCTGGTACAGCTTTTCCCTGGGGCCGCCCCCCACCCCCAACCCTCCCCGAGAAGTGCAAGGCCAGGACTTACGGAGACAGCAAAGTCTTTGGGGGCACTGCTGACTTCCCCGGAAGGAGAGACTGCCTCGGAGATATGCCAGATGGTGAAAGCCTTTGGCCAGATTTGCTCAGGCAGCCGGATGACCACGTGGCCCCGAGATCCTTGGAAAGCCCAGCAGTTGCCAGGGGCAATACGGGGCTGAAACCAGAAAGCCATGACCATCAGTTGCTACTGGCAGCCAAAGAGCCACCACAGCTGCCTGTTTGGCCAGAAGCAGAGACCTTGCCTTGCCTGTGGGCTGCAATCCTGTTTGTAAATGAGTACAAGTGCATGGGCAGCAGGGCAATATGGAAGTGTTTCTACAAACCCTCTGGGCTCCACCGCCTTTCCCAAGGCAGCTCTGCTTTCTCAGAGCCTGCAAAGAAAGGGCAGGTCTCCCTAGTGTACCTCACCCCATCGTCCTTCAAAGATTCCGCTGCAGCTACAAGGTCCAATGCAGACATGGACCCTGCTTCAGACGTGGTAGACCAGATCAGGGCCGGGGGCCCAGAGGAGCACCTCTCGCTGCTGGCATGGCTCAGCAGCCCCCACCGCTCCCACCCACTCTGGAAAGGGACCCTCAGAGATGCCGTATGGCAGTGGGACTCCCAAGGACAAAGTTCCTTGGCAAACTGCAGCCAAGGGTGGTGGGCAGGTCACAGCAGCTGGGTTCATCTCGGTCCCCTTCCTGATGGGACGCAGTGCTGCCAGGGATCGCAGGGGTCAGGAATGCAATGCAGGCTGCGGCAAAGTGCTGTGCACTTGGTCTGCCAATGGAAAGCAAGGAGGTGAAGCACACTGAAGCCAGGAGTTCCTTGGTGACACCTGCCTGCAAGATTGTCTCTGGAGGGTTTCCAGAAGAGAAGGCAAATGGAAAAAGCCACCAGGTCTTCTTGCCTTGCTCACCATAACTCTTGGATGTCCTCTCCTCATCAATGGTGGCACCTTACATGATGGTGGAGAGAGATTAGGAGTTGAAGCAGTGCATTAGGATGCATTTCTCAGGCTGGAAAGCAGAGCTTGGCAGAGTTTGGGGGAGTGCCATAGACGAGCTGAGGGCAGTGAGACTTCCTGTCTTCCTACCTATGGCTTCCAGAGCCCAGTCAGGCATCTGGAGGTAGTTTTCAAGCACCTTCTTAATTGCCGCCTGTGTCAACTGCAGAATTTCCTGGGGAAAAATTGGGAATGGAGACATGGCAGTGAACACACACACACACGTGCACAGGCCATTCTGCATGAACCCCGAGCCCTAGCACAGAGCCAAGGAGCGCCTGTGTGTCAGAAAACCCAAGGCAAGACCTGTCGGAAAAGGTGCCGACTCTGAGAGTGCCAAGAGGAAGCAGCAGGAGGGAGCCCGGATAGGTAGCGGGGTCTCTGATCTACCGCCAGCACCCTTACCTCTCTCTTCTCTGCTTGGACACCATGGTCTACGAGGACCTCTCTCACTGCCTGAAGTATGTTCCCCCTCGCAGCAGACACCTGAGCCACCGTCTCCTCGAGCTCCCGCATCTTCTGCTCCAGCCAAGCCTGTGAGTTCCTGCAAGGCAGAGGGAAAGCAGGTCTTGTCCAGCAGCTGCCAAGCCTCTGCAGGCAGGCTCCAAATGCCGTGCAGAGAAGGGTCAGGTGAGCTTGGGTCAAGCCCCGTCCCCCAGCCCCTTTCCTTCCTCTGGTTTACAAATGGCTCCCTTCCAGCACCGTGGGTAGTAGATGGAAAGGCCGGGAGCCCTGGGTGCGAAGCAAGTGAGTGCAGGCAGCATGAAGCCAGCTGAGATGGCTCCACAGCGTGTGTTGCTTGGCAAGAAAGCGCTCTTACCCCAGAGACTGCAGCTCCGCTTCAGGAAGGCCCGACACCTCCTGCAAGATAAAGAGGGTGTGGGATGGACTCCTTAAGTAGCTTGTTTACTGCCAAAATTGACTCTTTGGAGAGACACTCTATTGGAGCAAGCATGAGGAGCACTGCCAGGGCTTCCCAAAGGAGACTCCCCTACGGAGAGGTGGCAGAATTTCCTGCTGCTTTCAGTCACTTTGGAGAGACCCTGACCCAAACCTGGCCTCTTTAACCATCCACGTTCAGCAGAGCATCTTTCGGGTCTCCATCTGACCCCCCCCCGCCCCAGACTCTCCGATGGGTATGCAGGCAGCAAAGGCACCTTCTGCCAAAGTGCTCCCCACTTCAGCCTGCCACCCTCTGGAAGTCACTCGGGAAGATCCGTCTCCGTGTTAAACCCCAAGCAGGCGCTAAGGAGACTGAAGGATGACCAGAAGTGCTCCTCCCTCGCCTCTGCCTCAGCGGTGATGGGGAGTTTTGAGCAGGCACTGCGTGTTCCCAGGGGAGGCAGGAGGGCAGAGCGACGGCCTTTGCAGGCGTTGGCTTTCCCACAGCAAGGGACACTTACCTGCAACGCTCCCGTTCCCCACACCATTGGGTGTCTCCAGCAGTAGACAAGAGCTGTGGGTCACGTTGTCAAGAGATGGTTATTTTCCTCAGGAGCTGCTCCCTCTCCCCAGGACTGAGAGGCCCATTTTTGGTGAGGGGTACTCACCCGACAGGACGGGAAGCAGCAGGAGAAGGAGCCTCAGGTCACTCCTGCCCTTCTGGTGGGTGTGGCGTTGTCTAAAAGAGCAGGACCACTGCTGTTAGCAAAGCACAAAATCTGGGACATGTATTTGCCAGGGATCCGCTTAGGAGCTCGCTTGCCACCAGGTTCCTGTGCTCAGCACAGCTGCAAGTCTGAAAGCCCAAGGGCCTTTGGGAAGGTCTGGCCCCTTGCACCCCACCCCTGGGGCACAAAGAGCTCTGGCCTGAGACAGGGGCAGCAGCCTGGCCCTGCTCGGCTCTCCCCGCAGCAGGGGCAGGGCCGTGCCCCCAGAATGGGGTTGCTGGGCTGCCCGGCTGGAGGGCAGTAGTGCAGACAGCCCCCATGCTGTGGGGCTGCCTGCTCCTGCCGGGAAGCCAGGCAGCACACAAGGCTTCTGGCCTGACCACCCTCTGCTTTCTGGGCCCCCTTGCACCCACCTGCCCAAAGTGGCTGGCATCTCCACAAGCCCAGCACACCGACCAGGCACAGGGCAAAGCCTGCTCTCCTCCCGAGACCCAAGCACCTCTTCTCTAGGCATGCGCTAGCTGCTGCCAGTGCTCTGCTTCGCACTGCTGCCCACCTCTGCAGCGCGGGGTTTTATGGAGGGCAGCAGGTTATGACATCACAAGAGCCGCCTGGTGATGCTGGTGATGAGCTGAGAGGGGCTACCAAGAAAGGGTTGCTGTGCTGCCTGGAGGGAGCAACCCTGTGGGTGAGCCTCCGCCCGCAGCTGCAGCTCCCAGAGACAAGGGGCCCAGAAGCACCCGGGAGCACAGAGAGCAGCAGCTCCTTTGGCTCCTGGCATCAAGCAGCGTGGTGTGCAGGTCCCCTCAGGCTGGAGGGCCACCCAATGCAGACTGGCTCCTCTGCATACACGCAGGGCTGCTCAGATGCACGCGTTTTCACACGGTGTTAACGGAGATGACGCTGTGCATGGTGGAAATGATCAGCAGCAAGGCTGTCTCTCTCTCTCTCTCTCGAGTGGTGCTGCTGTCCTGGCCTCCCTCCCTGCCTCCCTCCTGCCAGTGCTGGGCCAGCTGCTGTCCCCAGACCAGGAAGAGCTGCTGCAGGCACCCAGGGTGCTCCCCGGAGAGCCCTGTGCCACCTCCTCTGCCTTCCTGGCTGCCCAGGGATGTTCCTGGGCCACAAAGAAGGCCACAAATGTGCCTTAATCCTGACATCACTAATAGTACTGCTGCTTACAATCAACCTACTAGGCCTATTACCATATACATTTACCCCAACCACCCAGCTATCAATGAACATTGCACTAGCCTTCCCACTATGACTAGCCACCCTACTCACAGGCCTATGAAATCAACCCTCAGCCTCCCGAGGACACCTACTACCCAAAGGAACCCCAACACTACTAATTCCTGCCCTAATCATAATCGAAACCACCAGCCTCCTTATCCGACCACTAGCGCTAGGAGTCCGCCTCACAGCAAACCTTACAGCAGGACATCTCCTTATTCAACTCATCTCCACAGCCACAACCGCCTTACTCCCCATCATCCCAGCAGTGTCAATCCTATCTGCATCAATCCGATTCCTCCTAACAATCCTAGAAGTAGCAGTAGCCATAATCCACACCTACGTCTTTGTTCTCCTACTAAGCCTATACTTACCAGAAAACATCTAATGGCTCACCAAGCACACTCCTACCACATAGTAGAGCCAAGCCCCTGGCCCATCTTGGGAGCAGCTGCCGCCATACTTACTATGTCACGTTTAATCATATGATTCCACCACAACTCATCACAACTCCTGGCCCTAGCTCTGCTCTCCATAGTCCTAGTTGTAATCCAATGATGACAAGACGTTGTACAAGGAAGCACATTCCAAGGCCACCACACCCCTACTGTCCAAAAACGCCTGTGACACGGAATAATCCTCTTCATCATATCCGAAAGCCGCCTTCTTCCTGGGTTTCTCCTGGGCATTCTTCCACTCCACAGCTGTCTGGGCACCAAGGGCATGTGCTGCTGCGCTCAGCGAGCAGCTGGGTGGGGGCTGATCCAGGGCATAGAATCATAGAATGGGTTGGGTTGGAAGGGATCATCTAGTCCACCCCCCTGCCATGGACAGGGACATCTTTCATTAGATCAGGTAGCTCAAAGCCCCACCCAACCTGACCTTGAACACTTCCAGTGATGGGGCAGCCACACTTCTCTGGGCGACCAGAGTCTCACAACTCTTACTGGAAAATATTTCTTCCTTATGCCCAAGCTAAACCAACCCTCTTTCACTTTAAAACCATTGCCCCTTGTCCTGTCACTACAAGCCTTGATAAAAAGTCTGCCTCCGTCCTTCTTGCAAGCGCCCTTTATATATTGAAAGGCCGCAGGAAGCTCTGCCCAGAGCCTGCACTTCTGCACTCTGAACAACCCCAACTCTCTCAGCCTTTCTTCATAGCAGACGTGTTCCAGCCCTCGGATCATTTTTGTGGCCCTCCTCTGGACCCGCTCCAACAGATCCATGTCTGCAGTGCAAGCTGTTGGAAGCCCCCTGGAAGAACGTTTGCGAGGAACAAGTCAAGCTGCCACACACCTTCTTTGTTTTATTATTCTTCCTAAAGGAGGTCTTGAGCCTGCGGGTGGTCATTGTGGCTCGCCACCTTCTCGTGAACCTGTACTCGGTACATAGCGGTGTACAGACAGAGCCGTCGTAGGGAGCACAGCAGCCACCTCCCTCCGACCGGTCACCTGGCATTCACGGTGTTAGTAAAAAAGGATTTGCTCACATTTTGTTTTCTTCTCGTTCGTGCGCAGGTACTGGAAAGAAGGCAGCAGAAGTACACCCTAGCTAAAACCCCTTGTATTGCTGGCAGTAACGGTGCCTCTTGGCTGGGAGCATGAGAAGTACCCCTTTTCATGCTCTTGACCCTTTATATACAGTTTTGAGACTACTCACATATTCATTTTTGCAATGTACATAACCTATATGCTTTGGCCATGACATCCCTTGTTACCATACGCTTTTGAGGATTTGTTCACATCAACCCCCATGCAAGCATGCTTAATGCATATTTATAAGCTGAGTTTGCACTATTTTGTTGCAACTTTGGCGCTTTCAGCTGGTTTGGCCTGGTTTCTCCTAACAACAAACCCTCTTATGCAAGTGCGGTCATTGTTGGTCAAGTTCCATTGCGCCTGTGTGAAAATGGGCAACCATTTACGCAGGACAGTGCATACACCCTCCTGCCTGCAAATCGGGCAAGAACCAGGTCTGAGGCAGAGCCATCGTGGGGCACGCACACGCAGAAGGGAAAGCAGCAGCCACCTCCCTCCAGCCCGTCAGCTGACATTCATTATTGACACAGTCGCGCACTTGTCCTACAATCACAGATGTCTGTCTTCTCTTTCTGGTTTTATTTCAAAAGAACCGGGACGTCACTGGGCGGCTCCCAAAGGCAGCCGCCAGCTTTGGTGGCAGGACCCAGTTAAGGATGTCCCTGTTCAGCAGGACCAGGATGAGGACGACGATCTGCAGGAAGGCGAGGAACAGAAGAAATCTCCTGTGGGACAGGAGAGGGGTCAGGCAGAACAGGGGGCAAATGTGTCTCAGCTCTTTCCAACCACCCTCTTCGCACAGCACCGTGGCACCTTGAACCGTGCTGGGCACAACACTCCCCGCTCAGGACTGGGGTGAGGGGCCCGGCTACCTCTCTCGGCTCTACTGTACATCTCCCCGGTGGGCCCCAAAATCCCCCCCTACACGCCCCCCAAGCTAGGAAGAAAAGAAATACTGAACCATTTCATCCCAGAGAAGTCCAAAGCTGCCTAGTGCCCTTGGACCACTGGCACGGACATGCCAGTGCCTATGGAAGAGCCCCGGCACCCTGACTCCCCCGGGCCACTCACCTCAGCCAAGAAGTGATGTTATGCCTCCTTGACGCCAGCTGCTCCTCCTAGAGGCCAAGGCACAGCAGGGACATGTGTTGGGGTGTGCGAGGCGGCGAGGTTTGGGGGCTCAGCCCCCTCCCTCGTTCGCGCTGAGATCAGTGCCCCCATGTCCCCCGGGCACAGTGCAGACCCTTCCCTCCCCAAGGCCCACAGCGGGGTTGTCTGTCCTACCAGCCGCACAGCCACCATCTCCTGCACAGCGACTCGCCTGTCTTGTCCGCCTGCGCCGCCTTCCCCCTGCTACGGACACCATGGGGTTCTGGGCTGTGAGAAGAGACCTCGGCCGGCATGGTGGCCCCCTGGGTGGCCAACAGGGAGCCAGGGTGCTGCCCAGGCTCTGCCGGGGCTGGCACCAGGCACCGCGGCATCCCAGCACTGCACAGACCCACCCCCTGCCCCTGTCCCGCCCCAGGCCTGGGGGGCATGGAGGAGAGCCTGGGAGCTGCTCAGAGTGGTGCAGAGCTGCTTGCAGGAGTCCCGAGTGGCACAGAGGGGTTTTGAGCTGCTTAGGAGAAGACAAAGGGCTCTGCAGAGCAGGCTGGAGCAGCGGACAGGAGCCACAAAGATGTCTGCAAGTGGCAGAGCTCTGCCCAAAGCTGCTGAGCATCCCCCACCCCGCTGCCCCAGGTTTCAGTCGGGGCCCCGTCACCACTCACAAAGCTGTTGGCTCTCGGAGGCATTCCTGTCTCTCCAGGAGGTGCTGGAGCTTGTTGCTGAACAGCTTGTGCCAGCTCTGACCACTGCTCCCCCTGCAAAGCAAGCGGGACACATTGCAGGGAGCCATGGTGGGAAAGGGCATCCCCACTCAGTCCCCAGGGCACCGGGAGGTCAGGCCAGGGCCAGGGCGGCAGGCACACGGGTGTCCTGGGGCCAGCACCATTGCTCAGCAGCTCTGGCCACTCCCCGAGGCACTTCTGGGTGCGGGTCACAGACCTTGATCAGCTCCCGCACTTTTGTGCCTCTCTCTGCCTTTCCCTGACAGAGGTGTGCCTGGGAGAGAAGGGGGAATGGGAACGGCTCCAGGAGGGGCAAGGGGTGGAGGAGGACCCCCATGCCACCGGCCAGGGCGCAACGCCACACTCCCCATCGCCTCCCCTCCAGCCCATGCCTGGGTTCCTCTCACACACGGTGTCCCCGTGCACCCAAGTGAGGGTCACTCATCGCACCCCCTTCCCCAAAGCCATAGTGCTGTGCCTGCTGTGCCTGCTGTGCCTGCAGACCCATCAGGGTCCCCTCTGCAGCACAGCCACAGCCAAGAGCCTGGGGGATGTCCAGAGGCCCAATCCCTCCATCATGGATGCCATATCCCAGAGTAAATATCCTCCGCAGCCACACCACTGCCCGTGGCTGCTGGGCTGCACGGACCCAGCACTGGCACCCCCCTCCCGGACCCTGTCAGAACGGGCCTCCTTTTCCCCTGTACCTTCAGCACCTCTTCCAGGCTTGCAGCTGCCTCCTCCTTTGCCAGCTGAACGTGCTCCTGTGGGAGAGGAGGGGAAGAGAATCAGGCATCAGGGCACCGGGACGCTCCCACGAGTGCACGCATGGCTCCCTTCGGGCACTGCCTTTGCCCTCACGTCCCCTCTCCTTCCCAGCCCTGCAGGCACTGCAGGCAGCCAGAGCGACCCCCAGGCCCAACTCTGGACACGGTCTACAGCTGGACATGGGGCTGAGCAAGTGGCTCTAGGTGACCCTGCTTGAGCAGGGGCATTGCACAAGACCAGATGATCTCCAGAGGTCCCTTCCAGCCTCAACCAGTCTGTGATTCTGTGAACTCACCTTTGCCTGGGCCACCAGCCCCTCCAGCTGCTGGAGCTCCCGGCGGTTGTTCTCAAAACACCGCGCCACAAGACGGTTCTGGGAAGAGGAGCCGGACACAGGCACTGAGCCCCTGACACAGGTGCCGCAGCTGGGGGACGTGGGCAGAGGAGGGGACACTAACCTCCATGCTGAGCTCCTCCATGGTTTGCCGCAGCTCCTGCTGCTGCTTGCCCTGCAGGGGGAAAGGAGGGCTCAGGGGCTCAGGTCTCGCAGCCCCAGCCCCCGGGCACAAGGGGAACACTCCACACCTACCAGACACTGCAGCAGCTCCTTGTGCCTTTGTGAGTCACCAGAACACTGCAGCAGGCGCTCCCGGAGCATGCGGAGGTCTTGCTTCAGCACCTCTGCCTGCATGGCTGCACCTGCGCGTCGGGAGCCAGCAGGGTGTGAGGGGCACGGCCGTGGGAACTATCAGGCACGCACACTCACAGGGACGTTGCCCTGCCCTGACTCACAATCGCACGTGGACACGCGGGTGCGCTCAGGAGAACGCAGCCCTGCACGGCTGTGCACAGGCACGCCACCCTGCTCGCCTGTAGCTGTGCCCAGCACTGCAGGCACTGGCACAGGTACAGCCGTACGCCCACGGGCACAGGCACACAGCGCCTTGTGCTGCCCAAGCACAGGTGCACCCGTGCTCTCTCATGCAAAGGCCACACACATGCACCATCAGGAATGGCCAGGGCTGGCACAGGAGCCTCCCCCAGAGAGGGGCTCCGTCAGCCGCCTGCACTCACGCACCAGCATTCCACTCTGCCAGCGGTCCTGTGCTCGTGCATGCACTGGTTCCATGCGCGGCTTGGCCTGCACCAGCCGGGTGCTGAGCTTCTGGCCAGGTATGGCGCAGGGCTGAGGAGAGAAGGAGTTTCTCCTGCCCTGCTTTGCCGGGCACCCGCGCGGCCCCTCTGCACAGTGGACGCCGGAGAGGTTGTTGGCGAGTACTCTCCATACTCCTGCCCAGCAGCACCCAGGTTCTCCTCCAGATGCTCCCCCGCCTCTGGGAGCAGCACCCTTTGTACCCTCCAGGGCGCCCGTGTCACAAGCCCACAGTGACATCACGGGGACACGGCCACCACTGCCCACTGTGACACGACAATCACCTCCCCGGGGCTGGTGCCAAGAGCTGACGTGAGAAACAGGGCATCACTCTCAGCACCCACTCTCAGCGCACGGCCGGAGCAGCCACGGTCACCGCGTGTCGGCCTCTCCCCACGGGGTTTGCCTGTCCCGCGGAAGTCCAGCTGCGGCAGCTCCCCACACCAGGTCCACACGGGAGCTGGGCTGCACATGGACTCCCAGCAGGCACACGCAGACACTCACAGAGAGGTGCGTGCAGCACGGGTGTGCACGGACACACACACCGCTTGGGCTCCAAGACAGGGCTGAAACACCCAGCCCCCACCAGGATCCAGCACCCAGCTCCGGGGGGGAAGTGCAGCCCAGGAAGGGGAACAAAAAGACTAGCCCTGTGCTCTAGTCTGTGCTTGCAGGCTGCCAAGAGGAGTGGAGTGTCTCTCCTGCTCAGAGAGCCGTGGCTGCTGGCACGCAGGGGAGCACCAGGAGGAAGGGGTGGGGGCACCCGGCAGGCAGGCAGTGACTGAGGGGATCAGGGCTGTCTGGGGGGAGGCAGAGACATCTGTGAGGCTGATGTCTTTAACAATGCCCGGTGAGCAGCATTGCTGCGGAAAGCCGCCTGCCACGCAGGAGCATGGAGCGTGCCGAGCTTGAGCCTCTGGATATGAGGCAGGGTGTGAAATTCACTGTCTGTCATCGCAGCACCTCTCTTTCGCTCGACTTTTAAGTAATTCATTAATACCTGACGGGCGTTGCAACCTGTCCTGTTTTCTGATCATTTGGGTTTGTCCATCTGAGGGAAAACCCCATGCCTTTCCTCAGCTGCAAATACCAATAGAGAGAGCATTGTAGGTGGACATGGTGCTGGAGATGGAGACACCACTGGAGGTGCAGACGCCACTGCAGATACCTTTGCAGACGCACAGTCCATTGGCCAGAACATTGTAGATGCAGATGCCATTGCAGATATCCTTGACAATGCCTTTTCACATACAGCCATAGACAGCAATACCACGAGGAAGATACCGACTCAATTGCAGATGCAACGGCAGATACAGGGGCACATACAGACAGAAAACACCTACCATTAGAGATACAAGTACAGTCACAGACACCGTTACACATACACTTGCAGGGGCAGTCATAGATACAGACAGAACTGCACATGCAGTTCCAGCCACCAGAGGAGCCACAGCCACGAGTACACATTCAGTTACAGCTATGGATACAGATACAGAGTCCAATCTCGCTCCTGGGAGGGGATCCATTACAGAGAGAGGTGCTGTTACACATACAGGGAGTGGTAGACATACCACTGAAGGTACAGGGAGTATCTGCATCTCCATTGGGTGACTGCAATGGCTTCAGCATCTTTGAGAGCAACTCTAAAGGCAATTGCATCTGCAAGGCCATCTGCAGTGGTATCTGCGTCTGCAAGGCCATCTCCAGTGGCATCAAGGGCTCTATCTTCAAAGGAAGCTTCAACGGCATCTCCATCTGCAATGGCGTCTGCAAAGGTACCTGCATCTGCAACGGCATCTTCATCTGAAGTGGTGTCTGACATGGCATCTGCATCTCCACTGGTGTCTGTAATGGTTTCTGCATCTGCAATGGCGTCTGCAATGGCACCTGCATCTTCAACAGCATCTCCATCCGCAACTCATCTGAAATTGTATTTGCATCTGCAATGGCATCTGCATCTGCAGTGGTGTCTGCAGTGGAGAGCGTACAGATGCACACAGAGCATTGCAGACGCTATGGCTTTGCAGATGCCATTGCAGATTCAAATGCCATTGCAGCCACCATTTCAGCTGAACAAGCCACTGCTGACAACCCTGCAGGTGCTGCTATCAAAGCAAACAGCACTGCAGAGGCAGGTACCACTGCAGCTGAAGAAACCATTGCAGATGGCATTGCAGATCCAGCTCCCGCTGCAGGTGCAGAGGCCCTTGGAGATGCCGATCCCATTGCAGCTATCGATAGCGTTGCACATACTGATACAGGTACCCACGCCATTGCCGATGCCACTACCAGGACTGTCACAGATCCCAACACCAGTACAGAGAAGGCGATAGCATTACAGGTAGTCACACAGATCCTGAGACCGTCAGTGGTACAGATACCATTAGAGATACCCCTGCGCTTCCTAGTTCAGCTAGAGAGGGAATTACGTGTGCGCATACAGAAACCATTCCAAGTACATGTGCAGGTCCAGATACCGTTAGCAATGCAGATACAGTTACAGGTACAATTACGGGTACAGGCACAGATACCATTAGAGACACAGATACTGGCACCATCAAATACACTGCTGCCAGCATCATCACAGAGAACAATATCATTACAGGCACGGACCCACACTGAATTGCCAATACAACTGCAGGGACAGGCACAAACCAGACACAATTCCAGATACAGGTGCAATTGCACATACAATTGAGGATACAAGTGCAGTCACTGATCCAAGTGCACTTTCAATTACACCAAAAGCAGCAGATACAGCAAGTGACACCATTACCGACTGAGGGCCCGTGACAGACAGAGGAACCATCAGACACCTCTGCACCGCAAGTTCCCATTGCAGATGCTATTGATGATGCATAGAGTGTTGCGGATGCCAGAGCAGATGCAGATGCCATTACAGACAGAGACAGCATTGCAAATGGCATGGCAGATCAAATACCATTGCAGAACCCATTGCACAGACCTTTGCAGATGCACAGATGCCACAGGTGCAGGCACCAAAGCCAATAGCGCTGCAGATGCAGACGCCATGCCAGATGCAGATTCTGCTGCAGCTGCAGATAGCACTGCAGAAACCACCGCAGAGACCATTGCTGATGCAAAGTCAGGTGCAGGTACACTAGGAGATGCAGAGGCCACAGCAGACACTCAGAGCATTACAAATGCCTTTGCCGATGCAGAGGCCATCGCACATTCTGACCCCACTACAGATCGAGACAGCAATAGTGTTACAGAGTGACACACACGTACCGAGACCAATAATGGTACGTGGCGTTAGGGATATCATTGCAGGTAGAGGCAGAATTACTCGTGCACGTACAGAAACCAAATACACCATTTGCCATGGACTGATCCAGACGGCACTGGAACAGGGTGAAGCTCCAGAACATCTGCATTACATTGATGACATCATTGTGTGGGGCAATACAGCAGAAGAAGTTTTTGAGAAGGGAAAGAAAATAGTCCAAATCCTTCTGAAGGCCGGTTTTGCCATCAAACAAAGAAAGGTCAAGGGACCTGCACAGGAGATGCAATTTTTAGAAATAAAATGGCAAGACGGACGTCGTCAGCTCCCAATGGATGTGATCAACAAAATAACAGCTCTGTCCCCACCAGCTAGCAAGAAGGAAACACAATCATAGAATCATAGAATTGTTTAGGTTGGAAAAGACCTTTAAGATCATCCAGTCCAACCATTCACCTAACATTACCAAGTCTACACTAAACCAACCAAGGGTAGACTAGACTAAACCATGTCCCCAAGTGCCACATCTGCCCGTTTTTGAACGCTTCCAGGGATGGTGACTGCACCACCTCTCTGGGCAGCCTGTTCCAATGCTTGACCACCCTTTCCGTGAAGAAGTTTTTCCTAATATCCAACCTAAGCCTCCCCTGGTGCAGCTTGAGCCCATTTCCTCTTGTCCTATTGCTAATTACGTGGGAGAAGAGACCAACACCCACCTCACTACAACCTCCTTTCAGGCATCGGTAGAGAGCGATAAGGTCACCCCTCAGCCTCCTCTTCTCCAGACAGAGTGCCCTCAGCCGCTCCTCAGAAGGCCTGTGCTCCAGTCCCTTCACCAGCTTCATTGCCCTTCTCTGGTGTCCTGGTTTCGGCTGGGATAGAGTTAATTTTCTTCCTAGTAGCAGGCACAGTGCTGTGGTTTGGATTTAGTAGGAGAAGAATGTTGATAACATGCTCATGTCTTTAGTTGTTGCTAAATACTGCTTATGCCAGTCAAGGACTTTTTCAGCTTCCCATGCTCTGCCAGGGGCACAAGAAACTGGGAGGGGGCACAGCCAGGACAGCTGACCCAAACTGCCCCAAGGGCTATTCCATACCATATGACGTCATGCTCAGTACATAAACTGGGTGGGGGTTGGCCGACTGGGTACCGATCGGCAGGTGGTGAGCAATTGCATTGTGCATCACTTGCTTTGTATATTCTTATTATTATCATCATTATTGTCATTATTATATTGTTACTATTATCATTAGTATTTTACTTTACTTCAATTATTAAACTGTTCTTATCTCAACCCAGGAGTGTTTCTCACTCTTACTCCTCCGATTCTCTCCCCCATCCCATCGGGGTAGGGAGAGTGAGCGAGCGGCTGCGTGGTGCTGAGCTGCTGGCTGGGGCTAAACCACGACAACTATAAATTGGAGAATGCTGCTGTCACCTCTTCTCTGTATAGAAACTGGGGGGAGTTGAGCAGGGGGCAGCGATTGCTGCTTGGGGACTGGCTGGGGATCGGGTCAGTGGGTGGTGAGCAATTGCATCATAGAATCATAGAATCATAGAACGCTTTGGGTTGGAAGGGACCTTTAGAGCTCACCCAGCCCAACCCCCCTGCAGGGAGCAGGGACAGCTTGAACCAGATCTGGTTGCTCACAGACCCGTCCAACCTGACCTTGAAGGTTTCCAGGGATGGGGCCTCCACCACCTCTCTGGGCAACCTGTTCCAGTGCTTCACCACCCTCAGTGTGAAAAATTTCTTCCTTATACCCAGTCTAAATCTATTCTTCTTTAGTTTAAATCCATTATTCCTTGTCCTGTCACAACAGGCCTTGCTAAAAAGATTCTCCCCATCCTTCCTGTAGGCCCCCTTTCAGTACTGGAAGGTCGCAATAAGGTCTCCTCGCAGCCTTCTCCAGGCTGAACAACCCCAACTCTCTCAGCCGGGCCTCGTAGGAGAGGTGCTCCAGCCCTCGGATCATTTTGGTGGCCTCCTCTGGACCCGCTCCAGCAGCTCCATGTCCTTCCTGTGCTGAGGGCCCCAGAGCTGGACGCAGGGCTCCAGGTGAGGTCTCACCAGAGCAGAGCAGAGGGGCAGAATCCCCTCCCTCGACCTGCTGGCCACGCTTGTTTTGATGCAGCCCAGGATTCGGTTGGCTTTCTGGGCTGCAAGCGCACATTGCTGGCTCATGTCCAGCTTTTCATCCCCCAGTAGCCCCAAGTCCTTCTCCGCAGGGCTGCTCTCCATCCCTCCATCCCCCAGCCTGCATTGATATTGGGGGTTGCCTCGTCCCAGGTGCAGGACCTTGCACTTGGCTTTGTTGAACCTCATGAGGTTCACAGAGACCCACCTCTCCAGCTTCTCCAGATCCCTTTGGATGACATCTCGTCCTTCTGGTGTGTCAACCGCACCACTCAGCTTGGTGTCGTCTGCAAACTTGCTGAGGGTGCACTCGATCCCACTGTCTGTGTCATGGATGAAGATATTAAACAGCACTGGTCTCAGTACGGACCCCTGAGGAACACCATCTGTCTCCATTTGGACATCGAGCCGTTGACCATTACCTTCTGGATGCAACCATGCAACCAATTCCTTATCCACCAAACAGTCCACCATTCAAATCCATATCTCCCCAGTTTAGAGAAAAGGATGTTGTGGGGGACTGTGTTGAATGCTTTACAGAAATCCAAGTAGATGACATCTGTCATCTGTGAGGAGCTCCTCACTCATCCATGCTGGCCTCCTGCTGCCTTTGCTTGATTTCCTGTTTCTTGGGAGGCACCTTTCTTGAGCTTGGAAGAGGTGGTCCATGAATATCAAGCAGCTCTGCAGGACCCCTCTTCTCTCCATGGCCATCTCCCATGGGATTCTTCCAAACTGATCTCTGACAAGGTTGAAATCTGCTGTCCTGAAAGCCAGGGCTCTAGTCCTGCTCTTTGCCCTGCTCCCTCCCTTCCGCATCCTCAACTCCACCATCTCATGGTCACTGCAGCCAAGGCTGCCACTGGCTTTCAAATCCCCGAGCAGTTCTTCCTTGTTCAGCAGTGCCCGGTCCAGCAGAGCACCTCTCCTTCTTGGTTCCCCCATCACCTGTGCCAGGAAATGCACTCGAGAAATCTCCTAGATTGCTTGGCCCTGCCGCATTGTCCTTCCAGCAGCTACACCAGGGTGGTTCAGGCCCCCCATGAGGACCAGGCCCTGTGAATGTGAGGCTTCTTTCACTTGTTTCAAGAAGGCCTCATCTACATCTTCCTCCTGAACAGCTCTCTAGCAGATACCTGCTAACGCAGCACCCGCGTTGGTCTGCCTTCTGATCCTGAGCCATAAGCTGGCTCCCGTCCCACCCCGAGCAGGAGGCAAGTCCACCTCCTCGCCTCCCCAGATGGTCCTTCCTGAAGAGCCCGTGTCCCTCCACTGCAGCCGTCCTGCTGTGCCATTGACCCACCACACCTCCGTGGTCCCGGTGTGGTCACAGCCCTGCAATCACGCACAGACTGCTGGCCCTGCTGGTGGTTCTCCATGCCGCGTGCATGAGCGTGCAGGCGCTGCAGGGAGGCACCAGCTGTGCTGGGTTCCCAGGAGGAGTGTGAGAGCCTCCTCTGTCATGCTGCCTGTGTGTTGGGATGTGCAGGAGTGGGGCTGCACGTCTTCAAGCTGTGGGCTATGTGTGGACTTTATTCCCTCCTCCACCTAGGAGCACTTCTGGGATCACACATGGGGTGTGCATAATCCCTTTAGAGCGGTCCAGCACCGGGCACAGGCCAGTCAGTCCAGCTGGGAACAGCCCCAGAGCTCTTTATTTTGTATTTATAGGTGGATCTCAGCAGCTGAGAAGCCTCCCAGCTTCTTTGCTAACAGCCACTGCTACGGCCGCTGCTGCCGGCACCTTCCCTGCTGCTGCGGTACCAGCACCTAGTGCTAGGGAGGAAGAAAGAAAAGCCTATGACTGTATGGAGAGGGAGAAGGCAGAGAAATCCTGCAGGCATAGCTCAGGCCACCTGTGGTGGGATCTGCTTGCGATGAAGCCTGAAGGTGTCTGTGAAGTGGGAGAGGCCCCTGATGCCCAAGCCCATGAGAAGGCCCCAGGTGCAGCTGATCAGCCTGGGGCTGAGTCAGGCTGGGCCAAGACCTTGAGTGCCCCATACAGGTGTCCCCCCAGGGGCAAGGTGTCTTGGCCCAAGACTTTTCAAGGGAAGGACATGCTCTCTGCTTTGGAAAGGGGAGAGCCAGCCATCAGAGGGACCCCTCTGTCTTCAGCCAGGACTTCCACATCCCAGATGGAAAGCCAATTCTGGATGCCCGGGCAGTCCCCTTGGGTGTCAGGGAGATCCAGCCCACAGCCAAGCTCCAGAACCTGCTTCAGTCTCACAAGGGCTGGCAGAGAAATATCCTCTTTCCCCCAGGGCTGCCCTCAGTGGAGGGATGGGCTTCCCTTGCAGCTGGGGAAGCACCATCTCTTTTTGGAGATAGTTACCAGGGGAGCTGCCTCTGCTGCTCCTGACGCCGCCTGTGGTTGTCAGTGACGTGCTTGAATATGTTCCTCTGTGCTTGATACGGCTCCAGCCTTCTGAGGACCTGGAGCGCTCGTGGGGAAAGGTGCCTGCAACAACAGGGAAGCATCATCCCTCAGCCCGTGGGGTCATGACTGCTTGGCTGCCCCGGGCTGTGTGCAGAGCCAGCGCACACTTACTCAGGCCGGAGTCTCTCCCGCTGGGCTGCTGCTGCCATCTCCTCTGCTGGGAGAGGGTTTTCAGCCTTTCTCCAGCTCTGGGTGACCTCCTTTCTCCTGGGCTGGGCTGGAGGGTGGGGAGTCCAAGTGCCTCCAGTGCCCAGTGCCTGCCAAGAAGGAGACACTCTCAGCAAACCAGACGGCAAACAGAGGTGCTGTTTGCTAGAGGACTTCTCTTCAGAGGAGCCTGCAGCAGGACCTGGGAGCCGGGAGACTCAGCATCGTCTGCCCGTCATCATGGCCGACGGCTGCTTTTGCCCCTTGGACCCTGCTGCCAGTCTCCCTGACAGGGATGAGCAGGCAAAACCCTGCCCTGCAGCTGGGTCAGTCCTGCTCCCACTCCCTGGAGACCTGCCGCCCTGGTGCCCCGAGAGAGAGGGTCACTGCTGCTCTCAGCGGTGTCAGTCACTGCCCGTATCTGGGGCGGCTGTCGGTCCTCCCCTGCAGACCAGGCTTGCCACGCTGCCCATTCTGCCTTTGCTTGCTGTCGCCGCTCTTGCCACTGGGTCTTCCCTCGCTCCCACTCTGCAGACAGCTGCCAGACCTCCTGGAGGGGATGGAAACGCAGCAGCAGACAGGATTAGTCTCAGCTCCCAGAGGGGATGTTCCTTTGGGCCTGGCCCATGTCGGTGCCTCTTGCTTCAGCTGGTCGGTCAGCAGCGCTTTTCCCCTAACAGATGAGGGGCCGTGGAGTCATGCCAGGCTCCTCAACTCATGGCAAACACAGCTGAGCGAGCAAAGACCTCCACTGTCAATGACCTAGAAAGGACTTGTACACTTTCCATAGCCCCTGGACACAATAAAGTGTTTCATGACAAACCCAGGGGCAATAACAGGCAGGAAGGACGTGCAGCCCCTTCCTTTTCCTGAAGAAGATCTGAAGGAGGTGACAGCCAGGTTACAATGAACGCACGCCAAGGGATCCTTTCAGGATGGCTCTCTGCACAAAGAGGCTTTTGCCGAGTCTCAACCAGCACGGTAGTTACAGCAAGGCAGAGCACGTACCTGCAACGCTCTCTTGCAGGCTTCAGAGGACGGGAGTGCAGCGGTGGGCCTGGCTGGAGGAGCTGGCTCCTGCCTGCCTGGCTCCTTCATCCTGGGGGAGCTGCCTGGACACGGGGGGAGCACACTGCAAAGAGACACCAGGAGGAGTCGGCATGAGCACGGGGCACTTTGGCCTCTCCTTTTCATCTGGTACCAAGGCTCCCCAGGCTGGCAGAAGCAGCAGGGGAGGTGGGGCCATCTCCCATGGCAAGGGGGAGCCTTTCCTGAGCCCCATCAGATGGATGGGAGAGGGCTGCACCTCAGCTCTGTTGTGAGGGCAAACAAAGCGATGTGGGGTGCACTCAGCATGTGCCGTCTTCCTCACTAAGGGGCCTGCCATGGGGCAAGCAAGCTCATAAAAACCGTGGGGCATGAGTCAGGCACTTTCCTGAGTCCCTGCATCCGCACTGTCCAAAGGGGATGTCTCTCCCACATGGGTGCAAGGATCCCTTTCATCCCTTCCCACAAGGCTCTCACCTGGCAGAAGGCTTCTTCCCCATGTCTTGCTGCCTTGTGCCTGGCCCCTGGCTTGGCAGCACGGGGAGGGATAACTTCACCCGCCTGTGCAGCAGCTGGTCAGGATGCCCCTCTGTGCCTGGGAAAGGAGGAAGCTCTTCAGAGCAGCCGCGTGGAGAGTGCGTTTTAAGTGGGCTGTGGTCACCCAGCGTGGGGCAGGGTACCCGTACCTCTTCTGCTCCCATGCTTTTCTGCAGCCTTCTTGTGCCAGGTGGAGAAAGACTTGGCCAGCGCTCTGCTGACCACCAGGAACTGAAACCTGGAAAGCAAATGATGACACAGGCTTGAAGAAGGGTGACCCTCTACCCTCTGCAGCTTCCCAGCACTAATCCTCCTGACTGTCGTGCAAGGCATGGCAGCCCTTTTCCTTTGTGGCCATGCACAGGTTTTACTGGCAATCTCCCCCCAACACCAGAAAATGCAGCTGCAAGTCCTCTCCGTGTGCAGCTGCTTCTCTCTGGTGGGAATGACGGCAGGCTGGGCGTGAGAAACACAATCACGGTGCCCGGTCACTGCAGGAGAATACAGGCATAGCCCAAACTCAGCATTAGTTAACCATAAACCAGTCACTTCAGGACTGATCCCTGACGTGATGCTGAGTGTTGAGCCCCGACAATGCGCGCTGCTGAGCAGGAGCTGGGAAGCCGCCCGCTCAGTCGGTCGGTCGAGGGCTGCAGAGGAAACGCACTCACCTTGGGAATGCCTGGGCAGGAGCAGCCTGCATCCCCCGAGCGGTGGTCGCTCCACCGCAGACATCCGCAACTGGCATCCACAGCTTCTGCAAAGTGACCCAGAGCTGTTGGAAGGTTTCCAAGGCAGTTTTCTCTTGGCTCCCAAAGGAAGCAGACCTGTCTCCTGCTCCAGAAGAAAGCCACTTCTCCAAACCCCTCTTCCAAATCCTCCTCCATGAGCGTTAGCCCTTGCTCTGCTCTGGAGAAGCTGCACAGCAAACACTGAAGCTGCGCAAGAACACTGCCAGGCTTTTTGTAGGGCAAGGACCCAGAAACTCAGAAGAAACTTTCTTTGCTAATGGAGAAGTTAGTGGGGGTGAGCATGGGGAAAGGCACTTGAGTGGCCTGCAACGTCCAGGCTGGCCAATGGCGACTGGGTTGCTCAGCCTTCAGTGGGCTTCCCAAAGACATTGCAGCAGCCCTCAAAACCTGAGCAGCTTACAGTGTGAAGCAGTGCAATGCGGCTGGCCTTGCTCTCCAGCCCTGTGACGCAGTCGTAGTAAAACCGCATGCACAGGACACCGTCTTCGCAGGACAGAACGCCAATGTCCTTGAAGGCGAAGGAGAGGTGCTGGCTGTTCCTCAGGTGGTAAGAGTACAAGAGTATGGTCTCTTTCACACAGTCCTCCACCGTGTGCCACGGCAAGGAGGTGGCTCGCGATAGCCACCTGTAGTTCAGCGGCTTGATCTTGACATTGCCTGGAAGGAGGAGGAACAGCGTCACTGCCACAGCAGGCCACATTTCCATCTAAGAGTCATAACAAAATGCCATAGAAAAGAGCTCCTGGGGAGTGGTTTGTTTTGGGGGAGCTCAAGCTATGCCCCGACCTTTGGACGCAATTCTCTACTTCTCCCAGCCCTTTCCAAAAAGCAGAGAGCACACACCCCAGCCCCGGACATGGAGGCCGAGAGTGGAGGGTGGCCGCTGCCTCCTCACCAGGGATAACCACTGTGGGGAACGTCAGCTCCTGCAGGCATGACACATCAATATCCAGCTGGAAGACGGGTCTGCGAACCACATACACCTCTTTGTCGCCCTGGCATTGCTCTTGGACCATAGCGAAGGTCCCGAGTCCTGCAAGCAGGACACCCTGCCCAGGAAGAAGACAAAAAGGCTGATGAGTGAGTACTGTAGAGATGGCAAAAGTAAAAGCTGTGGCCAAGGCCCATGTTCTCCATTGGTTTTCTTCCCCTCCTCAAAACACATGCTAACGTCCCTTGGCTGGAGAAGAGCCCAGGCATTTCCAGCACAGGCACTGATTCCCAGGGATTATCCTTGGCATGGACCCAGCATAATCCCCTGCCTCTCTGCTTGGTCTCTCCACTCTGAGCACAGGGAACGTGAAGCCCTATTGTGCGCCAAGTGCTTTCTCAGACTCGATCTGGCCTTGGTTTCTCTCTTGGTTGACCAAGAAGCAGCTCTGGGCACATGGGATTGTCTCAGTGTGCTGCCACGATGCTCAAGGAGGGATGGCTCCCCGGGGCCCAGGCTCTCCAGGGCAAAGGAGGACCAAGACGCCAGCCTACCTTGTCCAGCTTCAGCTGTCCCAGGATATACGCAGACACAGCATCCCAGACAGCCACAACCTCTGGAAAGCAAGGGAAAGAGGTGTCAGGCTGCAGGCCAGACGGCTCACGGCCTCTCGGCCAGCTCCTCGCCCAGGGGGTGACAGAGGCGGGTGTCCACAAACAGCCCAAACAAACACTGCCATGGCTGCGGAGCTGGGCTGTGCTCCAATGTCAGACTGCCAGCCTTCCTCTGCTCCCGGGGCAGGGCTGGAGCAGAAATGGGGATGTGGGAAGGGCTCAGGACCAGGGCAGTGGCCATCTAAGCCCCAGAAAGGGATGGCACCCCAGTGCCCAGGACACGGTCTGCCAGCCTGGTGGCACAAGAGGATCCCCTGGGAAGGAACAGAGGTTGTCCCAAAGCAGAGTGCTTGAAGGTAAAGGACTGATTTACATCAGAGGCATTTCCAGCTGGCTGGTGAGAGCCCCGTGGGAGCTGAAGGACACCCCAGCCCCAGGATGCAGGACCCCTTTTCATCCCAGAGCCAGAACCCCAAGAGGTACCCGATCCCAGGGAAAGCTGGCCCTGGATGGGCCCTGTCGCAAGGGGACCGAGCCATTCCCATGGGAGCCTTGGGACTCAGGGCAGCCGGGAGACCTGCTTGCCACATTGTTCCCCGAGCCCGGTGGGACCCTCAGGCAGGGCTCTCGCGGCAGCCCCCAGCCCCCTCCAGCCACTCCCACAGCCCAGCAGTGGCAGCTTTTGACAGTGGACAGCCCCGGTGCCTCCCCTTGGGAAGGAGCTCTCAGAACCCTTACCCTTGGTGGAGAGATACAGGAGCGTGGGGAACAAGCTGCTCAGCTCCAAGCTGACGGCCACGGTGCAGCAGCCCTCCATCGCACTTGCTGATGGCCCCTCAGCTCAGGGAAAGGGATGCTCTTTGCAGCTCCTTGCCCAAAACTCCTCTCCGACGTGCCCCTACTTTCCCTGTCAGCAAGGGTCCTGCCTGTCAGCGAGGGTCCTGCCTGTCAGCGAGGGTCCCCCAGCACAGCCCCGCTTCCTCCAAACCCCACTCCTGGCTGTGGAGCAGCTCCAAAGGGCAGCACTGGGGAGCCCCTGAGCAGTGCCCAGCAGCACCCAGGCCTTGCTGGGAAGTGTCGGCACCTCTGCGGCGCTGGGGAGACCTCCCTGTGATGTGGGGCATCCCCCTGTGACATCAGCCCGCATCATTTGAAGGTGCATTATGACACCAGCAGGGAGACGGCACAGCTGGGGAGAGAGGAGAGACATTTCCCCTCTTGTCCTGGGCAACAGTCATCCCCTTTCTCACCAGTCCTTTTCCAAAAGCCCCGCCTGCCCCCTGCACCAACACGCCTCTGCTACTGGGAGCCCATCCGGGCAGGTGGGGTTTGGGGGTTGGCTGCAGTTGGGCAGTTACAAGAGATGGGATCGAAGGCCTGTGGGATGCAACAGCCCCTCCAGTGTGCCCAAACACTCCTCTCTGCTGCGTCTCGCTTGCGTGGCAGGAGTAGGATGGGCTTGACTGCACTGGTTTTGGCTGGGATGGAGTTAATTTTCTTCATAGCAGCCCATAGGGTGGGCCCTCCCCAGCCATCCAGACCAGGCCCTCCTACCAGTGCCCCCCTTCCCTCCCAGCAATTCCCGCCTCCCA
Source organism: Pelecanus crispus (assembly GCF_030463565.1). NCBI lineage: Eukaryota > Metazoa > Chordata > Aves > Pelecaniformes > Pelecanidae > Pelecanus > Pelecanus crispus. The sequence continues at coordinate 1,617,846 of NC_134667.1, read as the reverse complement.
GCCAGGAGCCCTGTGGGGCTGAGGTTCAGAGAGACACAGGCAGAGGGGGTCTGGGGGTGCTGAGACACCTCTGTCCCACTGCCAGGGCGCGCATGGGCCAGGGTCTCCTTCAGCACCCTGGGGGCAGGGAGGGGAGAGGGGCCTGGAGAAGGGCCCTTGGGGGTCTGTGCTTGAAGGCAGGGAAGGAGGATGCGGCTCCAGGCTGGAGCAGGGCAGGCGAGGCACAGCCCTCCCCATGGGCACCTAGGGCAGCCCCTGTCCAGCCCGGCCCTGGGGTTTGGGGCTTGTCCTCACCAAGCCCTCTCCAGTCAGGTGTGTCTGACCTGTCTCGGCCAGGTAGCTGAGCTTCCTCCACTGCAGGAGCTCTGCACAGGCGAGGAGAGTGTCCCTAGAGGCCTGCAGAAAAGCAGAGGCTGGGAGATGGCACCACAGCCCAGGCAAGGAGACCTGGCATCCTCCTGCTCTTGGCCAGGCTCCGAGCTCTTCCCAGCCCCTTAGGAGAAGAGGCAGCGGGGCACAGAGTCTGAACTGGGTTCAGTGCCCAGGGCAGGGACACAGGGCAGCCACCACCTCACATATCTCATGCTGCCGGCCAGCAGAACAGGGATCCTCAAGCGCTGCTGAGCTGCTGCCAGGGATGGGGGCAGACTGAAGGGCAAAGCAGGTCTAGGCCCACAGCTGTAGGCAGCGAGGGCTGGGCTCCCAGAGACACCGGAGCAGGACGGCACCAGCAGCACCTCCCCATGGGAATCCCCCAGCAAGACGCTTGGCTCCCCAGCTGCGGCTGCCCCAGCTGCTTCACGCCCAGGCTCCGGGCAGGCAGAGCTTTGGTCCCAGCACGCAGGGCCGGTCCCCCTCTGGCTGCATCTCCCCTCCCACCGCTCTCCCTGCCCCAGGCTGGGGGACAAGCTGCCTCTACACCCCTTGCAACTGCTGCACCCCTCTGTGCAGACCAAGTTCACTGGCCCAATGCAGGGGGACCTGGCGCAGCAGCGCTTCGTTCCTGGGGCTATCCTGCTCTCTGGGTGCTGGGACATGCCCTGGCCCAAACAGCGGGAGGTCTCTTGGGCACAGTCTGGGCGGACAGGGACTGGGGCTCAAAGCCCTGGCCTCCCACGCCTGCAGGGACAGCTGGGGAGCCTGTAGGGACTGGTGTGTTTGGTGGCCACAGGCTGCTGCTGAGTGCTGCTGGACCAGGCAGGGCAGCTCTGGGAAATGTCCGTGCCAGCTTCTCTGGCCCTGCTTGCACTGGCTCTGCAGGGACCTTTCCTACGGACTGCGCTGGAGGAGAGCTGAAAGGGTCGGCGGGGAGGAGGAAGGCAGCGGTGGGCCCAGTGCAGGGCAGGAGGGAAGCTCTGCCCTGTCCCCAGTGACTCAGGCACCGGGACCCCGAGGTGACACACATTCCAACAGTCCGACTGCCAACAGCCCTCGCCCCTGATGCCCAAGCCCCTCCCATGGTGTCAGCACACCCTTCCCCACACCACTGGTAGGGTTTCAAATCTGTACCTCGGCCACGCTCTCCATCTGGTCATTCATACGGAAGAAGAGTGGGATTGGGCTCTTCCACACATTCTTCTTTCTCTGTCTCCTGCTGTCCCTCACCACCATACTCATCATTTCTCTGAGGCTGATGCAGAGCTGCTGCACCTGGCTGGACTTGTGGTAGGGAGGAGGACGGGAGGACTTCAGCAACAGCCGCTCCCTGCCCGTGGTGTGCAGGGGCATTAGTGTGGCCACTGGGAAGGGACAGGCTCCGGGGCCGGCTCCTGAACACAGGAGCTGTGGGCCACATGTGCAGCCACAGCTGAACGGCCCTGGGCCCCTGAAAGGCCACACAAGAGGCGTGAGGAAGGGAGCATCCCTGCCCGAGTGCTGCCCGCAGCGCTGGGCCCAACAGCAGCTGGCCTTGCAGAGTGCCCAGCACTGCGGCTCAGGCTCCCACAGCAGCCTTACATCGTCAAAGAGCTGCAGGAGCTCCTCAGAGAGTTTCGGAGCAATGGGGCTGGCCCCATGCCTCTTCGTAACACCCAACACATTCCTGCAGACAGACAGGACCTTCCTCTTAACGTCAGCATTGGCATCCTGCAGGCTCTCCATGATGCCTGGCAGCAGGACCTGCATTGTTCTTGCCTGCATGAAAAGCACAGTTTCCTTTTTGTGAAGTGGTGAAAGACCACCCTGACCCCTGAGTCACATTACTGCACCCTGCTCACCATCTCGGGTTCCTTCGACAAGGTGACGAGGCCTCTGAGCATCACTGAGAGCATCACCACGCTTGGACGCCTCAGAAACCTGCAGACTTTGCACATGTCAGCAAACTCCTCTGCATCCATATTAATGCGGGCCAGCAGCTGAAAGGAGACGGCAGTGAGAGAGCGGCAGAGCCCGCAGGGCTCCCTGCACCATGCAGCTCCTGGTTCCCACTGGCATCTCAGGGCAAGGGCACCGGGGCCACACAACCCATCCTGGGGGCAGCTCTGCCCGTGGGGGCCATGGGTCTGTGCCAGCTCCTCCTGCCCTCTGGCCACCAGCAGCCACCTGTTCCGCTGCCTCTGAGAAGCGATCGAACAGCGAGAGCGAGCACAAAGGTGGCACAACACGTGGGTGGTGACGAGTGTCTCCTGTCCCCAGCCTTGCAGCTTGCTCAGCCTGTGGAGACGCTGTGCCTCTGACCCAGAGCCAGCAACCGGTCTGTCCCTTCCCTTCCCTTCCCTTCCCTTCCCTTCCCTTCCCTTCCCTTCCCTTCCCTTCCCTTCCCTTCCCTTCCCTTCCCTTCCCTTCCCTTCCCTTCCCTTCCCTTCCCTTCCCTTCCCTTCCCTTCCCTGCCCTGCCCTGCCCTGCCCTGCCCTGCCCTGCCCTGCCCTGCCCTGCCCTGCCCTGCCCTGCCTTGCCCCAGTCCCAGGTTTCCAGCCTGCAGAGCAGGGCAGGGGGATGCAGGCGGGGGGAAGCAGTGTGCTGCCCGGGCAGGGGCAGGCTTTGTGCTTGTGCCTCACGCACCTCCCTCCCCTGGCCCTCAGCTCCCCGAGCAGAGGCCACCGTCCCCCCAGTCCCAGGGAGAGGCACTCCCTGCAGCTGAGGCCTGAGTGCCAGCATCCTCCCTGCGGAGCTCTGTCGCAGCCAGACCTCTCATGTGCCCAGGACAGCTGACAAAGCCGTGCTGAGGATCAGCCACTGCAGTGCACGGGCGTCAGTGCTGTTTAGTCACACGCTGGCCCGAGCAGAGTTTCCTGGCCCCCTTTGCCCCGCTGCTGCAATGATTGATGGAACACGTGTGTGCTCCTCTCTGGGCATCAGCCCCATGGAGATGGAAGCCTGCCCTTCACCTCACCTCCAGGGATGCTGGCGGGAAGAGGGGTGCAGGGGGAGGCCCGGTACCAGGACGAGGGCGTGTGAGATTTCTGCCCCCATGTCCCCCCACCGCACACCCTGGGGTGCTGTCAGAGCCTGGGGGCACCTCAGCCCAGCGAGGCCATTTCCCTCACCCTCTTGCTCTGCTCCTGCTGTGCGGCTGGTGACGCGTGTGGCACAGAGGGCTGTAGCCCTGGGGGGCAGAGGAGGCTCAGGGGTTTTCTCCTCTCCATCGAGCCCTGAGTGGGTCAGGGCATGGGAGCAGTGCCTGCAGCAAGAGCCTCCTCCTGCCCATTGCCCTGCAGGGACGTTGAAGGGGCCGTGCTCTGCAGTGCAGCCCCGTGCCAGGGTCAGGCCCCAGTGGAGAGCTGCTGCTGACTTCCCCCATCTTGGGAGGGTGCAAGGGCTGTTTTCTGCAGAGGGTGCCTGGGCACCCAGGGGACAAGAGGGCTCTGCTTGTCACAGACATGTCACGGGAAGAGAGCGTCTCTGCTGCAGGCAGGTGTCAAGGGGATGTAGCTCAGTGGCAGAGTGCCTGCTTCGCGTGTGGGAGGTCCTGGGTTCAACCCCTGGCATCTCCAAGGGTGCTTTTTCCCTCCGTCCCCGGCCCGTCTGTGGGGTGAGGAGGGCTGTGCCTCTTTTGAGCCCCCTCTCAGAAGAGGGGCAGGCAGCTGTGCTGGACCACAGCTCAGGTCACTGCCCTGCACCACAGACCCACCCCACCCACCGCCCAGGGACAATGCTTGGCAGCAGAGTGCCTGTGGGGAGAGCTCAGGGAGTGCACAGGCAACAGCAGCGCACTAGGAATCCTCCCTGGCTGCACTCAGAGATGTGGTGTGAGGCTGCTGCTGCAGCCCAGGTGCCCTTTGGGATCAGAGCCACACTGCCCTCGAGGCTGTCCAGGGCTAAGGGTCTCAGATTGTCCTGGCTCCAGCTGGAGATCCCAAACCGCCTGGGAAGGGACCAGGGAGAAGAGCCCAGCGTCTGTCCCATGCCACCTCCCCACCAGCTCTGCCCTCCCCACCTGTAATAGTTCTCTCTTGCTCTGGCACCTGGCAGAGCTTTGCCTCCTCCTCCTCCTCAGGGAGATGAGCCACAGGCCCTGGGGGTGTGTGAGGGTGCAGCACACCTGAGCCGGAATTGCCCATTGCATGGCATTTTGGGGCCTGAACACTCTGGCCCTGCAGGCTGGCTCCGTTCTCTGGAGCCAAGCAGGATCATCACTGTGCCCCAGATCTGTGCTTGCTCCTGCAGCTCCCAAGCACCTACCCAAGGGGCCTGATGGTGAGACCCCAACCTTCTGCACTGCTGCCCCATGCTGGGCAGAGCACGGCTGTGGAAAGCCCATGGGAGAGCAGTGTTCCCAAGGCAAGACCCCCAAGGCGATGGGTGACACACATGGGCACTGCAAACACAGCCTCCATCCCCCAGGAAACTCCCACCGGGGCAGGCTCCAGCCCTGCATCTCCACAGGGAGTGGTGGGCCCAGAGCTGGGGAGGGAGGGGCTGGCTCTGGGGCCAGGGGCTGCCTGCAGGAAAGCTCTATGCACTAGAGAAGATGAGTGTGTGAGCCTGGGCTCCCCCGAGACCCCCCCAGGGTCACCCCAGGGCTGGAGGAGCTCCCAGCAGGGAATGGGCCAACGCTGGCATGGCAGAGGCTCTTGGTGACAGCTGCCTCCTCCCCTCTTCTGCTCTAGGGCCACATCCTGCTCTTGGCAGTGATACTGAGCTGTGGATGCTCCCCGCAGGGAGCCATGGACACCCAGTGCACCTTCCAGCCCGCAGCAGAGGAGGCCATCGGGCAAGAGCTGGAGGCTGTGGAGACCCACCAGCAGCAGCAGGGAGGGCCCTCAGGGCTCCGTCTTCCTGCCCAAGTGTCAAATCCTTCTCCCCACATGGCTCCTGTGGGAAAGCTTTCTCTGCCCATGGGAGCTGGGGCAGGTGAAAGCACCAGCCCAGGGAGAGGGAGCCTGGCTCAGCTCCCAGCAGTGCCTGCTTTAGGGGAGTGTCCTGCTTTTGCCTGGGACAGAGTGAATTTTCTTCCACGGAGCTGGCATAGAGTTGTGTTTTGGATTTAGGATGAGAACAATGCTGGTAACACACTGATGCTTTAGTTGTTGCTGAGCAGTGCTCACACTGGTCAAGGGCTTTTCATCTTCCCATGTCTGCCAGGGGCACAAGAACCTGGGAGGGGGCACAGCCAGGACAGCTGACCCAAAGTGGCCAGAGGGACATTCCATACCATGTGACGTCATGCTCAGTATAGAAACTGGGGGGAGTTGGCCATGGGGCAGCAATTGCTGTTCGGGGACTGGCTGGGTATTGGTTGCTTGGTGGTGAGCAACTGCATTATGCATAACTTGCTTCGTATTTTTTATTATTATTATTATTACTATTACTCTTATTTTTATTGTTTCTACTACTTTTTATTTTATTTCAGTTATTAAACTGTTCTTATCTCAACCCAGGAATTTCCTCACTTTTCTCCTTCCAATTCTCTTCCCCAGCCCACCGAGGGGGAGGCTGAGCCAGCGGCTGTGTGGTGCTTGGCTGCCGACTGGGGCTAAACCACAACACCTGCCTAACAGTGGGACAAGGAAAGGCAATTCCCATGCCCAGTTTTTTTCCTGATATGAGAAATGCCGCTGCTGGAATGAAATCTCTCTCCCTGGCTGAGGAAGGGAACATCAGTGGTTCCTTCAGCCTCTTTCACAGCAGGTTCCCCTGGAGCCCCAGGGACACCTGAAGGGGGAAGGAAAAGCCACGCCTTGGGCTGGTCCTCTGCTGCTGAGCTGGGCTGGGCTCCTGGGAGCTCCTGGAAGCGGGCAGCGCTGCAGAGACAGCTCTGCCCAGGAGCAGCTCCTCTGCAAAGCGCAGCAGGGCTGAGGGCACTGCCTGCAGGCACCAAAGGGAGAGGAGCGAGGCAGAGAGAGATTAAAGGCACTGTGGAGTAGGAGGATACCGAGAGCTGATGGCAGGGGAGAAATGTTGCAACCACAGAACTAGCTGAGACTGGCAGATGCAAGCAGAATGAAGAAGAAAAGGAGCAAGGAAACAATTCCTAGGGAATGAGGTAGCTTCAGAAGGCGGCCAGCCCAGCGACCAAGAAAAGCAATAGGAAATCAAGAGACCACCGACCAGAATTAAGTAATGGGACTTGGGTTGGGGTGATGGGTGGTACATTCTGGGAAAGCTGTCTGTAAGGGTATAGCTGGGGTCTGCCATCTGCAGCAGGGGCTCCTTGCCTGGAGGCACCCAGCTCGAGCTGCTCTGCATGTCGGATAAATGAACCACGTATTTACTCAGCGGGCTGGCGACTCGTCTTCTGCGAGCAGGAACCTAGGGCCGAGCCCTGCTGAGGTGGCACCCGCGTAATTCCTACCATGGTCTAGGTGGCGGCTGCGTCATTCCTGAAACAACAAGCCAGGTGCCTGCTCCTGCCCTATCACCTCCTCAGGCACCTGTGACATCACAAGAAGCTGCAGAAGCCAGGTGCGTGCTCCTGCCCTAAGCGCTACAGAGCCCCCTGTGACATCACAAGCACCTGCACGAGCCAGCTCCTGCTCCTGCCCTATCACTCCTCAGCCCCCTGTGACATCACAAGCACCTGCACGAGCCAGCTCCTGCTCCTGCCCTATCACTCCTCAGCCCCCTGTGACATCACAAGCACCTGCACAGCCCAGGAGCTTGCTCCTGCCACACCATCTACTCAGGCACTCCTGACACCATGAGCAGCTGCGCAGAGAAGCTTCCTGCTCCAGCTTTGTCACCTACTCAGGCACACGTGACATCGCAAGCACATGAACAAGCCAAGTGCCCCCTTCTACCCTTTCACCTCCTCAACCACCTATGACCTCACAAGGGTCTGCAAGAGCCAGGAGCTTACTCCTGACCTAATAACGACACCCGCCATTGACATCACAAGCGTCTGCCCTAGCCAGGTGCCTCCTCCTGCCCTATCACATCTGCAGGGACAAATGACAACACAAGCTCCTCCACAAGCCAGGTGTCCTTTCATTCCCAAGCAGATACTCAGACAACAGTGACCTCAAAAGCCGCTTTGCAAGCCAGGGGTCTGCTTCTGCCCTCCCATCTAATCAGTCATCAGTGACATCACAAGCACCTGCACAAGCCAGGTTCCTGCTCCTGCTCTCTCAACTACTCAGGCACCTGTGACGCCATAAGCAGCTGCACACGCAAGGTTCCTGCTCCTGCTCTATCACCTCCTTGGCATCATGCGACATCACGAGCACCTGCACAAACCAGGTGCATGCTCCTGCCCAAACACCTACAGAGCCACAAGTGACATCACAAGCAGCTTCACAAGCCAAGGGCTCGCTCCTGCCCTATCACCTCTTCAGGCACACGTGACACCACAAGCACATGAACAAGCCAGGTGCCTCCCACCCTATCATCGACTCATCCACCTATGACATCACAAGCACCAGCACAACTCAGGGGCCTGTTCCTCACCTACCACCTACTCTGGTGCCTATGACCTCAAAAACATCTGCACAAGCCAGGGGGCTGCTCCTGCCCTAACACCTGCTCAGCCACCAGTGACCTCACAAGCACCTGCACAGCAGGAGCGTCCTCACTGCCAACAGCCCGGCGTTTTCACCTCCATCTCCTCCTCTGTCTCCCATCTCCCCGTGCTCTCCTCTCCCCCAGCCACCTTTCTCACCCTCTCCATGACCTCCCAATGCCTCTGCCTGTCTTCGTGACTGTCTGGCAGATGTTACCTCGGAAGCATTGTCCCAGCCAGGTCACCTGCACCTCCTCCTCCCTCTGCTCTCATCGTGACTGCGCCAGCTGTCTGATGTGCTTTTTGACCTCGTGAGTCCTCTTGTCCTGCCTCCCTTCTGCTGTTTCTGGGAAAATCCTGTTCCTGCAAGACAAGCGGCAACCAGGCAGTGCCCCCTCTGTGGCAACGTACCTGCCTTTCCAGAGCTGGACAGCTGGTGGGAACTGTCACCATCAGCAGCGCGTGAAGTCTTCTCCTGGCACAGGCACAGCTCTGGGTGTGCTTGGTGCGTTCCATGTTTCCTGAAGGAGAACAGCAACACTCAAAGTGGCTCCTGGGCAATGTTCTGCTGGGAGAGCTCATTGGAAGGAAGGTTTGCTGCAGGTCCCGAGGCCGGTCCGGGGCTTCTCCCTGTCCCCCAGCTCAGCCACAGGTCCCACAGCTGGCTTCACTTCTAAGAAAAGAAACCGAATCCCTCCAGATTAAGTAGTCAAAGACTTTTGGAGGGCGATTTGGGCTTCAAGTCCAGAACAAAAGAATTTCCAGTACAGAATCTCAGCCACCACCTCCATGATCGTCTTGGCAGTGACCCACAAAGGCTGCGCTGTAAAAAATGTGACAGCTGATAAAAAGGACCCTGTCCTCGCCAAATCTTTGTTTCCCTCATGCTTTCAGACTACCGCAGTAAATTATCATACTATTAGTCTGTAATTACTACCCATCTGAAAGCCCTCCAAAGCACCATTCGCTGACTTGACTCACAGCACTGTGCATAAGGGAGAACCACCACTAACCACGCACCCACCCATTACTCCTTTTGCAGCATGGCCTCTGTGGCCGAACACGTCTACATGGATATCTCCTCCTGACAGGACACGACCGGACCGAAAACAGTATCTTACCTTGTCTTGGCTCTAGTGAAAGCAAAGGATTGGAATAATGATACAAACCAGTTGAAGAGAAAGCAGGAGAGCGGAAGAGGCAGAAAAGCTGATGTGTCTCCCCCACCCCTAACTTCAGAGGGAGTTTTAAGTTTTTTTCTTTTCTGTTTTTTTTAATCACACACCTGCTGGTTAAGGAGAACTGAAAAGTATAAGACTAAGACTACCAAGTCTGTGGAATTACTCTTCTGTCCAGGACACATTGCTCTATTTTAGTTTAAATCTCGGTGGAGAGCTTTAACTTAAAATCATGGAGTTCTGATATGGGAAGAGCAAAACGTACTCTGTAAATCTTTGAAAAGAAGAGTATGTTGAAGGAAACCTGTTCATATAAACTATAAATGACACGTTTCTGCTGTCAGAGGTTATAACGCTTTTCAGTCCCTTTGCCTGCCTCATCTTCCCTGTCTTCACGTTCTTCTGATGACACTAGAGCTCCTGCACGTCAACAGAGCATTAAACTGGTCAAGTACTCTTCTAAACCGTATAAAATCCAAAATGCCCTACACAGATGCCTGGAGGTTTTGCTGTTACCATCACGTTAACACCACCATCGGCCCTGCCAAACCTACAACCTCCAAAACCTGAAGACAATCAGCACACAGGCACACACATATCCATCTTGTTCTGTCCTTGCCAAAACTGCTGGTGACTTGCCATCAGCCTCAGTGACCAACAGCAGGCAAGTCTCTCTCATTTGGCTTTGCTCTGATGCAGCTCCTAGAAAAGCGGCTCTTTCAGAAAGTCATGTCTTCTTATGTTGGGAATGTGTTTCAAAAGGGAATGCTTTTAATACTCTAGGATGGTAAAACTAAGCATGGCAATCTCGCCCCAAGTCCCAGCTCTGCCACAGATAACCTACCTGCTCATTAACATGGATGAAATTCTAGTCATGGGAGAGCACTAAGCGCTATCTTTTTCCTTTTTTTTTCTTTTCAACAAAAGGGTGGCACTTCTTCCCGAATGCAAGACGAGTCACGTGGGGTATACAGACAGCCCACGGAAAACTGAGAAATGAGTCTGTGATCACTGCCATCCCCATTCCTTGCCCCTCCAGCACTCCTGTCACGCTCCTGTCCTTGCCCGTGGTCAAGTCACGCAGTCTGCGCAACACGTACAAGACGCTGACTTTGCCAGGTATTGCCCAAATCACCTCTTATTCAAAATCTGATCAGCTCAACTACTTCACACACAGAGTCAATGCGGCCTTTCATGACTCAGCCTCCCTCCTCCTGTGATTTCCCACCGAGAACCAAGATGACAGCTCCTAATTACACGTCCTGCGAGCAGCTTCCACCCACCGTCCCCTGCTACACCCAACAGGACAGCACCGTCCTCTCCCCTGCCCGTCTCCACGCTCGGGAGGAGCTGTTCACACCCCTGGCAGCCGGCCTTGCTGCCTGGGAATTCCTGCTGCGCTGCTCAAGGCCATGGGAACTGTCACCTCGCGGCCGCATCCACATCACCGTGCTGCGTTCTGAAGGACACTGCCCATCTCTTTATAGTCCCCTCTGCCTACAGCCAGCTGCTGCCTTCTCCCTCGGAAACATCTGGGAAAAGCAACCTTTTTTTCCCTGAATGCCCGCTTTGACCTCCCCACAGGACAGGCCCACAGGCCATGGCTGTTGCTGTTAAAAGTCCGCAGCAATACAGACTTGTGCAGGGATGAAAAATACTCGGTGGCTCAGCTCATTTCAATCGTTTCAGACAAGGCTTCTGGCCAGAACGCAGTCGAGAAAATGTAAAACCAGAAGCTACCGACACTGCCACCTCGACGGGCAGCTCTCTCTTCATCAGTTCTTTGCCTTTCTTTCTGTTCTCGGGAGTACGTACCACGATTTTCCTCATCCAAAGGAACCAGAAAGGTCAGTGCCGAGCCTGCAGAACCCCTGGCACCCACACGCTCGGTGCCTACGCAGCGGCATTAGGAGGGCCCTGCACCCGCAGCAGAGACCCAACGAATGCACCCTTCTCCCGCGCCGGCAGCAAGGAAGCTCCGCTGATTGCTCAGCCGTGGCCAATGGCGCGGCTGTTGCCAGGGGGGCAGGGGCAGCCTGGGCCTCCCCTCCCAGAGCTGCCCCCCAACACCGCAGCTGGCTCCTCAGCCAGCCGGGAGCCTGGGCCTGCCGAGAGACGGCCTTCAAGAAGGGCCATGTCACCTGGAGCTGCTCTCCCAGCAGCGCAAGGGCTGTGCACAGCTCTGCCCTCCCTCGCTCCGCTCAGGGGGGCTGGGCCTGCTTGGGGAGGGAGGGGAGGGCAAGGGAAAGGGGGGGAAGGGGAGGGGGCAGGACAGGAGGGGAGGGGGCAGGAGGGGAGCTGCCCTGCATTTGCCCTGCATCAGCAAGGCTTTCCCGAAAGGCGGCTCTGTCTGTGCTGCCAACCACAGCCCTGGGCAGGAGGAGCTGTGTGCCGGGAGCCGCTGGTGTCGGCCAGGCCGGCAGCAGGCCGGAGACGGGGCTCTGCCCCCGGTGCCAGCGCCTGTGCTGAGCCCAGCACCCAGGGCCTTCCTCAGGCCTCGCCTTCCCCCGGGCGGTGAGGAGGAGAGACGCCCTGCCCTGGCATGGCCCAGGGCATCCTCCTGCGGCCAGAAGGAAGGGCAGAGCCCCGTCGCTCTCCCCACGTCCTTCGCCTCTGTCCCCAGGGCTCCCCAGCGCTGGCAGGCCCCGCAGGGCTTCAGGGCCAGGCAAACGGGCAGGCGCCAGGGGCTGCTGGGGCTCAGGGCAGCTTTGGGCATCTCAGAAGCCGAGGCGCTGCTGCCCCTTTGCTTCTGCAGATGCAGGGACGTGCTACCCCCTTCATGGGCAAAGCTGTTTTTCCTATTCGAGCCTGTTGTGTGATCAGTGCAACCCACTTACTCCACGCAGCATCAGTTGCATGATGTGTAGAGGGGACCCTCCCTTTGAACATCCAGCCCAGCACCGGCAGTCGGGGTGCCAGCAGGAGCTGGCCTTCAGCACCAACCACTTCCGAAGCAGCTCGAACCCCTTCTTATGCTGCCAGTATCTCTTTCTCAGTTGGAGTACAGCGGGCTTCAGATCCTCTGTATCCCCGACTCCAAAACCCTCGGGGTTGACCTTGAGTCTCCCCTGGTGCTTTCTGCCAGAGGCTCCAGGCAGGGCCATTCTCCCCGGCTGCGGTGTAGAGCACATTTTTAATATCCTGCCCTGCCTGGACCGGCCCAAGGGCTACTGCATGAACTATCTCCCGTTTAATTTGTTCAAAGGCTTGTTGTTGCTCAGGGCCCCATTGGAAATCGTTCTTCTTCCGGGTCACTTGGTAGAGAGGGCTTACGATCTGACTGTAATTTGGAATATGCATTCTCCAAAAACCCACAACGCCTAAGAAAGCTTGTGTGTCCTTTTGCTAGTTGGCGGGGACATAGCTGTTATTTTGTTTGATCACATCCATTGGGAGCTGACGACATCCATCTTGCCAGTTTATTCCTAAGAACTGGATCTCCTGTGCAGGTCCCTTGACCTTTCTTTGTTTGATGGCAAAACCGGCCTTCAGAAGGATTTGGACTATTTTCTTTCCCTTCTCAAAAACTTCTTCTGCTGTATTGCCCCACACAATGATGTCATCAATGTACTGCAGATGTTCTGGAGCTTCACCCTGTTCCAGTGCCGTCTGGATCAGTCCATGGCAAATGGTGGGGCTGTGCTTCCACCCCTGGGGCAGTCGGTTCCAGCTGTACTGAACACCCCTCCAGGTAAAAGCAAGCTGGGCCTGCACTCTGCTGCCAAAGGGATGGAGAAAAATGCATTAGCGATGTCAGTTGTGGCACACCACTTGGCTGCCTTTGACTCCAGTTCCTATTGAAGTTCTCGCATGTCTGGCACGGCAGCACTCAGCAGCGGTGTAACTTCGTTCAGGCCACAATAGTCCACTGTTAGTCTCCACTCCCCATTAGACTTTCTCACTGGCCATGTGGGACTGTTAAAGGGTGAGCGAGTCTTGCTGATCACTCCCTGGCTCTCCAGTCGATGAATCAGGTTATGGATGGGAATCAGGCAGTCTCGGTTGGTGCGATATTGCCGCCGGTGCACTGTTGTGGTAGTGATTGGCACCTGTTGTTCTTCGACCCTCAGCAACCCCACAATAGAAGGGTCCTCTGAGAGACCGGGCAAGGTGGACAGCTGTTTAATTTCCTCCGTCTCCAAGGCAGCTATCCCAAAAGCCCACCGGTACCCTTTGGGTCCCTGAAATACCCTCTCCTGAGGTGATCTATGCCAAGGATGCACGGAGCGTCTGGGCCAGTCACAATGGGGTGCTTCTGCCACTCATTCCCAATTAGGGTCACATCAGCCACTAGTACAGTGAGCTGTTGGGATCCCCCTGTCACTCCAGAAATACAAATGGGTTCTGCCCCTCTGTAGTTTGATGGCATCAAGGAGAGGAGACAAGAGGGCAAAGGCAGTGCCCGAAGGGAGCCATGAGTGCACTCATGCGAGCGTCCCGGTGCCCTGATGCCTGCTTCTCTTACCTCCTCTCCCACAGGAGCACGTTCAGCTGGCAAAGGAGGAGGCAGCTGCAAGCCTGGAAGAGGTGCTGAAGGTACAGGGGAAAAGGAGGCCCGTTCCGACAGGGTCCGGGAGGGGGGTGCCAGTGCTGGGTCCGTGCAGCCCAGCAGCCACGGGCAGTGGTGTGGCTGCGGAGGATATTTACTCCGGGATATGGCATCCATGATGGAGGGATTGGGCCTCTGGACATCCCCCAGGCTCTTGGCTGTGGCTGTGCTGCAGAGGGGACCCTGATGGGTCTGCAGGCACAGCAGGCACAGCAGGCACAGCACTATGGCTTTGGGGAAGGGGGTGCGATGAGTGACCCTCACTTGGGTGTACAGGGACACCGTGTGTGAGAGGAACCCAGGCATGGGCTGGAGGGGAGGCGATGGGGAGTCTGGCGTTGCGCCCTGGCCAGCGTCATGGGGGTCCTCCTCCACCCCTTGCCCCTCCTGGAGCCGTTCCCATTCCCCCTTCTCTCCCAGGCACACCTCTGTCAGGGAAAGGCAGAGGGAGGCACAAAAGTGCGGGAACTGATCAAGGTCTGTGACCCGCACCCAGAAGTGCCTCGGGGAGTGGCCAGAGCTGCTGAGCAATGGTGCTGGCCCCAGGACACCCGTGTGCCTGCCGCCCTGGCCCTGGCCTGACCTCCCAGTGCCCTGGGGACTGAGTGGGGATGCCCTTTCCCACCATGGCTCCCTGCAATGTGTCCCGCTTGCTTTGCAGGGGGAGCAGTGGTCAGAGCTGGCACAAGCTGTTCAGGAGCAGGCTGAGGTCAAGAAGGTACTGGGGACTGGAGGGACGGGGGCTCCACAGGTTTGTGGGGGGAAGCCCCCTCAGAGCAGACATGGCATGGACTCCTGACCGGGCCCTTTGCTTCTCCAGCTGCTCAGGAACAAGCTCCAGCACCTCCTGGAGAGACAGGAATGCCTCCAAGAGCCAACAGCTTTGTGAGTGGCGATGGGGCCCTGACTGAAACCTGGGGCAGCGGGGTGGGGGATGCTCAGCAGCTTTGGGCAGAGCTCTGCCACTTGCAGACATCTTTGTGGCTCCTGTCCGCTGCTCCAGCCTGCTCTGGAGAGCCCTTTGTCTTCTCCTAAGCAGCTCAAAACCTCTCTGTGCCACTCGGGACTCCTGCAAGCAGCTCTGCAGCACTCTGAGCAGCTCCCACGCTCTCCTCCATGCCCCCCAGGCCTGGGGCGGGACAGGGGCAGGGGGTGGGTCTGTGCAGTGCTGGGATGCCGCAGTGCCTGGTGCCAGCCCCGGCAGAGCCTGGGCAGCACCCTGGCTCCCTGTTGGCCACCCAGGGGGCCACCATGCCGGCCGAGGTCTCTTCTCACAGCCCAGAACCCCATGGTGTCCGTAGCAGGGGGAAGGCGGCGCAGGCGGACAAGACAGGCGAGTCGCTGCTGCAGGAGATGGTGGCTGTGCGGCTGGTAGGACAGACAACCCCGCTGTGGGCCTTGGGGAGGGAAGGGTCTGCACTGTGCCCGGGGGACATGGGGGCACTGATCTCAGCGTGAACGAGGGAGGGGGGCTGAGCCCCCAAACCTCGCCGCCTCGCACACCCCAACACATGTCCCTGCTGTGCCTTGGCCTCTAGGAGGAGCAGCTGGCGTCGAGGAGGCATAACATCACTTCTTGGCTGAGGTGAGTGGCCCGGGGGAGTCAGGGTGCCGGGGCTCTTCCATAGGCACTGGCATGTCCGTGCCAGTGGTCCAAGGGCACTAGGCAGCTTTGGACTTCTCTGGGATGAAATGGTTCAGTATTTCTTTTCTTCCTAGCTTGGGGGGCGTGTAGGGGGGGATTTTGGGGCCCACCGGGGAGACGTAGAGTAGAGCCGAGAGAGGTAGCCGGGCCCCTCACCCCAGTCCTGAGCGGGGAGTGTTGTGCCCAGCACGGTTCAAGGTGCCACGGTGCTGTGCGAAGAGAGTGGTTGGAAAGAGCTGAGACACATTTGCCCCCTGTTCTGCCTGACCCCTCTCCTGTCCCACAGGAGATTTCTTCTGTTCCTCGCCTTCCTGCAGATTGTCGTCCTCATCCTGGTCCTGCTGAACAGGGACATCCTTAACTGGGTCCTGCCACCGAAGCTGGCGGCTGCCTTTGGGAGCCGCCCAGTGACGTCCCGGTTCTTTTGAAATAAAACCAGAAAGAGAAGACAGACATCTGTGATTGTAGGACAAGTGCGCGACTGTGTCAATAACGAATGTCAGCTGACGGGCTGGAGGGAGGTGGCTGCTGCTTTCCCTTCTGCGTGTGCGTGCCCCACGATGGCTCTGCCTCAGAACTGGTTCTTGCCCGATTTGCAGGCAGGAGGGTGTGTGCACTGTCCTGCGTAAATGGTTGCCCATTTTCACACAGGCGCAATGGAACTTGACCAACAATGACCGCACTTGCATAAGAGGGTTTGTTGTTAGGAGAAACCAGGCCAAACCAGCTGAAAGCACCAAAGTTGCAACAAAATAGTGCAAACTCAGCTAATAAATATGCATTAAGCATGCTTGCATGGGGGGTGTCACGAATGCAGGTTTGTGAATCCTGCTGATTATGTCAATTTACTATGAATAAGTGACGTTACACAGTTTGATTTAGTAACAGTTAGAATTTGCTTGTAGCAAATGGCAGAATTTGATTTTAATATTTTTAATAGCACTCAATCATCAATGATTAATAAAGTGATTAGACAAAATTGATCAAAACCGTGACTTAATTACAGATTCGAAAATGGCAAGGTTCACTCTATTACTACATGGAAGTGCATAAAGGAAAATTGAATTACACAGAGTTGGAATGATTCATAAAGGGATGGCGTATGTAGGGGACACGGAAACCCTCCCGCTGAGTCACGAGGTTCGGAATGGACCCGCTTGCTTTCTAAACTCCTTCTCAGAGAGGAGTCTGGGTGCGGCTGGGCCCACTCTTAGTCTCAGACTTGGTCAATTGTTTATGAGAGTAATGCTATAAGAATAATGCAGCAGTATAAGACTCCCTTTGAAATTCAATCATACATCTACAGACTACTTAAACTGATTCACGCATGCATACTCACAAATATGAATGCATCCCTGCTCACTGCAGGGGGGTTGGGCTAGATGATTTCTCAAGGTCCCTTCCAACCCAAAGCATTCTATGATTCTATGATATATATATAAATGGTATACCTGTTAAAAATTCCCCTCGAGTTTAGTGAAATACGTCTAATGCCTTGGCATTTCTCAGCAGGCGAGAGTAGAGCCTCGAGGAGTGAAGAATTTCAGACGCCCAGGCTCCGTTGTCGATCTCCAACAATGGAGTTCTGCTGGCAGCAGACTTTCGGGAGTCTGCTAGTTTTGCTGACTCTGAGAGGCGTTTCGATCAGAGGGAGATGCTGGTGTGGCCCACGGCAGTCCAGGAGAGCTCAAAGGGCCTCACTTAGGACTGCTGTTTATAGGATTGTGAGATGATTGACTTTAATCACCAGTAAATTGCCATCTGAGCCACAATTTGGGTCGGCTTGTTGCTGGAATTCCAGCAATGATGATACCACTCTGTTTCAAGGCTGTCTGGGGTAGCTGTTTGTTCTTGCTCCCCTCGTTAGGCATAATATGAAGATCTTGATAAGATCAGGGCCGCTCTCTGCTTCAGCCATGTAGGAGTTTCTGGTACACTTAAGGGGCGCTTAACGGACCAACTCACTACACAAAAGCTGCGGCCGAAGAGAAAGGGGGAAAAAAAAGAGAGGGGGGGATGCACCACCACAGGGAGTTGATGTGAACAAATCCTCAAAAGCGTATGGTAACAAGGGATGTCATGGCCAAAGCATGTAGGTTATGTACATTGCAAAAATGAATATGTGAGTAGTCTCAAAACTGTATATAAAGGGTCAAGAGCGTGAAAAGGGGTACTTCTCATGCTCCCAGCCAAGAAGCACCGTTACTGCCAGCAATACAAGGGGTTTTAGCTAGGGTGTACTTCTGCTGCCTTCTTTCCAGTACCTGTGCACGAACGAGAAAAAACCAAAATGCGAGCAAATCCTTTTTTACTAACACCATGAATGCCAGGTGACCGGTCGGAGGGAGGTGGCTGCTGTGCTCCCTACGATGGCTCTGACTGTACACCGCTATGTACCGAGTACAGGTTCACGAGAAGGTGGCGAGCCACAATGACCACCCGCAGGCTCAAGACCTCCTTTAGGAAGAATAATAAAACAAAGAAGGTGTGTGGCAGCTTGACTTGTTCCTCGCAAACGTTCTTCCAGGGGGCTTCCAACAGCTTGCACTGCAGACATGGATCTGTTGGAGCGGGTCCAGAGGAGGGCCGCAAAAATGATCCGAGGGCTGGAACACGTCTGCTATGAAGAAAGGCTGAGAGAGTTGGGGTTGTTCAGAGTGCAGAAGTGCAGGCTCTGGGCAGAGCTTCCTGCGGCCTTTCAATATATAAAGGGCGCTTGCAAGAAGGATGGAGGCAGACTTTTTATCAAGGCTTGTAGTGACAGGACAAGGGGCAATGGTTTTAAAGTGAAAGAGGGTTGGTTTAGCTTGGGCATAAGGAAGAAATGTTTTCCAGTAAGAGTTGTGAGACTCTGGTCGCCCAGAGAAGTGTGGCTGCCCCATCACTGGAAGTGTTCAAGGTCAGGTTGGGTGGGGCTTTGAGCTACCTGATCTAATGAAAGATGTCCCTGTCCATGGCAGGGGGGTGGACTAGATGATCCCTTCCAACCCAACCCGTTCTATGATTCTATGCCCTGGATCAGCCCCCACCCAGCTGCTCGCTGAGCGCAGCAGCACATGCCCTTGGTGCCCAGACAGCTGTGGAGTGGAAGAATGCCCAGGAGAAACCCAGGAAGAAGGCGGCTTTCGGATATGATGAAGAGGATTATTCCGTGTCACAGGCGTTTTTGGACAGTAGGGGTGTGGTGGCCTTGGAATGTGCTTCCTTGTACAACGTCTTGTCATCATTGGATTACAACTAGGACTATGGAGAGCAGAGCTAGGGCCAGGAGTTGTGATGAGTTGTGGTGGAATCATATGATTAAACGTGACATAGTAAGTATGGCGGCAGCTGCTCCCAAGATGGGCCAGGGGCTTGGCTCTACTATGTGGTAGGAGTGTGCTTGGTGAGCCATTAGATGTTTTCTGGTAAGTATAGGCTTAGTAGGAGAACAAAGACGTAGGTGTGGATTATGGCTACTGCTACTTCTAGGATTGTTAGGAGGAATCGGATTGATGCAGATAGGATTGACACTGCTGGGATGATGGGGAGTAAGGCGGTTGTGGCTGTGGAGATGAGTTGAATAAGGAGATGTCCTGCTGTAAGGTTTGCTGTGAGGCGGACTCCTAGCGCTAGTGATCGGATAAGGAGGCTGGTGGTTTCGATTATGATTAGGGCAGGAATTAGTAGTGTTGGGGTTCCTTTGGGTAGTAGGTGTCCTCGGGAGGCTGAGGGTTGATTTCATAGGCCTGTGAGTAGGGTGGCTAGTCATAGTGGGAAGGCTAGTGCGATGTTCATTGATAGCTGGGTGGTTGGGGTAAATGTATATGGTAATAGGCCTAGTAGGTTGATTGTAAGCAGCAGTACTATTAGTGATGTCAGGATTAAGGCACATTTGTGGCCTTCTTTGTGGCCCAGGAACATCCCTGGGCAGCCAGGAAGGCAGAGGAGGTGGCACAGGGCTCTCCGGGGAGCACCCTGGGTGCCTGCAGCAGCTCTTCCTGGTCTGGGGACAGCAGCTGGCCCAGCACTGGCAGGAGGGAGGCAGGGAGGGAGGCCAGGACAGCAGCACCACTCGAGAGAGAGAGAGAGAGACAGCCTTGCTGCTGATCATTTCCACCATGCACAGCGTCATCTCCGTTAACACCGTGTGAAAACGCGTGCATCTGAGCAGCCCTGCGTGTATGCAGAGGAGCCAGTCTGCATTGGGTGGCCCTCCAGCCTGAGGGGACCTGCACACCACGCTGCTTGATGCCAGGAGCCAAAGGAGCTGCTGCTCTCTGTGCTCCCGGGTGCTTCTGGGCCCCTTGTCTCTGGGAGCTGCAGCTGCGGGCGGAGGCTCACCCACAGGGTTGCTCCCTCCAGGCAGCACAGCAACCCTTTCTTGGTAGCCCCTCTCAGCTCATCACCAGCATCACCAGGCGGCTCTTGTGATGTCATAACCTGCTGCCCTCCATAAAACCCCGCGCTGCAGAGGTGGGCAGCAGTGCGAAGCAGAGCACTGGCAGCAGCTAGCGCATGCCTAGAGAAGAGGTGCTTGGGTCTCGGGAGGAGAGCAGGCTTTGCCCTGTGCCTGGTCGGTGTGCTGGGCTTGTGGAGATGCCAGCCACTTTGGGCAGGTGGGTGCAAGGGGGCCCAGAAAGCAGAGGGTGGTCAGGCCAGAAGCCTTGTGTGCTGCCTGGCTTCCCGGCAGGAGCAGGCAGCCCCACAGCATGGGGGCTGTCTGCACTACTGCCCTCCAGCCGGGCAGCCCAGCAACCCCATTCTGGGGGCACGGCCCTGCCCCTGCTGCGGGGAGAGCCGAGCAGGGCCAGGCTGCTGCCCCTGTCTCAGGCCAGAGCTCTTTGTGCCCCAGGGGTGGGGTGCAAGGGGCCAGACCTTCCCAAAGGCCCTTGGGCTTTCAGACTTGCAGCTGTGCTGAGCACAGGAACCTGGTGGCAAGCGAGCTCCTAAGCGGATCCCTGGCAAATACATGTCCCAGATTTTGTGCTTTGCTAACAGCAGTGGTCCTGCTCTTTTAGACAACGCCACATCCACCAGAAGGGCAGGAGTGTCCTGAGGCTCCTTCTCCTGCTGCTTCCCGTCCTGTCGGGTGAGTACCCCTCACCAAAAATGGGCCTCTCAGTCCTGGGGAGAGGGAGCAGCTCCTGAGGAAAATAACCATCTCTTGACAATGTGACCCACAGCTCTTGTCTACTGCTGGAGACACCCAATGGTGTGGGGAACGGGAGCGTTGCAGGTAAGTGTCCCTTGCTGTGGGAAAGCCAACGCCTGCAAAGGCCGTCGCTCTGCCCTCCTGCCTCCCCTGGGAACACGCAGTGCCTGCTCAAAACTCCCCATCACCGCTGAGGCAGAGGCGAGGGAGGAGCACTTCTGGTCATCCTTCAGTCTCCTTAGCGCCTGCTTGGGGTTTAACACGGAGACGGATCTTCCCGAGTGACTTCCAGAGGGTGGCAGGCTGACGTGGGGAGCACTTTGGCAGAAGGTGCCTTTGCTGCCTGCATACCCATCGGAGAGTCTGGGGCGGGGGGGGGTCAGATGGAGACCCGAAAGATGCTCTGCTGAACGTGGATGGTTAAAGAGGCCAGGTTTGGGTCAGGGTCTCTCCAAAGTGACTGAAAGCAGCAGGAAATTCTGCCACCTCTCCGTAGGGGAGTCTCCTTTGGGAAGCCCTGGCAGTGCTCCTCATGCTTGCTCCAATAGAGTGTCTCTCCAAAGAGTCAATTTTGGCAGTAAACAAGCTACTTAAGGAGTCCATCCCACACCCTCTTTATCTTGCAGGAGGTGTCGGGCCTTCCTGAAGCGGAGCTGCAGTCTCTGGGGTAAGAGCGCTTTCTTGCCAAGCAACACACGCTGTGGAGCCGTCTCAGCTGGCTTCATGCTGCCTGCACTCACTTGCTTCGCACCCAGGGCTCCCGGCCTTTCCATCTACTACCCACGGTGCTGGAAGGGAGCCATTTGTAAACCAGAGGAAGGAAAGGGGCCGGGGGACGGGGCTTGACCCAAGCTCACCTGACCCTTCTCTGCACGGCGTTTGGAGCCTGCCTGCAGAGGCTTGGCAGCTGCTGGACAAGACCTGCTTTCCCTCTGCCTTGCAGGAACTCACAGGCTTGGCTGGAGCAGAAGATGCGGGAGCTCGAGGAGACGGTGGCTCAGGTGTCTGCTGCGAGGGGGAACATACTTCAGGCAGTGAGAGAGGTCCTCGTAGACCATGGTGTCCAAGCAGAGAAGAGAGAGGTAAGGGTGCTGGCGGTAGATCAGAGACCCCGCTACCTATCCGGGCTCCCTCCTGCTGCTTCCTCTTGGCACTCTCAGAGTCGGCACCTCTTCCGACAGGTCTTGCCTTGGGTTTTCTGACACACAGGCGCTCCTTGGCTCTGTGCTAGGGCTCGGGGTTCATGCAGAATGGCCTGTGCACGTGTGTGTGTGTGTTCACTGCCATCTCTCCATTCCCAATTTTTCCCCAGGAAATTCTGCATTTGACACAGGTGGCAATTAAGAAGGTGCTTGAAAACTACCTCCAGATGCCTGACTGGGCTCTGGAAGCCATAGGTAGGAAGACAGGAAGTCTCACTGCCCTCACGTTGTCTATGGCACTCCCCCAAACTCTGCCAAGCTCTGCTTTCCAGCCTGAGAAATGCATCCTAATGCACTGCTTCAACTCCTAATCTCTCTCCACCGTCATGTAAGGTGCCACCATTGATGAGGAGAGGACATCCAAGAGTTATGGTGAGCAAGGCAAGAAGACCTGGTGGCTTTTTCCATTTGCCTTCTCTTCTGGAAACCCTCCAGAGACAATCTTGCAGGCAGGTGTCACCAAGGAACTCCTGGCTTCAGTGTGCTTCACCTCCTTGCTTTCCATTGGCAGACCAAGTGCACAGCACTTTGCCGCAGCCTGCATTGCATTCCTGACCCCTGCGATCCCTGGCAGCACTGTGTCCCATCAGGAAGGGGACCGAGATGAACCCAGCTGCTGTGACCTGCCCACCACCCTTGGCTGCAGTTTGCCAAGGAACTTTGTCCTTGGGAGTCCCACTGCCATACGGCATCTCTGAGGGTCCCTTTCCAGAGTGGGTGGGAGTGGTGGGGGCTGCTGAGCCATGCCAGCAGCGAGAGGTGCTCCTCTGGGCCCCCGGCCATGATCTGGTCTACCACGTCTGAAGCAGGGTCCATGTCTGCATTGGACCTTGTAGCTGCAGCGGAATCTTTGAAGGACGATGGGGTGGGGTACGCTAGGGAGACCTGCCCTTTCTTTGCAGGCTCTGAGAAAGCAGAGCTGCCTTGGGAAAGGCGGTGGAGCCCAGAGGGTTTGTAGAAACACTTCCATATTGCCCTGCTGCCCATGCACTTGTACTCATTTACAAACAGGATTGCAGCCCACAGGCAAGGCAAGGTCTCTGCTTCTGGCCAAACAGGCAGCTGTGGTGGCTCTTTGGCTGCCAGTAGCAACTGATGGTCATGGCTTTCTGGTTTCAGCCCCGTATTGCCCCTGGCAACTGCTGGGCTTTCCAAGGATCTCGGGGCCACGTGGTCATCCGGCTGCCTGAGCAAATCTGGCCAAAGGCTTTCACCATCTGGCATATCTCCGAGGCAGTCTCTCCTTCCGGGGAGGTCAGCAGTGCCCCCAAAGACTTTGCTGTCTCTGTAAGTCCTGGCCTTGCACTTCTCGGGGAGGGTTGGGGGTGGGGGGCGGCCCCAGGGAAAAGCTGTACCAGAGACGTGCTTCTCGTGGTGGCTTCTCTCAGAGCTCTGTCTGGGGCTGGGTGCTGCAGCGCACCGCATCCCCTGGGGCGCCACTGGGGGCACGTGCAGGTTCTGTGCCTTTGGGGGCTTCTTCTCTGCTTCATGGCCAACGATCCTGGAGCACATGCTGAAAGCATCCCGACCCACACTCACCCTAAGCTGAGTCACCAAGGGAGCCAAGGGAGGTGGGCAAGGGTTCCCGCGTTTGGCCTCGCCGTGCCCATTTTCTGACACCCTGCTTCGGCCTGGCTGGCTCCCTTTCTCTCTCGTCTTTGAGGGAGTGGATGAGGCAACGGCAGAAACTCTCCTGGGGACATTCACCTACGACGTGCACAAGGAGATCGCTCAGACATTCCATGTGCAGGTACCGCAAGAGCTGTGGGCAGGATGCCCGGGAAGAAGGCAGGCTTGTCTGCAAGTCCTTGGAGGAAGGAGTGCAGAGGATCACCCCAGCCAGCCTCTGCTCTCCCACGCTCCATGCCCCTGCGGGGAAGGCGGCAAGAGGAGGGCAAATGGGGCTTTGCTCTGCTGGCCGAGGCAGCTGCCCCACCTTTGCAAGGGCTTTCCTTTCCCTTCGGGTAGCGCAGAGAAAGCAGCAGTGGGAAGGGGTGCGGGAAGGGAAACAGTCCCCCTCAGGGGAGACGGTGGCAGGGAGGATGGCAGACGCCTGCCCCCCTCAGCGGGACTCTCCCCGTGTCCCGCGGCAGCCCGGGCAGCACTGTGCCTCCGCTTTCCACAGCTGCCCTCAGCAAGCCTCTGAGGCCAGGCCTTTGCTTTCTAGGCACAGAGGGCTCCTCCTTGGCCCTGGCAAAGGGGGCTCTGCTTGCCCTGGCTTCCTCCTCCGTCAGGGCTGCCCTTTGGTCCTCAGCAGGGGAGCGCAGGCAGGGGGGCCTCCCGCAATCTGTTGTGGCTCTTCCCACCAGCGCAATGATGGCTCCCCCCATTTCTTTACAGAAGGAGCTTCCCAGGACCTTTCGCTACATCAAATTCCAGGTGCAGAGCAACTGGGGAAACCCAGAGTACACCTGTGTGTACCGGGTACAGGTTCATGGGAACATGGTGAGCCACAACAACCACCCGCAGGCCCAAGACCTCCTTTAGGAAGAATAATAAAACAGAGAGGATGTGTGGCAGCTCGACTTGTGTGTCTCCCTTGCAAACGTTCTTCCAGGGAGCTTCCTACAGCTTGTGCTGCTAGTGGGGAAGGGAGCTTTGTCCCTCAGGAGAAGGATGCTTGTGGTCCGGGCTGCAAGGGACAGCGCAGGGGAATGGGGCTTGAAGGAGAAGCCCCCGTGGTCCAGCTCCGGCTTCCACAGCCCAGGGTCACTCACCAAAGCTCCAGTGTCACTGAGAGAGCAGAATCGCAGCCCCGGGAAAGCTCTCCTGCTGGCAGAGAAGAGGAGCGAAGCAGGGCTGTCTAGGCACCATGTTTAGTGTTTCATTTAAGAGCAGATAAAACGGGATATCCCTGGAGAATAATTCCCGCTTTTTGTCCGTTTACTCTTTCTGTGGTCACCTCTTAGCTGCCTTGTGAGATGGCACTGACTGTGGGGGCTTGGGCAGATCATTTATGAGCAGACACCCCCGAGCTCCTCGGTTGCCCTCAGACTCCCCCGACCCCCTCAGTTCCCAGCCAGACACCACCAATTACCTCAGCTCTCCCACACACACCCTGGAGCCCCTCAGCTCCCCCCACAAACACCCCTCATGCCCTCACTTCCCCCGCAGACACGCCCATCCCCTTCCCTTCTCCCACACCCCTCCAACCCCCTCAGCCACCCACGTACCCGCTCCCCCCGCTCCCCCTCTGGACACCCTGGCCCTGCCTGCTCCCCACTTCAGCCCCACACTCGCGATGCCGGGCAGGTCAGCGTACTTGGGGTCAGCCATGGCCGGGGGGCATTGACAGGGGGGACGTTTTCCGCGGGATGCCCCTGGGTGGCCTTGGTGTTAGCAACTTACTCATAATTGCTTTTAAATGTGATGAAGATAAACGAGGAGCATTTAGGAAAACCTCTGCAAGAGCTGATGTGGGTGCAAATGTTCATAAAAAGGACATGGGTTAAGAAATGGAAGAAGAAAGGGTCTTTTAGTCTACCTGTGCCAAGACTAAATGGGAAAGGTCTCTCTCTGCTGCCTGTCTTTAATGTCCTGCCAAGAGCCATGGAGAAAACATCTACATGGGATTAATAACTGGATCTTTTTAGAGATGAATTTAAGAGTGAGAGGGGAATTCACCACCGTGGGTACATTTACTTTAATCTTCCTTTTCTGGCCAACACAACTGTAAAAGCCCTTCTATTATTCTTTGCATCTTTTGCCAAATTCAGCCACAGCTCTTCCTTCGCTTTCCTGATTCCATGCCTACACATCCAGGCAGCATCCCTATACTCTTCCCACGACACAGGGCCCTGCTGCCACTGCCTCTGCATTTCCTTCTGACGCTGCACTTGGACCAGGAGCTCCTTACTGAGCCATGCGGGCCTCCTGCCTTCCTTGCACAATGTCTTGCACATGGCAATCAAGAGCTCTTGCACGCTAAGAAAAATGTTCTGACAGATCTGCCAGCTCTCTTCAGCTCCTTTAGCCCTGAGGGCAGTGTCCCAGTGCGTCCCATCCACTAATTCCTTAAACCACTCAAACTTCACTCACCTGAAATTCAGGGTCCTGACCCTACTCTTTACCTGGCCCATATCGCCATATCCCTCAGGATCCAGAATTCCACCAGGGCATGATCACTGCAGCCCAGGCTGCAACCAGCCTTGACCTCTCTATTTACTTCTTCCATGCCTGCAAGCAACAGGTCTGGTAATGCTTCCCCTCTGGCTGGGCTCTCTATCACCTGCATTAAGAAATTATGCTCGACACACTCCAAGAGTCTCCTGGACTGCTTACAGCTCGCTGTGCTGCTTTTCCAGCAGACGCAGGGGGACTGAAGTCCCCCAGTAGGATCTCAGCCTCCCAGTGGGATGCTTCCTGCCGCTGAAGTAAGAACGCTTCCTCAAAAGGCTCCTCGTGCTCAGGTGGCCTGGAGGGAACACCAGCCATAAGGTTTCTAGCTGCACAGTGGTGCTTAGCTCCTCCTCTCTGTTACCCAGGCTGCGTGCATTGGTGCAGAGCCATTGGTACACACCCTAATTCCTGTGAAGCTTTTCACAGCTGTTTCCCTGTTTCTTCCTAATACATCACCAGCCCATGGCTCCTCCCTCTTACTCAAAACTCCATCCCCTTCCTCACTAAGTCGAGTTTTACACGCACCTGGCCTCTTTTATACCATTTTCTGCCTAACCCCACTTTGTTCCTCCCCGCTTCCCCTTCCTCTGCACGTCCCTCATGGCTTTGCATAGCTCTCCTGATTCCCGCATCCCTCCCAGTCCATGGTCCCTCTGATTCACAATTATGTCACTTGACAAGTCCGGTTGGTCCTCTGGGAAGTGGCACCTGTAGTTTCTTGATGGCACAACAACTAGTGTGACTGGCAAAGTTCCTTTCTTGTCATTCACTCCATGTTTCTTTTGTCAAGTCTCTGTCTCAGCATACTTTGCTTCTGGTTTCCCCTTTTGTCTCTTAGCTTCCCAATTCACAAGGTCCCCAAGCAGATAACCTTGCTGGAATAAACACTCTCCCCCTCTCACACGCCTCCATCCATCAGCATGACTGGCCAGCTTTGGTTCCCAGCACTGCCTCCCTCAGCATCTGCCCGTCAGGTTTGTGTCCCTGTCTCTTCTTGTCTGTGGCTTCCTCCTTTCCTCATTATTGTATTATCCCTTGTGGCAGCCAAACAGGGCCTTGACCCAATACTCTCAGGGGATCAGACATGCTCCCTCCACACCCCCATACACAGGTGAGAGCAAGCTATGCTGTGGCTGGCTGTCACGAGCAAGATGAAAATAGAGACCATGCCAGCGCACGCGTAGACAGCCCCCACACAGAGCGAGGGCTCCTTTTGTGCCGCTGTCAGACGGTGACCGCAGGCGGTGCTGGGGCAGCTGCAGGCTCCCCAGGAGGAGAAGCGCAGATAAACTGCCCCGAGGGCTCAGCCAGGGCTGCTGTTCCATGTCACTTCCATGGCCCGTATGTTTTGCGGGACAGTCGCTGCCGGGGCCTGGAGCTCGGAGGAAACTGGAGGCTCGGGCAGCTGCGCAGGCCCAGCTCTGGCTGGGGTGTTTGTAGCTCCCCAGGGCCCTTCCTGCTGCCTGTTGGGATCCCTGCCCTGGGACACGCCAGCAGCACAGGCCCCGCTGCTCCGCCAGCCCTGGCGGGACAGGTGCCGCGCCCAGCGGCTGC
Organism: Pelecanus crispus; assembly: GCF_030463565.1. Classification (NCBI taxonomy): domain Eukaryota; kingdom Metazoa; phylum Chordata; class Aves; order Pelecaniformes; family Pelecanidae; genus Pelecanus; species Pelecanus crispus. The sequence goes on along the minus strand of NC_134667.1, from coordinate 1,590,589 downwards.
CGGGGGAAGTCCCGGCCCCTGCCAGCAGCCCCGGCGCCATTTGCCCTGGCAGCCCCTCTCCTCTCCCGCCACGTGCTCTGCTCTGATTGGCTGCCAGCACCGGCCACCCCTTCCGCTGTGCCCAGCGAGACATCAGGCGCAGAAGGCCCTGCCCCTGCCTGCACAGGGGCCGCCACTTTGGTTTGGCCGCCAGGTTGGGACAGGGTGCCGCCATGCCATGGCCGTCAGCTGCCATTGGGTGACACCTCATGCTGCTCTCTGATTGCCTGACGGCCATTTCCTGACACCGTCACACCCACCTGCTCTCAGGCAGCCCCTGGGATTGGCTGGCAGGACTGGCCACGCGTCCCGGTGTCCCCAGGGCCACGGCACAAAGGAAGCCCCTGGCATTGCCCACAGGGAGGCTGCCACTTCCCACAGCCTCCTTGCCCACCTCTTTTCATCCAGCACTGGGATTGGCGGGCAGCCATTTCTTCACCCCTTCATACCCATGTCTTCTCAGGCAGCCCTGGGATTGGCTGCCCACTGGCTTTGGGCCAGGAAGGGCTCACATGTACATATATGGACATTTATCTAAAATATATCTATTTATAGATAAGTTTGGAAATAGGTCTAAACAGATATTTATTTATAGATAGTTGCACTATATATATGTATACTGAACCGGCCTAGAAATCAACACAGTCGCCATCAGCACCCAGCTAAGTCACCCAATATCCTGCCCCCTACTAACATCATCCATTGCAGTAAAACTAGGCCTAGTTCCATTCCACTTCTGATTCCCACAAGTCCTTCAAGGATCATCCCTAACTACTGCCCTACTACTATCAGCAATAATGAAATCCCCCCCAGTCACCATTCTCTTCCTAACATCCCACTCACTCAGCCCGACACTCCTAACCAGCATAGCTATTGCCTCTGCCGCCCTAGGGGGTTGGATAGGACTAAACCAAGCCCAAATTCCAAAAATCCTAGCCTTCTCATCCATCTCACACTTGGGCTGAATCGCCATCATCATCATCATCTACAACCCCAGCCTTACACTACTTACCTTCTACCTGTACTCGCTAATAACCACCGCCGTATTTCTCACCTTCAACACAACCAAAACCTTAAAACTAGCAACAATCATAACCACATGGACAAAGACCCCGATGCTAAACGCAGCCCTACTACTAACCCTACTCTCCCTAGCAGGCCTTCCACCACTAACAGGCTTCTTGCCCAAATGACTCATCACCCAGGAACGAACTAAACAAGAAATAACAACAGCAGCCACTACCATCACTAGACTGTCACTACTAGGACTATTCTTTTACCTCCGCCTCGCGTATTACTCAACAATCACACTCCCACCAAACTCCACAAACCACATAAAACAGTGGCACGTCAGCAAATCAACAAGCACCCCAATCGCCATCCTCACCTCCCTATCGGCCCTACTACTACCTATCTCCCCCATAATTTTGACCATCATTTAGAAACTTAGCATAGCCAAAACCAAAGGCCTTCAAAGCCTTAAACAAGAGTTAAACCCTCTTAGTTTCTGCTAAGACCCGCAGGACGCTAACCTGCATCTCCTGAGTGCAACGCAGACACTTTAATTAAGCTAGGGCCTTGGTCTAGACAGGTGGGCCTTGGTCCCACAAAATTCTAGTTAACAGCTAGATGCCCAAACCAACAGGCCTCCATCTATCAGGCTCTGGCACGCTCTTAGCACACATCGATGAGCTTGCAACTCAACATGAATTTCACCACAGAGCCGATAAGAAGAGGAATCAAACCTCTGTAAAAAGGACTACAGCCTAACGCCTTGACACTCGGCCATCTTACCTGTGACCTTCATTAACCGATGATTATTCTCAACTCACCACAAAGATATCGGCACCCTATACCTGATTTTTGGTGCATGAGCCGGAATAGTTGGAACCGCCCTTAGCTTACTTATCTGCGCAGAACTAGGACAACCAGGGACCCTCCTAGGAGATGAACAGATCGACAATGTAATCGTCACCGCCCATGCTTTCGTAATAATCTTCTCCATATTAATGCCAATTATATTCGGGGGCTTTGGAAACTGAATAGTCCCACTTATAATCGGCGCCCCAGATATGGCATTCCCACGCATAAACAACATAAGCTTCTGACTCCTGCCCCCATCCTTCCTACTCCTACTAGCCTCCTCCACAGCAGAGGCAGGGGCAGGCACAGGGTGAACTGTATACCCCGCCACTAGCTGGTAACCTAGCCCATGCTGGAGCTTCAGTAGACCTAGCCATTTTCTCTCTCCACTTAGCAGGTGTGTCCTCCATCCTAGGCGCAATCAACTTCATCACAACTGCCATCAACATAAAACCACCAGCCCTCTCACAATACCAAACTCCACTATTCGTATGGTCCGTACTCATTACTGCCGTTCTACTACTACTATCACTTCCAGTCCTAGCTGCCGGCGTTACCATACTGCTAACAGACCGAAACCTAAACACCACATTCCTTGACCCAGCAGGAGGAGGAATCCAGTCCTATTCCAGCACCTATTCTGATTCTTGTGGATGTATATATATATGTATTCATGTATAGATTCATATACACATGTAAACATTTATGAAGGTAGAGAAAGTAAATATATGTAGCCATAAACCATTGGTATGAAATGGATAAAACCTTTTTTGTAATAAGAGCTAGTGGAGTGAGCAATTAACGTTTAAATGTGAATAGAAACAAAAGGAGAAGGCCAGGTCGGGGTCCCCCACTTTACCAGGCTGCAGAACAAGCCCTGGCAGGGCGGGGCTGGGGGGCACTTTGGGAGGGCAGAGGGGTGCCCGAAAAGTGGTGGGGCGTGGGCAAGCTGGAACATGCCCAAGGGCTATGGCCCGCGTCTAGGAGGCCTCCAAGGGGCCCCCACAGCAAATCCTGTCACCTGCAAAGAAGAGCCCAGTGCTGTGAGCCGGACTGGGAATCCCCCCCAGCCCAGCCCAGCCCAGCCCAGCCCAGCCCTGCAGGGCGGCCATGCAGGCTTCCTGGGGCAGGCTCTGGGCTTTGACCAGTGCTGCAAGACACAGGCCATGCTCTCCGTGAAAATGGAAAACCAGGACAAAATGCCAGCTTCAGAAGACCACGTGCATGGGTACAAAGAGGAAAAGACCCCAAGGGAATCCCACAGAAGAACCACATGAATGAGAAAAAGCAGCCAATGGGCCCGTGAACTGCACACTGCACTTTGAGGGGTCACACTAAGAAGATTGATGGTGGAGGTGAGCTCCCTTTCCCCATGGTTGGGGGCATCTCACAGCTCCCTGTAAGACCATTGTGGGGTGCAGGCTGGTGCTACATGTTTTGCCTCATCCTTAGCTTGATGACCTGATTGAATGTTGCAAAAAACTCCAGATGACTGAGTGAGGGGAGACGTCAGGAGTGGGCTGGGACTTGTCCAGGTCCACCTGAGCCTCACCAGCCAAACCCAGTACCCTGTGTGTATGTCATGTGAAAGGACAGGGAAGCAGGGGGTGGTGGTTGATGGAAATGCATTGAATCCTGCAGGCCTTGAGCAGGATGCAAACGGTTTGTAGAAAGGGGTGGAGATTGTCCTGGGTCTGGCTGGCATGGAGTTCATTTTCTTGACAGCAGCACGTATGGTGCTGTGCTGTGCGCTGGTGGCTAAAACAGTGCTGATAACACGGTGACGTTGTGGCTATTGCTGATCAGTGCTGGCGTAATGTCAAGGCCTTCTCTGTGTCTCATTGCGTCCCCACAGCGAGGAGGCAGGGGGTGGGCAAGAGGCTGGGAGGGGACAAGGTCAGGGCAGCCCACCCGAACTGACCAAAGAGATAGTCCATGCCATCTGGCATCTTGTTAAGAAATACAGCTGGGAGGGGAGTTTCTCCAAAGGAGCCATTGCTCGGAGACTGGCTGGGCATCGGTCTGCTGGGGTGAGTGAGTGCTTCTCCATCCCTTCTTTCCTTTTCTCTTGTTCCCTCCACTTCTTCAACTGTGTTTATCATCACCCATGAGTTTTGCTCTCGCTGTTGCCCTTCCAGTTGTCTCCCCCATCCTGCTGGGAGGGAGGCAGTGAGTGCCTGGGTGGGGTTTAGCTGCCGTCTGGGGTCACTGCACCACATGAGCACATAGCACCTAGGCTGGTGTGTGCTTGTGAGGTCACTGCTGCCTGAGTAGCTGATAGGCCAAGAGGAGGCTCATGGCTTGTGTAGGAGCTTGAGAGGTCACTCTTGGCAGAGTAGCTGATAGGCCCGGACCAGGTGCAAGGCTTGTAGAGGAGCTTGTGAGGTCACTGGAGACTGAATACCTCAACAAGGAGTACATGGCAAACAGGGGGAGATGTGCTTGTGAGGTCACTCTTGGCAGAGTAGCTGATAGGCCCAGAGCAGGCCCCTGGACTCTGTAGCTTCTTGTGAGGGCATTGCTTCCTGAAGAGCTGACAGGGCAAGAGCAGGAACATGGTTTGTGGGGGTGGTTGTGAGGTCACCGGTTCCCAAGTAGCTGATAGGCCAGGTGAAGGCGCAAAGCTTGTGTAGGGGTTTGTGAGATCATTGCTGTCTGAATACTTCACAAGCCAGGAGAAGGCCCATGGGTTGTGCAGGTTCTTATGAGGTCACTCAGGCCTGAGGAGCTAATAGGCCAGGAGCAGGCTTATGGATTGTGTAGGTGCTTGTGAGGCTGCTGGTGCCTGAGTGGATGATGGGCCAGGAGCTGGCACATGGCTTGTGAATGTCCTTGTGATGTCAGTAGTGCCGGCATAGCTGGTAAGCCAGGAACAGGTCCATGGCAGGTGGAGATGCTGTGACATCACCTGTAGCTGCGTGGCGGATAGGCCAGCAGTATGCACATGGCTTGTGTACGAGCCTGTGATTTCCCTGCTGCTGGAATAGCTTTTAGGCCGAGAGCAGGCATGTGGCTTGTGTGGGTGCTTCTGATGTCATGCAGATCATATGGAGCCCCTACCCAAATGTGGCTTTTTGGAAGAAGCATCATCATCAGGAGCCCATGCACCACAGGCAGAGGTGTGACAGTGTAAGCCATGAGCACAGAGCAGTGGCAGCAGGAGGGGGTGAGGTCACGTCACCGATGGCACCCGTGGCCGTGGGGCTGGGTGCAGAGCGGCCGTGTGCATGAGAGGGGCACGACGGGGGACGGGAGCTGCCTGGCCCCGTGGCTGCCAGGCCGAAGGAGCAGCCCCTGCAGCCCTGGCTGGAGCAGTGGGGCTGGGGGTGGCTCGGGGGCACGGCAGGGATGTGCCTGGGCACGGTGCCAGGAGGAAACCACAGACTTCCTGCACGGGCGCTGCCAGGGGAGCGCGGCGAGCGCTGCGAGGCCACGTGGGCTGTGGTTTGTGCACCTGCAGGCTCCAGGTCCCGATCCACCCGCGGGGAATAACGGCACCGCTCAGTGACACGCTGAGAGCCAGGGACATGTCTGAGCCTCGGGGCTGCGTGTCTGCTGCCAGGGCAGGGCCATGTCCCAGCTCCGGCTCCTGCGAGGGACCCACCGTGGGTCTCTCCAGGGAGGGAGGCGTGAGCCAGCACTGCTGGCATGGAGCTCTTCCCCTGGCCAAGGCTTTTTCCCAGCTGCTGCTGCCAGCACAGCAGGGGCTGTGGCAGGGGAAGGGGCTGTTCCCTTCCCATCCTGACACAGGTCGCGCGGCAGTCCCAGCTCTGTGCTTCCCATGTCTCGGGGGCGTCGGGACACTCACGCCTTGGGCTCTTGGATGAGCCCAGTGCAGGAGATGCTCAGTGCTCCCTGTCCCCACAGCAGGCTGCAAGGAGTGACAGACTCCTTTCCCCTCCACGCTCAGCTCGTCCTGTGACGATCCCCCACCGCAGCGGCCCTGACGCCCGCAGTGGGACAGAGATGTCCCTCATATATGGTCATGAACGGAGCTGGAGAAGTTCATTGGAGGACTGGTCTGTGTCGGAGGGGAGATAGCTGCCGCTCATGTCTAAAAAGGTGCTGCTGCTTCGCTTGGCTCCTCCTGCAGCTGGGTCGGCATCTGCAGAGATATATCAGCCTGCCATCGTCGTTGTCCCCGTGAGTTGCCCGGAGCCGTGGCAGGGAGCGGGGCACAGCAGGGCTGTGCCAGTGGGGCAGGAGGCTCAGGATGGGGATGGAGGGACTCCTGTCCCCTCGGGTGCTGTGCCTGCTCCTCTGGGTGCAGCTGTGCAGGGGTAAGTGCTGGCTCTCTTGTCTCACCGCCCAGGGCCAGTGGGTAGCGGCGGGGTATCAGGATCCCTTTGGGGCTGGGGTTGCTTTCCCAGCAACAGTGGGACAAGGGTCAGAAGGTGCTCACGTCCATGGACTTTCTGCCTCTCTGTGTTTAAGACAGCCCGTGCCTGGCTGCATTTAGAGACCTCCCCCATCCTGGGGTACCCTTTTGGGCTCCTTGTTCCCTGGGCTGTGCCCCTGGGGCCAACAGTGGCCCAGGGGGTGATGGCAGCACTCAGGGATCCCCAGGGCACAGCCAATCTGCAGGGTGCCCCGCAAGGTTTGTGTGCTGCTCAGTGCCCCTGGGTGCAGGGGAGCCCCGACCCCAGGAAGGCAGTTTGTGTCCCCCAGAGAGAAGGGGAGCGGGCTGTCTGCACTCGCAGGCTGCAGAGAATTTTCCTTCCTGGGGGCCCCGGCCGAGCACAGGGGCTGGGCTGATGCCAGGGGCGAGGAGGGGACGTGGGTTAGGGGAATCCTTGGGATTGTGTCGGTGCTCCCTGAGGACACAGAAAGCCCTGGGGGTGGTGTGGGTTTGGGTGGTGCCAGGGAAGGTGGTGGCCGGGGAAGCTGCAGGCGTGGGGGCATGGGGCTGTGCAGGGTGTGCTCGGCTGGTGAGGAGACGGTGCCCTGTGCAGAGCCTGGGGGCACGGTGTGTGGGTGGGCACGGGCAGGGGCCGTTGGCATGGGAAGAGGTGCCAAGGGCTGTGGGGTGGTGAATAGTCCATCAGGGCTGGACTTGGGCACCCCAGCCACGCACAGACCGTGGGGACAGGAGGGACCCCAAAACTGCTGCAGGGACAGCCTGGAGGGGAAGGGGCTCCCACCCCGGTGCCTGTGACTCGGCCTGGGCAGGGGTGACCCTTAGACCTGCAGTCTGGAGCTCGGCACTCTCCTGACCGGTCCCATGTTGCTGTTTGAAGGGGCTGCAGAGCTGAGGCTGGAGGATGGTGGTGGGCCCTGTGCTGGGCGAGTGGAGGTGAAACACCAGGGCCAGTGGGGAACCGTGTGTGATGACGACTGGGGCATGAAGGATGCTGCAGTGGTTTGTAAGCAGCTGGGATGTGGGTTTGCTCTCAAACCTTATGACTCCTTTGGGCCAGGATCTGGCCCCATTTGGATGGATGACGTTGATTGTCATGGCAATGAGTCTGCCCTGTCTGACTGTACACACCCTGGATGGGGACAACACAGCTGTAAGCACTATATGGATGCTGGAGTGACGTGTTCAGGTAAGGGGCCAGCCTGTTCCCCACCTTTGGGACCAGGACAGGGGAAGGGACCTGGCTGTGCCCTCAGGGAGCAACAAGCGGGCACCGGAGCAGGGCTGGGTGTGGCCGGTCACACTGCCAAGCTGGGACTGTCATTGCTGCTGTCCCTGGTCCCTGAGGAAAGAGCAATGGGAGCCCACCCTGTGTGTCCAGCCACTGCCAGGCCCCAAGGTGGCTCAGCCCACCTTCAATGGGGGCTTTCAGCAGGGCCTGGGGGCACGGTGTATGGGTGGGCATGGGTAGGGACCATTGGCGTGGGAAGAGGTGCCAAGGGCTGTGGGGTGGTGAATCGCCCAGCAGGGCTGGAGTTGGGCACCCCAGCCCTGCACAGACCGTGGGGACAGGAGGGACCCCAAAACTGCCGCAGGGACAGCCTGGAGGGGAAGGGGCTCCCACCCTGGTGCCTGTGACTCGGCCTGGGCAGGGGTGACCCTTAGACCTGCAGTCTGGAGCTCGGCACTCTCCTGACCGGTCCCATGTTGCTGTTTGAAGGGGCTGCAGAGCTGAGGCTGGAGGATGGCGGTGGGCCCTGTGCTGGGCGAGTGGAGGTGAAACACCAGGGCCAGTGGGGAACCGTGTGTGGTGACTACTGGGACATGGATGATGCTGCAGTGGTTTGTAAGCAGCTGGGATGTGGGTCTGCTGTCACAGCTCCTAAATATGGACACTTTGGGCCAGGATCTGGCCCCATTTGGATGGATGACGTTGATTGTCGTGGCAATGAGTCTGCCCTGTCTGACTGTAAACACCCTGGATGGGCACAACACAACTGTAAGCACTATATGGATGCTGGAGTGACGTGTTCAGGTAAGGGGCCAGCCTGTTCCCCACCTTTGGGACTGGGACAGGGGAAGGGACCTGGCTGTGCCCTCAGGGAACAACAAGCGGGCACCGGAGCAGGGCTGGGTGTGGCTGGTGACACTGCCAAGCTGGGACTGTCATTGCTGCTGTCCCTGGTCCCTGAGGAAAGAGCAATGGGAGCCCACCCTGTGTGTCCAGCCACTGCCAGGCCCCAAGGTGGCTCAGCCCACCCTCAGTGGGGGCCTGGGGCTGGGAGATTAATCCCTCTCCCTGCCCCGGGATGGCTGCTGGTTCCCATCTTTCTCCTCCCATTCAGCCAGGACCTGTCTGGCATTGCCGAGGGCCAGGTCCCCCCATGCCAGAGGCACCGGGAGCTGCTCACGTGGCCACCCACAGCCCCGGGGAAAGGCATGAGATGGCAAGGGACTTTTGGGTTGTGCCTGCTGGCAGAGAGGAGTCCCTCAGCCTGAGCAAAGGGATGTTCAGAGGGGAGGAGCGCTGGCCTCGGGCAGAGGAGCAGGGTGGCCCATGGCACCTCATTCCTCTCACACGGTCCCCCCATGAGTTCCAGCCCATGGGGATACGGCCCCAGGCAGGCAGGGCCAAGCTGCTGCCCAGCCTTTCCTGCCTGCCCCAGCCCGCGGCTGCCCTGTGCCACAGGGGCTTTGCCAGCACTTGCACTGTCCTCAGTGCCTGTGCTTGCACCGGGAGCTCGTGTCAGCCCAGGGCTGCTCCTCTGCCCGCTCTCCTGCCCTCTGCCTGGCCCTTGGTGGGGATGTGCGTGCCTGGCACTGCACTCTGGCCCTGGCTGAGGACCCCCTCCCTGGGCAGGTGCCAGAGTGGGGAGCTGGCACAGACACCGGCTGCGGATACAGCCGTGCCATACCTCTAGCCTGTCCCATGTCCCACCTAACAGCCTGAGACGGCCCGGAAAGAAAGGCTGTGTTTCTGGCAGCTCCAAGGGGCTCCTCATCCTGGCCCTGAGCTCAGTGCACAGATGAGGCTGCAGCAGCCAGCAGGGCCTGGGCCAGTCCCCCTGGGCCCCAAGTGCTCTGGGTACTGCAGTGCCTGTGGCTGGTGCCAGGAAGCCCAGGGTCTCCAGGACAGCAGCAGTGTGCCTGAGCAGTGCCTACGGCTGGGGCTTTGGGACAGCAGCAAACCCACAAGTGCTGTGATGATGCCTGAGGAGCGGCAGGGGGGCCCTGGTGTGTTTGTGCCATCGGCACCCACTGGCAGCGGTGGGGTGGTTGCGGTCTCTCTGCCTGTGGCCACCTTGCAGAGCAGCTGGGATGTAGGCACGTAACTGCCAGAGGGCTCTGGGAGAGCTTGAGGGGTCTTTGGTTGCTCCAGGATTTGTCCAGCTGGTTGGAGGGGACAGCCCCTGCTCAGGACGTGTGGAGGTCCATGACGGGAACCAGTGGAAGACTGTCTGTGACTCCGACTTTGGTCCCAAAGCTGCCGAGGTGGTCTGCAGGGAGCTCCAGTGTGGCGTACCCCTGTCCGTGCCTGGGGCAGCTCGCTTTGGAGAAGGTGTGGGTCCCATGTGGGACAGAGAGCTGCAGTGTGCTGGGAATGAATTCTTTCTCATGTTCTGCACCAGGGGATCCCCCAGGGACCAGCCTTGCACCCATGCAAATGCTGTCAGTGTCACCTGCGCACGTAAGGTCACAGGGGGACTGTTACATATCATTTCCCCACTGGGTCCCCTCATGGCTGCAGAGCTGCTGAGAGCAAGGCTGTGCCTGTGGAGCATGGGAGCCTGGTGCCAAGTGGGCAGCAGCCTCTGTGGGGCTGGATGTCCTCCGGCTCCTGCCTGCAGGGCCCTGCAGCCCCCAGGGGCATCTCCTTGGCTGCCTGCGCCATCCTGCCCGATAGCCAGAGCAGGGCCCTGGGCTCTGTCCCAGCCCCCCTGACTAGCCTCGCAGGAGGGGCAGTGTGGGTGGGGGGTGGCAGGGATATACGCACGCGTGCACACACACACGCACAGCTCCCTGGTACCCTCACAGCCACCCTCTCAGCCCAGTTCCCTTTCTCCCCTCTGCAGCTGCACCCAGGACGGCAGCACCAACCCCGCGAGCAGGTAACCTGTCCTCCCTGCCAGCGCTGGCTCTTCTCGGGGCCAGCTGTGAGCCACAGCTGCAGGGAGGGGGCTCCTTGCTGGGGTGTGAAACTCCCAAGAGGAGGCACCGGGACAGCAGTGGGGAGGGGCGTTGGGGAGGGCTCTCATTTACCCAGCAGCCTGGGAGCTTCCTCATCCCTCACTCCTGGGGTCCCCTACCCCTGCTGTAGTGGGGGGCAGCACTGGGGTGTGCCAGCCCCCACCTCTCCCAGGCCTGCTGCTGCCCTTTCTCTCTTCCTGCCCATGCAGATCCCAGCCGGGACCGTCCCACCGGCAGCGGGAGACTGTCATTGCCCGTCATCATCTGCATCGTCCTGGGGGCCCTTCTCTGCCTGCTCCTGGCCCTCCTGGCCGGGCAAGTGCGAAGCGCCAGGGCTGGGCGCGCAGGTGGGTCCCGGGGAAAGATGCCTCCTGGCAAGGCCAGGGGTGCTGGCAGGTGTCAGTGAGCGGCACAGGCAGAGCTGGGGGGATAAGCGTGTGTGCTGCCTTCATTGCCATGTGCCGCCTCATCCACCGCCTGACCATGGGCCATGGGCCACCAGCAGCAAGGGGTAGAGAGAGTCCAGGCACGGCGGGAGTTAGGGACGGGGCGAGGAGAGAAATGGCCGAGTTGGGCTGGGGGAGATGGGAGCAGAGAGGACACAGACGAGGACACGACACTGGCAGCGCTCCGGGCAGCTCTGGAGGGGTCTGTGGGGCAGGGGAGATGCCAGGAGGAACGTGGGGCAGCAGGGTCCATCCCTGTGGTTTCAGGCCCCCAGGCTGTTCCTCTGTGCAACCGTGACCTCCCCGCGGCAGGGCAGGGGCCGTGCTATGGATCCCTGGGGCAGAGAGGGGGCAGCTCCAGGGGGAGAGGAGAGGCGGGAGCTGCTCCAAGCTCAGCACCGGGGAGCTGACCCAGGGGCCAGAGGGGCACAAGGGCTGTCTCTGAGGGGACGCTGTGAGGGTGTCGCTGCCCCAGATCACTTCCGTGGGGACATTGCCCTCACTGAGGAAGGGGTAGTGGTGAGCAGGCAGCGCAGCGGGGCTGTGCTGTGGCCAGAGCCTTTTGCTGGCCCCGGGGACCAAAGCAGGGGGAGCAGAGCAGGATCCTGTCCCCTCTCTGCCTGTCCCTGGGCCAGCCCTGCCGCTGTCCGCAGGCTCGGGGAGAGCGTGGGAGCCCTTCCCTGACGCCGTCTATGAGGAGATCGCTTACAACCTGGCATGGGAGGAGCAGGCGAGGTTCAGTGGCTCAGGTGGGTGTGGGTCCCTCATGGGGGCACATCTGCAGGGCTCTGTCCCCAAACCTCCACCTAGGGCTGACCCATGGCAGTCCCCTGGCCTACGGTCCCTGCAGCGCTGGGGTGTGTGGGGAGAGCAGCCGGGTCCTGGGCCCAGCAGAGGAGCTTCCTCCCCAGCAGTTCTTCCCATCGCAGCCAGGGACAGCCCCTCTCTGCCTGCCCCTGCATAAATCCCTGGGTGGCACCGCAGGGCTGAGGGAAGGGGCTGTCCCAGGGCAGCTCTGGGAGCCCCGTTGAGGCAGGCTTGGTCCCAGGGGAGCAGGGTGAGTCCTGAGCCCTCCTCCCCACACAGCCCTGCCTCTGTGGGTCTCCCGTCCCCAGCAGCACTCACCACAAGCCGGCTCAGCAGAGCACACTCCCATAACAGCCGCTGCGCCTCTCTCCAGGCTCTCACTCAGAGGGGTCCCTGGCCAAGCTGCAGCCCTACCCCACGGACAGCAAGGAGGAGGAGGGTCCGGGCTCAGCACCAGGTAACAGGGTGCGGGAAGGAGTGGATCTCTCCTCCCTGCAGCCATGTGAGGGACAGCGGTGTCACTGAGTGTCCCCATCAGAGCTGGGGAGTCTCCTGGGGTGCTGCCAACACCAGGGTCTGAGCCCCACGGCCCTGCGCATCCTCCCGCCCTCTGCTCTGCAGACGTATCTCCTCAGTGTCACCAGCTCCCCTCTCCTTTCAGACGTCCCTGTCCTGCCTGGAAGTGACCCAGCGCATGGCTATGATGATGCCAGGGAGGTTTCTGCCCCTGGGGAGGATCCTGCCCCTGGGCAGGGAGCCTGGGAAATGCCCAGGGCACCAGAGGAGGGAGCAGGGCCCAGGGATGCCCCTGGAGGTGAGAGGGAAAGATGGCGCTGCCGCTTTATGGGATGCCATCCCTGGTGCCGGGTGAATCGCTGCCGTATGGAGAGCCCAAGCTCCTGGGATGGGGGACCCTGCCCTGGGAGTTTTCCCTGGGGGGCCCGGGGCTGGCAGAGGGAGCTGGACATGTCAGGAGGGAGGAGGAGATGGGAGGCAGGTGATGCAGAGAGCAGGAGGGGCACCCCATGGGGCCAACGTGCAATGGCCTGCCTTGCTGCTTGCAGGGGCAAACCTGCGCTCGCAGAGAAGTGCTGGGGCCCCTGCAGCTGAGGGAGATGCCTGGTCCCTGTCCCCAGAGAGCACAGGCTATGACGATGCTGAAGAGGTGTCTCTGGCACATCCCCCTGAGCACAGAAAGGCTGCGACAGCAGAGCTCAGTGCACAGCCATCCCTGAGCCCCGCGCCAGGAGAGCCCATCCCTGCCGTGCAGCTGGGTGCAGCTGGGAGCGAGGAAGGGACTTTGCAGCTGGGAGAGCCGTGAGCACCAGGGAACCGTCTCCCTCTTCCCACGGGCAGCAGAAACAGCCGGCCATTGCCTCTCTTTTGATTCCCCTGGTTTCACGCTGTGCCTCCGCAGTTGTTCCTATTAAAAGCCTTTGGGGTATGGCCCAGAGCTGGTGCTTGCCTGCCCGGCTGTCGGGGTGTCTCCCTGAGGCTGACTGGGGGGAGCAGAGCACAAAGACGTGGTGGTGGGGAAGGGGCACATCTCGGGGGCAGCGGGCTCGGGGTCAGGCTGTGGGGCTGCCAGAGCCCATGGTCCCTGGGCAATATTCCTGCTGGCAGAGACGTTTCCACCCTGCCAGCAAAAGTTTCCTACAAAACTGTCTCTCTGCAAGGTGCTGTGATGTGCCCCAGCGGGAGCGCCCATCTCCTCACCTGGGGCTTCCCCAGCTGCTCTTTCCCCCAGGCCCTGCCTGGGCCATGCTGGTCCCACAGCACACAGGCCACGACAGAGCTGCCGTGTTGGGCTGAGCCCTGGGCTGTGGCTCCACACAAGTGAGCCCTAAGGTGGCTGCGGTGCCCTGGACCCCCCAGCCAGCCCCAGGGGCTATCACATCCCGCGGATCACCTCCCACACTGGTTAGGAGGCAGCTCTGCTCCCCCCAGCCACTTGCTGGGGAGCACGGGGCTGGCATTGCCCCTTGGCTGCCTCTGCCAGCACCCCAGTCTCCATGGGCTCTTCTTGCTGCCTTGGGCCCTGGCAGAGCCCAGCACTCCCCTCACAGCCCCACAGCTGCCTCCATCCTGGGCAGGGGCTGGAAGGCCCCATGGCAGCCCTGGCAGCCCCTCCTCCTGCTGCGCCTCAGCCCCAACCCCTGCCCTCCTGCTGCCTGGCCACGGGGCTCAGTGTGGGTTTGTGCTGGGGCAGTGCCTGTGTGCAGGTGCAGGAGGGGTGGGAGCAGGGGGCATGGGGGGACCTTTCCCTCAGCGCTGGGGGAGGCAGAGGAGGGAGAGGCCAGGGGGAGGGAGAAGGGATCCCCATGAGACGTGGACTGGAAGCCAGAGCCGTCATCCAGCCCCTGGCCTGGAGAAGGGCCTGGCTGGGAGGGTGCTAACGTGGGCACATTTCCATGGCAGAGGGTATTTTGTGTCCCTCCCTGTCGTGCTGTCACCCCAGCCAGCAACTAAGCACCACACAGCCGCTCGCTCACCCTCGTCCCCTGCCCCGGTGGGATGGGGGAGAGAAGTGGAAGACTAAAACTGAGTAAACTTGTGGGTTAAGAACACTGTAGTAATTGAAAGAAAATAAAGTAAAATAGTAGTAGTAGTAATAATAATAATATTAATAATAATATACAAAGGAAATGATACACGATGCAATTGCTCACTGCGCACTGACCAATGCCCAGCCAGTCCCTGAGCAGCGATCGCTGCCTCCTGCCCAACTCCCCCCAGTTTCTATACTGAGCATGACGTCATATGGTACGGAATAGCCCTCTGGCCAGTTGGGGTCAACTCTCCTGGCTGTGCCCCCTCCCTGCTTCTTGCTGGCAGGGCATGAGAAGTTGAAAAGCCCTTGACCAGTGTGGTCAAGCACTACTTAGCAACAACTAAACCATCAGTGTGTTATCAACATTATTCTCAGACTTAATCCAAAACACAGCACCATGCCAGCCCCTAGGAAGAAAATTCACTCTATTCAGCCAAAACCAGGACAGCATCCGCCCCTTATTCTACACCACCTACGTCATGCCCAGCTGTGCGGTGTTGAATTGCCAGATGTTTCCATCACTGCTGCACTTTGCTCAGTTTCCTCAAAGTTCATTCTTCATTAATCTGGGTGATTGTTACAGTAAGACCGCTGATATGGCATATAGCGACCAGAGAAGTGATGATATACAGTAGTATATAACACTTAACATCATACAATTCAATTCTTTGGCTATTTTCACCCCAAATCAAATTCCCTTGAGGTACACATCAGGTCCTTGAGCAAAAGCAATCCCATGGATGGGTTTGCCCTTGCCCGAGGAGGGAGTAACCCAGAGGGACTTCCCCAGCATATTTTTCATGTGTGCTACAGGGACTTTATCCCGCTCTACAGTACATAAGAGATTTGATTGGGCAGGGCCAGCTCAATTGGCAGATCCCCTGGTGTTGACTAACCAGGTGGCTTTTGCTAAATGTGTATGCCAATGTTTGAATGTCCCACCACCCATTGCTCTCAGGGGAGTCTTTAACAGTCCATTGTATCATTCTATTTTCCCGGAGGATGGTGCGTGATAGCGGATGTGATACACCCACTCAATGCCATGCTCTTTGGCCCAGGTGTCTATGCAGTTGTTTCAGAAATGAGTCCCATTGTCTGACTCAGTTCTTTCTAGGGTGCTATGTCACCATAGCACTTGCTTTTCAATACCCAAGATAGTGTTCCAGGTGGGGGCATGGGGCACGGGATATGTTTGCAGCCATCCGGTGGTTGCTTCCACCATGGTGAACTCACTCCAGTATGCCCATGCCTCTCTCGTAGTAAGGAGCCCACCACTGAACACAGCACTCCAGATGTGGCCTCACCAGGCCAGACGAGAGGGGAAGGTTCACCTCTCTTGACCTGCTGGCAGTCCTCTTCCAAACGCAGCCCAGGATGCTGTAGACCTGCTTTGCCACACAGCCACACTGGTGCCTCATGCTCAGCTGCTTGTCCGCAAAACCCCCAAGTCCTACTCTTCAAAGCTGCTTTCCAGCCAGTCGCCCCCCACAGCCTGAGCTGCTCCATGGGGTTACTCTTGCCCATGGTGAAGAACTTGGTGTTTCCTTTGCTGAACTTCATGCAGTTCCTCTCTGCACAGTTCTCCAGCCTGCCCAGGTCTTCTTGAATGGCAGTGAAACCATCCTGCGCATCAGGCACTCATCTCAGCTTTCTGTCACCCACAAAGTTGCTCACGATGCCCTTGGTCCCATCCTCCAGGATATTAAGGAAAGCTTGAATAGAATGGGCTCCACCACTGGTGACTGTCCTGCAGCTGGACTTTGTGCTGTTTTGACCATTCAGTCCATTTTCAATCTACCTCATTTTCCAATTATCTAGTCCAGACTTGCTCAGCTTGTCTACTGCCTCTCCTACAGGAGAACAGGGTAAAGCTCTCCAGATCCACCTTTGTGCCCTTCTTCAAGACACAAGGGACACTTGCCTTTTGCTTTCTTCCCAGCCCTCAGGAACCTCTCCCTATCACCATGACCTTTCAAAGGTGATTTCAAGCAGCCTTACAACGACATCAGCCAGCTCCCTCAACGCTCATGAGTGCATCCCCTCAGGTCCCATGGACTTATGTATGTCCATTTCTTCTAATGTGCTGCCTAACCTGTGACTCCTACACCAAGGGTAAGTCTTCCTTGCTCCAGACTTTCTCTCTTGGGGCCTGAGATTCCTGAAGGCTGGTCTCACCAGTAAAGACAGAGATTGAAGAAGGCATTGAGTACCCTGGCCCGTCCTCTGTTCTCTGTCACCAGGGTCCCTGACACATCTAGCAGCAGGCGCACATTTTCCCTAGCCTTCCTCTTGCTGCTGGAATCCTTGTCAAATCCTTTCTTCGCATCCAGACTGAATTTCCAGATTGAACTTGAGGTGGGCCTTGGCATTCCTAACCCCTTCTCTGAATGTTCAGGAGGTTATTGGTGCCCTCCAGAAACCTCCTGCATGTTTCCTGCTGTACTGTGCTGCCCCTCAGGCAGATGTCTGAGTGCCTAAAGTCCAAAATGAGGACCAGGGCCTGAGAATGTGAAGCTTCTTCCAGTTGGCTGAAGAAGTCTCATCTGTTCCTTCTTCCTAATATGGTTGGTCTGTAGCAGACATCGACTGCACGTCACCCGTGCAGGTCTGTCCACTAATCCCGACCCATCAGCTCTCAGCTGGCTCATCACCTGTCACTAGGCAGAGCTCCATGCAGTCCTGCTGCTTGTTCACACACTGGGCAACTTCTCCTCCTCACTGACCTGCCCCATCCTTCCTAGAGGCTGCTTCCATCCATGGCCACACCCCAGTGGTGTGAGCTACGTGACCGTGTCTCTGTTATCCCCATGAGATTGCAGCTCAGGACCTCCCCACAGACCCCTGACTCCTTCGGTTTGCTCCCCAGACGGTGTGCACTACTGTACAGGCACATCAGAAGGGTACCCAGCCAGGCTGATTTCCCTGCTCAGATTCAGGGCTGCTTGACAGGTGCCCCTAAAATGGTCCTCATCCCATCCTTTGCTTTAGCTCCTATTTTTCCTTTCCCTCTTTTCCCCCTCACAAGTTCTTCCCTTTGGTCTTCCTCATATCCTCCCACACAAACAGCCCACCTCTTTTCCCTCTGACCACAGGCCCTGGCTTTGCTTGCCTAGTGCCCTCTTGGGTGTTTCTGGGATGGCTGCCATGGGAATGCCTACCTTGCTCAGCAAGTCCATTGAACTAGGACCTCCTTTTATTGTCTCTCATGTCCTCCAGTTCCTTGTGCTGTCATCTTGTTAGAGGCATCACTGGGCAGGGTGAGCCACCTACACACACGTATTAACAGCTGGCACAATGAAGCTTCAGTCCATGGGGACCTTGAGAAACTCTGAGATTTGGCCAACAAAACCTCACTAAGTTTTTCAAGGAGAAGTGCCCAGTCCTGTATCAGGGCCAGAATAACCCCATGCATCAGGGCAGGCTGGGACCTGACTGTTGCTACCAGAGATGCCCTGGGAGCCAGTGGAGCATGCTCACCACGAATAAGACCAGCTGCATACAGGGCTGTATTAGGAGGAGCGTGGCCACCCAGACAAGGGCAGTTACCTCCCTCCCTTGATTCAGCACAGTTGGGACCAAGTCTGGAATAGTGTGTCCTGGTGTGGGGCTCCTTTCTCTGGAAGAGTGGAGAGGAACTGGAGAGGGTCCAGAGGAGGTCTGCCAAGATGGGGTTCAGGGCCTGAAGCACATGACCCGTGTGCAGAGACGGAGGGCCCTTGGCTCCTTTAGCCTCATGGCGTGGGGGCTAAGGGCACTGTAGCAACAGCCTGTGACTGCTTCAAGAGTGGTTTCAGAGGTGATGGAGAGTTGCCCTGTAGTGGAATAAAGCAGGACAAAACTACAAAGTTCAGCTTGGGATGTCTGTCCTGGACACAAGGAGAAATGAATGTCACTCAAAGGGTGGTGCTGTGGTGCAAGAGGTCACCCAGTGGGCGTCTGTGACCATCGCACGGCGTTGTGTTTCAGGGAGAGACATCAGTACAGGGAGGGACATGACAGGATGAGGGCAAGGTGGGAAATGAGATGGGTGTCTGCAGCCTGCAGGGAAACCAATGAGGCATGGGGCAGCGTGGGACAGCCTGAGGTGGAGATGGCCGAGGACACTGGCCAGGCAGAAAAGCTTAGCAGGACGGAGATCTCGGTCCCCTTGGCTATGGCACTTGTCTCTGTCACCGAGGCCTATGAGGACACACCTTGTCCTCATGACACTGGAGCCTTGCTGCCTCCTTGCACACCCCGGAGATGCCAGGAGGTGCTGTACCACCGTCCTTCAGCTGACATTGCACACCCCACATCCCACCACCCCAGGAAGAGCCCGGAGCCACGCTTGAGGGACAGGATCTCTCTTGCGAGGGGCTGGGGGTCAGGGCTTGGTGTTTGCCTTGATGAAACACATCAAGGCTTTTCTCAGCATCACTCACCTGCACTTTGCCTTTGCCTTCCTGCCATCACTGTCTCCAATTTTCTGCTCTAACGAGTCCATGGGAAAGCTGTGTTGGTAATGGCCCTCAGTGAGACCTGTTAATACTTCAAGAAACTTCAGCGGTTGCTTCTGGCTTTACCTTCTTGAGGAGTTTTTGCAGTCTCCTGTCAGAATCAAAGGTGCAGGGACTCGGCACCAAATCCACTTTAGGCTCATTACAATGCAGAGAGCCCTCATGTGCTTTGTCTCTTCCTGTAGTTTTCTTCAAGATTCCACAACCTGTTAAGCTGATCGGTAGTTAAAGAGAGAGTTTTCAAGGAGTATTTAATGGAGGAGGATTTTTGCTCATTAAAGGTATCTTTTATTAATTTCTGGTTTACAGAGAAGAGGTGATAGCAGCATTCTCTAGTTCATAGTGATTCAGATGGTCACACTGTATGGACAGCCTTTCTCCTCCCCTGCCCAACCCCACCATTTCTCTCATCAGCCACCTGGGACTTGCCTCACTTTTGCTGACATCAGACTTCTCCACTGAAGCCTGCAGCTGGCTATTACAGCTCCTTTGCACCAACTCCCACCTGCTTGCCTCAGAGAACTGGCTGCTCACAGGCACAGAAAGGTTTCTCTTCATTACCAAGCAACAAAAGTAAAAGATGATTCCATTCAGGAAACCATAAACCACACACCTCAGCTGGCTGCTGTGTGGAAGCAGGACCTGCTGAGCTCTGCCTTCCACAAGGACCATCCATACAAGAACTCTTTGAGACCCAGAGATAGGAAAGGACAGGTACAAAAGCAATGAAGGAGTTGGCTAAAGAGACCTTGAGGCAGACTACTGGAAGATGGGAGAGTTTTTAACTCCCTGAAGCTCCAAGCGGCAGCTCCACACTTTCTTCAGCTTCTTCAGTGCATCTTTGAGCTCCTGGTTCCTCATGCTGCAGGTGAGGGGGTTCACTGCAGGAGGCACCACCGAGTACAGAAGAGGCACCCCCAGGTCAAGGGATGGGAAGGAGATGGAGGGGGGCTTCAAGTAGGCAAACGTGGCGGTGCTGACAAGCAGGGAGAGCACAGCCAGGTGAGGGAGGCACGTGGAAAAGGCTTTGTAGTGTCCCTGCTCAGAGGGGATCCTCAGCACAGCCCTGAAGATCTGAACATAGGACACCGGAATTAAAATAAACACAAAAAGAATAAACAGGCACTAACTACAGTTAGGCCGACTTCCCTGAGGTAGGCGTCTGAGCAGGAGAGCTTGAGGGTCTGAGGGATTTCACAGCAGAGCTGATCCAGGGCATTGCCTTGGCAGAGTGGTGCTGAAAAGCTGTGCAAGCTGTGTGCATCAGAGCACAGAGACAGCCACTGCCCCAGGCAGCTGCTGCCATGTGGACACAAGCTCTGCTGCCCAGGAGGCTCCTGTAGTGCAGGGGTTTGCCGATGGTCACGTAGTGGTCATAGGCCATGAGAGGGAGGAGAGAATACTCTGCTGAGATCAAGAAGAGGAAAAAAAAAAAGATCTGTGCAGGATGTCCCAAGTGGGAGATGACCCTGTTGTTCCAGAGGGAACTGGCCATGGATTTTGGGAGAGTGGTGGAGATGAAGCCCAGGTCGAGGAGGGAGAGGATGAGGAGGAAGAAGTACAAGGGGATGTGGAGGCGGTGGTGGCAGGCCATGGCAGTGATGGTGAGGCTGTTGCCCAGGTGGGCAGCCAGGCAGATGCCCAGGAAGAGCCAGAAGTGCAAGAGCTGCAGCTCCGCGTGTCTGCCAGCGCCGGGAGGAGGAAGTCAGTGATGGAGCTGCCGTTGGACATCTGCTGCTCCGGGCATGGGGCACTGTTCAAGGAGGAAAACACAGTAAGTTAGGGGAGACTTCTCTGAGCACAATCAAAGCCATTTCCCATAGATACTCCCCCTGCCAAGCACACCCCATTTTCTTCCTCCAGGAGACTCTCCTCAGCTCTGTGGCTGGAGCCCTGGTTGACGCTGGCTAAGTGTGCCGTGAGGACAGGGCCCCTGCCCACAGCATGCCGAGGAGTCAGCCCTGCTCTGCAGCAGTGGGTTCATGGGCACCGTGGGGGCAGGGGCAGTCCTGCTGTTTGACTTGCTCAGGTGAAAATGGTCCTGACGCAGAAGGGCTTGTCAGCATCTGCACTCACAGTGCTAAGGCATGGGGATGGCAACAGCAGTTTGAGGGGTTTGGGGCTCTTGACAGCTCCCCTCATCTCACCTGGGGAGTGCTCTTGGATGTCAGAAACCCTCAGCATTGCTGCTGCTCTCAGGGAGAACAGAGTGAGTCCTGCAAAGCAAGAGGATTGCCTGTGGCTTAGAGCAGAGTGAGGGGAGTTGATCTGTCCCTCTGTCTTGTTCCCATCTACTCTGGAATGACACCATTCTCAGATGGAGGGTGATCACACTCCCGTGTTACCCTGAAAAGTCACCAGACAAGGCTGGGGGCAGACGGATCAACCACAGATCACTCAATATCTCTCCCTTTCTCAAGGTCTCCTCACCCCGCTTCTAGGCACGGACATGCATGGCTCATGTCACCAACCCCACAGCATTTCCTTGGTCATAGCATCTCTGCGCTTCTCTGTGGGACTTTCAGAAAACACAAAGGTGCTATGGGACAGCTTGGAAGGACACCTCAAGGAGACAGCCAAGTGTCCTAGCAATGGCATCTGATTAACAAAAAGCCAGCTCATTCCCCAGCTCCACAGGCTGCCTTCCCCACAGCCCCACAGGTGAAAGCTGGGGCACTTCATTTCCATGGACACACCTGCACGGGAGCACCCACATGATCAGTGTGTGACTCTGCAGCTGAAACTCCCATCCCCAGAGAGCCTGACAGCAAGAGCAAGATAGCAGGAACAATAGCACAGGTAGGTGGAGAAAAAGGAAAAGTACCCTGGGGTGCTGGCTGAGAGAGGCAAGCAGAGAGGCAGCTGCGCACCCAGGAAAGCGTCACCTTTACCCAGCTGGGCCACCTCCCCGACATTGCTGGACAGCTGCTCTCAGCCCCTGTGCTCTGCAGAGGGAAATGGACGCGTGGCTGGAGAGCTGCCCCACGGCTCTGCTGGAGCTCTGCCTGCTGAGGAGGTGGTTCATGCCTTGGAGCCCACGGCCCTGAGGGCAGAGGCTTTGCTGGCTGGGACAGGAGGCAAGGGGGCTTGCTCAGAGGAAGGCATCTCTACTGGGAGGGGAGATACACAGCTTTCTGATTCCTCCCTCCCACAAGATTTCTGGGTTTAGTTTCCTCCCATTCCTTGTTGTTGTAGAGAGCGATGAGGTCTCCCCTCAGCCTCCTCTTCTCCAGGCTAAACAATCCCAGTTCCCTCAGCCGCTCCCCATCAGCCCTGTGCTCCAGACCCTTCACCAGCTCCGTTGCCCTTCTCTGGACACGCTCCAGCACCTCAATGGCTTTCTTGTAGTGAGGGGCCCAAAACTGGACAAAGGATTCCAGGTGCGGCCTCACCAGTGCCGAGTACAGGGGGACAATCACCTCCCTGCTCCTGCTGGCCACACTATTCCTGATACAAGCCAGGATGCTGTTGGCCTTCTTGGCCACCTGGGTACACTGCTGGCTCATGTTCAGCCGGCTGTCGACCAACACCCCCAGGTCCTTTTCGGCCAGGCAGCTTTCCAGCCACTCTTCCCCAAGCCTGCAGCGTTGCATGGGGTTGTTGTGAGCAAAGTGCAGGACCCGGCACTTGGCCTTGTTAAACCTCATACAGTTGGCCTCAGCCCATTGGTCCAGCCTGTCCAGGTCCCTCTGCAGGGCCATCCTACCCTCCAGCAGATCGACACTCCCACCCAGTTTGGTGTCATCTGCAAACTTGCTGAGGGTGCACTCAATCCCCTCATCCAGATCATCGATAAAGATATTAAACAAGGCTGGCCCCAAAATTGAGCCCCGGGGAACACCGCTCGTGAGTGGCCACCAACTGGACTTAACTCCATTCACCACTACTCTCTGGGCTCGGCCACCCAACCAGTTTTTTACCCAGCGAAGACTACACCCATCCAAGCCATGAGCTGCCAGCTTCCCAAGGAGAATATTGTGGGAGACAGTGTCAAAAGCTTTGCTAAAGTCCAGGGAAATGACATCCATCATCCACCAGGTGGGTCACCAGGTCATAAAAGGAGATCAGGGTGGTCAAGCAGGACCTGCCTTCGTGAACCCATGCTGGCTGGGCCTGATCCCCTGGTTGACCTGCACTTGCCTGTTGAGTTCACTCCAGATAAACCTCTCCATAATCTTTCCTGGCACCGAGGTCAGGCTGACAGGCCTGTAGTTTCCCGGGTCCTCCTTCCGGCCCTTTTTCTTAGCATGCAAGAGCTCTTGATTGCCATGTGCAAGAAATTGTGCAAGGAAGGCAGGAGTCCAGCATGGCTCAGTAAGGACCTCCTGGTCCAAGTGCAGTGTCAGAAGGAAATGCAGAGGCAGTGGCAGCAGGGCCCTGTGTCATGGGAAGAATATAGAGACGCTGCCTGGAGGTGTAAGGACGGAATCAGGAAAGCGAAGGAAGAGCTGTGGCTGAATTTGGCAAAAGATGCAAAGAATAATAAGAAGGGCTTTTACAGTTGTGTTGGCCAAAAAAAGAAGATTAAAGTAAATGTACCCACCGTGATGAATTCCCCTCTCACTATTAAATTCATCTCTAAAAGGTAGATTTGTTAAAGGGTGGTTGACTGTTGTCATGGTGCCTAGACAGGCCTGCTTTGCTCCTCTTCTCTGCCAGCAGGAGAGCTTTCCCGGGGCTGCGATTCTGCTCTCTCAGTGACACTGGAGCTTTGGTGAGCGACCCTGGGCTGTGGGAGCCGGAGCTGGACCACGGGGGCTTCTCCTTCAAGCCCCATTCCCCTGCGCTGTCCCTTGCAGCCCGGACCACAAGCATCCTTCTCCTGAGGGACAAAGCTCCCTTCCCCACTAGCAGCACAAGCTGTAGGAAGCTCCCTGGAAGAACGTTTGCAAGGGACACACACAAGTCGAGCTGCCACACATCCTCTTTGTTTTATTATTCTTCCTAAAGGAGGTCTTGGGCCTGCAGGTGGTCCTTGTGGCTCACCATGTTCCCATGAACCTGTACCCGGTACACACAGGTGTACTCTGGGTTTCCCCAGTTGCTCTGCACCTGGAATTTGATGTAGCGAAAGGTCCTGGGAAGCTCCTTCTGTAAAGAAATGGGGGGAGCCATCATTGCGCTGGTGGGAAGAGCCACAACAGATTGCGGGAGGCCCCCCTGCCTGCGCTCCCCTGCTGAGGACCAAAGGGCAGCCCTGACGGAGGAGGAAGCCAGGGCAAGCAGAGCCCCCTTTGCCAGGGCCAAGGAGGAGCCCTCTGTGCCTAGAAAGCAAAGGCCTGGCCTCAGAGGCTTGCTGAGGGCAGCTGTGGAAAGCGGAGGCACAGTGCTGCCCGGGCTGCCGCGGGACGCGGGGAGAGTCCCGCTGAGGGGGGCAGGCGTCTGCCATCGTCCCTGCCACCGTCTCCCCTGAGGGGGACTGTTTCCCTTCCCGCACCCCTTCCCACTGCTGCTTTCTCTGCGCTACCCGAAGGGAAAGGAAAGCCCTTGCAAAGGTGGGGCAGCTGCCTCGGCCAGCAGAGCAAAGCCCCATTTGCCCTCCTCTTGCCGCCTTCCCCGCAGGGGCATGGAGCATGGGAGAGCAGAGGCTGGCTGGGGTGATCCTCTGCACTCCTTCCTCCAAGGACTTGCAGACAAGCCTGCCTTCTTCCCGGGCATCCTGCCCACAGCTCTTGCGGTACCTGCACATGGAATGTCTGAGCGATCTCCTTGTGCACGTCGTAGGTGAATGTCCCCAGGAGAGTTTCTGCCGTTGCCTCATCCACTCCCTCAAAGACGAGAGAGAAAGGGAGCCGGTCAGGCCGAAGCAGGGTGTCAGAAAATGGGCACGGCGAGGCCAAACGCGGGAACCCTTGCCCACCTCCCTTGGCTCCCTTGGTGACTCAGCTTAGGGTGAGTGTGGGTCGGGATGCTTTCAGCATGTGCTCCAGGATCGTTGGCCATGAAGCAGAGAAGAAGCCCCCAAAGGCACAGAACCTGCACGTGCCCCCAGTGGCGCCCCAGGGGATGCGGTGCGCTGCAGCACCCAGCCCCAGACAGAGCTCTGAGAGAAGCCACCACGAGAAGCACGTCTCTGGTAGAGCTTTTCCCTGGGGCCGCCCCCCACCCCCAACCCTCCCCGAGAAGTGCAAGGCCAGGACTTACGGAGACAGCAAAGTCTTTGGGGGCACTGCTGACTTCCCCGGAAGGAGAGACTGCCTCGGAGATATGCCAGATGGTGAAAGCCTTTGGCCAGATTTGCTCAGGCAGCCGGATGACCACGTGGCCCCGAGATCCTTGGAAAGCCCAGCAGTTGCCAGGGGCAATACGGGGCTGAAACCAGAAAGCCATGACCATCAGTTGCTACTGGCAGCCAAAGAGCCACCACAGCTGCCTGTTTGGCCAGAAGCAGAGACCTTGCCTTGCCTGTGGGCTGCAATCCTGTTTGTAAATGAGTACAAGTGCATGGGCAGCAGGGCAATATGGAAGTGTTTCTACAAACCCTCTGGGCTCCACCGCCTTTCCCAAGGCAGCTCTGCTTTCTCAGAGCCTGCAGAGAAAGGGCAGGTCTCCCTAGCGTACCCCACCCCATCGTCCTTCAAAGATTCCGCTGCAGCTACAAGGTCCAATGCAGACATGGACCCTGCTTCAGACGTGGTAGACCAGATCATGGCCGGGGGCCCAGAGGAGCACCTCTCGCTGCTGGCATGGCTCAGCAGCCCCCACCACTCCCACCCACTCTGGAAAGGGACCCTCAGAGATGCCGTATGGCAGTGGGACTCCCAAGGACAAAGTTCCTTGGCAAACTGCAGCCAAGGGTGGTGGGCAGGTCACAGCAGCTGGGTTCATCTCGGTCCCCTTCCTGATGGGACACAGTGCTGCCAGGGATCGCAGGGGTCAGGAATGCAATGCAGGCTGCGGCAAAGTGCTGTGCACTTGGTCTGCCAATGGAAAGCAAGGAGGTGAAGCACACTGAAGCCAGGAGTTCCTTGGTGACACCTGCCTGCAAGATTGTCTCTGGAGGGTTTCCAGAAGAGAAGGCAAATGGAAAAAGCCACCAGGTCTTCTTGCCTTGCTCACCATAACTCTTGGATGTCCTCTCCTCATCAATGGTGGCACCTTACATGACGGTGGAGAGAGATTAGGAGTTGAAGCAGTGCATTAGGATGCATTTCTCAGGCTGGAAAGCAGAGCTTGGCAGAGTTTGGGGGAGTGCCATAGACGAGCTGAGGGCAGTGAGACTTCCTGTCTTCCTACCTATGGCTTCCAGAGCCCAGTCAGGCATCTGGAGGTAGTTTTCAAGCACCTTCTTAATTGCCGCCTGTGTCAACTGCAGAATTTCCTGGGGAAAAGTTGGGAATGGAGAGATGGCAGTGAACACACACACACACGTGCACAGGCCATTCTGCATGAACCCCGAGCCCTAGCACAGAGCCAAGGAGCGCCTGTGTGTCAGAAAACCCAAGGCAAGACCTGTCGGAAAAGGTGCCGACTCTGAGAGTGCCAAGAGGAAGCAGCAGGAGGGAGCCCGGATAGGTAGCGGGGTCTCTGATCTACCGCCAGCACCCTTACCTCTCTCTTCTCTGCTTGGACACCATGGTCTACGAGGACCTCTCTCACTGCCTGAAGTATGTTCCCCCTCGCAGCAGACACCTGAGCCACCGTCTCCTCGAGCTCCCGCATCTTCTGCTCCAGCCAAGCCTGTGAGTTCCTGCAAGGCAGAGGGAAAGCAGGTCTTGTCCAGCAGCTGCCAAGCCTCTGCAGGCAGGCTCCAAACGCCGTGCAGAGAAGGGTCAGGTGAGCTTGGGTCAAGCCCCGTCCCCCAGCCCCTTTTCTTCCTCTGGTTTACAAATGGCTCCCTTCCAGCACCGTGGGTAGTAGATGGAAAGGCCGGGAGCCCTGGGTGCGAAGCAAGTGAGTGCAGGCAGCATGAAGCCAGCTGAGACGGCTCCACAGCGTGTGTTGCTTGGCAAGAAAGCGCTCTTACCCCAGAGACTGCAGCTCCGCTTCAGGAAGGCCCGACACCTCCTGCAAGATAAAGAGGGTGTGGGATGGACTCCTTAAGTAGCTTGTTTACTGCCAAAATTGACTCTTTGGAGAGACACTCTATTGGAGCAAGCATGAGGAGCACTGCCAGGGCTTCCCAAAGGAGACTCCCCTACGGAGAGGTGGCAGAATTTCCTGCTGCTTTCAGTCACTTTGGAGAGACCCTGACCCAAACCTGGCCTCTTTAACCATCCACGTTCAGCAGAGCATCTTTCGGGTCTCCATCTGACCCCCCCCCGCCCCAGACTCTCCGATGGGTATGCAGGCAGCAAAGGCACCTTCTGCCAAAGTGCTCCCCACGTCAGCCTGCCACCCTCTGGAAGTCACTCGGGAAGATCCGTCTCCGTGTTAAACCCCAAGCAGGCGCTAAGGAGACTGAAGGATGACCAGAAGTGCTCCTCCCTCGCCTCTGCCTCAGCGGTGATGGGGAGTTTTGAGCAGGCACTGCGTGTTCCCAGGGGAGGCAGGAGGGCAGAGCGACGGCCTTTGCAGGCGTTGGCTTTCCCACAGCAAGGGACACTTACCTGCAACGCTCCCGTTCCCCACACCATTGGGTGTCTCCAGCAGTAGACAAGAGCTGTGGGTCACATTGTCAAGAGATGGTTATTTTCCTCAGGAGCTGCTCCCTCTCCCCAGGACTGAGAGGCCCATTTTTGGTGAGGGGTACTCACCCGACAGGACGGGAAGCAGCAGGAGAAGGAGCCTCAGGACACTCCTGCCCTTCTGGTGGATGTGGCGTTGTCTAAAAGAGCAGGACCACTGCTGTTAGCAAAGCACAAAATCTGGGACATGTATTTGCCAGGGATCCGCTTAGGAGCTCGCTTGCCACCAGGTTCCTGTGCTCAGCACAGCTGCAAGTCTGAAAGCCCAAGGGCCTTTGGGAAGGTCTGGCCCCTTGCACCCCACCCCTGGGGCACAAAGAGCTCTGGCCTGAGACAGGGGCAGCAGCCTGGCCCTGCTCGGCTCTCCCCGCAGCAGGGGCAGGGCCGTGCCCCCAGAATGGGGTTGCTGGGCTGCCCGGCTGGAGGGCAGTAGTGCAGACAGCCCCCATGCTGTGGGGCTGCCTGCTCCTGCCGGGAAGCCAGGCAGCACACAAGGCTTCTGGCCTGACCACCCTCTGCTTTCTGGGCCCCCTTGCACCCACCTGCCCAAAGTGGCTGGCATCTCCACAAGCCCAGCACACCGACCAGGCACAGGGCAAAGCCTGCTCTCCTCCCGAGACCCAAGCACCTCTTCTCTAGGCATGCGCTAGCTGCTGCCAGTGCTCTGCTTCGCACTGCTGCCCACCTCTGCAGCGCGGGGTTTTATGGAGGGCAGCAGGTTATGACATCACAAGAGCCGCCTGGTGATGCTGGTGATGAGCTGAGAGGGGCTACCAAGAAAGGGTTGCTGTGCTGCCTGGAGGGAGCAACCCTGTGGGTGAGCCTCCGCCCGCAGCTGCAGCTCCCAGAGACAAGGGGCCCAGAAGCACCCGGGAGCACAGAGAGCAGCAGCTCCTTTGGCTCCTGGCATCAAGCAGCGTGGTGTGCAGGTCCCCTCAGGCTGGAGGGCCACCCAATGCAGACTGGCTCCTCTGCATACACGCAGGGCTGCTCAGATGCACGCGTTTTCACACGGTGTTAACGGAGATGACGCTGTGCATGGTGGAAATGATCAGCAGCAAGGCTGTCTCTCTCTCTCTCTCTCGAGTGGTGCTGCTGTCCTGGCCTCCCTCCCTGCCTCCCTCCTGCCAGTGCTGGGCCAGCTGCTGTCCCCAGACCAGGAAGAGCTGCTGCAGGCACCCAGGGTGCTCCCCGGAGAGCCCTGTGCCACCTCCTCTGCCTTCCTGGCTGCCCAGGGATGTTCCTGGGCCACAAAGAAGGCCACAAATGTGCCTTAATCCTGACATCACTAATAGTACTGCTGCTTACAATCAACCTACTAGGCCTATTACCATATACATTTACCCCAACCACCCAGCTATCAATGAACATCGCACTAGCCTTCCCACTATGACTAGCCACCCTACTCACAGGCCTATGAAATCAACCCTCAGCCTCCCGAGGACACCTACTACCCAAAGGAACCCCAACACTACTAATTCCTGCCCTAATCATAATCGAAACCACCAGCCTCCTTATCCGATCACTAGCGCTAGGAGTCCGCCTCACAGCAAACCTTACAGCAGGACATCTCCTTATTCAACTCATCTCCACAGCCACAACCGCCTTACTCCCCATCATCCCAGCAGTGTCAATCCTATCTGCATCAATCCGATTCCTCCTAACAATCCTAGAAGTAGCAGTAGCCATAATCCACACCTACGTCTTTGTTCTCCTACTAAGCCTATACTTACCAGAAAACATCTAATGGCTCACCAAGCACACTCCTACCACATAGTAGAGCCAAGCCCCTGGCCCATCTTGGGAGCAGCTGCCGCCATACTTACTATGTCACGTTTAATCATATGATTCCACCACAACTCATCACAACTCCTGGCCCTAGCTCTGCTCTCCATAGTCCTAGTTGTAATCCAATGATGACAAGACGTTGTACAAGGAAGCACATTCCAAGGCCACCACACCCCTACTGTCCAAAAACGCCTGTGACACGGAATAATCCTCTTCATCATATCCGAAAGCCGCCTTCTTCCTGGGTTTCTCCTGGGCATTCTTCCACTCCACAGCTGTCTGGGCACCAAGGGCATGTGCTGCTGCGCTCAGCGAGCAGCTGGGTGGGGGCTGATCCAGGGCATAGAATCATAGAACGGGTTGGGTTGGAAGGGATCATCTAGTCCACCCCCCTGCCATGGACAGGGACATCTTTCATTAGATCAGGTAGCTCAAAGCCCCACCCAACCTGACCTTGAACACTTCCAGTGATGGGGCAGCCACACTTCTCTGGGCGACCAGAGTCTCACAACTCTTACTGGAAAACATTTCTTCCTTATGCCCAAGCTAAACCAACCCTCTTTCACTTTAAAACCATTGCCCCTTGTCCTGTCACTACAAGCCTTGATAAAAAGTCTGCCTCCGTCCTTCTTGCAAGCGCCCTTTATATATTGAAAGGCCGCAGGAAGCTCTGCCCAGAGCCTGCACTTCTGCACTCTGAACAACCCCAACTCTCTCAGCCTTTCTTCATAGCAGACGTGTTCCAGCCCTCGGATCATTTTTGTGGCCCTCCTCTGGACCCGCTCCAACAGATCCATGTCTGCAGTGCAAGCTGTTGGAAGCCCCCTGGAAGAACGTTTGCGAGGAACAAGTCAAGCTGCCACACACCTTCTTTGTTTTATTATTCTTCCTAAAGGAGGTCTTGAGCCTGCGGGTGGTCATTGTGGCTCGCCACCTTCTCGTGAACCTGTACTCGGTACATAGCGGTGTACAGTCAGAGCCGTCGTAGGGAGCACAGCAGCCACCTCCCTCCGACCGGTCACCTGGCATTCATGGTGTTAGTAAAAAAGGATTTGCTCGCATTTTGGTTTTTTCTCGTTCGTGCGCAGGTACTGGAAAGAAGGCAGCAGAAGTACACCCTAGCTAAAACCCCTTGTATTGCTGGCAGTAACGGTGCCTCTTGGCTGGGAGCATGAGAAGTACCCCTTTTCACGCTCTTGACCCTTTATATACAGTTTTGAGACTACTCACATACTCATTTTTGCAATGTACATAACCTACATGCTTTGGCCATGACATCCCTTGTTACCATACGCTTTTGAGGATTTGTTCACATCAACTCCCTGTGGTGGTGCATCCCCCCCTCTCTTTTTTTTCCCCCTTTCTCTTCGGCCGCAGCTTTTGTGTAGTGAGTTGGTCCGTTAAGCGCCCCTTAAGTGTACCAGAAACTCCTACATGGCTGAAGCAGAGAGCGGCCCTGATCTTATCAAGATCTTCATATTATGCCTAACGAGGGGAGCAAGAACAAACAGCTACCCCAGACAGCCTTGAAACAGAGTGGTATCATCATTGCTGGAATTCCAGCAACAAGCCGACCCAAATTGTGGCTCAGATGGCAATTTACTGGTGATTAAAGTCAATCATCTCACAATCCTATAAACAGCAGTCCTAAGTGAGGCCCTTTGAGCTCTCCTGGACTGCCGTGGGCCACACCAGCATCTCCCTCTGATCGAAACGCCTCTCAGAGTCAGCAAAACTAGCAGACTCCCGAAAGTCTGCTGCCAGCAGAACTCCATTGTTGGAGATCGACAACGGAGCCTGGGCGTCTGAAATTCTTCACTCCTCGAGGCTCTACTCTCGCCTGCTGAGAAATGCCAAGGCATTAGACGTGAGTATTTCACTAAACTCGAGGGGAATTTTTAACAGGTATACCATTTATATATATATCATAGAATCATAGAATGCTTTGGGTTGGAAGGGACCTTGAGAAATCATCTAGCCCAGCCCCCCTGCAGTGAGCAGGGATGCATTCATATTTGTGAGTATGCATGCGTGAATCAGTTTAAGTAGTCTGTAGATGTATGATTGAATTTCAAAGGGAGTCTTATACTGCTGCATTATTCTTATAGCATTACTCTCATAAATCATTGACCAAGTCTGAGATTAAGAGTGGGCCCAGCCGCACCCAGACTCCTCTCTGAGAAGGAGTTTAGAAAGCAAGCGGGTCCATTCCGAACCTCGTGACTCAGCGGGAGGGTTTCCGTGTCCCCTACATACGCCATCCCTTTATGAATCATTCCAACTCTGTGTAATTCAATTTTCCTTTATGCACTTCCATGTAGTAATAGAGTGAACCTTGCCATTTTCGAATCTGTAATTAAGTCACGGTTTTGATCAATTTTGTCTAATCACTTTATTAATCATTGATGATTGAGTGCTATTAAAAATATTAAAATCAAATTCTGCCATTTGCTACAAGCAAATTCTAACTGTTACTAAATCAAACTGTGTAACGTCACTTATTCATAGTAAATTGACATAATCAGCAGGATTCACAAACCTGCATTCGTGACACCCCCCATGCAAGCATGCTTAATGCATATTTATTAGCTGAGTTTGCACTATTTTGTTGCAACTTTGGTGCTTTCAGCTGGTTTGGCCTGGTTTCTCCTAACAACAAACCCTCTTATGCAAGTGAGGTCATTGTTGGTCAAGTTCCATTGCGCCTGTGTGAAAACGGGCAACCGTTTACACAGGACGGTGCATACACCCTCCTGCCTGCAAATCAGGCAAGAACCAGGTCTGAGGCAGAGCCATCGTGGGGCACGCACAGGCAGAAGGGAAAGCAGCAGCCACCTCCCTCCGGCCCGTCAGCGGACATTCACTATTGACACGGTCGCGCACTTGTCCTACAATCACAGATGTCTGTCTTCTCTTTCTGGTTTTATTTCAAAAGAACCGGGACGTCACTGGGCGGCTCCCAAAGGCAGCCGCCAGCTTCGGTGGCAGGACCCAGTTAAGGATGTCCCTGTTCAGCAGGACCAGGATGAGGACGACGATCTGCAGGAAGGCGAGGAACAGAAGAAATCTCTTGTGGGACAGGAGAGGGGTCAGACAGAACAGGGGGCAAATGTGTCTCAGCTCTTTCCAACCACCCTCTTCGCACAGCACCGTGGCACCTTGAACCATGCTGGGCACAACACTCCCCGCTCAGGACTGGGGTGAGGGGCCCGGCTACCCATCTTGACTCTACTGTACGTCTCCCCGGTGGCCCCAAATTCCCCCCTACGCGCCCCCCAAGCTAGGAAGAAAAGAAATACTGAACCATTTCATCCCAGAGAAGTCCAAAGCTGCCTAGTGCCCTTGGACCACTGGCACGGACATGCCAGTGCCTATGGAAGAGCCCCGGCACCCTGACTCCCCCGGGCCACTCACCTCAGCCAAGAAGTGATGTTATGCCTCCTTGACGCCAGCTGCTCCTCCTAGAGGCCAAGGCACAGCAGGGACATGTGTTGGGGTGTGCGAGGCGGCGAGGTTTGGGGGCTCAGCCCCCCTCCCTCGTTCGCGCTGAGATCAGTGCCCCCATGTCCCCCGGGCACAGTGCAGACCCTTCCCTCCCCAAGGCCCACAGCGGGGTTGTCTGTCCTACCAGCCGCACAGCCACCATCTCCTGCAGCAGCGACTCGCCTGTCTTGTCCGCCTGCGCCGCCTTCCCCCTGCTACGGACACCATGGGGTTCTGGGCTGTGAGAAGAGACCTCGGCCGGCATGGTGGCCCCCGGGTGGTCAATAGGGAGCCAGGGTGCTGCCCAGGCTCTGCCGGGGCTGGCACCAGGCACCGTGGCATCCCAAGACTGCACAGACCCACCCCCTGCCCCTGTCCCGCCCCAGGCCTGGGGGGCATGGAGGTGAGCCTGGGAGCTGCTCAGAGTGGTGCAGAGCTGCTTGCAGGAGTCCCGAGTGGCACAGAGAGGTTTTGAGCTGCTCACGAGAAGACAAAGGGCTCTCCAGAGCAGGCTGGAGCAGCGGACAGGAGCCACAAAGATGTCTGCAAGTGGCAGAGCTCTGCACAAAGCTGCTGAGCATCCCCCACCCCGCTGCCCCAGGTTTCAGTCGGGGCCCCATCGCCACTCACAAAGCTGTTGGCTCTCGGAGGCATTCCTGTCTCTCCAGGAGGTGCTGGAGCTTGTTCCTGAGCAGCTGGAGAAGCAAAGGGCCCAGTCAGGAGTCCATGCCATGTCTGCTCTGAGGGGGCTTCCCCCCACAAACCTGTGGAGCCCCCGTCCCTCCAGTCCCCAGTACCTTCTTGACCTCAGCCTGCTCCTGAACAGCTTGTGCCAGCTCTGACCACTGCTCCCCCTGCAAAGCAAGTGGGACACATTGCAGGGAGCCATGGTGGGAAAGGGCATCCCCACTCAGTCCCCAGGGCACTGGGAGGTCAGGCCAGGGCCAGGGCGGCAGGCACACGGGTGTCCTGGGGCCAGCACCATTGCTCAGCAGCTCTGGCCACTCCCCGAGGCACTTCTGGGTGCGGGTCACAGACCTTGATCAGCTCCCGCACTTTTGTGCCTCTCTCTGCCTTTCCCTGACAGAGGTGTGCCTGGGAGAGAAGGGGGAACGGGAACGGCTCCAGGAGGAGCAGGGGGTGGAGGAGGACCCCCATGACGCTGGCCAGGGCGCAACGCCAGACTCCCCATCGCCTCCCCTCCAGCCCATGCCTGGGTTCCTCTCACACCCGGTGTCCCCGTACACCCAAGTGAGGGTCACTCATCGCACCCCCTTCCCCAAAGCCATAGTGCTGTGCCTGCTGTGCCTGCTGTGCCTGCAGACCCATCAGGGTCCCCTCTGCAGCACAGCCACAGCCAAGAGCCTGGGGGATGTCCAGAGGCCCAATCCCTCCATCATGGACGCCATATCCCGGAGTAAATATCCTCCGCAGCCACACCACTGCCCGTGGCTGCTGGGCTGCATGGACCCAGCACTGGCACCCCCCTCCCGGACCCTGTCAGAACGGGCCTCCTTTTCCCCTGTACCTTCAGCACCTCTTCCAGGCTTGCAGCTGCCTCCTCCTTTGCCAGCTGAACGTGCTCCTGTGGGAGAGGAGGGGAAGAGAAGCAGGCATCAGGGCACCGGGACACTCCCATGAGTGCACGCATGGCTCCCTTCAGGCACTGCCTTTGCCCTCACATCCCGTCTCCTTCCCAGACCTGCAGGCACTGCAGGCAGCCAGAGCAACCCCCAGGCCCAACTCTGGACACGGTCTACAGCTGGACATGGGGCTGAGCAAGTGGCTCTAGGTGACCCTGCTTGAGCAGGGGCATTGCACAAGAGCAGATGATCTCCAGAGGTCCCTTCCAGCCTCAACCAGTCTGTGATTCTGTGAACTCACCTTTGCCTGGGCCACCAGCCCCTCCAGCTGCTGGAGCTCCCGGCGGTTGTTCTCAAAACACCGCACCACAAGACGGTTCTGGGAAGAGGAGCCAGACACAGGCACTGAGCCCCTGACACAGCCCCAGGTGCCGCAGCTGGGGGACGTGGGCAGAGGAGGGGACACTGATCTCCATGCTGAGCTCCTCCATGGTTTGCCGCAGCTCCTGCTGCTGCTTGCCCTGCAGGGGGAAAGGAGGGCTCAGGAGCTCAGGTCTCGCAGCCCCAGCCCCCGGGCACAAGGGGAACACTCCACACCTACCAGACACTGCAGCAGCTCCTTGTGCCTTTGTGAGTCACCAGAACACTGCAGCAGGCACTCCCGGAGCATGCGGAGGTCTTGCTTCAGCACCTCTGCCTGCATGGCTGCACCTGCGCGTCGGGAGCCAGCAGGGTGTGAGGGGCACGGCCGTGGGAACTATCAGGTACGCACACTCACAGGGACGTTGCCCTGCCCTGACTCACAATCGCACGTGGACACGCGGGTGCACTCAGGAGAACGCAGCCCTGCACGGCTGTGCACAGGCACGCCACCCTGCTCGCCTGTAGCTGTGCCCAGCACTGCAGGCACTGGCACAGGTACAGCCGTACGCCCACGGGCACAGGCACACAGCGCCTTGTGCTGCCCAAGCACAGGTGCACCCACGCTCTGTCATGCAAAGGCCACACACATACACCGTCAGGGATGGCCAGGGCTGGCACGGGAGCCTCCCCCAGAGAGGGGCTCCGTCAGCTGCCTGCACTCACGCACCTGCGTCCCACTCAGCCAGCGGTCCTGTGCTCGCGCACGCACTGGTTCCATGCGCAGCTTGGCCTGCACCAGCTGGGTGCTGAGCTTCTGGCCAGGTATGGTGCAGGGCTGAGGAGAGAAGGAGTTTCTCCTGCCCTGCTTTGCCGGGCACCCGCGCGGCCCCTCTGCACAGTGGACGCCGGAGAGGTTGTTGGCGAGTACTCTCCATACTCCTGCCCAGCAGCACCCAGGTTCTCCTCCAGATGCTCCCCCGCCTCTGGGAGCAGCACCCTTTGTACCCTCCAGGGCACCTGTGTCACAAGCCCACAGTGACATCACGGTGACACGGCCACCACTGCCCACTGTGACACGACAATCACCTCCCCGGGGCTGGTGCCAAGAGCCAAGTTTCCAGTGGGAAACAGGGCATCACTCTCAGCACCCACTCTCAGCGCACGGCCGGAGCAACCACGGTCACCGCGTGTCGGCCTCTCCCCGCGGGCTTTGCCTGTCCCGCGGAAGTCCAGCTGCGGCAGCTCCCCACACCAGGTCCACACGGGAGCTGGGCTGCACATGGACTCCCAGCAGGCACACGCAGACACTCACAGAGAGGTGCGTGCAGCACGGGTGTGCACGGACGCACACACCGCTTGGGCTCCAAGACAGGGCTGAAACACCCAGCCCCCACCAGGATCCAGCACCCAGCTCCGGGGGGGAAGTGCAGCCCAGGAAGGGGAACAAAAAGACTAGCCCTGTGCTCTAGTCTGTGCTTGCAGGCTGCCAAGAGGAGTGGAGTGTCTCTCCTGCTCAGAGAGCCGTGGCTGCTGGCACGCAGGGGAGCACCAGGAGGAAGGGGTGGGGGCACCCGGCAGGCAGGCAGTGACTGAGGGTATCAGGGCTGTCTGGGGGGAGGCAGAAACATCTGTGAGGCTGATGTCTTTAACAACGCCCGGTGAGCAGCATTGCTGCGGAAAGCCGCCTGCCACGCAGGAGCATGGAGCGTGCCGAGCTTGAGCCTCTGGATATGAGGCAGGGTGTGAAATTCACTGTCTGTCATTGCAGCACCTCTCTTTCGCACAACCTAGTTTTCGCTTCCTAGTTCAGCTAGAGAGGGAATTACGTGTGCACATACAGAAACCATTCCAAGTACATGTGCAGGTCCAGATACCGTTAGCAATGCAGATACAGTTACGGGTACAATTACGGGTACAGGCACAGATACCATTAGAGACACAGATACTGGCACCATCAAATACACTGCTGCCAGCATCATCACAGAGACCAATATCATTACAGGCACGGACCCACACTGAATTGCCAATGCAACTGCAGGGACAGGCACAAACCAGATACAATTCCAGATACAGGTGCAATTGCACATACAATTGAGGATACAAGTGCAGTCACTGATCCAAGTGCACTTTCAATTACACCAAAAGCAGCAGATACAGCAAGTGACACCATTACCAACTGAGGGCCCGTGACAGACAGAGGAACCATCAGACACCTCTGCACCGCAAGTTCCCATTGCAGATGCTATTGATGATGCATAGAGTGTTGCGGATGCCAGAGCAGATGCAGATGCCATTACAGACAGAGACAGCATTGCAAATGGCATGGCAGATCAGATACCATTGCAGAACCCATTGCACAGACCTTTGCAGATGCACAGATGCCACAGGTGCAGACACCAAAGCCAATAGCGCTGCAGATGCAGACGCCATGCCAGATGCAGATTCTGCTGCAGCTGCAGATAGCACTGCAGAAACCACCGCAGAGACCATTGCTGATGCAAAGTCAGGTGCAGGTACACTAGGAGATGCAGAGGCCACAGCAGACACTCAGAGCGTTACAAATGCCTTTGCCGATGCAGAGGCCATCGCACATTCTGATCCCACGGCAGATAGCGATAGCATTACACATACCGATGCAGATACAACTGCCATGATAGATGCCATCACCAATACCATTACAGATCCTGATCCCACTACAGATCGAGACAGCAATAGCGTTACAGTGACACACACGTACCGAGACCAATAATGGTACGTGACATTAGGGATATCATTGCAGGTAGAGGCAGAATTACTCGTGCACGTACAGAAACCAAATACACCATTTGCCATGGACTGATCCAGACGGCACTGGAACAGGGTGAAGCTCCAGAACATCTGCAGTACATTGATGACATCATTGTGTGGGGCAATACAGCAGAAGAAGTTTTTGAGAAGGGAAGGAAAACAGTCCAAATCCTTCTGAAGGCTGGTTTTGCCATCAAACAAAGAAAGGTCAAGGGACCTGCACAGGAGATGCAATTTTTAGGAATAAAATGGCAAGATGGACGTCGTCAGCTCCCAATGGATGTGATCAACAAAATAACAGCTCTGTCCCCACCAGCTAGCAAGAAGGAAACACAATCATAGAATCATAGAATTGTTTAGGTTGGAAAAGACCTTTAAGATCATCCAGTCCAACCATTCACCTGACATTACCAAGTCTACACTAAACCAACCAAGGGTAGACTAGACTAAACCATGTCCCCAAGTGCCACCTCTGCCCGTTTTTGAATGCTTCCAGGGATGGTGACTGCACCACCTCTCTGGGCAGCCTGTTCCAATGCTTGACCACCCTTTCCGTGAAGAAGTTTTTCCTAATATCCAACCTAAGCCTCCCCTGGTGCAGCTTGAGCCCATTTCCTCTTGTCCTATTGCTAATTACGTGGGAGAAGAGACCAACACCCACCTCACTACAACCTCCTTTCAGGCATCGGTAGAGAGCGATAAGGTCACCCCTCAGCCTCCTCTTCTCCAGACAGAGTGCCCTCAGCCGCTCCTCAGAAGGCCTGTGCTCCAGTCCCTTCACCAGCTTCATTGCCCTTCAGCAATTGCATTGTGCATCACTTGCTTTGTATATTATTATTATTATCATCATTATTGTCATTATTATATTGTTATCTTTATCATTAGTATTTTACTTTACTTCAATTATTAAACTGTTCTTATCTCAACCCAGGAGTGTTTCTCACTCTTACTCCTCCGATTCTCTCCCCCATCCCATCGGGGTAGGGGGAGTGAGCGAGCGGCTGCGTGGTGCTGAACTGCTGGCTGGGGCTAAACCACGACAACTATAAATTGGAGAATGCTGCTGTCACCTCTTCTCTGTATAGAAACTGGGGGGAGTTGAGCAGGGGGCAGCGATTGCTGCTTGGGGACTGGCTGGGGATCGGGTCAGTGGGTGGTGAGCAATTGCATCATAGAATCATAGAATCATAGAACGCTTTGGGTTGGAAGGGACCTTTAGAGCTCACCCAGCCCAACCCCCCTGCAGGAGGCAGGGACAGCTTTAACCAGATCTGGTTGCTCACAGACCCGTCCAACCTGACCTTGAAGGTTTCCAGGGATGGGGCCTCCACCACCTCTCTGGGCAACCTGTTCCAGTGCTTCACCACCCTCAGTGTGAAAAATTTCTTCCTTATACCCAGTCTAAATCTATTCTTTTTTAGTTTAAATCCATTATTCCTTGTTCTGTCACAACAGGCCTTGCTAAAAAGATTCTCCCCATCCTTCCTGTAGGCCCCCTTTCAGTACTGGAAGGTCGCAATAAGGTCTCCTCGCAGCCTTCTCTTCTCCAGGCTGAACAACCCCAACTCTCTCAGCCTGGCCTCGTAGGAGAGGTGCTCCAGCCCTCGGATCATTTTGGTGGCCTCCTCTGGACCCGCTCCAGCAGGTCCATGTCCTTCTTGTGCTGAGGGCCCCAGAGCTGGACGCAGGGCTCCAGGTGAGATCTCACCAGAGCAGAGCAGAGGGGCAGAATCCCCTCCCTCGACCTGCTGGCCACGCTTGTTTTGATGCAGCCCAGGATTCGGTTGGCCTTCTGGGCTGCAAGCGCACATTGCTGGCTCATGCCCAGCTTTTCATCCCCCAGTAGCCCCAAGTCCTTCTCCGCAGGGCTGCTCTCCATCCCTCCATCCCCCAGCCTGCATTGATATTGGGGGTTGCCCCGTCCCAGGTGCAGGACCTTGCACTTGGCCTTGTTGAACCTCATGAGGTTCACAGAGACCCACCTCTCCAGCTTCTCCAGGTCCCTTTGGATGACATCTCGTCCTTCTGGTGCATCAACTGCACCACTCAGCTTGGTGTCGTCTGCAAACTTCCTGAGGGTGCACTCGATCCCACTGTCTGTGTCATGGATGAAGATATTAAACAGCACTGGTCCCAGTACGGACCCCTGAGGAACACCATCTGTCTCCATTTGGACATCGAGCCGTTGACCATTACCTTCTGGATGCAACCATGCAACCAATTCCTTATCCACCAAACAGTCCACCCATCAAATCCATATCTCCCCAATTTAAAGAGAAGGATGTTATGGGGGACCGTGTTGAATGCTTTACAGAAATCCAAGTAGATGACATCTGTTGCTTTTCCCTTGTCCACTGACGCAGTCACTCCTTCACAGAAAGCCCCGAGGTTGGTCAGGCAGGACTTGCCCTTGGTGAAGCTGTGCTGGCTGTCTCGAATCACCTCCCTGTCCTCCATGTGCTCGAGCATAGCTTCTAGGAGGATCTGCTCCATGATCTTCCCAGGCACAGAGGTGAGGCTGACAGGTCGGTAGTTCCCAGGGTCCTCCTTTCTTCCCTTTTTAAAAATGGGCACAACATTCCCCTTCTTCCAGTCCCCAGGGCCTTCACCTGACTGCCAGGACTTTTCAAATATCATGGAGAGTGGCTTGGCAACTACATCAGCCAATTCCCTCAGGACTCTGGAATGCATCTCATCAGGTCCCATAGACTCATGTACATTGAGGTTCCTCAGGTGGTCTTGAACCTGATCTTCCCTTACAGTGTGGGAGGGGCTTTACCACCCTGGTCCCCATCTTGCGGTCCATCTATTTGGGAGGTGTGAGGAGAGAGGTTGCCAGTGAAGACTGAGGCAAAGAAGTTGTTGAGTACCTCAGCCTTCTCCTCGTCTGTTGATCCTAGGTCACCATTCTTGTTCATTGGGGGTGGTGGGGTGGGTACGCTTTCTTTAATCTTCACAGCTGTGGACATGTTACATCCCTGGCTGCAGGGCAATGTGCAAGAATGTCCTGAAGGGATCTCCCAGAGCTGGCATGGTTGGTGCAGAGGAGAAGGACATGCTCTGGAGCAGGGATTTCCTGCTTCACTGTTAGAGGGACAAGGCATGACCGCTGCCTTCTGCTGGGGATGGCTGCAGGGGTGTGAAGCCGGGAGTACCCCCAGGGCTGTCCAGGGCTGTCCTGCCAAGCAGTTTTGCTGTGCCTCAGGGGGCTGTGTGCCGGGGCAGGGACTCTGCCGTCTGCCAGGGTCATCACTCAGCCTGCCCAGGGAGCTCGCAACAGCGCTGTGGGGAGAGGCTGTGGGTGGAAGGGGCGATCCCCAGGAGGGCAGGGTCTTTGCTGCTGAGAGGGTGCTGCGTGGGTCAGAGCTGTTCACAGCTCCAGAGCACCCCAGGACATTGTTGAGGAGATGCTTCCAGGGGAAGGACACGGCAGCGATTCATATAAAGACAAGGAGATTTCCCGAGTCTGACTTTTCAATTTCCTGCTCCTGGGTGATGGGAGAGGGGAAATGGAAAAGGAGCTCTCAAGTTTGAACAAGTCGCTGAGACTCCTGAACTGTGACCTCCTGGGTCACCTCCCTCTGTCCCCACCTCCCGTACCTTCCTTTCCATGCCTGAGCTCAGTGAGGAGCTCCTCACTCATCCATGCTGGCCTCCTGCTGCCTTTGCTTGATTTCCTACTTCTTGGGAGGCACCTTTCTTGAGCTTGGAAGAGGTGGTCCATGAATATCAAGCAGCTCTGCAGGACCCCTCTTCTCTCCATGGCCATCTCCCATGGGATTCTTCCAAACTGATCTCTGACAAGGTTGAAATCTGCTGTCCTGAAAGCCAGGGCTCTAGTCCTGCTCTTTGCCCTGCTCCCTCCCTTCCGCATCCTCAACTCCACCATCTCATGGTCACTGCAGCCAAGGCTGCCACTGGCTTTCAAATCCCCGAGCAGTTCTTCCTTGTTCAGCAGTGCCCGGTCCAGCAGAGCACCTCTCCTTCTTGGTTCCCCCATCACCTGTGCCAGGAAATGCACTCGAGAAATCTCCTAGATTGCTTGGCCCTGCCGCATTGTCCTTCCAGCAGCTACACCAGGGTGGTTCAGGCCCCCCATGAGGACCAGGCCCTGTGAATGTGAGGCTTCTTTCACTTGTTTCAAGAAGGCCTCATCTACATCTTCCTCCTGAACAGCTCTCTAGCAGATACCTGCTAACGCAGCACCCGCGTTGGTCTGCCTTCTGATCCTGAGCCATAAGCTGGCTCCCGTCCCACCCTGAGCAGGAGGCAAGTCCACCTCCTCGCCTCCCCAGATGGTCCTTCCTGAAGAGCCCGTGTCCCTCCACTGCAGCCGTCCTGCTGTGCCATTGACCCACCACACCTCCGTGGTCCCGGTGTGGTCACAGCCCTGCAATCACGCACAGACTGCTGGCCCTGCTGGTGGTTCTCCATGCCGCGTGCATGAGCGTGCAGGCGCTGCAGGGAGGCACCAGCTGTGCTGGGTTCCCAGGAGGAGTGTGAGAGCCTCCTCTGTCATGCTGCCTGTGTGTTGGGATGTGCAGGAGTGGGGCTGCACGTCTCCAAGCTGTGGGGTATGTGTGGACTTTATTCCCTCCTCCACCTAGGAGCACTTCTGGGATCACACATGGGGTATGCATAATCCCTTTAGAGCGGTCCAGCACCAGGCACAGGCCAGTCAGTCCAGCTGGGAACAGCCCCAGAGCTCTTTATTTTGTATTTATAGGTGGATCTCAGCAGCTGAGAAGCCTCCCAGCTTCTTTGCTAACAGCCACTGCTACGGCCGCTGCTGCCGGCACCTTCCCTGCTGCTGCGGTACCAGCACCTAGTGCTAGGGAGGAAGAAAGAAAAGCCTATGACTGTATGGAGAGGGAGAAGGCAGAGAAATCCTGCAGGCATAGCTCAGGCCACCTGTGGTGGGATCTGCTTGCGATGAAGCCTGAAGGTGTCTGTGAAGTGGGAGAGGCCCCTGATGCCCAAGCCCATGAGAAGGCCCCAGGTGCAGCTGATCAGCCTGGGGCTGAGTCAGGTTGGGCCAAGACCTTGAGTGCCCCATACAGGTGTCCCCCCAGGGGCAAGGTGTCTTGGCCCAAGACTCTTCAAGGGAAGGACATGCTCTCTGCTTTGGAAAGGGGAGAGCCAGCCATCAGAGGGACCCCTCTGTCTTCAGCCAGGACTTCCACATCCCACATGGAAAGCCAATTCTGGATGCCCGGGCAGTCCCCTTGGGTGTCAGGGAGATCCAGCCCACAGCCAAGCTCCAGAACCTGCTTCAGTCTCACAAGGGCTGGCAGAGAAATATCCTCTTTCCCCCAGGGCTGCCCTCAGTGGAGGGATGGGCCTTGCAGCTGGGGAAGCACCATCTCTTTTTGGAGATAGTTACCAGGGGAGCTGCCTCTGCTGCTCCTGACGCCGCCTGTGGTTGTCAGTGACGTGCTTGAATATGTTCCTCTGTGCTTGATACGGCTCCAGCCTTCTGAGGACCTGGAGCACTCGTGGGGAAAGGTGCCTGCAACAACAGGGAAGCATCATCCCTCAGCCCGTGGAGTCACGACTGCTCAGCTGCCCCGGGCTGTGTGCAGAGCCAGCGCACACTTACTCAGGCCGGAGTCTCTCCCGCTGGGCTGCTGCTGCCATCTCCTCTGCTGGGAGAGGGTTTTCAGCCTTTCTCCACCTCTGGGTGACCTCCTTTCTCCTGGGCTGGGCTGGAGGGTGGGGAGTCCAAGTGCCTCCAGTGCCCAGTGCCTGCCAAGAAGGAGACACTCCCAGCAAACCAGACGGCAAACAGAGGTGCTGTTTCCCAGAGGACTTCTCTTCAGAGGAGCCTGCAGCAGGACCTGGGAGCCGGGAGACTCAGCATCGTCTGCCCGTCATCATGGCCGACGGCTGCTTTTGCCCCTTGGACCCTGCTGCCAATCTCCCTGACAGGGATGAGCAGGCAAACCCCTGCCCTGCAGCTGGGTCAGTCCTGCTCCCACTCCCTGGAGACCTGCCGCCCTGGTGCCCCGAGAGAGAGGGTCACTGCTGCTCTCAGCGGTGTCAGTCACTGCCCGTACCTGGGGCGGCTGTCGGTCCTCCCCTGCAGACCAGGCTTCCCACGCTGCCCATTCTGCCTTTGCTTGCTGTCGCCGCTCTTGCCACTGGGTCTTCCCTTGCTCCCACTCTGCAGACAGCTGCCAGACCTCCTGGAGGGGATGGAAACGCAGCAGCAGACAGGATTAGTCTCAGCTCCCAGAGGGGATGTTCCTTTGGGCCTCTTGCTTCAGCTGGTCGGTCAGCAGCGCTTTTCCCCTAACAGATGAGGGGCCATGGAGTCATGCCAGGCTCCTCAACTCATGGCAAACACAGCTGAGCGAGCAAAGACCTCCACTGTCAATGACCTAGAAAGGACTTGTACACTTTCCATAGCCCCTGGACACAATAAAGTGTTTCACGACAAACCCAGGGGCAATAACAGGCGGGAAGGACGTGCAGCCCCTTCCTTTTCCTGAAGAAGATCTGAAGGAGGTGACAGCCAGGTTACGATGAACGCACGCCAAGGGATCCTTTCAGGATGGCTCTCTGCACAAAGAGGCTTTTGCCGAGTCTCAACCAGCACGGTAGTTACAGCAAGGCAGAGCACGTACCTGCAACGCTCTCTTGCAGGCTTCAGAGGACGGGAGTGCAGCGGTGGGCCTGGCTGGAGGAGCTGGCTCCTGCCTGCCTGGCTCCTTCATCCTGGGGGAGCTGCCTGGACACGGGGGGAGCACACTGCAAAGAGACACCAGGAAGAGTCGGCATGAGCACGGGGCACTTTGGCCTCTCCTTTTCATCTGGTACCAAGGCTCCCCAGGCTGGCAGAAGCAGCAGGGGAGGTGGGGCCATCTCCCAT
Source organism: Pelecanus crispus (assembly GCF_030463565.1). Classification (NCBI taxonomy): domain Eukaryota; kingdom Metazoa; phylum Chordata; class Aves; order Pelecaniformes; family Pelecanidae; genus Pelecanus; species Pelecanus crispus. The sequence continues at coordinate 1,546,340 of NC_134667.1, read as the reverse complement.
GGCAAGGGGGAGCCTTTCCTGAGCCCCATCAGATGGATGGGAGAGGGCTGCACCTCAGCTCTGTTGTGAGGGCAAACAAAGCGATGTGGGGTGCACTCAGCATGTGCCGTCTTCCTCACTAAGGGGCCTGCCATGGGGCAAGCAAGCTCATAAAAACCGTGGGGCATGAGTCAGGGACTTGCCTGAGTCCCTGCATCCGCACTGTCCAAAGGGGATGTCTCTCCCACATGGGTGCAAGGATCCCTTTCATCCCTTCCCACAAGGCTCTCACCTGGCAGAAGGCTTCTTCCCCATGTCTTGCTGCCTTGTGCCTGGCCCCTGGCTTGGCAGCATGGGGAGGGATAACTTCACCCGCCTGTGCAGCAGCTGGTCAGGATGCCCCTCTGTGCCTGGGAAAGGAGGAAGCTCTTCAGAGCAGCCGCGTGGAGAGTGCGTTTTAAGTGGGCTGTGGTCACCCAGCGTGGGGCAGGGTACCCGTACCTCTTCTGCTCCCATGCTTTTCTGCAGCCTTCTTGTGCCAGGTGGCGAAAGACTTGGCCAGCGCTCTGCTGACCACCAGGAACTGAAACCTGGAAAGCAAATGATGACACAGGCTTGAAGAAGGGTGACCCTCTACCCTCTGCAGCTTCCCAGCACTAATCCTCCTGACCGTCGTGCAAGGCATGGCAGCCCTTTTCCTTTGTGGCCATGCACAGGTTTTACTGGCAATCTCCCCCCAACACCAGAAAATGCAGCTGCAAGTCCTCTCCGTGTGCAGCTGCTTCTCTCTGGTGGGAATGACGGCAGGCTGGGCGTGAGAAACACAATCATGGTGCCCGGTCGCTGCAGGAGAATACAGGCATAGCCCAAACTCAGCATTAGTTAACCATAAACCAGTCACTTCAGGATTGATCCCTGACGCGATGCTGAGTGTTGAGCCCCGACAATGCGCGCTGCTGAGCAGGAGCTGGGAAGCCGCCCGCTCAGTCGGTCGGTCGAGGGCTGCAGAGGAAACGCACTCACCTTGGGAATGCCTGGGCAGGAGCAGCCTGCATCCCCCGAGCGGTGGTCGCTCCACCGCAGACATCTGCAACTGGCATCCACAGCCTCTGCAAAGTGACCCAGAGCTGTTGGAAGGTTTCCAAGGCAGTTTTCTCTTGGCTCCCAAAGGAAGCAGACCTGTCTCCTGCTCCAGAAGAAAGCCACTTCTCCAAACCCCTCTTCCAAATCCTCCTCCATGAGCGTTAGCCCTTGCTCTGCTCTGGAGAAGCTGCACAGCAAACACTGAAGCTGCGCAGAACACTGCCAGGCTTTTTGTAGGGCAAGGACCCAGAAACTCAGAAGAAACTTTCTTTGCTAATGGAGAAGTTAGTGGGGGTGAGCATGGGGAAAGGCACGTGAGTGGCCTGCAACGTCCAGGCTGGCCAATGGCGACTGGGTTGCTCAGCCTTCAGTGGGCTTCCCAAAGACATTGCAGCAGCCCTCAAAACCTGAGCAGCTTACAGTGTGAAGCAGTGCAATGCGGCTGGCCTTGCTCTCCAGCCCTGTGACGCAGTCGTAGTAAAACCGCATGCACAGGACACCGTCTTCGCAGGACAGAACGCCAATGTCCTTGAAGGAGAAGGAGAGGTGCTGGCTGTTCCTCAGTTGGTAAGAGTACAAGAGTATGGTCTCTTTCACACAGTCCTCCACCGTGTGCCACGGCAAGGAGGTGGCTCGCGATAGCCACCTGTAGTTCAGCGGCTTGATCTTGACATTGCCTGGAAGGAGGAGGAACAGCGTCACTGCCACAGCAGGCCACATTTCCATCTAAGAGTCATAACAAAATGCCGTAGAAAAGAGCTCCTGGGGAGTGGTTTGTTTTGGGGGAGCTCAAGCCATGCCCCGACCTTTGGATGCAATTCTCTACTTCTCCCAGCCCTTTCCAAAGAGCAGAGAGCACGCACCCCACCCCCGGACATGGAGGCCAAGAGTGGAGGGTGGCCGCTGCCTCCTCACCAGGGATAACCACTGTGGGGAACGTCAGCTCCTGCAGGCATGACACATCAATATCCAGCTGGAAGACGGGTCTGCGAACCACATACACCTCTTTGTCGCCCTGGCATTGCTCTTGGACCATAGCGAAGGTCCCGAGTCCTGCAAGCAGGACACCCTGCCCAAGAAGAAGACAAAAAGGCTGATGAGTGAGTACTGTAGAGATGGCAAAAGTAAGAGCTGTGACAAAGGCTCATGTTCTCCATTGGTTTTCTTCCCCTCCTCAAAACACATGCTAACGTCCCTTGGCTGGAGAAGAGCCCAGGCATTTCCAGCACAGGCACTGATTCCCAGGGATTATCCTTGGCATGGACCCAGCATAATCCCCTGCCTCTCTGCTTGGTCTCTCCACTCTGAGCACAGGGAAGAGTGAAGCCCTATTGTGCACCAAGTGCTTTCTCAGACTCGATCTGGCCTTGGTTTCTCTCTTGGTTGACCAAGAAGCAGCTCTGGGCACACGGGATTGTCTCGGTGTGCTGCCACGATGCTCAAGGAGGGATGGCTCCCCGGGGCCCAGGCTCTCCAGGGCAAAGGAGGACCAAGACGCCAGCCTACCTTGTCCAGTTTCAGCTGTCCCAGGATATACGCAGACACAGCATCCCAGACAGCCACAACCTCTGGAAAGCAAGGGAAAGAGGTGTCAGGCTGCAGGCCAGACGGCTCACGGCCTCTCGGCCAGCTCCTTGCCCAGGGGGTGACAGAGGCGGGTGTCCACAAACAGCCCAAACAAACACTGCCATGGCTGCGGAGCTGGGCTGTGCTCCAATGTCAGACTGCCAGCCTTCCTCTGCTCCCGGGGCAGGGCTGGAGCAGAAATGGGGATGTGGGAAGGGCTCAGGACCAGGGCAGTGGCCATCTAAGCCCCAGAAAGGGATGGCACCCCAGTGCCCAGGACACGGTCTGCCAGCCTGGTGGCACAAGAGGATCCCCTGGGAAGGAACAGAGGTGGTCCCAAAGCAGAGTGCTTGAAGGTAAAGGACTGATTTATATCAGAGGCATTTCCAGCTGGCTGGTGAGAACCCCGTGGGAGCTGAAGGACACCCCAGCCCCAGGATGCAGGACCCCTTTTCATCCCAGAGCCAGAACCCCAAGAGGTACCCGCTCCCAGGGAAAGCTGGCCCTGGATGGGCCCCCTCGCAAGGGGACCGAGCCATTCCCATGGGAGCCTTGGGTCTCAGGGCAGCCGGGAGTCCTGCTTGCCACATTGTTCCCCGAGCCTGGTGGGACCCTCAGGCAGGGCTCTCGCGGCAGCCCCCAGCCCCCTCCAGCCACCCCCACAGCCCAGCAGTGGCAGCTTTTGACAGTGGACAGCCCCGGTGCCTCCCCTTGGGAAGGAGCTCCCAGAACCCTTACCCTTGGTGGAGAGATACAGGAGCGTGGGGAACAAGCTGCTCAGCTCCAAGCTGACGGCCACGGTGCAGCAGCCCTCCATCGCACTTGCTGATGGCCCCTCAGCTCAGGGAAAGGGATGCTCTTTGCAGCTCCTTGCCCAAAACTCCTCTCCGACGTGCCCCTACTTTCCCTGTCAGCAAGGGCCCTGCCTGTCAGCGAGGGCCCTGCCTGTCAGCAAGGGTCCTGCCTGTCAGCAAGGGTCCTGCCTGTCAGCGTGGGTCCTGCCTGTCAGCGAGGGTCCCCCAGCACAGCCCCACTGCTTCCAAACCCCACTCCTGGCTGTGGAGCAGCTCCAAAGGGCAGCACTGGGGAGCCCCTGAGCAGTGCCCAGCAGCACCCAGGCCTTGCCGCGAAGTGCCGGCACCTCTGCGGCGCTGGGGAGACCTCCCTGTGATGTGGGGCATCCCCCTGTGACATCAGCCCGCATCATTTGAAGGTGCATTATGACACCAGCAGGGAGACGGCACAGCTGGGGAGAGAGGAGAGACATTTCCCCTCTTGTCCTGGGCAACAGTCATCCCCTTTCTCACCAGTCCTTTTCCAAAAGCCCCGCCTGCCCCCTGCACCAACACGCCTCTGCTACTGGGAGCCCATCCGGGCAGGTGGGGTTTGGGGGTTGGCTGCAGTTGGGCAGTTACAAGAGATGGGATCGAAGGCCTGTGGGATGCAACAGCCCCTCCAGTGTGCCCAAACACTCCTCTCTGCTGCGTCTCGCTTGCGTGGCAGGAGTAGGATGGGCTTGACTGCACTGGTTTTGGCTGGGATGGAGTTAATTTTCTTCATAGCAGCCCATAGGGTGGGCCCTCCCCAGCCATCCAGACCAGGCCCTCCTACCAGTGCCCCCCTTCCCTCCCAGCAATTCCCGCCTCCCAGCCAGGAGCCCTGTGGGGCTGAGGTTCAGAGAGACACAGGCAGAGGGGGTCTGGGGGTGCTGAGACACCTCTGTCCCACTGCCAGGGCGCGCATGGGCCAGGGTCTCCTTCAGCACCCTGGGGGCAGGGAGGGGAGAGGGGCCTGGAGAAGGGCCCTTGGGGGTCTGTGCTTGAAGGCAGGGAAGGAGGATGCGGCTCCAGGCTGGAGCAGGGCAGGCGAGGCACAGCCCTCCCCATGGGCACCTAGGGCAGCCCCTGTCCAGCCCGGCCCTGGGGTTTGGGGCTTGTCCTCACCAAGCCCTCTCCAGTCAGGCGTGTCTGACCTGTCTCGGCCAGGTAGCTGAGCTTCCTCCACTGCAGGAGCTCTGCACAGGCGAGGAGAGTGTCCCTAGAGGCCTGCAGAAAAGCAGAGGCTGGGAGATGGCACCACAGCCCAGGCAAGGAGACCTGGCATCCTCCTGCTCTTGGCCAGGCTCCGAGCTCTTCCCAGCCCCTTAGGAGAAGAGGCAGCGGGGCACAGAGTCTGAACTGGGTTCAGTGCCCAGGGCAGGGACACAGGGCAGCCACCACCTCACACATCTCATGCTGCCGGCCAGCAGAACAGAGATCCTCAAGCGCTGCTGAGCTGCTGCCAGGGATGGGGGCAGACTGAAGGGCAAAGCAGGTGTAGGCCCACGGCTGTAGGCAGCGAGGGCTGGGCTCCCAGAGACACCGGAGCAGGACGGCACCAGCAGCACCTCCCCATGGGAATCCCCCAGCAAGACGCTTGGCTCCCCAGCTGCGGCTGCCCCAGCTGCTTCACGCCCAGGCTCCGGGCAGGCAGAGCTTTGGTCCCAGCACGCAGGGCCGGTCCCCCTCTGGCTGCATCTCCCCTCCCACCGCTCTCCCTGCCCCAGGCTGGGGGACAAGCTGCCTCTACACCCCTTGCAACTGCTGCACCCCTCTGTGCAGACCAAGTTCACTGGCCCAACGCAGGGGGACCTGGCGCAGCAGCGCTTCGTTCCTGGGGCTATCCTGCTCTCTGGGTGCTGGGACATGCCCTGGCCCAAACTGCGGGAGGTCTCTTGGGCACAGTCCGGGCGGACAGGGACTGGGGCTCAAAGCCCTGGCCTCCCACGCCTGCAGGGACAGCTGGGGAGCCTGTAGGGACTGGTGTGTTTGGTGGCCACGGGCTGCTGCTGAGTGCTGCTGGACCAGGCAGGGAAGCTCTGGGAAATGTCCGTGCCAGCTTCTCTGGCCCTGCTTGCACTAGCTCTGCAGGGACCTTTCCTACGGACTGCGCTGGAGGAGAGCTGAAAGGGTCGGCAGGGAGGAGGAAGGCAGCGGTGGGCCCAGTGCAGGGAAGGAGGGAAGCTCTGCCCTGTCCCCAGCGACTCAGGCACCGGGACCCCGAGGTGGCATACATTCCAATAGTCCGACTGCCAACAGCCCTCGCCCCTGATGCCCAAGCCCCTCCCGTGGTGTCAGCACACCCTTCCCCACACCACTGGTAGGGTTTCAAATCTGTACCTCGGCCACGCTCTCCATCTGGTCATTCATACGGAAGAAGAGTGGGATTGGGCTCTTCCACACATTCTTCTTTCTCTGTCTCCTGCTGTCCCTCACCACCAAACTCATCATTTCTCTGAGGCTGATGCAGAGCTGCTGCACCTGGCTGGACTTGTGGTAGGGAGGAGGACGGGAGGACTTCAGCAACAGCCGCTCCCTGCCCGTGGTGTGCAGGGGCATTAGTGTGGCCGCTGGGAAGGGACAGGCTCCGGGGCCGGCTCCTGAACACAGGAGCTGTGGACCACATCTGCAGCCACAGCTGAACGGCCCTGGGCCCCTGAAAGGCCACACAAGAGGCGTGAGGAAGGGAGCATCCCTGCCCGAGTGCTGCCCGCAGCGCTGGGCCCAACAGCAGCTGGCCTTGCGGAGTGCCCAGCGCTGGGGCTCAGGCTCCCACAGCAGCCTTACATCGTCAAAGAGCTGCAGGAGCTCCTCAGAGAGTTTCGGAGCAATGGGGCTGGCCTCATGCCTCTTCATAACACCCAACACATTCCTGAAGACAGACAGGACCTTCCTCTTAATGTCATCATTGGCATCCTGCAGGCTCTCCATGATGCCTGGCAGCAGGACCTGCATTGTTCTTGCCTGCATGAAAAGCACGGTTTCCTTTTTGTGAAGTGGTGAAAGACCACCCTGACCCCTAAGTCACATGACTGCGCCCTGGATTTAGAGGGTAGGGAAGCCAACCATCTGGGATCCCTTTCTAGGGAAGGGGGCATTGACAAAACAATTGGAAAAGGGGCAAAACCACTCAGCCTCTGGAGGCGACTTCTGTCAAGCGTGAAGGAAAGGTATCCCTTCAAGGAGGATGTTATATATTGCCCAAGCAAATGGACCACCATAGAGAAGGGTATCCAGTACCTGAGGGTATTAGGTGTGCTGGAGGTGATTTATAGTGACCTGAACGATGAGCAGTTACCCAAAGATCCAGATGAAGTCGGGTGCACACAACCCATGTGGCGGAAGGTGGTACAGAGCGCACCAGCATCGTATGCCAACTCGTTGGCAATACTGGCCTGGAAAGATGACGAGGCACCAACGGTGGATGAAGTGGCTAGACGACTCCGGGAATTCGAGGAAAGTCTCTCTTCCTCCCTACGGGCCTGTGTCTCAGCTGTGGAAAAACTGTCTGCAAAACTGTGCCAAGAGTTCCAACAGCTCAGAGAGGATCTGTCCTAATCCCTACCTGTATGGACCAGTATCTCAGCCTTTAGGAGTCAACGTCCCTATGCTCAAGAGAGAGGATGTAGAGGATAGACACCATGGGGCACGCTGTGGTTTTACCTGCATGGTCACGGAGAGAACATGAGGAAGTGGGATGGAAAACCCACCTCGACCCTAGAGGCACAGGTGCGTGAGTTGCAAGGAAAAACTATTAGAAAAGGCGGTTCTCCCAGGAAAATTGCAGCTCCAGTTTCCAGTGAGCAGTTCCCCAGACAGAGGAAGAGGGCTGATTTCACTTCCAACCTTAATCAAGGGACTTCTGAGTCACATTTACAGGAAGTGAACAACAAATACTATGACCAGTGTTAGAGGGGCCCTGCCTCCAGCCAGGTGGAGGAAAGGGACAATCAGGTTTACTGGACTGTGTGCATTTGCTGGCCTGTCACATTGCACCCACAGGAGTAGAAGTCTCTAGTGGACACCGGTGCACAGTGTACCCTAATGCCATCAAACTACAGAGGGGCAGAACCCATTTGTATTTCTGGAGTGACAGGGGGATCCCAAAAGCTCACTGTACTGGCGGCTGAAGTGACCCTAATTGGGAATGAGTGGCAGAAGCACCCCATTGTGACTGGCCCAGAGGCTCCGTGCATCCTTGGCATAGATCACCTCAGGAGAGGGTATTTCAGGGACCCAAAGGGTGCCGGTGGGCTTTTGGTAGAGCTGCCTTGGAGGCGGAGGAAATTAAACAGCTGTCCACCTTGCCCGGTCTCTTGGAGGACTCTTCTATTGTAGGGTTGCTGAGGGTCGAAGAACAACAGGTGCCAATCGCTACCACAACAGTGCACCGGTGGCAATATCGCACCAACCGAGACTGCCTGATTCCCATCCATAACCTGATTCATCGACTGGAGAGGCAAGGAGTGATCAGCAAGACTCGCTCACCCTTTAACAGTCCCACATGGCCAGTGAGAAAGTCTAATGGGGAGTGGAGACTAACAGTGGACTATTGTGGCCTGAACGAAGTTACACCGCTGCTGAGTGCTGCCGTGCCACACATGCGAGAACTTCAATACGAACTGCAGTCAAAGGCAGCCAAGTGGTGTGCCACCATTGACGTCCCTAATGCATTTTTCTCCATCCCTTTGGCAGCAGAGTGCAGGCCCCAGCTTGCTTTTACCTGGAGGGGTGTTCAGTACAGCTGGAACCGACTGCCCCAGGGGTGGAAGCACAGCCCCACCATTTGCCATGGACTGATCCAGACGACACTGGAACAGGGTGAAGCTCCAGAACATCTGCAGTACATTGATGACATCATTGTGTGGGGCAATACAGCAGAAGAAGTTTTTGAGAAGGGAAAGAAAATAGTCCAAATCCTTCTGAAGGCCGGTTTTGCCATCAAACAAAGAAAGGTCAAGGGACCTGCACACGAGATGCAATTTTTAGAAATAAAATGGCAAGACGGACGTCGTCAGCTCCCAATGGATGTGATCAAACAAAATAACAGCTATGTCCCCGCCAACTAGCAAAAGGACACACAAGCTTTCTTAGGCGTTGTGGGTTTTTGGAGAATGCATAATCCAAATTACAGTCAGATTGTAAGCCCTCTCTACCAAGTGACCCGGAAGAAGAACGATTTCCAATGGGGCCCTGAGCAACAACAAGCCTTTGAACAAATTAAACGGGAGATAGTTCATGCAGTAGCCCTTGGGCCAGTCCGGGCAGGGCAGGATATTAAAAATGTGCTCTACACCGCAGCCGGGGAGAATGGCCCTGCCTGGAGCCTCGGGCAGAAAGCACCAGGGGAGACTCAAGGTCGACCCCGAGGGTTTTGGAGTCGGGGATATAGACGATCCGAAGCCCGCTGTGCTCCAACTGAGAAAGAGATACTGGCAGCATAGGAAGGGGTTCGAGCTGCTTCGGAAGTGGTTGGTGCTGAAGGCCAGCTCCTGCTGGCACCCCGACTGCCGGTGCTGGGCTGGATGTTCAAAGGGAGGGTCCCCTCTACACATCATGCAACTGATGCTGCGTGGAGTAAGTGGGTTGCACTAATCACACAATGCGCTCAGATAGGAAAAACAGCTTTGCCCATGAAGGGGGTAGCACGTCCCTGCATCTGCAGAAGCAAAGGGGCAGCAGCACCTCGGCTTCCGAGATGCCCAAAGCTGCCCTGAGCCCCAGCAGCCCCTGGCGCCTGCCCGTTTGCCTGGCCCTGAAGCCCTGCGGGGCCTGCCAGCGCTGGGGAGCCCTGGGGACAGAGGCGAAGGACGTGGGGAGAGCGACGGGGCTCTGCCCTTCCTTCTGGCCACAGGAGGATGCCCTGGGCCATGCCAGGGCAGGGCGTCTCTCCTCCTCACCGCCCGGGGGAAGGCGAGGCCTGAGGAAGGCCCTGGGTGCTGGGCTCAGCACAGGCGCTGGCACCGGGGGCAGAGCCCCGTCTCCGGCCTGCTGCCGGCCTGGCCGACACCAGCGGCTCCCGGCACACAGCTCCTCCTGCCCAGGGCTGTGGTTGGCAGCACAGACAGAGCCGCCTTTCGGGAAAGCCTTGCTGATGCAGGGCAAATGCAGGGCAGCTCCCCTCCTGCCCCCTCCCCTCCTGTCCTGCCCCCTCCCCTTCCCCCCCTTTCCCTTGCCCTCCCCTCCCTCCCCGAGCAGGCCCAGCCCCCCTGAGCGGAGCGAGGGAGGGCAGAGCTGTGCACAGCCCTTGCGCTGCTGGGAGAGCAGCTCCAGGTGACATGGCCCTTCTTGAAGGCCGTCTCTCGGCAGGCCCAGGCTCCCGGCTGGCTGAGGAGCCAGCTGCGGTGTTGGGGGGCAGCTCTGGGAGGGGAGGCCCAGGCTGCCCCTGCCCCCCTGGCAACAGCCGCGCCATTGGCCACGGCTGAGCAATCAGCGGAGCTTCCTTGCTGCCGGCGCGGGAGAAGGGTGCATTCGTTGGGTCTCTGCTGCGGGTGCAGGGCCCTCCTAATGCCGCTGCGTAGGCACCGAGCGTGTGGGTGCCAGGGGTTCTGCAGGCTCGGCACTGACCTTTCTGGTTGCTTTGGATGAGGAAAATCGTGGTACGTACTCCCGAGAACAGAAAGAAAGGCAAAGAACTGATGAAGAGCGAGCTGCCCGTCGAGGTGGCAGTGTCGGTAGCTTCTGGTTTTACATTTTCTCGACTGCGTTCTGGCCAGAAGCCTTGTCTGAAACGATTGAAATGAGCTGAGCCACCGGGTATTTTTCATCCCTGCACAAGTCTGTATTGCCGCGGACTTTAACAGCAACAGCCATGGCCTGTGGGCCTGTCCTGTGGGGAGGTCAAAGCGGGCATTCAGGGAAAAAAAGGTTGCTTTTCCCAAATGTTTCCGAGGGAGAAGGCAGCAGCTGGCTGTAGGCAGAGGGGACTATAAAGAGATGGGCAGTGTCCCTCAGAACGCAGCACGGTGATGTGGATGCGGCCGCGAGGTGACAGTTCCCATGGCCTTGAGCAGCACAGCAGGAATTCCCAGGCAGCAAGGCCGGCTGCCAGGGGTGTGAACAGCTCCTCCCGAGCGTGGAGACGGGCAGGGGAGAGGACGGTGCTGTCCTGTTGGGTGTAGCAGGGGACGGTGGGTGGAAGCTGCTCGCAGGACGTGTAATTAGGAGCTGTCATCTTGGTTCTCGGTGGGAAATCACTGGAGGAGGGAGGCTGAGTCATGAAAGGCCGTATTGACTCTGTGTGTGAAGTAGTTGAGCTGATCAGATTTCGAATAAGAGGTGATTTGGGCAATACCTGGCAAAGTCAGCGTCTTGTACGTGTTGCGCAGACTGCGTGACTTGACCACGGGCAAGGACAGGAGCGTGACAGGCGTGCTGGAGGGGCAAGGAATGGGGATGGCAGTGATCACAGACTCATTTCTCAGTTTTCCGTGGGCTGTCTGTATACCCCACGTGACTCGTCTTGCATTCGGAAAGAAGTGCCACCCTTTTGTTGAAAAGAAAAAAAAAGGAAAAAGATAGCGCTTAGTGCTCTCCCATGACTAGAATTTCATCCATGTTAATGAGCAGGTAGGTTATCTGTGGCAGAGCTGGGACTTGGGGCGAGATTGCCATGCTTAGTTTTACCATCCTAGAGTATTAAAAGCATTCCCTTGAAACACATTCCCAACATAAGAAGACATGACTTTCTGAAAGAGCCGCTTTTCTAGGAGCTGCATCAGAGCAAAGCCAAATGAGAGAGACTTGCCTGCTGTTGGTCACTGAGGCTGATGGCAAGTCACCAGCAGTTTTGGCAAGGACAGAACAAGATGGATATGTGTGTGCCTGTGTGCTGATTGTCTTCAGGTTTTGGAGGTTGTAGGTTTGGCAGGGCCGATGGTGGTGTTAACGTGATGGTAACAGCAAAACCTCCAGGCATCTGTGTAGGGCATTTTGGATTTTATACGGTTTAGAAGAGTACTTGACCAGTTTAATGCTCTGTTGACGTGCAGGAGCTCTAGTGTCATCAGAAGAACGTGAAGACAGGGAAGATGAGGCAGGCAAAGGGACTGAAAAGCGTTATAACCTCTGACAGCAGAAACGTGTCATTTATAGTTTATATGAACAGGTTTCCTTCAACATACTCTTCTTTTCAAAGATTTACAGAGTACGTTTTGCTCTTCCCATATCAGAACTCCATGATTTTAAGTTAAAGCTCTCCACCGAGATTTAAACTAAAATAGAGCAATGTGTCCTGGACAGAAGAGTAATTCCACAGACTTGGTAGTCTTAGTCTTATACTTTTCAGTTCTCCTTAACCAGCAGGTGTGTGATTAAAAAAAACAGAAAAGAAAAAAACTTAAAACTTCCTCTGAAGTTAGGGGTGGGGGAGACACATCAGCTTTTCTGCCTCTTCTGCTCTCCTGCTTTCTCTTCAACTGGTTTGTATCATTATTCCAATCCTTTGCTTTCACTAGAGCCAAGACAAGGTAAGATACTGTTTTCGGTCCGGTCGTGTCCTGTCAGGAGGAGATATCCATGTAGACGTGTTCGGCCACAGAGGCCATGCTGCAAAAGGAGTAATGGGTGGGTGCGTGGTTAGTGGTGGTTCTCCCTTATCCACAGTGCTGTCAGTCAAGTCAGCGAATGGTGCTTTGGAGGGCTTTCAGATGGGTAGTAATTACAGACTAATAGTATGATTATTTACTGCGGCAGTCTGAAAGCATGAGGGAAACAAAGATTTGGCGAGGACAGGGTCCTTTTTATCAGCTGTCACATTTTTTACAGCGCAGCCTTTGTGGGTCACTGCCAAGACGATCATGGAGGCGGTGGCTGAGATTCTGTACTGGAAATTCTTTTGTTCTGGACTTGAAGCCCAAATCGCCCTCCAAAAGTCTTTGACTACTTAATCTGGAGGGATACGGTTTCTTTTCTTAGAAGTGAAGCCAGCTGTGGGACCTGTGGCTGAGCTGGGGGACAGGGAGAAGCCCCGGACCGGCCTCGGGACCTGCAGCAAACCTGCCTTCCAATGAGCTCTCCCAGCAGAACATTGCCCAGGAGCCACTTTGAGTGTTGCTGTTCTCCTTCAGGAAACATGGAACGCACCAAGCACACCCAGAGCTGTGCCTGTGCCAGGAGAAGACTTCACGCACTGCTGATGGCGACAGTTCCCACCAGCTGTCCAGCTCTGGAAAGGCAGGTACGTTGCCACAGAGGGGGCACTGCCTGGTTGCCGCTTGTCTTGCAGGAACAGGATTTTCCCAGAAACGGCAGAATGGAGGCAGGACAAGAGGAGCCACGAGGTCAAAAAGCGCATCAGACAGCTGGCGCAGTCACGATGAGAGCAGAGGGAGAAGGAGGTGCAGGTGACCTGGCTGGGACAATGCTTCCGAGGTAACATCTGCCAGACAGTCACAAAGACAGGCAGAGGCATTGGGAGGTCATGGAGAGGGTGAGAAAGGTGGCTGGGGGAGAGGAGAGCATGGGGAGATGGGAGACAGAGGAGGAGATGGAGGTGAAAACGCCGGGCTGCTGGCAGTGAGGACGCTCCTGCTGTGCAGGTGCTTGTGAGGTCACTGGTGGCTGAGCAGGTGTTAGGGCAGGAGCAGCCCCCTGGCTTGTGCAGATGTTTTTGAGGTCATAGGCACCAGAGTAGGTGGTAGGTGAGGAACAGGCCCCTGAGTTGTGCTGGTGCTTGTGATGTCATAGGTGGATGAGTCGATGATAGGGTGGGAGGCACCTGGCTTGTTCATGTGCTTGTGGTGTCACGTGTGCCTGAAGAGGTGATAGGGCAGGAGCGGGCCCTTGGCTTGTGAAGCTGCTTGTGATGTCACTTGTGGCTCTGTAGGTGTTTGGGCAGGAGCATGCACCTGGTTTGTGCAGGTGCTCATGATGTCGCATGATGCCAAGGAGGTGATAGAGCAGGAGCAGGAACCTTGCGTGTGCAGCTGCTTATGGCGTCACAGGTGCCTGAGTAGTTGAGAGAGCAGGAGCAGGAACCTGGCTTGTTCAGCTGCTTGTGATGTCAGTGGTGTCCAAGTAGCTGATTGGGTCTGGAGGGAAACCTGGCTTATCAGCTGCTTGTGATGTCAGTGGTGGCTGAGGAGCTAGCAGGGCACGAGCATGCAGCTGGCCTGTGAAGGTCCTTTTGATCTCAAACATGCCTGAGTAGTTATAGTGCAGGAGCAAGCCCCTAGCCTGTGCTGGTGCTTGTGATGTCAGCTGGGCCTGAGTAGGTGATAGGGCAGGAGCAGGGCCAGGGCTTGTGCAGCTTCTTGTGAGGTGATAGGCACCTGGGTAGGTGTAAGGCAGTCCCTGGCTTGTGCAGGTGCTTGTGATGTCATAGGTAGATGAGTGACTGATAGGACAGGCGCATGCAGCTGGCTTGTGCAGGTGCTTGTGATGTCACCTGTACCTGTGTAGCTGATAGGGCTGGAGCAGGAACGTTCCTTGTGCAGCTCATTATGATGTCAGAGGTGCCTGAGTAGTTGAGAGAGCAAGAGAAGGCAGCTGGCTTGTGCAGGTGCTTGTGATGTCACTGATGACTGATTAGATGGGAGGGCAGAAGCAGACCCCTGGCTTGCAAAGCGGCTTTTGAGGTCACTGTTGTCTGAGTATCTGCTGGGGAATGAAAGGACACCTGGCTTGTGGAGGAGCTTGTGTTGTCATTTGCCCCTGCAGATGTGATAGGGCAGGAGGAGGCACCTGGCTAGGGCAGACGCTTGTGATGTCAATGGCAGATGTCGTTATTAGGTCAGGAGTAAGCTCCTGGCTCTTGCAGACCCTTGTGAGGTCATAGGTGGTTGAGGAGGTGAAAGGGTAGAAGGGGGCACTTGGCTTGTTCATGTGCTTGCGATGTCACGTGTGCCTGAGTAGGTGACAAAGCTGGAGCAGGAAGCTTCTCTGCGCAGCTGCTCATGGTGTCAGGAGTGCCTGAGTAGATGGTGTGGCAGGAGCAAGCTCCTGGGCTGTGCAGGTGCTTGTGATGTCACAGGGGGCTGAGGAGTGATAGGGCAGGAGCAGGAGCTGGCTCGTGCAGGTGCTTGTGATGTCACAGGGGGCTGAGGAGTGATAGGGCAGGAGCAGGAGCTGGCTTGTTGTTTCAGGAATGACGCAGCAGCCACCTAGACCATGGTAGGAATTACGCGGGTGCCACCTCAGCAGGGCTCGGCCCTAGGTTCCTGCTCGCAGAAGACGAGTCGCCAGCCCGCTGAGTAAATACGTGGTTCATTTATCCGACATGCAGAGCAGCTCGAGCTGGGTGCCTCCAGGCAAGGAGCCCCTGCTGCAGATGGCAGACCCCAGCTATACCCTTACAGACAGCTTTCCCAGAATGTACCACCCATCACCCGAACCCAAGTCCCATTACTTAATTCTGGTCGGTAGTCTCTTGATTTCCTATTGCTTTTCTTGGTCGCTGGGCTGGCCGCCTTCTGAAGCTACCTCATTCCCTAGGAATTGTTTCCTTGCTCCTTTTCTTCTTCATTCTGCTTGCATCTGCCAGTCTCAGCTAGTTCTGTGGTTGCAACATTTCTCCCCTGCCGTCAGCTCTCGGTATCCTCCTACTCCACAGTGCCTTTAATCTCTCTCTGCCTCGCTCCTCTCCCTTTGGTGCCTGCAGGCAGTGCCCTCAGCCCTGCTGCGCTTTGCAGAGGAGCTGCCCCTGGGCAGAGCTGTCTCTGCAGCGCTGCCTGCTTCCAGGAGCTCCCAGGAGCCCAGCCCAGCTCAGCAGCAGAGGACCAGCCCAAGGCGTGGCTTTTCCTTCCCCCTTCAGGTGTCCCTGGGGCTCCAGGGGAACCTGCTGTGAAAGAGGCTGAAGGAACCACTGATGTTCCCTTCCTCAGCCAGGGAGAGAGATTTCATTCCAGCAGTGGCATTTCTCATATCAGGAAAAAAAACTGGGCATGAGAATTGCCTTTCCTTGTCCCACCGTTAGGCAGGTGTTGTGGTTTAGCCCCAGTCGGCAGCCAAGCACCACACAGCCGCTGGCTCAGCCTCCCCCTCGGTGGGCTGGGGAAGAGAATTGGAAGGACAAAAGTGAGGAAATTCCTGGGTTGAGATAAGAACAGTTTAATAACTGAAATAAAATAAAAAGTAGTAGTAACAATAAAAATAAGAGTAATAGTAATAATAATAATAATAATAAAAAATACAAAGCAAGTGATGCATAATGCAGTTGCTCACCACCAAGCAACCAATACCCAGCCAGTCCCCGAACTGCCATTGCTGCCCCATGGCCAACTCCCCCCAGTTTCTATACTGAGCATGACGTCACATGGTATGGAATAGCCCTTTGGCCATGGAGAGAAGAGGGGTCCTGCAGAGCTGCTTGATATTCATGGACCACCTCTTCCAAGCTCAAGAAAGGTGCCTCCCAAGAAGTAGGAAATCAAGCAAAGGCAGCAGGAGGCCAGCATGGATGAGTGAGGAGCTCCTCACTGAGCTCAGGCATGGAAAGGAAGGTACGGGAGGTGGGGACAGAGGGAGGTGACCCAGGAGGTCACAGTTCAGGAGTCTCAGCGACTTGTTCAAACTTGAGAGCTCCTTTTCCATTTCCCCTCTCCCATCACCCAGGAGCAGGAAATTGAAAAGTCAGACTCGGGAAATCTCCTTGTCTTTATATGAATCGCTGCCGTGTCCTTCCCCTGGAAGCATCTCCTCAACAATGTCCTGGGGCGCTCTGGAGCTGTGAACAGCTCTGACCCACGCAGCACCCTCTCAGCAGCAAAGACCCTGCCCTCCTGGGAATCGCCCCTTCCACCCGCAGCCTCTCCCCACAGCGCTGTTGCGAGCTCCCCGGGCAGGCTGACTGATGACCCTGGCAGGCGGCAGAGTCCCTACCCCAGCACACAGCCCCCTGAGGCGCAGCAAAACTGCTTGGCAGGACAGCCCTGGACAGCCCTGGGGGTACTCCCGGCTTCACACCCCTGCAGCCATCCCCAGCAGAAGGCAGCGGTCATGCCTTGTCCCTCTAACAGTGAAGCAGGAAATCCCTGCTCCAGAGCATGTCCTTCTCCTCTGCACCAACCATGGGACGTGCCAGCTCTGGGATATCCTGTCATGGTTTCGGCTGGGATAGAGTTAATTTTCTTCCTAGCAGCAGGACAGTGCTGTGTTTTGGATTTAGTAGGAGAAGAATGTTGATAACACGCTCATGTCTTTAGTTGTTGCTAAGTACTGCTTATGCTAGTCAAGGACTTTTCAGCTTCCCATGCTCTGCCAGGCGCACAAGAAGCAGGGAGGGGGAACAGCCAGAATAGTTGATGCAAACTGCCCAAAGGGCTATTCCATACCATATGACGTCATGCTCAGTATAGAAACTGGGGGGGTTGGCCGAGGAGCAGCGATCGCTGCTTGGGAACGGTCTGGGTATCGATCGGCGGGTGGTGAGCAATTGCATTGTGCATCACTTTCTTTGTATATTCTTATTATTATCATCATTATTATCATTATTATATTGTTATCATTATCCTTAGTATTTTACTTTATTTCAATTATTAAACTGTTCTTATCTCAACCCAGGAGTGTTTCTCACTCTTACTCCTCCGATTCTCTCCCCCATCCCATCGGGGTGAGCGAGCGGCTGTGTGGTGCTTAGTTGCTGGCTGGGGTGACAGCACGACAGGGAGGGACACAAAATACCCTCTGCCATGGAAATGTGCCCACGTTAGCACCCTGCCAGCCAGGCCCTTCTCCAGGCCAGGGGCTGGATGACGGCTCTGGCTTCCAGTCCACGTCTCATGGGGATCCCTTCTCCCTCCCCCTGGCCTCTCCCTCCTCTGCCTCCCCCAGCGCTGAGGGAAAGGTCCCCCCACGCCCCCTGCTCCCACCCCTCCTGCACCTGCACACAGGCACTGCCCCAGCACAAACCCACACTGAGCCCCGTGGCCAGGCAGCAGGAGGGCAGGGGTTGGGGCTGAGGCGCAGCAGGAGGAGGGGCTGCCAGGGCTGCCATGGGGCCTTCCAGCCCCTGCCCAGGACGGAGGCAGCTGTGGGGCTGTGAGGGGAGTGCGGGGCTCTGCCAGGGCCCAAGGCAGCAAGAAGAGCCCATGGAGACTGGGGTGCTGGCAGAGGCAGCCAAGGGGCAATGCCAGCCCCGTGCTCCCCAGCAAGTGGCTCTGCACCCTGTGCCAGGGCAGTGGGGAGCAGAGCTGCCTCCTAACCAGTGTGGGAGGTGATCCGCGGGACGTGATAGCCCCTGGGGCTGGCTGGGGGGTCCAGGGCACCGCAGCCACCTTAGGGCTCACTTGTGTGGAGCCACAGCCCAGGGCTCAGCCCAACACGGCAGCTCTGTCGTGGCCTGTGTGCTGTGGGACCAGCATGGCCCAGGCAGGGCCTGGGGGAAAGAGCAGCTGGGGAAGCCTGAGGTGAGGAGATGGGCGCTCCCGCTGGGGCGCATCACAGCACCTTGCAGAGAGACAGTTTTGTTGGAAACTTTTGCTGGCAGGATGGAAACGTCTCTGCCAGCAGGAATATTGCCCAGGGACCATGGGCTCTGGCAGCCCCACAGCCTGACCCCGAGCCCGCTGCCCCCGAGATGTGCCCCTTCCCCACCACCACGTCTTTGTGCTCTGCTCCCCCCAGTCGGCCTCAGGGAGACACCCCGACAGCCGGGCAGGCAAGCACCAGCTCTGGGCCATACCCCAAAGGCTTTTAATAGGAACAACTGCAGAGGCACAGCGTGAAACCAGGGGAATCAAAAGAGAGGCAATGGCCGGCTGTTTCTGCTGCCCGTGGGAAGAGGGAGACGGTTCCCTGGTGCTCACGGCTCTCCCAGCTGCAAAGTCCCCTCCTCACTCCCAGCTGCACCCAGCTGCACGGCAGGGATGGGCTCTCCTGGCGCGGGGCTCAGGGATGGCTGTGCACTGAGCTCTGCTGTCGCAGCCTTTCTGTGCTCAGGGGGATGTGCCAGAGACACCTCTTCAGCATCGTCATAGCCTGTGCTCTCTGGGGACAGGGACCAGGCATCTCCCTCAGCTGCAGGGGCCCCAGCACTTCTCTGCGAGCGCAGGTTTGCCCCTGCAAGCAGCAAGGCAGGCCATTGCACGTTGGCCCCATGGGGTGCCCCTCCTGCTCTCTGCATCACCTGCCTCCCATCTCCTCCTCCCTCCTGACATGTCCAGCTCCCTCTGCCAGCCCCAGGCTTCCCAGGAAAAACTCCCAGGGCAGGGTCCCCCATCCCAGGAGCTTGGGCTCTCCATACGGCAGCGATTCACCCGGCACCAGGGATGGCATCCCATAAAGCGGCAGCGCCATCTTTCCCTCTCACCTCCAGGGGCATCCCTGGGCCCTGCTCCCTCCTCTGGTGCCCTGGGCATTTCCCAGGCTCCCTGCCCAGGGGCAGGATCCTCCCCAGGGGCAGAAACCTCCCTGGCATCATCATAGCCATGCGCTGGGTCACTTCCAGGCAGGACAGGGACGTCTGAAAGGAGAGGGGAGCTGGTGACACTGAGGAGATACATCTGCAGAGCAGAGGACGGGAGGATGCGCAGGGCCGTGGGGCTCAGACCCTGGTGTTGGCAGCACCCCAGGAGACTCCCCAGCTCTGATGGGGACACTCAGTGACACCGCTGTCCCTCACATGGCTGCAGGGAGGAGAGATCCACTCCTTCCCGCACCCTGTTACCTGGTGCTGACCCCGGACCCTCCTCCTCCTTGCTGTCCGTGGGGTAGGGCTGCAGCTTGGCCAGTGACCCCTCTGAGTAGGAGCCTGGAGAGAGGCGCAGCGGCTGTTATGGGAGTGTGCTCTGCTGAGCCGGCTTGTGGTGAGTGCTGCTGGGGACGGGGGACCCACAGAGGCAGGGCTGTGTGGGGAGGAGGGCTCAGGACTCACCCTGCTCCCCTGGGACCAAGCCTGCCTCAACGGGGCTCCCAGAGCTGCCCCGGGACAGCCCCTTCCCTCAGCCCTGCGGTGCCACCCAGGGATTTATGCAGGGGCAGGCAGAGAGGGGCTGTCCCTGGCTGCGATGGGAAGAACTGCTGGGGAGGAAGCTCCTCTGCTGGGCCCAGGACCCGGCTGCTCTCCCCACACACCCCAGCGCTGCAGGGACCATAGGCCAGGGGACTGCCGTGGGTCAGCCCTAGGTGGAGGTTTGGGGACAGAGCCCTGCCGATGTGCCCCCATGAGGGACCCACACCCACCTGAGCCGCTGAACCTTGCCTCCTTCTCCCATGCTGGGCCGTAACCGATCTCCTCATAGACGGCGTCAGGGAAGGGCTCCCACACTCTCCCCGAGCCTGCGGACAGCGGCAGGGCTGGCCCAGGGACAGGCAGAGAGGGGACAGGATCCCGCTCTGCTCCCCCTGCTTTGGTCCCCGGGGCCAGCAAAAGGCTCTGGCCACAGCACAGCCCGGCTGCGCTGCCTGCTCACTGCTACCCCTTCCTCAGTGAGGGCAATGTCCCCACGGAGGTGATCTGGGGCAGCGACACCCTCACAGCATCCCCTCAGAGACAGCCCTTGTGCCCCTCTGGCCCCTGGGTCAGCTCCCCGGTGCTGAGCTTGGAGCAGCTCCCGCCTCTCCTCTCCCCCTGGAGCTGCCCCCTCTCTGCCCCAGGGATCCATAGCACGGCCCCTGCCCTGCCGCGGGGAGGTCACGGTTGCACAGAGGAACAGCCTGGGGGCCTGAAACCACAGGGATGGACCCTGCTGCCCCACGTTCCTCCTGGCATCTCCCCTGCCCCACAGACCCCTCCAGAGCTGCCCGGAGCGCTGCCAGTGTCGTGTCCTCATATGTGTCCTCTCTGCTCCCATCTCCCCCAGCCCAGCTCGGCCATTTCTCTCCTCGCCCCGTCCCTAACTCCCGCCGTGCCTGGACTCTTTCTACCCCTTGCTGCTGGTGGCCCATGGCCCATGGTCAGGCGGTGGATGAGGCGGCACATGGCAATGAAGGCAGCACACACGCTTATCCCCCCAGCTCTGCCTGTGCCGCTCACTGACACCTGCCAGCACCCCTGGCCTTGCCAGGAGGCATCTTTCCCCGGGACCCACCTGCGCGCCCAGCCCTGGCGCTTCGCACTTGCCCGGCCAGGAGGGCCAGGAGCAGGCAGAGAAGGGCCCCCAGGACGATGCAGATGATGACGGGCAACGACAGTCTCCCGCTGCCGGTGGGACGGTCCCGGCTGGGATCTGCATGGGCAGGAAGAGAGAAAGGGCAGCAGCAGGCCTGGGAGAGGTGGGGGCTGGCACACCCCAGTGCTGCCCCCCACTACAGCAGGGGTAGGGGACCCCAGGAGTGAGGGATGAGGAAGCTCCCAGGCTGCTGGGTAAATGAGAGCCCTCCCCAACGCCCCTCCCCACTGCTGTCCCGGTGCCTCCTCTTGGGAGTTTCACACCCCAGCAAGGAGCCCCCTCCCTGCAGCTGTGGCTCACAGCTGGCCCCGAGAAGAGCCAGCGCTGGCAGGGAGGACAGGTTACCTGCTCGCGGGGTTGGTGCTGCCATCCTGGGTGCAGCTGCAGAGGGGAGAAAGGGAACTGGGCTGAGAGGGTGGCTGTGAGGGTACCAGGGAGCCATGCGTGTGTGTGTGCACGCGTGCGTATATCCCTGCCACCCCCCACCCACACTGCCCCTCCTGCGAGGCTGGTCAGGGGGGCTGGGACAGAGCCCAGGGCCCTGCTCTGGCTATCGGGCAGGATGGCGCAGGCAGCCCAGGAGATGCCCCTGGGGGCTGCAGGGCCCTGCAGGCAGGAGCCGGAGGACATCCAGCCCCACAGAGGCTGCTGCCCACTTGGCACCAGGCTCCCATGCTCCACAGGCACAGCCTTGCTCTCAGCAGCTCTGCAGCCATGAGGGGACCCAGTGGGGAAAACGCCTGCCCCGGCTCCCTGCCAATACCCCAGCGAGGGCTGCCAGCCCCGCCGCTCACCTGAGCACTGCACGGCAGCGTCCTCCTTATGCCGGCAGGCCCCGCTGTCCCCAGGCCGAGCCCAGCAGGCCTGCAGAGATGGCTCAGACCCCCGGCACTCCACCTGCTCCAGCCAGATGGGGCCCGTCCCCTCCCCAAACGCAGCCTCGTCCAGGGCAGACACTGCGGGGCCACAGCCCAGCTGCCTGCACGCCACCTCGGCATCCTGCATGTCCCAGGAGTCGTCGCACACCGTCCCCCAGGAGCCGCGCTGCCAGACCTCCACCCTGCCCGAGCACCCGCTCTCGCCTCCCACGGCACGAATCTTCTCCCTGTCTGGAGAAGGCAGAGACCTCCCAGGGCACCGGGCAGCAGGCAGAGCCCTGCCAGGAGAGAGGGGCATGCAGAGGAGCAGCTACCTGTGCAGCTCGTGGAGTTTGGGCACACGGTCCCCACGGCCGGGGCTGTTTCTGGCCGTCTCCCTGCAGAAGGAAATGCTGCCATGAAGGGGCTGCTGAAGGGGGTCGTGCAGCAGAGAGTGGGGCTGAGCTCTGCTCACGCCTCCCCGTGCTGCCTCGCTCACGGCAGCAGCTGAACGCCGCTCCTTCAGGGGACATGCACGGCACTGTGGGGGACCCTGACTGCTCAACCCCAAAGGGACCCTGGCTCACAGAGAAGCAGGAGGGTGTCCGTGGAGGGGACACGCCTCGCAGCCCTGGCTGGTCTCTTCTGAGACCTTGCCTGGAGACACCGCTGCCTCCCCCGGGCGCTGCTGGCAGCCGGCTGGCAACTGCTGGCGAACGAACGTGTGGGGCTCTGAGAGCTGAAGTGCCATTTGTGCCACCAGAAGCAGCAGGGTCTGGCACGTACAGTAAAAGCCCTCGTGGGCCCTGTCTCTGCGCTTGACTGTGCCCGGCAGGGAGCAGGAGCTGGGGCGATGCTGGTGCCCAGGAAGCTCAGAATTACCATGGCAGGTGATGTGGGTCTCCTCTCGCAGGTCATCACACGACCGTGGGTCCCAGGGAGCAGAGGGACACTGCCAGAAGGAGCTGTTTCTCTCCCCACACTCCACGCGATCCAGCCAGGCGTGGCCAGACACCCTACCAGAGGGCAGGCGTGTTTCCAGGGTCCCTGCGTCCCCACAGCCCAGCTCCTTGCATGCCAGCGACACCGTTTGGAGAGTCATTGAGTTGGAGCAAACGCTCCCCCATGTGCCATTGTAGAAAACCTGCAGGCGCCCGGAGCAGTTGCTGCCGTTCCCCAGCCTCAGGGCCATGAAATCTGGGAGGAAAGGCCCCAGAGGGGCACAGGCTGGTGTGGGGCTGTGGGAGCAGAGAAGCCTCTTCCTCCCGCAGGCCCTGGCCAGGCAGGGGCACGGCCAGCAAGTCACCCTTTTGCCAGGGGCCGAGAGAAGTCCCTGACGGAGAGACACCCATGCCCTCCCCGCTAAGCCCTGGGCACAGCTCAGCTGACAAGGGACCCCCTGTGGGACCGAGGGGCTTCGTGCAGGGGTGTCCCCAGGACAGGCTCGGGCAGGGGCTCCGAGGCAGCCAGGCACAGCCTGGGCCGTTGCCGGCTCTCCCCTCGTCCCGGCCTCCCCGGGCGCTGGGCTCCCACCACAGCTCCCGGCACAGACCTGAGCAGACGACTCCTGCGTCCTCTTTGTGCGCGCAGTCGTGCTGCCCCCAGGACCCTGCCGGGCAGTCCCAGAGAGCAGCTTCGGCCCCGGAGCAGTTCACGCCATCCAGCCAGATCTGACCGGAGCCTTCCCCGAAGCGAGCGGAGCCGACTGCCTCCACCGCCCCGCCGCAGCCCAGCTGCTGGCAAACGATGGCGGCATCAGACAGGTCCCAGCCATCGTCGCAGACGGTCCCCCAGCTGCCCTGGTAGTAGATCTCCACTCTCCCAGCGCAGCGCCCGGGCCCCTTCACCAGCCGCACCTGCCGGCTCCCTGCAGCAGGAAGAAACCCCAGCTGCCCTCAGGGGCTGCTGCCCACCCAGCCCAGAGCCCGGGGGGCCCGTGCAGTGCCACTCACCCGCGCACATGACGCCCACGTCCTCCGCAATCCCTGCCGCCGCTGCGCTCTCGGGCAGGGAGGTGTTGCAGAGGCTCAGCTCGGCCTCGTGCCCTGCGCACCGCACCCCTCGCAGCCCCACGGGACCCGTCCCTCTCTGAGGCTTCGCGGGGTTGTAGGCTTTCTCTGCCTCTCTGCACCTCAGCTGACGGCACACCACGCTGGCCTCCCGCACATCCCACTCGTCATCCAGGACTCGGCCCCACGTCCCGCGCTGCAAGATCTCCACTCGTCCGTCGCACCGGCTCCCTCCACCCACCAGCCGCAGGGCCGTGGAGCCAGCGGGGCCTGGGGACAGCAGCCGTGCCCCAGCCCTCGGCAGCACCACAGAGCCCACAAACCTGCAGCACCTCCCCAGGCTCTGCAACCCGCACAGCACCCTGCAGCTCACCCGCCTGCCCCAGCCCTCTGCGCTCAGCTTCAGGAGCACGTTTCCACAGGATTGCTTTCCCAGGCCCTGGGCAAGACGCTGTCTTTGCTCTTGGTGGGGCAGAGCCACCCAACACGTCTCTGCTGAGGCCGATGGGGCAGCTCCCGCAGGAGGGAGCAGCAGCCGGTGCAGGGACCCGGGCACAGGCAGTGCTGGCCAAGCCTTGCCCAACCTCAGCGCTGACACCGGCGCTGCTGAGACAGCAGGCAGAGCCCGCACGTCTGGGCCCCTCTGCATCCCTGGGTTTGGGGTCTGGGCGCCTGTGTCCCTGGCAGGGAGCAGAGCACGGGGGGCCTTTCTGAGCAAACAGCACAAGGTTGGGTCTTGTGCTGACCAGAAGCACCAGGAGCAAGGGCAAGGCCCAGCCCCGCTCTGCACCTCACCCCCCAGGTCTGCTGCTGGGGGCACCTGGGCAGCCCCCACGGGCGTGGCATTGGGCTCTGGGGGGGTCTCTGTGGGGCTGGGACAGGGCTGTCTGCAGCCAGAGGGATGGAGCTGAGCCCCACAGCCCTATCCTGGGCCTGTCCTGCAGCAGCAGAGCAGAGGACCCCGCGCCTGGCGCTGGCCGCAGGGCCTGAGCCACTGCCCTGGGGGGCAGAGATGCCTGACCTCGTTCACTCTTCAGCTCTCCCACATCAGAGCCGTCGGTGAGAGCAGGCAAAGCCCTCCAGGTTGCTCCTGGTGCAGGCAGGGTTTCTCAAGGGACAAATGCAGCTGGTGCTGCCACGGGCTCCCCTGCTTTGGGTGGCCATGGCACCTTTTCCCAGCACCCACCTGAGCAAATGACAGCAGCGTGGTTCTCGGGGGAGCACGGTGAGGCCCCCAGGGCAGTCACTGGGCACTGTCCCAGGTGGGCTTCAGTCCCCTCACAGTGGAATGAGTCTCTCCACACAGGTCCGGTTCCACTCCCAAAATGCCCTCCTCTGGGAATGGACTCAGCAAACCCGCAGTCGAGGTGACGACAGAGAACGTGGGCGTCCAAGAGATCCCAGCGGGAGGCACAGAGGGTGCCCCAGGTGCCCAGCACCTGCACCTCCACTCTCCCCTCACATGCCGTGCTGCCGTTCACCAGCCGGAACCCTGTGTACTCTGGGGACAGGGAACGATGAGAGAGTGCACACCCAGCACGGCACGGTCCCTGCCCTGCTCCCCTGTCCCCAGCACACCCCCGGATATGTAACACCCCACCCTGAGTCCTTACGTGCGCAGGTGACACCGACAGCATTTGCATGGGTGCAAGGCTGGTCCCTGGGGGATCCCCTGGGGCAGGAGATGAGAAAGGATTCGTTGCCGGCACACTGCAGCTCTCTGTCCCACATGGGACCCACACCTTCTCCAAAGCGAGCTGCCCCAGGCACGGACAGGGGTACGCCACACTGGAGCTCCCTGCAGACCACCTCGGCAGCCTTGGGACCAAAGTCGGAGTCACAGACAGTTTTCCCGTTATGGACCTCCACACGTCCTGAGCAGGGGCTGTCCCCTCCGACCAGCTGGACAAATCCTGGAGCAACCAAAGACCCCTCAAGCTCTCCCAGAGCCCTCTGGCAGTTACGTGCCTACATCCCAGCTGCTCTGCAAGGTGGCCACAGGCAGAGAGACCGCAACCACCCCACCGCTGCCAGTGGGTGCCGATGGCACAAACACACCAGGGCCCCCCTGCCGCTCCTCAGGCATCATCACAGCACTTGTGGGCTTGCTGCTGTCCCAAAGCCCCAGCCGTAGGCACTGCTCAGGCACACTGCTGCTGTCCTGGAGACCCTGGGCTTCCTGGCACCAGCCACAGGCACTGCAGTACCCAGAGCACTTGGGGCCCAGGGGGACTGGCCCAGGCCCTGCTGGCGGCTGCAGCCTCATCTGTGCACTGAGCTCAGGGCCAGGATGAGGAGCCCCTTGGAGCTGCCAGAAACACAGCCTTTCTTTCCGGGCCATCTCAGGCTGTTAGGTGGGACATGGGACAGGCTAGAGGTATGGCACGGCTGTATCCGCAGCCGGTGTCTGTGCCAGCTCCCCACTCTGGCACCGGCCCAGGGAGGGGGTCCTCAGCCAGGGCCAGAGTGCAGTGCCAGGCACGCACATCCCCACCAAGGGCCAGGCAGAGGGCAGGAGAGTGGGCAGAGGAGCAGCCCTGGGCTGACACGAGCTCCCGGTGCAAGCACAGGCACTGAGGACAGTGCAAGTGCTGGCAAAGCCCCTGTGGCACAGGGCAGCCGCGGGCTGGGGCAGGCAGGAAAGGCTGGGCAGCAGCTTGGCCCTGCCTGCCTGGGGCCGTATCCCCATGGGCTGGAACTCATGGGGGGACCCTGGGAGAGGAATGAGGTGCCACGGGCCACCCTGCTCCTCTGCCCGAGGCCAGCGCTCCTCCCCTCTGAACATCCCTTTGCTCAGGCTGAGGGACTCCTCTCTGCCAGCAGGCACAACCCAAAAGTCCCTTGCCATCTCATGCCCTTCCCCGGGGCTGTGGGTGGCCGCGTGAGCAGCTCCCGGTGCCTCTGGCATGGGGGGACCTGGCCCTCGGCAATGCCAGACAGGTCCTGGCTGAATGGGAGGAGAAAGATGGGAACCAGCAGCCATCCCGGGGCAGGGAGAGGGATTAATCTCCCAGCCCCAGGCCCCCACTGAGGGTGGGCTGAGCCACCTTGGGGCCTGGCAGTGGCTGGACACACAGGGTGGGCTCCCATTGCTCTTTCCTCAGGGACCAGGGACAGCAGCAATGACAGTCCCAGCTGGGCAGTGTCACCAGCCACATCCAGCCCTGCTCCGGTGCCCACTTGTTGCTCCCTGAGGGCACAGCCAGGTCCCTTCCCCTGTCCCGGTCCCAAAGGTGGGGAACAGGCTGGCCCCTTACCTGAACACGTCACTCCAGCATCATGATAGTGCTTACAGTTGTGTTGTCCCCATCCAGGGTGTGTACAGTCAGACAGGGTAGACTCAGTGCCACGACAATCAACGTCATCCATCCAAATGGGGCCAGATCCTGGCCCAAAGTGTCCGTACTGAGGAGCTGTGACAGCAGACCCACAGCCCAGCTGCTTACAAACCACTGCAGCATCCTTCATGCCCCAGTAGTCACCACACACGGTTCCCCACTGGCCCTGGTGTTTCACCTCCACTCGCCCAGCACAGGGCCCACCGCCATCCTCCAGCCTCAGCTCTGCAGCCCCTTCAAACAGCAACATGGGACCGGTCAGGAGAGTGCCGAGCTCCAGACTGCAGGTCTAAGGGTCACCCCTGCCCAGGCCGAGTCACAGGCACCGGGGTGGGAGCCCCTTCCCCTCCAGGCTGTCCCTGCAGCAGTTTTGGGGTCCCTCCTGTCCCCACGGTCTGTGCAGGGCTGGGGTGCCCAACTCCAGCCCTGTTGGGCGATTCACCACCCCACAGCCCTTGGCACCTCTTCCCATGCCAACGGCCCCTGCCCGTGCCCACCCACACACCGTGCCCCCAGGCCCTGCACAGGGCACCATCTCCTCCCCAGCCAAGCACACCCTGCACAGCCCCATGCCCCCACGCCCGCAGCTTCCCCGGCACCACCTTCCCTGGCACCACCCAAACCCACACCACCCCCAGGGCTTTCTGTGTCCTCAGGGAGCACCAACACAATCCCAAGGATCCCCCCAACCCATGTCCCCTCCTCGCCCCTGGCATCAGCCCAGCCCCTGTGCTTGGCCGGGGCCCCCAGGAAGGAAAATTCTCTGCAGCCTGCGAGTGCAGACAGCCCGCTCCCCTTCTCTCTGGGGGACACAAACTGCCTTCCTGGGGTCGGGGCTCCCCTGCACCTGGGGGCACTGAGCAGCACACAAACCTTGCGGGGGCACCCCGCAGATTGGCTGTGCCCTGGGGATCCCGCATTGCTGCCGTCACCCCCTGGGCCACTGTTGGCCCCAGGGGCACAGCCCAGGGAACAAGGAGCCCAAAAGGGTACCCCAGGATGGGGGAGGTCTCTAAATGCAGCCAGGCACGGGCTGCCTTAAAGACAGAGAGGCACAGGGAAAGGCAGAAGGTCCATGGACGTGAGCACCTTCTGACCCTTGTCCCAGTGTTGCCGGGAAAGCAACCCCAGCCCCAAAGGGATCCTGATACCCCGCCGCTACCCACTGGCCCTGGGCGGTGAGACAAGGGAGCCAGCACTTACCCCTGCACAGCTGCACCCAGAGGAGCAGGCACAGCACCCGAGGGGACAGGAGTCCCTCCATCCCCATCTTGAGCCTGCTGCCCCACTGGCACAGCCCTGCTGCGCCCTGCTCCCTGCCACGGCTCCGGGCAACTCACGGGGACAACGACGATGGCAGGCTGATATATCTGCAGATGCCGACCCAGCTGCAGGAGGAGCCAAGCGAAGCAGCAGCACCTTTTTAGACATGAGCGGCAGCTATCTCCCCTCCGACACAGACCAGTCCTCCAATGAACTTCTCCAGCGCCGTTCATGACCATATATGAGGGACATCTCTGTCCCACTGCGGGCGTCAGGGTCACTGCGGTGGGGGATCGTCACAGGACGAGCTGAGCGTGGAGGGGAAAGGAGTCTGTCACCCCTTGCAGCCTGCTGTGGGGACAGGGAGCACTGAGCATCTCCTGCACTGCGCTCATCCAAGAGCCCAAGGCGTGAGTGTCCCGACGCCCCCGAGACATGGGAAGCACAGAGCTGGGACTGCCGCGCGACCTGTGTCAGGATGGGAAGGGAACAGCCCCTTCCCCTGCCACAGCCCCTGCTGTGCTGGCAGCAGCAGCTGGGAAAAAGCCTTGGCCAGGGGAAGAGCTCCATGCCAGCAGTGCTGGCTCACGCCTCCCTCCCTGGAGAGACCCACGGTGGGTCCCTCGCAGGAGCCGGAGCTGGGACATGGCCCTGCCCTGGCAGCAGACACGCAGCCCCGAGGCTCAGACATGTCCCTGGCTCTCAGCGTGTCACTGAGCGGTGCCGTTATTCCCCGCGGGTGGATCGGGACCTGGAGCCTGCAGGTGCACAAACCACAGCCCACGTGGCCTCGCAGCGCTCGCCGCGCTCCCCTGGCAGCGCCCGTGCAGGAAGTCTGTGGTTTCCTCCTGGCACCGTGCCCAGGCACATCCCTGCCGTGCCCCCGAGCCACCCCCAGCCCCACTGCTCCAGCCAGGGCTGCAGGGGCTGCTCCTTCGGCCTGGCAGCCACGGGGCCAGGCAGCTCCCGTCCCCCGTCGTGCCCCTCTCATGCACACGGCCGCTCTGCACCCAGCCCCACGGCCACGGGTGCCATCGGTGACGTGACCTCACCCCCTCCTGCTGCCACTGCTCTGTGCTCATGGCTTACACTGTCACACCTCTGCCTGTGGTGCATGGGCTCCTGATGATGATGCTTCTTCCAAAAAGCCACATTTGGGTAGGGGCTCCATATGATCTGCATGACATCAGAAGCACCCACACAAGCCACATGCCTGCTCTTGGCCTAAAAGCTATTCCAGC
Organism: Pelecanus crispus; assembly: GCF_030463565.1. NCBI lineage: Eukaryota > Metazoa > Chordata > Aves > Pelecaniformes > Pelecanidae > Pelecanus > Pelecanus crispus. The sequence goes on along the minus strand of NC_134667.1, from coordinate 1,517,138 downwards.
AGCAGGGAAATCACAGGCTCGTACACAAGCCATGTGCATACTGCTGGCCTATCCGCCACGCAGCTACAGGTGATGTCACAGCATCTCCACCTGCCATGGACCTGTTCCTGGCTTACCAGCTATGCCGGCACTACTGACATCACAAGGACATTCACAAGCCATGTGCCAGCTCCTGGCCCATCATCCACTCAGGCACCAGCAGCCTCACAAGCACCTACACAATCCATAAGCCTGCTCCTGGCCTATTAGCTCCTCAGGCCTGAGTGACCTCATAAGAACCTGCACAACCCATGGGCCTTCTCCTGGCTTGTGAAGTATTCAGACAGCAATGATCTCACAAACCCCTACACAAGCTTTGCGCCTTCACCTGGCCTATCAGCTACTTGGGAACCGGTGACCTCACAACCACCCCCACAAACCATGTTCCTGCTCTTGCCCTGTCAGCTCTTCAGGAAGCAATGCCCTCACAAGAAGCTACAGAGTCCAGGGGCCTGCTCTGGGCCTATCAGCTACTCTGCCAAGAGTGACCTCACAAGCACATCTCCCCCTGTTTGCCATGTACTCCTTGTTGAGGTATTCAGTCTCCAGTGACCTCACAAGCACCTCTACAAGCCTTGCACCTGGTCCGGGCCTATCAGCTACTCTGCCAAGAGTGACCTCTCAAGCTCCTACACAAGCCATGAGCCTCCTCTTGGCCTATCAGCTACTCAGGCAGCAGTGACCTCACAAGCACACACCAGCCTAGGTGCTATGTGCTCGTGTGGTGCAGTGACCCCAGACGGCAGCTAAACCCCCACCCAGGCACTCACTGCCTCCCTCCCAGCAGGATGGGGGAGACAACTGGAAGGGCAACAGCGAGAGCAAAACTCATGGGTGACGATAAACACAGTTGAAGAAGTGGAGGGAACAAGAGAAAAGGAAAGAAGGGATGGAGAAGCACTCACTCACCCCAGCAGACCGATGCCCAGCCAGTCTCCGAGCAATGGCTCCTTTGGAGAAACTCCCCTCCCAGCTGTATTTCTTAACAAGATGCCAGATGGCATGGACTATCTCTTTGGTCAGTTCGGGTGGGCTGCCCTGACCTTGTCCCCTCCCAGCCTCTTGCCCACCCCCTGCCTCCTCGCCGTGGGGATGCAATGAGACACAGAGAAGGCCTTGACATTACGCCAGCACTGATCAGCAATAGCCACAACGTCACCGTGTTATCAGCACTGTTTTAGCCACCAGCGCACAGCACAGCACCATACGTGCTGCTGTCAAGAAAATGAACTCCATGCCAGCCAGACCCAGGACAATCTCCACCCCTTTCTACAAACCGTTTCCATCCTGCTCAAGTCCTGCAGGATTCAATGCATTTCCATCAACCACCACCCCCTGCTTCCCTGTCCTTTCACATGACATACACACAGGGAACTGGGTTTGGCTGGTGTGGCTTAGGTGGACCTGGACAAGTCCCAGCCCACTCCTGACGTCTCCCCTCACTCAGTCATCTGGAGTTTTTTGCAACATTCAATCACGTCATCAAGCTAAGGACGAGGCAAAACATGTAGCACCAGCCTGCACCCCACAGGGAGCTGTGAGATCCCCACCAGCCATGGGGGAAGGGAGCTCACCTCCACCATTAATCTTCTTAGTGTGACCCCTCAGAATGCAGTGTGCAGTTCATGGGCCCATTGGCTGCTTTTTCTCATTCATGGGGTTCTTCTGGGGGATTCCCTTGGGGTCTTTTCCTCTTTGTCCCCATGCACGTGGTCTTCTGAAGCTGGCATTTTGTCCTGGTTTTCCATTTTCACGGAGAGCATGGCCTGTGTCTTGCAGCACTGGTCAAAGCCCAGAGCCTGCCCCAGTAAGCCTGCATGGCCGCCCTGCAGGGCTGGGCTGGGCTGGGCTGGGCTGGGCTGGGGGGGATTCCCAGTCTGGCTCACAGCACTGGTCTCTTCTTTGCAGGTGACAGGATTTGCTGTGGGGGCCCCTTGGAGGCCTCCTAGACGCGGGCCGTAGCCCTTGGGCATGTTCCAGCTTGCCCACGCCCCACCACATTTCAGGCACCCCTCTGCCCTCCCGAAGTGCCCCCAGCCCCGCCCTGCCAGGGCTTGTTCTGCAGCCTGGTAAAGTGGGGGACCCCGAACTGGCCTTCTCCTTTTGTTTCTATTCACATTTGAACATTAATTGCTCACTCCACTAGCTCTTATTACAGAAAAGGTTTTATCCATTTCATACCTATGTGTTTATGGCTACATATATTTACTTTCTCTACCTTCATAAATGCTTAAATGTGTATATAAATCTATACATGAATACATATGTATACATCCACAAGAATCAGAATAGGTGCTGGAATAGGACTGGATTCCACCTGTCCGTTTGGGCATCTAGCTGTTAACTAGAATTTTGTGGGATCAAGGCCCACCTGTCTAGACCAAGGCCCTAGCTTAATTAAAGTGTCTGCGTTGCACTCAGGAGATGCAGGTTAGTGTCCTGCGGGTCTTAGCAGAAACTAAGAGGGTTTAACTCTTGTTTAAGGCTTTGAAGGCCTTTGGTTTTGGCTATGCTAAGTTTCTAAATGATGGTCAAAATTATGGGGGAGATAGGTAGTAGTAGGGCCGATAGGGAGGTGAGGATGGCGATTGGGGTGCTTGTTGATTTGCTGACGTGCCACTGTTTTATGTGGTTTGTGGAGTTTGGTGGGAGTGTGATTGTTGAGTAATACGCGAGGCGGAGGTAAAAGAATAGTCCTAGTAGTGACAGTCTAGTGATGGTAGTGGCTGCTGTTGTTATTTCTTGTTTAGTTAGTTCCTGGGTGATGAGTCATTTGGGCAAGAAGCCTGTTAGTGGTGGAAGGCCTGCTAGGGAGAGTAGGGTTATTAGTAGGGCTGCGTTTAGCATCGGGGTCTTTGTCCATGTGGTTATGATTGTTGCTAGTTTTAAGGTTTTGGTTGTGTTGAAGGTGAGAAATACGGCGGTGGTTATTAGCGAGTACAGGTAGAAGGTAAGTAGTGTAAGGCTGGGGTTGTAGATGATGATGATGATGGCGATTCAGCCCAAGTGTGAGATGGATGAGAAGGCTAGGATTTTTGGAATTTGGGCTTGGTTTAGTCCTATCCAACCCCCTAGGGCGGCAGAGGCAATAGCTATGCTGGTTAGGAGTGTCGGGCTGAGTGAGTGGGATGTTAGGAAGAGAATGGTGACTGGGGGGGATTTCATTATTGCTGATAGTAGTAGGGCAGTAGTTAGGGATGATCCTTGAAGGACTTGTGGGAATCAGAAGTGGAATGGAACTAGGCCTAGTTTTACTGCAATGGCTGATGTTAGTAGGGGGCAGGATATTGGGTGACTTAGCTGGGTGCTGTCTCACTGTCCTGTGCATCAAGCACTGGTTAGACTTGAGAAAAGGATTAGTGTCGAGGTGGTTGCTTGGACTAGGAAATATTTGATCGCTGCTTCGATAGCCCGTGGGTGGTGGGATTTTGAGATGAGAAGGGTGATGGCGACTGTGTTGCTTTCTAGGCCGGTTCAGTATACATATATATAGTGCAACTATCTATAAATAAATATGTGTTCAGAAGTATTTGCAAACTTATCTATAAATAGATATATTTTAGATAAATGTCCATATATGTACATGTGAGCCCTTCCTGGCCCAAAGCCGGTGGGCAGCCAATCCCAGGGCTGCCTGAGAAGATGTGGGTATGAAGGGGTGAAGAAATGGCTGCCAGCCAATCCCAGTGCCGGATGAAAAGAGGTGGGCAAGGAGGCTGTGGGAAGTGGCAGCCTCCCTGTGGGCAATGCCAGGGGCTTCCTTTGTGCCGTGGCCCTGGGGACACCGGGACGCGTGGCCAGTCCTGCCAGCCAATCCCAGGGGCTGCCTGAGAGCAGGCGGGTGTGACGGTGTCAGGAAATGGCCGTCAGGCAATCAGAGAGCAGCATGAGGTGTCACCCAATGGCAGCTGACGGCCATGGCATGGCGGCACCCTGTCCCAACCTGGCGGCCAAACCAAAGTGGCGGCCCCTGTGCAGGCAGGGGCAGGGCCTTCCGCGCCTGATGTCTCGCTGGGCACAGCGGAAGGGGTGGCCGGTGCTGGCAGCCAATCAGAGCAGAGCACGTGGCGGGAGAGGAGAGGGGCTGCCAGGGCAAATGGCGCCGGGGCTGCTGGCAGGGGCTGGGACTTCCCCCGGCAGCCGCTGGGCGCGGCACCTGTCCCGCCAGGGCTGGCGGAGCAGCGGGGCCTGTGCTGCTGGCGTGTCCCAGGGCAGGGATCCCAACAGGCAGCAGGAAGGGCCCTGGGGAGCTACAAACACCCCAGCCAGAGCTGGGCCTGCGCAGCTGCCCAAGCCTCCACTTTCCTCCGAGCTCCAGGCCCTGGCAGCGACTGTCCCGCAAAACATACGGGCCATGGAAGTGACATGGAACAGCAGCCCTGGCTGAGCCCTCGGGGCAGTTTATCTGCGCTTCTCCTCCTGGGGAGCCTGCAGCTGCCCCAGCACCGCCTGCGGTCACCGTCTGACAGCGGCACAAAAGGAGCCCTCGCTCTGTGTGGGGGCTGTCTACGCATGCGCTGGCATGGTCTCTATTTTCATCTTGCTCGTGACAGCCAGCCACAGCATAGCTTGCTCTCACCTGTGTATGGGGGTGTGGAGGGAGCACGTCTGATCCCCTGAGAGTATTGGGTCAAGGCCCTGTTTGGCTGCCACAAGGGATAATACAATAATGAGGAAAGGAGGAAGCCACAGACAAGAAGAGACAGGGACACAAACCTGACGGGCAGATGCTGAGGGAGGCAGTGCTGGGAACCAAAGCTGGCCAGTCATGCTGATGGATGGAGGCGTGTGAGAGGGGGAGAGTGTTTATTCCAGCAAGGTTATCTGCTTGGGGACCTTGTGAATTGGGAAGCTAAGAGACAAAAGGGGAAACCAGAAGCAAAGTATGCTGAGACAGAGACTTGACAAAAGAAACATGGAGTGAATGACAAGAAAGGAACTTTGCCAGTCACACTAGTTGTTGTGCCATCAAGAAACTACAGGTGCCACTTCCCAGAGGACCAACCGGACTTGTCAAGTGACAGCAGGCAGGGCCAGGGTGTCTAGAGGGGGAGCGGGGGGAGCGGGTACGTGGGTGGCTGAGGGGGTTGGAGGGGTGTGGGAGAAGGGAAGGGGATGGGCGTGTCTGCGGGGGAAGTGAGGGCATGAGGGGTGTTTGTGGGGGGAGCTGAGGGGCTCCAGGGTGTGTGTGGGAGAGCTGAGGTAATCGGTGGTGTCTGGCTGGGAACTGAGGGGGTTGGGGGAGTCTGAGGGCAACTGAGGGGATCGGGGGTGTCTGCTCATAAATGATCTGCCCAAGACCCAACAGTCAGTGCCATCTCACAAGGCAGCTAAGAGGTGACCACAGAAAGAGTAAATGGACAAAAAGCGGGAATTATTCTCCAAGGATACCCCATTTTCTCTGCTCTTAAATGAAACACTAAACATGGTGCCTAGACAGGCCTGCTTTGCTCCTCTTCTCTGCCAGCAGGAGAGCTTTCCCGGGGCTGCGATTCTGCTCTCTCAGTGACACTGGAGCTTTGGTGAGCGACCCTGGGCTGTGGAAGCCGGAGCTGGACCACGGGGGCTTCTCCTTCAAGCCCCATTCCCCTGCGCTGTCCCTTGCAGCCCGGACCACAAGCATCCTTCTCCTGAGGGACAAAGCTCCCTTCCCCACTAGCAGCACAAGCTGTAGGAGCTCCCTGGAAGAATGTTTGCAAGGGACACACACACAAGTCGAGCTGCCACACATCTTCTTTGTTTTATTATTCTTCCTAAAGGAGGTCTTGGGCCTGCGGGTGGTCATTGTGGCTCACCACCTTCTCATGAACCTGTACTCGGTAAATAGTGGTGTACAGTCAGAGCCGTCGTAGGGAGCACAGCAGCCACCTGCCTCCGACCGGTCACCTGGCATTCACTGGTGTCAGTAAAAAAGGATTTGCTCGCATTTTGTTTTCTTCTCGTTCATGTGCAGGTACTGGAAAGAAGGCAGCAGAAGTACACCCTAGCTAAAACCCCTTGTATTGCTGGCAGTAACAGTGCCTCTTGGCTGGGAGCATGAGAAGTACCCCTTTTCACGCTCTTGACCCTTTATATACAGTTTTGAGACTACTCACATATTCATTTTTGCAATGTACATAACCTATATGCTTTGGCCATGACATCCCTTGTTACCATACGCTTTTGAGGATTTGTTCACATCAACCCCCATGCAAGCATGCTTAATGCATATTTATTAGCTGAGTTTGCACTATTTTGTTGCAACTTTGGTGCTTTCAGCTGGTTTGGCCTGGTTTCTCCTAACAACAAACCCTCTTATGCAAGTGCGGTCATTGTTGGTCAAGTTCCATTGCGCCTGTGTGAAAACGGGCAACCGTTTACACAGGACGGTGCATACACCCTCCTGCCTGCAAATCAGGCAAGAACCAGGTCTGAGGCAGAGCCATCGTGGGGCACGCACAGGCAGAAGGGAAAGCAGCAGCCACCTCCCTCCGGCCCGTCAGCAGACATTCACTATTGACATGGTCACGCACTTGTCCTACAATCAAAGATGTCTGTCTTCTCTTTCTGGTTTTATTTCAAAAGAACCGGGACGTCACTGGGCGGCTCCCAAAGGCAGCCGCCAGCTTCGGTGGCAGGACCCAGTTAAGGATGTTCCTGTTCAGCAGGACCAGGATGAGGACGACGATCTGCAGGAAGGCGAGGAACAGAAGAAATCTCCTGTGGGACAGGAGAGGGGTCAGACAGAACAGGGGGCAAATGTGTCTCAGCTCTTTCCAACCACCCTCTTCGCACAGCACCGTGGCACCTTGAACCGTGCTGGGCACAACACTCCCCGCTCAGGACTGGGGTGAGGGGCCCGGCTACCTCTCTCGGCTCTACTCTACGTCTCCCCGATGGCCCCAAAATCCCCCCCTACGCGCCCCCCAAGCTAGGAAGAAAAGAAATACTGAACCATTTCATCCCAGAGAAGTCCAAAGCTGCCTAGTGCCCTTGGACCACTGGCACGGACATGCCAGTGCCTATGGAAGAGCCCCGGCACCCTGACTCCCCCGGGCCACTCACCTCAGCCAAGAAGTGATGTTATGCCTCCTTGACGCCAGCTGCTCCTCCTAGAGGCCAAGGCACAGCAGGGACATGTGTTGGGGTGTGCGAGGCGGCGAGGTTTGGGGGCTCAGCCCCCCTCCCTCGTTCGCGCTGAGATCAGTGCCCCCATGTCCCCCGGGCACAGTGCAGACCCTTCCCTCCCCAAGGCCCACAGCGGGGTTGTCTGTCCTACCAGCCGCACAGCCACCATCTCCTGCAGCAGCGACTCGCCTGTCTTGTCCGCCTGCGCCGCCTTCCCCCTGCTACAGACACCATGGGGTTCTGGGCTGTGAGAAGAGACCTCGGCCGGCATGGTGGCCCCCTGGGTGGCCAACAGGGAGCCAGGGTGCTGCCCAGGCTCTGCCGGGGCTGGCACCAGGCACCGCGGCATCCCAGCACTGCACAGACCCACCCCCTGCCCCTGTCCCACCCCAGGCCTGGGGGGCATGGAGGAGAGCCTGGGAGCTGCTCAGAGTGGTGCAGAGCTGCTTGCAGGAGTCCCGAGTGGCACAGAGGGGTTTTGAGCTGCTTAGGAGAAGACAAAGGGCTCTCCAGAGCAGGCTGGAGCAGCGGACAGGAGCCACAAAGATGTCTGCAAGTGGCAGAGCTCTGCCCAAAGCTGCTGAGCATCCCCCACCCCGCTGCCCCAGGTTTCAGTTGGGGCCCCATCGCCACTCACAAAGCTGTTGGCTCTCGGAGGCATTCCTGTCTCTCCAGGAGGTGCTGGAGCTTGTTCCTGAGCAGCTGGAGAAGCAAAGGGCCCGGTCAGGAGTCCATGCCATGTCTGCTCTGAGGGGGCTTCCCCCCACAAACCTGTGGAGCCCCCGTCCCTCCAGTCCCCAGTACCTTCTTGACCTCAGCCTGCTCCTGAACAGCTTGTGCCAGCTCTGACCACTGCTCCCCCTGCAAAGCAAGTGGGACACATTGCAGGGAGCCATGGTGGGAAAGGGCATCCCCACTCAGTCCCCAGGGCACTGGGAGGTCAGGCCAGGGCCAGGGCGGCAGGCGCACGGGTGTCCTGGGGCCAGCACCATTGCTCAGCGGCTCTGGCCACTCCCTGAGGCACTTCTGGGTGCGGGTCACAGACCTTGATCAGCTCCCACACTTTTGTGCCTCCCTCTGACTTTCCCTGACAGAGGTGTGCCTGGGAGAGAAGGGGGAATGGGAACGGCTCCAGGAGGGGCAGGGGGTGGAGGAGGACGCCCATGCCACCCGCCAGGGCGCAACGCCAGACTCCCCATCGCCTCCCCTCCAGCCCATGCCTGGGTTCCTCTCACACCCGGTGTCCCCATACACCCAAGTGAGGGTCACTCATCGCACCCCCTTCCCCAAAGCCATAGTGCTGTGCCTGCTGTGCCTGCTGTGCCTGCAGACCCATCAGGGTCCCCTCTGCAGCACAGCCACAGCCAAGAGCCTGGGGGATGTCCAGAGGCCCAATCCCTCCATCATGGATGCCATATCCCAGAGTAAATATCCTCCGCAGCCACACCACTGCCCGTGGCTGCTGGGCTGCACGGATCCAGCACTGGCACCCCCCTCCCGGACCCTGTCGGAACGGGCCTCCTTTTCCCCTGTACCTTCAGCACCTCTTCCAGGCTTGCAGCTGCCTCCTCCTTTGCCAGCTGAATGTGCTCCTGTGGGAGAGGAGGGGAAGAGAAGCAGGCATCAGGGCACCGGGACACTCCCATGAGTGCACGCATGGCTCCCTTCAGGCACTGCCTTTGCCCTCACATCCCCTCTCCTTCCCAGCCCTGCAGGCACTGCAGGCAGCCAGAGCGACCCCCAGGCCCAACTCTGGACACGGTCTACAGCTGGACATGGGGCTGAGCAAGTGGCTCTAGGTGACCCTGCTTGAGCAGGGGCATTGCACAAGACCAGATGATCTCCAGAGGTCCCTTCCAGCCTCAACCAGTCTGTGATTCTGTGAACTCATCTTTGCCTGGGCCACCAGCCCCTCCAGCTGCTGGAGCTCCTGGCGGTTGTTCTCAAAACACCGCACCACAAGACGGTTCTGGGAAGAGGAGCCAGACACAGGCACTGAGCCCCTGACACAGCCCCAGGTGCCGCAGCTGGGGGACGTGGGCAGAGGAGGGGACACTGACCTCCATGCTGAGCTCCTCCATGGTTTGCCGCAGCTCCTGCTGCTGCTTGCCCTGCAGGGGGAAAGGAGGGCTCAGGGGCTCAGGTCTCGCAGCCCCAGCCCCCGGGCACAAGGGGAACACTCCACACCTACCAGACACTGCAGCAGCTCCTTGTGCCTTTGTGAGTCACCAGAACACTGCAGCAGGCGCTCCCGGAGCATGCGGAGGTCTTGCTTCAGCACCTCTGCCTGCATGGCTGCACCTGCACGTCGGGAGCCAGCAGGGTGTGAGGGGCACGGCCGTGAGAACTATCAGGCATGGACACTCACAGGGACGTTGCCCTGCCCTGACTCACAATCGCACGTGAACATGTGGGTGCGCTCAGGAGAACGCAGCCCTGCACGGCTGTGCACAGGACCGCCACCCTGCTCGCCTGTAGCTCTGCCCAGCACTGCAGGCGCTGGCACAGGTACAGCCGTACGCCCACGGGCACAGCCACACAGCACCTTGTGCTGCCCAAGCACAGGTGCACCCGTGCTCTCTCATGCAAAGGCCACACACATGCACCGTCAGGGATGGCCAGGGCTGGCACAGGAGCCTCCCCCAGAGAGGGGCTCCGTCAGCCGCCTGCACTCACGCACCTGCGTCCCACTCAGCCAGCGGTCCTGTGCTCGTGCACGCACTGGTTCCATGCGCGGCTTGGCCTGCACCAGCCGGGTGCTGAGCTTCTGGCCAGGTGTGGTGTGGGGCTGAGGAGAGAAGGAGTTTCTCCTGCCCTGCTTTGCCGGGCACCCGCGCGGCCCCTCTGCACAGTGGACGCCGGAGAGGTCGTTGGCGAGTACTCTCCATACTCCTGCCCAGCAGCACCCAGGTTCTCCTCCAGATGCTCCCCCGCCTCTGGGAGCAGCACCCTTTGTACCCTCCAGGGCCCCCGTGTCACAAGCCCACAGTGACATCACGGTGACACGGCCACCACTGCCCACTGTGACATGACAATCACCTCCCCGGGGCTGGTGCTAAGAGCTGACGTGAGAAACAGGGCATCACTCTCAGCACCCACTCTCAGCGCACGGCCGGAGCAACCACGGTCACCACGTGTCGGCCTCTCCCCGCGGGCTCTGCCTGTCCCGCGGAAGTCCAGCTGCGGCAGCTCCCCACACCAGGTCCACGCGGGAGCCGGGCTGCACATGGACTCCCAGCAGGCACACGCAGACACTCACAGAGAGGCGCGTGCAGCACGGGTGTGCACGGACGCACACACCGCTTGGGCTCCAAGACAGGGCTGAAACACCCAGCCCCCTCCAGGATCCAGCACCCAGCTCCGGGGGGGAAGTGCAGCCCAGGAAGGGGAACAAAAAGACTAGCCCTGTGCTCTAGTCTGTGCTTGCAGGCTGCCAAGAGGAGTGGAGTGTCTCTCCTGCTCAGAGAGCCGTGGCTGCTGGCACGCAGGGGAGCACCAGGAGGAAGGGGTGGGGGCACCCGGCAGGCAGGCAGTGACTGAGGGTATCAGGGCTGTCTGGGGGGAAGCAGAAACATCTGTGAGGCTGATGTCTTTAACAACGCCCGGTGAGCAGCATTGCTGCGGAAAGCTGCCTGCCACGCAGGAGCATGGAGCGTGCCAAGCTTGAGCCTCTGGATATGAGGCAGGGTGTGAAATTCACTGTCATCGCAGCACCTCTCTTTCACTCGACTTTTAAGTAATTCATTAATACCTGATGGGCGTTGCAACCTGTCCTGTTTTCTGATCATTTGGTTTTGTCCATCTGAGGGAAAACCCCACGCCTTTCCTCAGCTGCAAATACCAATAGAGAGAGCATTGTAGGTGGACGTAGTGCTGGAGATGGAGACACCACTGGAGATGCAGATGCCACTGCAGATACCTTTGCAGACGCACAGTCCATTGGCCAGAACATTGTAGATGCAGATGCCATTGCAGATATCCTTGACAATGCCTTTTCACATACAGCCATAGACAGCAATACCACGAGGAAGATACCGACTCAATTGCAGATGCAACGGCACATACAGGGGCACATACAGACAGAAGACACCTACCATTAGAGATACAAGTACAGTCACAGACACCGTTACACATACACTTGCAGGGGCAGTCATAGATACAGACAGAACTGCACATGCAGTTCCAGCCACCAGAGGAGCCACAGCCACGAGTTACAGCTATGGATACAGATACAGAGTCCAATCTCGCTCCTGGGAGGGGAACCATTACAGAGAGAGGTGCCGTTACACATACAGGGAGTGGTAGACATACCACTGAAGGTACAGGGAGTATCTGCATCTCCATTGGGTGACTGCAATGGCTTCAGCATCTTTGAGAGCAACTCTAAAGGCAATTGCATCTGCAAGGCCATCTGCAGTGGTATCTGCGTCTGCAAGGCCATCTCCAGTGGCATCAAGGGCTCTATCTTCAAAGGAAGCTTCAACGGCATCTCCATCTGCAATGGCGTCTGCAAAGGTACCTGCATCTGCAACGGCATCTTCATCTGAAGTGGTGTCTGACATGGCATCTGCATCTCCACTGGTGTCTGTAATGGCTTCTGCATCTGCAATGGCGTCTGCAATGGCACCTGCATCTTCAACAGCATCTCCATCCGCAACCTCATCTGAAATTGTATTTGCATCTGCAATGGCATCTGCATCTGCAGTGGTGTCTGCAGTGGAGAGCGTACAGATGCACACAGAGCATTGCAGACGCTATGGCTTTGCAGATGCCATTGCAGATTCAAATGCCATCGCAGCCACCATTTCAGCTGAACAAGCCACTGCTGACAACCCTGCAGGTGCTGCTATCAAAGCAAACAGCACTGCAGAGGCAGGTACCACTGCAGCTGAAGAAACCATTGCAGATGGCATTGCAGATCCAGCTCCCGCTGCAGGTGCAGAGGCCCTTGGAGATGCCGATCCCATTGCAGCTATCGATAGCATTGCACATACTGATACAGGTACCAACACCATTGCCGATGCCACTACCAGGACTGTCACAGATCCCAACACCAGTACAGAGAAGGCGATAGCATTACAGGTAGTCACACAGATCCTGAGACCGTCAGTGGTACAGATACCATTAGAGATACCCCTGCGCTTCCTAGTTCAGCTAGAGAGGGAATTACGTGTGCGCATACAGAAACCATTCCAAGTACATGTGCAGGTCCAGATACCGTTAGCAATGCAGATACAGTTACGGGTACAATTACGGGTACAGGCACAGATACCATTAGAGACACAGATACTGGCACCATCAAATACACTGCTGCCAGCAGAGACCAATATCATTACAGGCACGGACCCACACTGAATTGCCAATACAACTGCAGGGACAGGCACAAACCAGATACAATTCCAGATACAGGTGCAATTGCACATACAATTGAGGATACAAGTGCAGTCACTGATCCAAGTGCACTTTCAATTACACCAAAAGCAGCAGATACAGCAAGTGACACCATTACCGACTGAGGGCCCGTGACAGACAGAGGAAACATCAGACACCTCTGCACCGCAAGTTCCCATTGCAGATGCTATTGATGATGCATAGAGTGTTGCGGATGCCAGAGCAGATGCAGATGCCATTACAGACAGAGACAGCATTGCAAATGGCATGGCAGATCAGATACCATTGCAGAACCCATTGCACAGACCTTTGCAGATGCACAGATGCCACAGGTGCAGACACCAAAGCCAATAGCGCTGCAGATGCAGACGCCATGCCAGATGCAGATTCTGCTGCAGCTGCAGATAGCACTGTAGAAACCACCGCAGAGACCATTGCTGATGCAAAGTCAGGTGCAGGTACACTAGGAGATGCAGAGGCCACAGCAGACACTCAGAGCATTACAAATGCCTTTGCTGATGCAGAGGCCATCGCACATTCTGATCCCACTACAGATCGAGACAGCAATTGCGTTACAGTGACACACATGTACCGAGACCAATAATGGTACGTGACATTAGGGATATCATTGCAGGTAGAGGCAGAATTACTCGTGCACGTACAGAAACCAAATACACCATTTGCCATGGACTGATCCAGACGGCACTGGAACAGGGTGAAGCTCCAGAACATCTGCAGTATATTGATGACATCATTGTGTGGGGCAATACAGCAGAAGAAGTTTTTGAGAAGGGAAGGAAAACAGTCCAAATCCTTCTGAAGGCTGGTTTTGCCATCAAACAAAGAAAGGTCAAGGGACCTGCACAGGAGATGCAATTTTTAGGAATAAAATGGCAAGACGGACGTCGTCAGCTCCCAATGGATGTGATCAACAAAATAACAGCTCTGTCCCCACCAGCTAGCAAGAAGGAAACACAATCATAGAATCATAGAATTGTTTAGGTTGGAAAAGACCTTTAAGATCATCCAGTCCAACCATTCACCTAACATTACCAAGTCTACACTAAACCAAACAAGGGTAGACTAGACTAAACCATGTCCCCAGGTGCCACATCTGCCCGTTTTTGAACGCTTCCAGGGATGGTGACTGCACCACCTCTCTGGGCAGCCTGTTCCAATGCTTGACCACCCTTTCCGTGAAGAAGTTTTTCCTAATATCCAACCTAAGCCTCCCCTGGTGCAGCTTGAGCCCATTTCCTCTTGTCCTATTGCTAATTACGTGGGAGAAGAGACCAACACCCACCTCACTACAACCTCCTTTCAGGCATCGGTAGAGAGCGATAAGGTCTCCCCTCAGCCTCCTCTTCTCCAGACAGAGTGCCCTCAGCCGCTCCTCAGAAGGCCTGTGCTCCAGTCCCTTCACCAGCTTCATTGCCCTTCTCTGGTGTCCTGGTTTCGGCTGGGATAGAGTTAATTTTCTTCCTAGTAGCAGGCACAGTGCTGTGGTTTGGATTTAGTAGGAGGAGAATGTTGATAACACGCTCATGTCTTTAGTTGTTGCTGGGTACTGCTTATGCTAGTCAAGGACTTTTCAGCTTCCCATGCTCTGCCAGGGGCACAAGAAACTGGGAGGGGGCACAGCCAGGACAGCTGACCCAAACTGCCCAAAGGGCTATTCCATACCATGTGGCGTCATGCTCAGTATAGAAACTGGGGGGGGGGGGTTGGCCGGGGAGCAGCGATCGCTGCTCGGGAACCTTCTGGGTATCGATCGGCGGGTGGTGAGCAATTGCATTGTGCATCACTTGCTTTGTATATTCTTATTATTATCATCATTATTATCATTATTATATTGTTATCATTATCATTAGTATTGTACTTTATTTCAATTATTAAACTGTTCTTATCTCAACCCAGGAGTGTTTCTCACTCTTACTCCTCCGATTCTCTCCCCCATCCCATCGGGGTAGGGGGAGTGAGCGAGCGGCTGCGTGGTGCTGAGCTGCTGGCTGGGGCTAAACCACGACAACTATAAATTGGAGAATGCTGCTGTCACCTCTTCTCTGTATAGAAACTGGGGGGAGTTGAGCAGGGGGCAGCGATTGCTGCTTGGGGACTGGCTGGGGATCCGGTCAGTGGGTGGTGAGCAATTGCATCATAGAATCATAGAATCATAGAACGCTTTGGGTTGGAAGGGACCTTTAGAGCTCACCCAGCCCAACCCCCCTGCAGCGAGCAGGGACAGCTTTAACCAGATCTGGTTGCTCACAGACCCGTCCAACCTGACCTTGAAGGTTTCCAGGGATGGGGCCTCCACCACCTCTCTGGGCAACCTGTTCCAGTGCCTCACCACCCTCAGTGTGAAAAATTTCTTCCTTATACCCAGTCTAAATCTATTCTTCTTTAGTTTAAATCCATTATTCCTTGTTCTGTCACAACAGGCCTTGCTAAAAAGATTCTCCCCATCCTTCCTGTAGGCCCCCTTTCAGTACTGGAAGGTCGCAATAAGGTCTCCTCGCAGCCTTCT
This sequence comes from Pelecanus crispus, assembly GCF_030463565.1. Lineage (NCBI taxonomy): Eukaryota > Metazoa > Chordata > Aves > Pelecaniformes > Pelecanidae > Pelecanus > Pelecanus crispus. The sequence continues at coordinate 1,502,074 of NC_134667.1, read as the reverse complement.
CTTCTCCAGGCTGAACAACCCCAACTCTCTCAGCCTGGCCTCATAGGAGAGGTGCTCCAGCCCTCAGATCATTTTGGTGGCTTCCTCTGGACCCGCTCCAGCAGGTCCATGTCCTTCTTGTGCTGAGGGCCCCAGAGCTGGACGCAGTGCTCCAGGTGAGATCTCACCAGAGCAGAGCAGAGGGGCAGAATCCCCTCCCTCGACCTGCTGGCCACGCGTCTTTTGATGCAGCCCAGGATTCGGTTGGCTTTCTGGGCTGCAAGCGCACATTGCTGGCTCATGCCCAGCTTTTCATCCCCCAGTAGCCCCAAGTCCTTCTCCGCAGGGCTGCTCTCCATCCCTCCATCCCCCAGCCTGCATTGATATTGGGGGTTGCCCCGTCCCAGGTGCAGGACCTTGCACTTGGCCTTGTTGAACCTCATGAGGTTCACAGAGACCCACCTCTCCAGCTTCTCCAGGTCCCTTTGGATGACATCTCGTCCTTCTGGTGCATCAACTGCACCACTCAGCTTGGTGTCATCTGCAAACTTCCTGAGGGTGCACTCGATCCCACTGTCTGTGTCATGGATGAAGATATTAAACAGCACTGGTCCCAGTACGGACCCCTGAGGAACACCATCTGTCTCCATTTGGACATCGAGCCGTTGACCATTACCTTCTGGATGCAACCATGCAACCAATTCCTTATCCACCAAACAGTCCACCCATCAAATCCATATCTCCCCAGTTTAGAGAGAAGGATGTTGTGGGGGACCGTGTTGAACGCTTTACAGAAATCCAAGTAGATGACATCTGTTGCTTTTCCCTTGTCCACTGATGCAGTCACTCCTTCACAGAAAGCCCCGAGGTTGGTCAGGCAGGACTTGCCCTTGGTGAAGCCGTGCTGGCTCTCTCGAATCACCTCCCTGTCCTCCATGTGCTCGAGCATAGCTTCTAGGAGGATCTGCTCCATGATCTTCCCAGGCACAGGGGTGAGGCTGACAGGTGGGTAGTTCCCAGGGTCCTCCTTTCTTCCCTTTTTAAAAATGGGCACAACATTCCCCTTCTTCCAGTCCCCAGGGCCTTCACCTGACTGCCAGGACTTTTCAAATATCATGGAGAGTGGCTTGGCAACTACATCAGCCAATTCCCTCAGGACTCTGGGATGCATCTCATCAGGTCCCATAGACTCATGTACATTGAGGTTCCTCAGGTGGTCTCGAACATGATCTTCCCTTACAGTGTGGGAGGGGCTTTACCACCCTGGTCCCCATCTTGCGGTCCATCTATTTGGGAGGTGTGAGGAGAGAGGTTGCCAGTGAAGACTGAGGCAAAGAAGTTGTTGAGTACCTCAGCCTTCTCCTCGTCTGTTGATCCTAGGTCACCATTCTTGTTCATTGGGGGTGGTGGGGTGGGTACGCTTTCTTTAATCTTCACAGCTGTGGATATGTTACATCCCTGGCTGCAGGGCAATGTGCAAGAATGTCCTGAAGGGATCTCCCAGAGCTGGCACGTCCCATGGTTGGTGCAGAGGAGAAGGACATGCTCTGGAGCAGGGATTTCCTGCTTCACTGTTAGAGGGACAAGGCATGACCGCTGCCTTCTGCTGGGGATGGCTGCAGGGGTGTGAAGCCGGGAGTACCCCCAGGGCTGTCCAGGGCTGTCCTGCCAAGCAGTTTTGCTGTGCCTCAGGGGGCTGTGTGCCGGGGCAGGGACTCTGCTGCCTGCCAGAGTCATCACTCAGCCTGCCCAGGGAGCTCGCAACAGCGCTGCGGGGAGAGGCTGCGGGTGGAAGGAGCGATCCCCAGGAGGGCAGGGTCTTTGCTGCTGAGAGGGTGCTGCGCGGGTCAGAGCTGTTCACAGCTCCAGAGCACCCCAGGACATTGTTGAGGAGATGCTTCCAGGGGAAGGACACGGCAGCGATTCATATAAAGACAAGGAGATTTCCCGAGTCTGACTTTTCAATTTCCTGCTCCTGGGTGATGGGAGAGGGGAAATGGAAAAGGAGCTCTCAAGTTTGAACAAGTCGCTGAGACTCCTGAACTGTGACCTCCTGGGTCACCTCCCTCTGTCCCCACCTCCCGTACCTTCCTTTCCATGCCTGAGCTCAGTGAGGAGCTCCTCACTCATCCATGCTGGCCTCCTGCTGCCTTTGCTTGATTTCCTACTTCTTGGGAGGCACCTTTCTTGAGCTTGGAAGAGGTGGTCCATGAATATCAAGCAGCTCTGCAGGACCCCTCTTCTCTCCATGGCCATCTCCCATGGGATTCTTCCAAACTGATCTCTGACAAGGTTGAAATCTGCTGTCCTGAAAGCCAGGGCTCTAGTCCTGCTCTTTGCCCTGCTCCCTCCCTTCCGCATCCTCAACTCCACCATCTCATGGTCACTGCAGCCAAGGCTGCCACTGGCTTTCAAATCCCCGAGCAGTTCTTCCTTGTTCAGCAGTGCCCGGTCCAGCAGAGCACCTCTCCTTCTTGGTTCCCCCATCACCTGTGCCAGGAAATGCACTCGAGAAATCTCCTAGATTGCTTGGCCCTGCCGCATTGTCCTTCCAGCAGCTACACCAGGGTGGTTCAGGCCCCCCATGAGGACCAGGCCCTGTGAATGTGAGGCTTCTTTCACTTGTTTCAAGAAGGCCTCATCTACATCTTCCTCCTGAACAGCTCTCTAGCAGATACCTGCTAACGCAGCACCCGCGTTGGTCTGCCTTCTGATCCTGAGCCATAAGCTGGCTCCCGTCCCACCCCGAGCAGGAGGCAAGTCCACCTCCTCGCCTCCCCAGATGGTCCTTCCTGAAGAGCCCGTGTCCCTCCACTGCAGCCGTCCTGCTGTGCCATTGACCCACCACACCTCCGTGGTCCCGGTGTGGTCACAGCCCTGCAATCACACACAGACTGCTGGTGGTTCTCCATGCCGCGTGCATGAGCGTGCAGGCGCTGCAGGGAGGCACCAGCTGTGCTGGGTTCCCAGGAGGAGTGTGAGAGCCTCCTCTGTCATGCTGCCTGTGTGTTGGGATGTGCAGGAGTGGGGCTGCACGTCTTCAAGCTGTGGGGTATGTGTGGACTTTATTCCCTCCTCCACCTAGGAGCACTTCTGGGATCACACACGGGGTATGCATAATCCCTTTAGAGCGGTCCAGCACCAGGCACAGGCCAGTCAGTCCAGCTGGGAACAGCCCCAGAGCTCTTTATTTTGTATTTATAGGTGGATCTCAGCAGCTGAGAAGCCTCCCAGCTTCTTTGCTAACAGCCACTGCTACAGCCGCTGCTGCCGGCACCTTCCCTGCTGCTGCGGTACCAGCACCTAGTGCTAGGGAGGAAGAAAGAAAAGCCTATGACTGTATGGAGAGGGAGAAGGCAGAGAAATCCTGCAGGCATAGCTCAGGCCACCTGTGGTGGGATCTGCTTGCGATGAAGCCTGAAGGTGTCTGTGAAGTGGGAGAGGCCCCTGATGCCCAAGCCCATGAGAAGGTCCCAGGTGCAGCTGATCAGCCTGGGGCTGAGTCAGGTTGGGCCAAGACCTTGAGTGCCCCATACAGGTGTCCCCCCCAGGGGCAAGGTGTCTTGGCCCAAGACTCTTCAAGGGAAGGACATGCTCTCTGCTTTGGAAAGGGGAGAGCCAGCCATCAGAGGGACCCCTCTGTCTTCAGCCAGGACTTCCACATCCCACATGGAAAGCCAATTCTGGATGCCCGGGCAGTCCCCTTGGGTGTCAGGGAGATCCAGCCCACAGCCAAGCTCCAGAACCTGCTTCAGTCTCACAAGGGCTGGCAGAGAAATATCCTCTTTCCCCCAGGGCTGCTCTCAGTGGAGGGATGGGCCTTGCAGCTGGGGAAGCACCATCTCTTTTTGGAGATAGTTACCAGGGGAGCTGCCTCTGCTGCTCCTGACGCCGCCTGTGGTTGTCAGTGACGTGCTTGAATATGTTCCTCCGTGCTTGATACGGCTCCAGCCTTCTGAGGACCTGGAGCACTCGTGGGGAAAGGTGCCTGCAACAACAGGGAAGCATCATCCCTCAGCCCGTGGGGTCACGACTGCTCGGCTGCCCCGGGCTGTGTGCAGAGCCAGCGCACACTTACTCAGGCCGGAGTCTCTCCCGCTGGGCTGCTGCTGCCATCTCCTCTGCTGGGAGAGGGTTTTCAGCCTTTCTCCAGCTCTGGGTGACCTCCTTTCTCCTGGGCTGGGCTGGAGGGTGGGGAGTCCAAGTGCCTCCAGTGCCCAGTGCCTGCCAAGAAGGAGACACTCCCAGCAAACCAGACGGCAAACAGAGGTGCTGTTTCCCAGAGGACTTCTCTTCAGAGGAGCCTGCAGCAGGACCTGGGAGCTGGGAGACTCAGCATCGTCTGCCCGTCATCATGGCCGACGGCTGCTTTTGCCCCTTGGACCCTGCTGCCAATCTCCCTGACAGGGATGAGCAGGCAAACCCCTGCCCTGCAGCTGGGTCAGTCCTGCTCCCACTCCCTGGAGACCTGCCACCCTGGTGCCCCGAGAGAGAGGGTCACTGCTGCTCTCAGCAGTGTCAGTCACTGCCCGTACCTGGGGCGGCTGTCGGTCCTCCCCTGCAGACCAGGCTTGCCACGCCGCCCATTCTGCCTTTGCTGTCGCCGCTCTTGCCACTGGGTCTTCCCTCGCTCCCACTCTGCAGACAGCTGCCAGACCTCCTGGAGGGGATGGAAACGCAGCAGCAGACAGGATTAGTCTCAGCTCCCAGAGGGGATGTTCCTTTGGGCCTGGCCCATGTTGGTGCCTCTTGCTTCAGCTGGTCGGTCAGCAGCGCTTTTCCCCTAACAGATGAGGGGCCATGGAGTCATGCCAGGCTCCTCAACTCATGGCAAACACAGCTGAGCGAGCAAAGACCTCCACTGTCAATGACCTAGAAAGGACTTGTACACTTTCCATAGCCCCTGGACACAATAAAGTGTTTCATGACAAACCCAGGGGCAATAACAGGCAGGAAGGACGTGCAGCCCCTTCCTTTCCCTGAAGAAGATCTGAAGGAGGTGACAGCCAGGTTACAATGAACGCACGCCAAGGGATCCTTTCAGGATGGCTCTCTGCACAAAGAGGCTTTTGCCGAGTCTCAACCAGCACGGTAGTTACAGCAAGGCAGAGCACGTACCTGCAACGCTCTCTTGCAGGCTTCAGAGGACGGGAGTGCAGCGGTGGGCCTGGCTGGAGGAGCTGGCTCCTGCCTGCCTGGCTCCTTCATCCTGGGGGAGCTGCCTGGACACGGGGGGAGCACACTGCAAAGAGACACCAGGAGGAGTCGGCATGAGCACGGGGCACTTTGGCCTCTCCTTTTCATCTGGTACCAAGGCTCCCCAGGCTGGCAGAAGCAGCAGGGGAGGTGGGGCCGTCTCCCATGGCAAGGGGGAGCCTTTCCTGAGCCCCATCAGATGGATGGGAGAGGGCTGCACCTCAGCTCTGTTGTGAGGGCAAGCAAAGCGATGTGGGGTGCACTCAGCATGTGCCGTCTTCCTCACTAAGGGGCCTGCCATGGGGCAAGCAAGCTCATAAAACCCGTGGGGCATGAGTCAGGGACTTTCCTGAGTCCCTGCATCCACACTGTCCAAAGGGGATGTCTCTCCCACATGGGTGCAAGGATCCCTTTCATCCCTTCCCACAAGGCTCTCACCTGGCAGAAGGCTTCTTCCCCATGTCTTGCTGCCTTGTGCCTGGCCCCTGGCTTGGCAGCACGGGGAGGGATAACTTCACCTGCCTGTGCAGCAGCTGGTCAGGATGCCCCTCTGTGCCTGGGAAAGGAGGAAGCTCTTCAGAGCAGCCCTGTGGAGAGTGCGTTTTAAGTGGGCTGTGGTCACCCAGCGTGGGGCAGGGTACCCGTACCTCTTCTGCTCCCATGCTTTTCTGCAGCCTTCTTGTGCCAGGTGGAGAAAGACTTGGCCAGCGCTCTGCTGACCACTAGGAACTGAAACCTGGTGTCGTGGTTTAGCCCCAGCCAGCAACTCAGTACCACGCAGCCGCTCGCTCACTCCCCCTACCCCGATGGGATGGGGGAGAGAATCGGAGGAGTAAGAGTGAGAAACACTCCTGGGTTGAGATAAGAACAGTTTAATAATTGAAATAAAATAAAATAGTAATGCTAATAGTAACAGTATAATAATGATAATAATAATAATGATACACGAAGCAAGTGATGCACAATGCAATTGCTCACCACCCGCCGACCGATACCCAGAAGGTTCCCGAGCAGCGATCGCTGCTCCCCGGCCAACCCCCCCCAGTTTCTATACTGAGCATGACGTCATATGGTATGGAATAGCCCTTTGGTCAGTTTGGATCAACTATTCTGGCTGTGCCCCCTCCCAGTTTCTTGTGCGCCTGGCAGAGCATGGGAAGCTGAAAAAGTCCTTGACTAGCATAAGCAGTACTCAGCAACAACTAAAAACATCAGCATGTTATCAACATTCTTCTCCTACTAAATCCAAAACACAGCACTATGCCTGCTGCTAGGAAGAAAATTAACTCTATCCCAGCCGAAACCAGGACAGTATCCACCCCTTATTCTATACCATCTACGTCATGCACAGGCCCTCCCCTTTCCAATGTGTTCCAATTAATCACCACCGCTTTCCCTATTTTGATATACACACAGATATCATTCCCTTCGTCTATGGCCCATCCCTCTAAAATGTCCATTGAGTTCATTTAGCCCATGACTTTGGGTTCCATCTGTTATCACAGTCTTTCAGAGCAGGACAGGTGGTGTGCAGTGTTGGACTGTTGCATGCTGAAGTCAGTTCTCATTCCAACATGGTTTCATCAAAGTTCATTTTCATTAAGCTGGGCAATTCTTACTGCAATACCATTGATGCAGCATATAGCAATCATAATATATAGTATTATATACTTAATATTAACCTACTATATTATTATATTAACATGCAGTTAAGAGATAACATATAGTTAAGAGATAACATACAGTATTATAAAGCAATTAATATTATACAATTCAGTTCATTGGCTATTTTCACCCAAAATCAAATTCCCTTGAGGTACACATTGGGCTTCCCCATCCTTTCGCATCACCCACCAAGTGCACCCAGGTCCTTGAGCAAAAGCAATCCCACGAATGGGTTTGCCTTTGCCAGAGGGGGAAGTAACCCAGACTGTCTTCCCCAGCATATTTTTCATGTGCACTACAGGAACTTTATCTCCTTCTACAGTACGTAAAAGTTTTGATTGGGCAGGGCCAGCTCGATTGGCAGATCCCCTGGTGTTGACTAACCAGGTGGCTTTTGCTAAATGCGTATCCCAATGTTTAAACGTCCCACCACCCATTGCTCTCAGGGTAGTCTTTAACAATCCATTGTATCGCTCAATTTTCCCGGAGGCTGGTGCATGGTAAGGGATGTGATACACCCACTCAATGCCGTGCTCTTTGGCCCAGGTGTCTATGAGGTTGTTTCGGAAATGAGTCCCGTTGTCTGACTCAATTCTTTCTGGGGTGCCATGTCGCCACAGGACTTGCTTTTCAAGGCCCAGGATGGTGTTCCGGGCGGTGGCATGGGGCACAGGATATGTTTCCAACCACCCAGTGGTTGCTTCCACCATGGTGAGCACATAGCGCTTGCCTTGGCGGGTCTGTGGGAGTGTGATGTAATCAATCTGCCAGGCCTCCCCATATTTATATTTCAGCCATCGTTCACTATACCCAAGGGGCTTGAACTGCTTGGCTTGCTTGATTGCAGCGCATGTTTCACACTCATGAATAACCTGTGCAATACTGTCCATAGTTAAGTCCACCCCTCGATCACGAGCCCATTTATACGTTGCATCCCTTCCTTGATGGCCTGAGGCGTCATGGGCCCACCGAGCTATAAATAATTCACCCTTATGTTGCCAGTCCAAATCCACCTGAGCCACTTCAATCTTAGCAGCCTGATCTACTTGCTGGTTGTTTTGATGTTCTTCAGTGGCCCGACTCTTAGGTACATGAGCATCTACATGACGAACTTTTACAACCAGGTTCTCTATCCGGGCAGCAATATCTTGCCACAATGCGGCAGCCCAGATTGGTTTGCCTCTGCGCTGCCAGTTGCTCTGCTTCCATTGCTGCAGCCACCCCCACAGGGCATTTGCCACCATCCATGAATCAGTATAGAGATAAAGGATTGGCCACTTTTCTCTTTCAGCAATATCTAAAGCCAGCTGAATGGCTTTCACCTCTGCAAACTGACTCGACTCCCCTTCTCCTTCAGCAGTTTCTGCGACTTGTCGTATAGGACTCCATACAGCAGCTTTCCACCTCCGATGCTTTCCCACGAGACGACAGGACCCATCAGTGAACAGGGCATATTGCTTTTCATTTTCTGGCAATTTATTATACAGTGGGGCCTCTTCAGCACGTGTCACCTCCTCCTCTGGTGATATTCTAATGTTTTTTCCTTCTGGCCAGTCCATGATCACTTCCAAGATTCCTGGGCGACTGGGGTTTCCTATTCGAGCCCGTTGTGTGATCAATGCAACCCACTTACTCCATGTAGCATCAGTTGCATGATGTGTAGAGGGGACCCTCCCTTTGAACATCCAGCCCAACACCGGCAGTCGGGGTGCCAGCAGGAGCTGTGCTTCAGTACCAACCACTTCTGAAGCAGCTCGAACCCCTTCATATGCTGCCAGTATCTCCTTCTCAGTTGGAGTATAGCGGGCTTCGGATCCTCTGTATCCCCGACTCCAAAACCCTCGGGGTCGACCTCGAGTCTCCCCTGGTGCTTTCTGCCAGAGGCTCCAGGTAGGGCCATTCTCCCCGGCTGCAGTGTAGAGCACATTTTTAATATCCTGCCCTGCGCGGACTGGCCCAAGGGCTACTGCATGAACTATCTCACGTTTAATTTGTTCAAAGGCTTGTTGTTGCTCAGGGCCCCATTTGAATTCATTCTTCTTCCGGGTCACTTGATAGAGAGGGCTTACGATCTGGCTGTAATTTGGAATATGCATTCTCCAAAAACCCACAACGCCTAAGAAAGCTTGTGTTTCCTTTTTGCTAGTTGGTGGGGACATAGCTGTTATTTTGTTGATCACATCCATTGGGATCTGACGACGTCCATCTTGCCATTTTATTCCTAAAAACTGGATCTCCTGTGCAGGTCCCTTGACCTTACTCTGTTTTATGGCAAAACCAGCCTTCAGAAGGATTTGGACTATTTTCTTTCCCTTCTCAAAAACGTCTTCTGCTGTGTTGCCCCACACAATGATGTCATCAATGTACTGCAGATGTTCTGGAGCTTCACCCTGTTCCAGTGCCATCTGGATCACTCCATGGCAAATGGTGGGGCTGTGCTTCCACCCCTGGGGCAGTCGGTTCCAGCTGTACTGAACACCCCTCCAGGTAAAAGCAAACTGGGGTCTGCACTCTGCTGCCAAAGGGATGGAGAAAAATGCATTAGCAATATCAATTGTGGCATACCACTTAGCTGCCTTTGACTCCAGTTCATATTGAAGTTCTAGCATGTCTGGCACGGCAGCACTCAGCGGCGGTGTAACTTCGTTCAGGCCACGATAGTCCACTGTTAGTCTCCACTCCCCATTAGACTTTCGCACTGGCCATATGGGACTGTTAAAGGGTGAGCGAGTCTTGCTGATCACTCCCTGGCTCTCCAGTCGACGAATCAGGTTATGGATGGGAATCAGGGAGTCTCGGTTGGTGCGATATTGCCGCCTGTGCACAGTTGTGGTAGCGATCGGCACCTGTTGTTCCTCAACCTTCAGCAACCCTACAATCGAAGGGTCCTCTGAGAGACCGGGCAAAGTGGACAACTGTTTAATTTCCTCTGTCTCCAAAGCGGCTATACCAAAAGCCCACCGATACCCTTTTGGGTCCTTGAAATACCCTCTCCTGAGGTAGTCTATGCCAAGGATGCACGGAGCGTCTGGGCCAGTCACAATGGGGTGCTTTTGCCACTCATTCCCAGTTAGGCTCACTTCAGCTTCCAGTACAGTTAGCTGTTGGGATCCCCCTGTCACTCCAGAAATACAAATGGGTTCTGCCCCTCTATAGTTTGATGGCATTAGCGTGCACTGTGCACCAGTGTCCACTAGAGCCTTATACTCCTGTGGGTCTGACGTTCCAGGCCATCGAATGCACACAGTCCAGTAAACCCGGTTGTCCCTTTCCTCCACCTGGCTGGAGGCAGGGCCCCTCTAACACTGGTCACAGTATTCGCTGTTCACTTCCTGTAAATGTGAATCAAAAGTCCCCTGATCAAGGTCGGAAGTAAAATTAGCCCTCTTACTCTGTCTCGGGAACTGCTCACTGGAAACTGGAGCTGCAATTTTCCTGGGAGAACCACCTTTTCTAATAGTTTTTCCTTGCAGCTCACGCACCCGTGCCTCTAAGGTTGAGGTGGGTTTTCCATCCCACTTTCTCATGTCCTCTCCATAATCACGCAGGCAAAACCACAGGGTGCCCCGTGGTGTGTATCCTCTATATCCTCTCTCTTGAGCATAGGGACGTTGACTCCTAATGGCTGAGACACTGGTCCGTGCAGGTGGGGAGTAGGACAGATCTTCTCTGAGTTGTTGGAACTCTTGGCACAGTTTTTCCACAGCTGAGACACAGGCCTGTAGGGAGGAAGAGAGCTTTTCTTCGTAGTCCCGGAGTTGTCTAGCCACTTCATCCACCGTTGGTGCCTCGTCGTCTTTCCAGGCTAGTATTGCCAACGAGTTGGAATACGATGCTGGTGCGCTCCGTACCACCTTCCGCCACATGGATTGTGTGCACCTGACTTCATCTGGGTCTTTGGTTAACCGCTCATCATTCAGGTCACTGTAAATCACCTCCAGCACGCCTAATTCCCTCAGGTACTGGATACCTTTCTCTACGGTGGTCCATTTGCTTGGGCGGTATAAAACATCCTCCTTGAAGGGATACCTTTCCTTCACGCTTGACAGGAGTCGCCTCCAGAGGCTGAGCGGTTTTGCCCCTTTTCCAATTGCTTTGTCAATGCCCCCTTCCCTGGAAAGGGATCCCAGCTGCTTGGCTTCCCTACCCTCTAAATCCAGGCTACTGGCCCCGTTATCCCAGCATCGGAGCAGCCAGGTGATGATGTGCTCGCCTGGATGACGACCGAAATCTTTTCGCATATCTCGCAGCTCACTCAGGGATAGGGATCGGGTGGTCACCATCTCATTTATGGGTTCTTCCTCCTCTGGTTCTCGTGATGGCCCTGGTTCATCTTCATCCCTTACTAAACGAACTGATTTCCTCGTGTATTTTTTCTTCTGTATAGGGGCAACTGATACTGGCGCAGGTTGGTTCTCTGGTTTAGCCGCAGTGTCTGTCACTGGGGTTTGAGTAGCCGCAGTGCTCATGGCTGTGGCTGGAGTAGCCACAGTGCCTGGGGCAGGGGTTTGAGTAGCTGCAAGGCCTGTAGTGGGGGTTGGAGTAGCCGCAGGGCCTGTAGTGGGGGTTTGAGTAGCCACAGTGCTTGTTTTGTCATCAGATCCAGAGACCTTCTCTTTCTTTTGAGGGTACTGATTAGCGTTGACCACGGCTCGATAGGCATGGGCCAGTCCCCAGCATGTTGCAATGATTTGTGTCTCTCTGGAGCTACCAGGGTGACAACATACTTCTTCCAAATACTTTACTAATTCTTCAGGATTCTGCACTTGTTCAGGGGTGAAGTTCCAAAACACTGGAGGTCCCCACTGCCCTAGGTACTTGCGCATACGTTCCCACACACCCTGCCACTCATAACTATCCAGCCTTGGGGAGATCTCTGGATGGTATTTTTAAACTGCTTACTGACCTTTATCAAAACGGAAACAACATTCCCAAGAATTATCAATAGAAGTATCTTAACTGCCCAGGGGTGTTCAAGATACAGGAAAGTTGTTGTAATGAAGGAGGAAACATCATAGAAGAAAGCAGCAAAGGTGCCATTCTGTATTTCCTCCACAACAAGCCTCTCAGAGTAAGAAGTATAATTGCTAACTCTCTCTATGAGGTAGTACCCGAAGTACAGTAGTGACTTCTGTATGAAACCCAAATACCAAAGAATGCTCAAGGTCAGGGTTTTGATAAGGAGCCTCCCAAGCAAAAGATCATGAATCACTGCAGAGCATAGCACACTACACAAACTGACAGCAAGCTTTAACGCGTGCTGCAAAAAAAAGAACATGGTGCAGATCAGAAGAACTAATATCGTGACCGGCAACTGTTAACAGACTCCTTAATACACTCTGGTTAATCTGTTGTTATCTCAAACCCTTTGTGCCCCACGTTGGGCGCCAAAAAGGACTGTCGTGGTTTAGCCCCAGCCAGCAACTCAGTACCACGCAGCCGCTCGCTCACTCCCCCTACCCCGATGGGATGGGGGAGAGAATCGGAGGAGTAAGAGTGAGAAACACTCCTGGGTTGAGATAAGAACAGTTTAATAATTGAAATAAAATAAAATAGTAATGCTAATAGTAACAGTATAATAATGATAATAATAATAATGATACACGAAGCAAGTGATGCACAATGCAATTGCTCACCACCCGCCGACCGATACCCAGAAGGTTCCCGAGCAGCGATCGCTGCTCCCCGGCCAACCCCCCCCAGTTTCTATACTGAGCATGACGTCATATGGTATGGAATAGCCCTTTGGTCAGTTTGGATCAACTATTCTGGCTGTGCCCCCTCCCAGTTTCTTGTGCGCCTGGCAGAGCATGGGAAGCTGAAAAAGTCCTTGACTAGCATAAGCAGTACTCAGCAACAACTAAAAACATCAGCATGTTATCAACATTCTTCTCCTACTAAATCCAAAACACAGCACTATGCCTGCTGCTAGGAAGAAAATTAACTCTATCCCAGCCGAAACCAGGACACCTGGAAAGCAAATGATGACACAGGCTTGAAGAAGGGTGACCCTCTACCCTCTGCAGCTTCCCAGCACTAATCCTCCTGACCGTCGTGCAAGGCATGGCAGCCCTTTTCCTTTGTGGCCATGCACAGGTTTTACTGGCAATCTCCCCCCAACACCAGAAAATGCAGCTGCAAGTCCTCTCCGTGTGCAGCTGCTTCTCTCTGGTGGGAATGACGGCAGGCTGGGTGTGAGAAACACAATCACGGTGCCCGGTCGCTGCAGGAGAATACAGGCATAGCCCAAACTCAGCATTAGTTAACCATAAACCAGTCACTTCAGGATTGATCCCTGACGCGATGCTGAGTGTTGAGCCCCGACAATGCGCGCTGCTGAGCAGGAGCTGGGAAGCCGCCCGCTCAGTCGGTCGGTCGAGGGCTGCAGAGGAAACGCACTCACCTTGGGAATGCCTGGGCAGGAGCAGCCTGCATCCCCCGAGCGGTGGTCGCTCCACCGCAGACATCTGCAACTGGCATCCACAGCCTCTGCAAAGTGACCCAGAGCTGTTGGAAGGTTTCCAAGGCAGTTTTCTCTTGGCTCCCAAAGGAAGCAGACCTGTCTCCTGCTCCAGAAGAAAGCCACTTCTCCAAACCCCTCTTCCAAATCCTCCTCCATGAGCGTTAGCCCTTGCTCTGCTCTGGAGAAGCTGCACAGCAAACACTGAAGCTGCGCAGAACACTGCCAGGCTTTTTGTAGGGCAAGGACCCAGAAACTCAGAAGAAACTTTCTTTGCTAATGGAGAAGTTAGTGGGGGTGAGCATGGGGAAAGGCACGTGAGTGGCCTGCAACGTCCAGGCTGGCCAATGGCGACTGGGTTGCTCAGCCTTCAGTGGGCTTCCCAAAGACATTGCAGCAGCCCTCAAAACCTGAGCAGCTTACAGTGTGAAGCAGTGCAATGCGGCTGGCCTTGCTCTCCAGCCCTGTGACGCAGTCGTAGTAAAACCGCATGCACAGGACACCGTCTTCGCAGGACAGAACGCCAATGTCCTTGAAGGAGAAGGAGAGGTGCTGGCTGTTCCTCAGTTGGTAAGAGTACAAGAGTATGGTCTCTTTCACACAGTCCTCCACCGTGTGCCACGGCAAGGAGGTGGCTCGCGATAGCCACCTGTAGTTCAGCGGCTTGATCTTGACATTGCCTGGAAGGAGGAGGAACAGCGTCACTGCCACAGCAGGCCACATTTCCATCTAAGAGTCATAACAAAATGCCATAGAAAAGAGCTCTTGGGGAGTGGTTTGTTTTGGGGGAGCTCAAGCCATGCCCCGACCTTTGGATGCAATTCTCTACTTCTCCCAGCCCTTTCCAAAGAGCAGAGAGCACGCACCCCACCCCCGGACATGGAGGCCAAGAGTGGAGGGTGGCCGCTGCCTCCTCACCAGGGATAACCACTGTGGGGAACGTCAGCTCCTGCAGGCATGACACATCAATATCCAGCTGGAAGACGGGTCTGCGAACCACATACACCTCTTTGTCGCCCTGGCATTGCTCTTGGACCATAGCGAAGGTCCCGAGTCCTGCAAGCAGGACACCCTGCCCAAGAAGAAGACAAAAAGGCTGATGAGTGAGTACTGTAGAGATGGCAAAAGTAAGAGCTGTGACAAAGGCTCATGTTCTCCATTGGTTTTCTTCCCCTCCTCAAAACACATGCTAACGTCCCTTGGCTGGAGAAGAGCCCAGGCATTTCCAGCACAGGCACTGATTCCCAGGGATTATCCTTGGCATGGACCCAGCATAATCCCCTGCCTCTCTGCTTGGTCTCTCCACTCTGAGCACAGGGAAGAGTGAAGCCCTATTGTGCACCAAGTGCTTTCTCAGACTCGATCTGGCCTTGGTTTCTCTCTTGGTTGACCAAGAAGCAGCTCTGGGCACACGGGATTGTCTCGGTGTGCTGCCACGATGCTCAAGGAGGGATGGCTCCCCGGGGCCCAGGCTCTCCAGGGCAAAGGAGGACCAAGACGCCAGCCTACCTTGTCCAGTTTCAGCTGTCCCAGGATATACGCAGACACAGCATCCCAGACAGCCACAACCTCTGGAAAGCAAGGGAAAGAGGTGTCAGGCTGCAGGCCAGACGGCTCACGGCCTCTCGGCCAGCTCCTTGCCCAGGGGGTGACAGAGGCGGGTGTCCACAAACAGCCCAAACAAACACTGCCATGGCTGCGGAGCTGGGCTGTGCTCCAATGTCAGACTGCCAGCCTTCCTCTGCTCCCGGGGCAGGGCTGGAGCAGAAATGGGGATGTGGGAAGGGCTCAGGACCAGGGCAGTGGCCATCTAAGCCCCAGAAAGGGATGGCACCCCAGTGCCCAGGACACGGTCTGCCAGCCTGGTGGCACAAGAGGATCCCCTGGGAAGGAACAGAGGTGGTCCCAAAGCAGAGTGCTTGAAGGTAAAGGACTGATTTACATCAGAGGCATTTCCAGCTGGCTGGTGAGAGCCCCGTGGGAGCTGAAGGACACCCCAGCCCCACGATGCAGGACCCCTTTTCATCCCAGAGCCAGAACCCCAAGAGGTACCCGATCCCAGGGAAAGCTGGCCCTGGATGGGCCCTGTCGCAAGGGGACCGAGCCATTCCCATGGGAGCCTTGGGACTCAGGGCAGCCGGGAGACCTGCTTGCCACATTGTTCCCCGAGCCCGGTGGGACCCTCAGGCAGGGCTCTCGCGGCAGCCCCCAGCCCCCTCCAGCCACCCCCACAGCCCAGCAGTGGCAGCTTTTGACAGTGGACAGCCCCGGTGCCTCCCCTTGGGAAGGAGCTCCCAGAACCCTTACCCTTGGTGGAGAGATACAGGAGCGTGGGGAACAAGCTGCTCAGCTCCAAGCTGACGGCCACGGTGCAGCAGCCCTCCATCGCACTTGCTGATGGCCCCTCAGCTCAGGGAAAGGGATGCTCTTTGCAGCTCCTTGCCCAAAACTCCTCTCCGACGTGCCCCTACTTTCCCTGTCAGCAAGGGCCCTGCCTGTCAGCGAGGGTCCTGCCTGTCAGCGAGGGTCCCCCAGCACAGCCCCGCTTCCTCCAAACCCCACTCCTGGCTGTGGAGCAGCTCCAAAGGGCAGCACTGGGGAGCCCCTGAGCAGTGCCCAGCAGCACCCAGGCCTTGCTGGGAAGTGTCGGCACCTCTGCGGCGCTGGGGAGACCTCCCTGTGATGTGGGGCATCCCCCTGTGACATCAGCCCGCATCATTTGAAGGTGCATTATGACACCAGCAGGGAGACGGCACAGCTGGGGAGAGAGGAGAGACATTTCCCCTCTTGTCCTGGGCAACAGTCATCCCCTTTCTCACCAGTCCTTTTCCAAAAGCCCCGCCTGCCCCCTGCACCAACACGCCTCTGCTACTGGGAGCCCATCCGGGCAGGTGGGGTTTGGGGGTTGGCTGCAGTTGGGCAGTTACAAGAGATGGGATCGAAGGCCTGTGGGATGCAACAGCCCCTCCAGTGTGCCCAAACACTCCTCTCTGCTGCGTCTCGCTTGCGTGGCAGGAGTAGGATGGGCTTGACTGCACTGGTTTTGGCTGGGATGGAGTTAATTTTCTTCATAGCAGCCCATAGGGTGGGCCCTCCCCAGCCATCCAGACCAGGCCCTCCTACCAGTGCCCCCCTTCCCTCCCAGCAATTCCCGCCTCCCAGCCAGGAGCCCTGTGGGGCTGAGGTTCAGAGAGACACAGGCAGAGGGGGTCTGGGGGTGCTGAGACACCTCTGTCCCACTGCCAGGGCGCGCATGGGCCAGGGTCTCCTTCAGCACCCTGGGGGCAGGGAGGGGAGAGGGGCCTGGAGAAGGGCCCTTGGGGGTCTGTGCTTGAAGGCAGGGAAGGAGGATGCGGCTCCAGGCTGGAGCAGGGCAGGCGAGGCACAGCCCTCCCCATGGGCACCTAGGGCAGCCCCTGTCCAGCCCGGCCCTGGGGTTTGGGGCTTGTCCTCACCAAGCCCTCTCCAGTCAGGTGTGTCTGACCTGTCTCGGCCAGGTAGCTGAGCTTCCTCCACTGCAGGAGCTCTGCACAGGCGAGGAGAGTGTCCCTAGAGGCCTGCAGAAAAGCAGAGGCTGGGAGATGGCACCACAGCCCAGGCAAGGAGACCTGGCATCCTCCTGCTCTTGGCCAGGCTCCGAGCTCTTCCCAGCCCCTTAGGAGAAGAGGCAGCGGGGCACAGAGTCTGAACTGGGTTCAGTGCCCAGGGCAGGGACACAGGGCAGCCACCACCTCACATATCTCATGCTGCCGGCCAGCAGAACAGGGATCCTCAAGCGCTGCTGAGCTGCTGCCAGGGATGGGGGCAGACTGAAGGGCAAAGCAGGTCTAGGCCCACAGCTGTAGGCAGCGAGGGCTGGGCTCCCAGAGACACCGGAGCAGGACGGCACCAGCAGCACCTCCCCATGGGAATCCCCCAGCAAGACGCTTGGCTCCCCAGCTGCGGCTGCCCCAGCTGCTTCACGCCCAGGCTCCGGGCAGGCAGAGCTTTGGTCCCAGCACGCAGGGCCGGTCCCCCTCTGGCTGCATCTCCCCTCCCACCGCTCTCCCTGCCCCAGGCTGGGGGACAAGCTGCCTCTACACCCCTTGCAACTGCTGCACCCCTCTGTGCAGACCAAGTTCACTGGCCCAACGCAGGGGGACCTGGCGCAGCAGCTCTTCGTTCCTGGGGCTATCCTGCTCTCTGGGCGCTGGGACATGCCCTGGCCCAAACTGTGGGAGGTCTCTTGGGCACAGTCCGGGGGGACAGGGACTGGGGCTCAAAGCCCTGGCCTCCCACACCTGCAGGGACAGCTGGGGAGCCTGTAGGGACTGGTGTGTTTGGTGGCCACGGGCTGCTGCTGAGTGCTGCTGGACCAGGCAGGGCAGCTCTGGGAAATGTCCGTGCCAGCTTCTCTGGCCCTGCTTGCACTGGCTCTGCAGGGACCTTTCCTACGACTGCGCTGGAGGAGAGCTGAAAGGGTCGGCGGGGAGGAGGAAGGCAGCGGTGGGCCCAGTGCAGGGCAGGAGGGAAGCTCTGCCCTGTCCCCAGCGACTCAGGCACCGGGACCCCGAGGTGACACACATTCCAACAGTCCGACTGCCAACAGCCCTCGCCCCCGATGCCCAAGCCCCTCCCATGGTGTCAGCACACCCTTCCCCACACCACTGGTAGGGTTTCAAATCTGTACCTCGGCCACGCTCTCCATCTGGTCATTCATACGGAAGAAGAGTGGGATTGGGCTCTTCCACACATTCTTCTTTCTCTGTCTCCTGCTGTCCCTCACCACCAAACTCATCATTTCTCTGAGGCTGATGCAGAGCTGCTGCACCTGGCTGGACTTGTGGTAGGGAGGAGGACAGGAGGACTTCAGCAACAGCCGCTCCCTGCCCGTGGTGCGCAGGGGCATTAGTGTGGCCGCTGGGAAGGGACAGGCTCCGGGGCCGGCTCCTGAACACAGGAGCTGTGGACCACATCTGCAGCCACAGCTGAACGGCCCTGGGCCCCTGAAAGGCCACACAAGAGGCGTGAGGAAGGGAGCATCCCTGCCCGAGTGCTGCCCGCAGCACTGGGCCCAACAGCAGCTGGCCTTGCGGAGTGCCCAGCGCTGGGGCTCAGGCTCCCACAGCAGCCTTACATCGTCAAAGAGCTGCAGGAGCTCCTCAGAGAGTTTCAGAGCAATGGGGCTGGCCTCATGCCTCTTCATAACACCCAACACATTCCTGCAGACAGACAGGACCTTCCTCTTAACGTCAGCATTGGCATCCTGCAGGCTCTCCATGATGCCTGGCAGCAGGACCTGCATTGTTCTTGCCTGCATGAAAAGCACGGTTTCCTTTTTGTGAAGTGGTGAAAGACCACCCTGACCCCTAAGTCACATGACTACGCCCTGGATTTAGAGGGTAGGGAAGCCAACCATCTGGGACCCCTTTCTAGGGAAGGGGGCATTGACAAAACAATTGGAAAAGGGGCAAAACCGCTCAGCCTTTGGAGGCGACTTCTGTCAAGCGTGAAGGAAAGGTATCCCTTCAAGGAGGATGTTATATACTGCCCAGGTAAATGGACCACCGTAGAGAAGGGTATCCAGTACCTGAGGGTATTAGGTGTGCTGGAGGTGATTTATAGTGACCTGAATGATGAGCAGTTACCCAAAGATCCAGATGAAGTCGGGTGCACACATCCCATGTGGCGGAAGGTGGTACAGAGCGCACCAGCATCGTATGCCAACTCGTTGGCAATACTGACCTGGAAAGATGACAAGGCACCAGTGGTTTATGAAGTGGCTAGACGACTCCGGGAATTCGAGGAAAGTATCTCTTCCTCCCTACGGGCTTGTGTCTCAGCTGTGGAAAAACTGTCTGCAAAACTGTGCCAAGAGTTCCAACAGCTCAGAGAGGATCTGTCCTAATCCCAACCTGTACAGACCAGTATCTCAGCCTTTAGGAGTCAACGTCCCTATGCTCAAGAGAGAGGATATAGAGGATACACACCACGAGGCACCCTGTGGTTTCACCTGCGTGATTATGGACAGGACATGAGAAAGTGGGATGGAAAACCCACCTCGACCCTAGAGGCACGGGTGCGTGAGTTGCAAGGAAAAACTATTAGAAAAGGTGGTTCTCCCAGGAAAATTGCAGCTCCAGTTTCCAGTGAGCAGTTCCCCAGACAGAGTAAGAGGGCTGATTTCACTTCCAACCTTAATCAAGGGACTTCTGAGTCACATTTACAGGAAGTGAACAACAAATACTATGACCAGTGTTAGAGGGGCCCTGCCTCCAGCCAGGTGGAGGAAAGGGACAATCAGGTTTACTGGACTGTGTGCATTCGATGGCCTGGCACATCAGACCCACAGGAGTAGAAGGCTCTAGTGGACACCGGTGCACAGTGCACGCTAATGCCATCAAACTACAGAGGGGCAGAACCCATTTGTATTTCTGGAGTGACAGGGGGATCCCAACAGCTCACTGTACTAGCGGCTGAAGTGACCCTAATTGGGAATGAGTGGCAGAAGCACCCCATTGTGACTGGCCCAGAGGCTCCGTGCATCCTTGGCATAGATCACCTCAGGAGAGGGTATTTCAGGGACCCAAAGGGTGCCGGTGGGCTTTTGGTAGAGCTGCCTTGGAGACGGAGGAAATTAAACAGCTGTCCACCTTGCCCGGTCTCTTGGAGGACTCTTCTATTGTAGGGTTGCTGAGGGTCGAAGAACAACAGGTGCCAATCGCTACCACAACAGTGCACCGGTGGCAATATCGCACCAACCGAGACTGCCTGATTCCCATCCATAACCTGATTCATCGACTGGAGAGGCAAGGAGTGATCAGCAAGACTCGCTCACCCTTTAACAGTCCCACATGGCCAGTGAGAAAGTCTAATGGGGAGTGGAGACTAACAGTGGACTATCGTGGACTGAACGAAGTTACACCGCTGCTGAGTGCTGCCGTGCCACACATGCGAGAACTTCAATACGAACTGCAGTCAAAGGCAGCCAAGTGGTGTGCCACCATTGACGTCGCTAATGCATTTTTCTCCATCCCTTTGGCAGCAGAGTGCAGGCCCAGCTTGCTTTTACCTGGAGGGGTGTTCAGTACAGCTGGAACCGACTGCCCCAGGGGTGGAAGCACAGCCCCACCATTTGCCATGGACTGATCCAGACGACACTGGAACAGGGTGAAGCTCCAGAACATCTGCAGTACATTGATGACATCATTGTGTGGGGCAATACAGCAGAAGAAGTTTTTGAGAAGGGAAAGAAAATAGTCCAAATCCTTCTGAAGGCCGGTTTTGCCTTTATGGCAAAGTAAGGTCAAGGGACCTGCACACGAGATCCAGTTCTTAGGAATAAACTGGCAAGATGGATGTCGTCAGCTCCCAATGGATGTGATCAAACAAAATAACAGCTATGTCCCCGCCAACTAGCAAAAGGACACACAAGCTTTCTTAGGCGTTGTGGGTTTTTGGAGAATGCATAATCCAAATTACAGTCAGATTGTAAGCCCTCTCTACCAAGTGACCCGGAAGAAGAACGATTTCCAATGGGGCCCTGAGCAACAACAAGCCTTTGAACAAATTAAACGGGAGATAGTTCATGCAGTAGCCCTTGGGCCAGTCCGGGCAGGGCAGGATATTAAAAATGTGCTCTACACCGCAGCCGGGGAGAATGGCCCTGCCTGGAGCCTCGGGCAGAAAGCACCAGGGGAGACTCAAGGTCGACCCCGAGGGTTTTGGAGTCGGGGATATAGACGATCCGAAGCCCGCTGTGCTCCAACTGAGAAAGAGATACTGGCAGCATAGGAAGGGGTTCGAGCTGCTTCGGAAGTGGTTGGTGCTGAAGGCCAGCTCCTGCTGGCACCCCGACTGCCGGTGCTGGGCTGGATGTTCAAAGGGAGGGTCCCCTCTACACATCATGCAACTGATGCTGCGTGGAGTAAGTGGGTTGCACTAATCACACAATGCGCTCAGATAGGAAAAACAGCTTTGCCCATGAAGGGGGTAGCACGTCCCTGCATCTGCAGAAGCAAAGGGGCAGCAGCGCCTCGGCTTCCGAGATGCCCAAAGCTGCCCTGAGCCCCAGCAGCCCCTGGCGCCTGCCCGTTTGCCTGGCCCTGAAGCCCTGCGGGGCCTGCCAGCGCTGGGGAGCCCTGGGGACAGAGGCGAAGGACGTGGGGAGAGCGACGGGGCTCTGCCCTTCCTTCTGGCCGCAGGAGGATGCCCTGGGCCATGCCAGGGCAGGGCGTCTCTCCTCCTCACCGCCCGGGGGAAGGCGAGGCCTGAGGAAGGCCCTGGGTGCTGGGCTCAGCACGGGCGCTGGCACCGGGGGCAGAGCCCCGTCTCCGGCCTGCTGCCGGCCTGGCCGACGCCAGCGGCTCCCGGCACACAGCTCCTCCTGCCCAGGGCTGTGGCTGGCAGCACAGACAGAGCCGCCTTTTGGGAAAGCCTTGCTGATGCAGGGCAAATGCAGGGCAGCTCCCCTCCTGCCCCCTCCCCTCCTGTCCTGCCCCCTCCCCTTCCCCCCCTTTCCCTTGCCCTCCCCTCCCTCCCCGAGCAGGCCCAGCCCCCCTGAGCGGAGCGAGGGAGGGCAGAGCTGTGCACAGCCCTTGCGCTGCTGGGAGAGCAGCTCCAGGTGACATGGCCCTTCTTGAAGGCCGTCTCTCGGCAGGCCCAGGCTCCCGGCTGGCTGAGGAGCCAGCTGCGGTGTTGGGGGGCAGCTCTGGGAGGGGAGGCCCAGGCTGCCCCTGCCCCCCTGGCAACAGCCGCGCCATTGGCCACGGCTGAGCAATCAGCGGAGCTTCCTTGCTGCCGGCGCGGGAGAAGGGTGCATTCGTTGGGTCTCTGCTGCGGGTGCAGGGCCCTCCTAATGCCGCTGCGTAGGCACCGAGCGTGTGGGTGCCAGGGGTTCTGCAGGCTCGGCACTGACCTTTCTGGTTGCTTTGGATGAGGAAAATCGTGGTACGTACTCCCGAGAACAGAAAGAAAGGCAAAGAACTGATGAAGAGCGAGCTGCCCGTCGAGGTGGCAGTGTCGGTAGCTTCTGGTTTTACATTTTCTCGACTGCGTTCTGGCCAGAAGCCTTGTCTGAAACGATTGAAATGAGCTGAGCCACCGGGTATTTTTCATCCCTGCACAAGTCTGTATTGCCGCGGACTTTAACAGCAACAGCCATGGCCTGTGGGCCTGTCCTGTGGGGAGGTCAAAGCGGGCATTCAGGAAAAAAAAGGTTGCTTTTCCCAAATGTTTCCGAGGGAGAAGGCAGCAGCTGGCTGTAGGCAGAGGGGACTATAAAGAGATGGGCAGTGTCCCTCAGAACGCAGCACGGTGATGTGGATGCGGCCGCGAGGTGACAGTTCCCATGGCCTTGAGCAGCGCAGCAGGAATTCCCAGGCAGCAAGGCCGGCTGCCAGGGGTGTGAACAGCTCCTCCCGAGCGTGGAGACGGGCAGGGGAGAGGACGGTGCTGTCCTGTTGGGTGTAGCAGGGGACGGTGGGTGGAAGCTGCTCGCAGGACGTGTAATTAGGAGCTGTCATCTTGGTTCTCGGTGGGAAATCACTGGAGGAGGGAGGCTGAGTCATGAAAGGCCGTATTGACTCTGTGTGTGAAGTAGTTGAGCTGATCAGATTTCGAATAAGAGGTGATTTGGGCAATACCTGGCAAAGTCAGCGTCTTGTACGTGTTGCGCAGACTGCGTGACTTGACCACGGGCAAGGACAGGAGCGTGACAGGAGTGCTGGAGGGGCAAGGAATGGGGATGGCAGTGATCACAGACTCATTTCTCAGTTTTCCGTGGGCTGTCTGTATACCCCACGTGACTCGTCTTGCATTCGGAAAGAAGTGCCACCCTTTTGTTGAAAAATAAAAGGAAAAAGATAGCGCTTAGTGCTCTCCCATGACTAGAATTTCATCCATGTTAATGAGCAGGTAGGTTATCTGTGGCAGAGCTGGGACTTGGGGCGAGATTGCCATGCTTAGTTTTACCATCCTAGAGTATTAAAAGCATTCCCTTGAAACACATTCCCAGCATAAGAAGACATGACTTTCTGAAAGAGCTGCTTTCCTAGGAGCTGCATCAGAGCAAAGCCAAATGAGAGAGACTTGCCTGCTGTTGGTCACTGAGGCTGATGGCAAGTCACCAGCAGTTTTGGCAAGGACAGAACAAGATGGATATGTGTGTGCCTGTGTGCTGATTGTCTTCAGGTTTTGGAGGTTGTAGGTTTGGCAGGGCCGATGGTGGTGTTAACGTGATGGTAACAGCAAAACCTCCAGGCATCTGTGTAGGGCATTTTGGATTTTATACGGTTTAGAAGAGTACTTGACCAGTTTAATGTTCTGTTGACGTGCAGGAGCTCTAGTGTCATCAGAAGAACGTGAAGACAGGGAAGATGAGGCAGGCAAAGGGACTGAAAAGCGTTACAACCTCTGACAGCAGAAACGTGTCATTTATAGTTTATATGAACAGGTTTCCTTCAACATACTCTTCTTTTCAAAGATTTACATAGTACATTTTGCTCTTCCCATATCAGAACTCCATGATTTTAAGTTAAAGCTCTCCACCGAGATTTAAACTAAAATAGAGCAATGTGTCCTGGACAGAAGAGTAATTCCACAGACTTGGTAGTCTTAGTCTTATACTTTTCAGTTCTCCTTAACCAGCAGGTGTGTGATTAAAAAAAACAGAAAAGAAAAAAACTTAAAACTTCCTCTGAAGTTAGGGGTGGGGGAGACACATCAGCTTTTCTGCCTCTTCTGCTCTCCTGCTTTCTCTTCAACTGGTTTGTATCATTATTCCAATCCTTTGCTTTCACTAGAGCCAAGACAAGGTAAGATACTGTTTTCGGTCCGGTCGTGTCCTGTCAGGAGGAGATATCCATGTAGACGTGTTCGGCCACAGAGGCCATGCTGCAAAAGGAGTAATGGGTGGGTGCGTGGTTAGTGGTGGTTCTCCCTTATCCACAGTGCTGTCAGTCAAGTCAGCGAATGGTGCTTTGGAGGGCTTTCAGATGGGTAGTAATTACAGACTAATAGTATGATTATTTACTGCGGCAGTCTGAAAGCATGAGGGAAACAAAGATTTGGCGAGGACAGGGTCCTTTTTATCAGCTGTCACATTTTTTACAGCGCAGCCTTTGTGGGTCACTGCCAAGACGATCATGGAGGCGGTGGCTGAGATTCTGTACTGGAAATTCTTTTGTTCTGGACTTGAAGCCCAAATCGCCCTCCAAAAGTCTTTGACTACTTAATCTGGAGGGATACGGTTTCTTTTCTTAGAAGTGAAGCCAGCTGTGGGACCTGTGGCTGAGCTGGGGGACAGGGAGAAGCCCCGGACCGGCCTCGGGACCTGCAGCAAACCTGCCTTCCAATGAGCTCTCCCAGCAGAACATTGCCCAGGAGCCACTTTGAGTGTTGCTGTTCTCCTTCAGGAAACATGGAACGCACCAAGCACACCCAGAGCTGTGCCTGTGCCAGGAGAAGACTTCACGCACTGCTGATGGTGACAGTTCCCACCAGCTGTCCAGCTCTGGAAAGGCAGGTACGTTGCCACAGAGGGGGCACTGCCTGGTTGCCGCTTGTCTTGCAGGAACAGGATTTTCCCAGAAACGGCAGAATGGAGGCAGGACAAGAGGAGCCACGAGGTCAAAAAGCGCATCAGACAGCTGGCGCAGTCACGATGAGAGCAGAGGGAGAAGGAGGTGCAGGTGACCTGGCTGGGACAATGCTTCCGAGGTAACATCTGCCAGACAGTCACAAAGACAGGCAGAGGCATTGGGAGGTCATGGAGAGGGTGAGAAAGGTGGCTGGGGGAGAGGAGAGCACGGGGAGATGGGAGACAGAGGAGGAGATGGAGGTGAAAACGCCGGGCTGTTGGCAGTGAGGACGCTCCTGCTGTGCAGGTGCTTGTGAGGTCACTGGTGGCTGAGCAGGTGTTAGGGCAGGAGCAGCCCCCTGGCTTGTGCAGATGTTTTTGAGGTCATAGGCACCAGAGTAGGTGGTAGGTGAGGAACAGGCCCCTGAGTTGTGCTGGTGCTTGTGATGTCATAGGTGGATGAGTCGATGATAGGGTGGGAGGCACCTGGCTTGTTCATGTGCTTGTGGTGTCACGTGTGCCTGAAGAGGTGATAGGGCAGGAGCGGGCCCTTGGCTTGTGAAGCTGCTTGTGATGTCACTTGTGGCTCTGTAGGTGTTTGGGCAGGAGCATGCACCTGGTTTGTGCAGGTGCTCATGATGTCGCATGATGCCAAGGAGGTGATAGAGCAGGAGCAGGAACCTTGCGTGTGCAGCTGCTTATGGCGTCACAGGTGCCTGAGTAGTTGAGAGAGCAGGAGCAGGAACCTGGCTTGTTCAGCCGCTTGTGATGTCACTGATGACTGATTAGATGGGAGGGCAGAAGCAGACCCCTGGCTTGCAAAGCGGCTTTTGAGGTCACTGTTGTCTGAGTATCTGCTTGGGAATGAAAGGACACCTGGCTTGTGGAGGAGCTTGTGCTGTCATTTGTCCCTGCAGATGTGATAGGGCAGGAGGAGGCACCTGGCTAGGGCAGATGCTTGTGATGTCAATGGCGGGTGTCGTTATTAGGTCAGGAGTAAGCTCCTGGCTCTTGCAGACCCTTGTGAGGTCATAGGTGTTTGAGGAGGTGAAAGGGTAGAAGGGGGCACTTGGCTTGTTCATGTGCTTGCGATGTCACGTGTGCCTGAGTAGGTGACAAAGCTGGAGCAGGAAGCTTCTCTGCGCAGCTGCTCATGGTGTCAGGAGTGCCTGAGTAGATGGTGTGGCAGGAGCAAGCTCCTGGGCTGTGCAGGTGCTTGTGATGTCACAGGGGGCTGAGGAGTGATAGGGCAGGAGCAGGAGCTGGCTCGTGCAGGTGCTTGTGATGTCACAGGGGGCTGAGGAGTGATAGGGCAGGAGCAGGAGCTGGCTCGTGCAGGTGCTTGTGATGTCACAGGGGGCTGAGGAGTGATAGGGCAGGAGCAGGAGCTGGCTCGTGCAGGTGCTTGTGATGTCACAGGGGGCTCTGTAGCTCTTAGGGCAGGAGCACGCACCTGGCTTCTGCAGCTTCTTGTGATGTCACAGGTGCCTGAGGAGGTGATAGGGCAGGAGCAGGCACCTGGCTTGTTGTTTCAGGAATGACGCAGCCGCCACCTAGACCATGGTAGGAATTACGCGGGTGCCACCTCAGCAGGGCTCGGCCCTAGGTTCCTGCTCGCAGAAGACGAGTCGCCAGCCCGCTGAGTAAATACGTGGTTCATTTATCCGACATGCAGAGCAGCTCGAGCTGGGTGCCTCCAGGCAAGGAGCCCCTGCTGCAGATGGCAGACCCCAGTTATGCCCTTACAGACAGCTTTCCCAGAATGTACCACCCATCACCCCAACCCAAGTCCCATTACTTAATTCTGGTCGGTAGTCTCTTGATTTCCTATTGCTTTTCTTGGTCGCTGGGCTGGCTGCCTTCTGAAGCTACCTCATTCCCTAGGAATTGTTTCCTTGCTCCTTTTCTTCTTCATTCTGCTTGCATCTGCCAGTCTCAGCTAGTTCTGTGGTTGCAACATTTCTCCCCTGCCGTCAGCTCTCGGTATCCTCCTACTCCACAGTGCCTTTAATCTCTCTCTGCCTCGCTCCTCTCCCTTTGGTGCCTGCAGGCAGTGCCCTCAGCCCTGCTGCGCTTTGCAGAGGAGCTGCCCCTGGGCAGAGCTGTCTCTGCAGCGCTGCCCGCTTCCAGGAGCTCCCAGGAGCCCAGCCCAGCTCAGCAGCAGAGGACCAGCCCAAGGCGTGGCTTTTCCTTCCCCCTTCAGGTGTCCCTGGGGCTCCAGGGGAACCTGCTGTGAAAGAGGCTGAAGGAACCACTGATGTTCCCTTCCTCAGCCAGGGAGAGAGATTTCATTCCAGCAGCGGCATTTCTCATATCAGGAAAAAGAACTGGGCATGAGAATTGCCTTTCCTTGTCCCACCGTTAGGCAGGTGTTGTGGTTTAGCCCCAGTCGGCAGCCAAGCACCACACAGCCGCTGGCTCAGCCTCCCCCTCGGTGGGCTGGGGAAGAGAATTGGAAGAACAAA
The DNA here is from genome assembly GCF_030463565.1 of Pelecanus crispus. Lineage (NCBI taxonomy): Eukaryota > Metazoa > Chordata > Aves > Pelecaniformes > Pelecanidae > Pelecanus > Pelecanus crispus. The sequence goes on along the minus strand of NC_134667.1, from coordinate 1,474,752 downwards.
AGTGAGGAAATTCCTGGGTTGAGATAAGAACAGTTTAATAACTGAAATAAAATAAAAAGTAGTAGTAACAATAAAAATAAGAGTAATAGTAATAATAATAATAATAATAAAAAATACAAAGCAAGTGATGCATAATGCAGTTGCTCACCACCAAGCAACCAATACCCAGCCAGTCCCCAAACAGCGATTGCTGCCCTATGGCCAACTTCCCCCAGTTTCTATACTGAGCATGACGTCACATGGTATGGAATAGCCCTCTGGCCACTTTGGGTCAGCTGTCCTGGCTGTGCCCCCTCCCAGGTTCTTGTGCCCCTGGCAGACATGGGAAGCTGAAAAGCCCTTGACCAGTGTGAGCACTGCTCAGCAACAACTAAAGCATCAGTGTGTTACCAGCATTGTTCTCATCCTAAATCCAAAACACAACTCTATGCCAGCTCCGTGGAAGAAAATTCACTCTGTCCCAGGCAAAAGCAGGACACTCCCCTAAAGCAGGCACTGCTGGGAGCTGAGCCAGGCTCCCTCTCCCTGGGCTGGTGCTTTCACCTGCCCCAGCTCCCATGGGCAGAGAAAGCTTTCCCACAGGAGCCATGTGGGGAGAAGGATTTGACACTTGGGCAGGAAGACGGAGCCCTAAGTGCCCTCCCTGCTGCCGCTGGTGGGTCTCCACAGCCTCCAGCTCTTGCCCGATGGGCTCCTCTGCTGCAGACTGGAAGGTGCGCTGGGTGTCCATGGCTCCCTGCGGGGAGCATCCACAGCTCAGTATCACTGCCAAGAGCAGGATGTGGCCCTAGAGCAGAAGAGGGGAGGAGGCAGCTGTCACCAAGAGCCTCTGCCATGCCAGCGTTGGCCCATTCCCTGCTGGGAGCTCCTCCAGCCCTGGGGTGACCCTGGGGGGGTCTCGGGGGAGCCCAGGCTCACACACTCGTCTTCTCTAGTGCATAGAGCTTTCCTGCAGGCAGCCCCTGGCCCCAGAGCCAGCCCCTCCCTCCCCAGCTCTGGGCCCACCACTCCCTGTGGAGATGCAGGGCTGGAGCCTGCCCCGGTGGGAGTTTCCTGGGGGATGGAGGCTGTGTTTGCAGTGCCCATGTGTGTCACCCATCTCCTTGGGGGTCTTGCCTTGGGAACACTGCTCTCCCATGGGCTTTCCACAGCCATGCTCTGCCCAGCGTGGGGCAGCAGTGTAGAAGGTTGGGGTCTCACCATCAGGCCCCTTGGGTAGGTGCTTGGGAGCTACAGGAGCAGGCACAGATCTGGGGCGCAGTGATGATCCTGCTTGGCTCCAGAGAACGGAGCCAGCCTGCAGGGCCAGAGTGTTCAGGCCCCAAAATGCCATGCAATGGGCAATTCCGGCTCAGGTGTGCTGCACCCTCACACACCCCCAGGGCCTGTGGCTCATCTCCCTGAGGAGGAGGAGGAGGAGGAGGAGGAGGCAAAGCTCTGCCAGGTGCCAGAGCAAGAGAGAACTATTACAGGTGGGGAGGGCAGAGCTGGTGGGGAGGTGGCATGGGACAGACGCTGGGCTCTTCTCCCTGGTCCCTTCCCAGGCAGTTTGGGATCTCCAGCTGGAGCCAGGACAATCTGAGACCCTTAGCCCTGGACAGCCTCGAGGGCAGTGTGGCTCTGATCCCAAAGGGCACCTGGGCTGCAGCAGCAGCAGCCTCACACCACATCTCTGAGTGCAGCCAGGGAGGATTCCTAGCGCGCTGCTGCTGCCTGTGCCCTCCCTGAGCTCTCCCCGCAGGCACTCTGCTGCCAAGCATTGTCCCTGGGCGGTGGGTGGGGTGGGTCTGTGGTGCAGGGCAGTGACCTGAGCTGCGGTCCAGCACAGCTGCCTGCCCCTCTTCTGAGAGGGGGCTCAAAAGAGGCACAGCCCTCCTCACCCCACAGACGGGCCGGGGACGGAAGGAAAAAGCACCCTTGGAGATGCCAGGGGTTGAACCCAGGACCTCCCACACGCAAAGCAGGCACTCTGCCACTGAGCTACATCCCCTTGACACCTGCCTGCAGCAGAGACGCTCTCCTCCCGTGACATGTCTGTGACAAGCAGAGCCCTCTTGTCCCCTGGGTGCCCAGGCACCCTCTGCAGAAAACAGCCCTTGCACCCTCCCAAGATGGGGGAAGTCAGCAGTAGCTCTCCACTGGGGCCTGACCCTGGCACGGGGCTGCACTGCAGAGCACGGCCCCTTCAACGTCCCTGCAGGGCAATGGGCAGGAGGAGGCTCTTGCTGCAGGCACTGCTCCCATGCTCTGACCCACTCAGGGCTCGATGGAGAGGAGAAAACCCCTGAGCCTCCTCTGCCCCCCAGGGCTACAGCCCTCTGTGCCACATGTGTCGCCAGCTGCACAGCAGGAGCAGAGCAAGAGGGTGAGGGAAATGGCCTCGCTGGGCTGAGGTGCCCCCAGGCTCTGACAGCACCCCAGGGTGTGCGGTGGGGGGACATGGGGGCAGAAATCTCACACGCCCTCGTCCTGGTACCGGGCCTCCCCCTGCACCCCTCTTCCCGCCAGCATCCCTGGAGGTGAGGTGAAGGGCAGGCTTCCATCTCCATGGGGCTGATGCCCAGAGAGGAGCACACACGTGTTCCATCAATCATTGCAGCAGCGGGGCAAAGGGGGCCAGGAAACTCTGCTCGGGCCAGCGTGTGACTAAACAGCACTGACGCCCGTGCACTGCAGTGGCTGATCCTCAGCACGGCTTTGTCAGCTGTCCTGGGCACATGAGAGGTCTGGCTGCGACAGAGCTCCGCAGGGAGGATGCTGGCACTCAGGCCTCAGCTGCAGGGAGTGCCTCTCCCTGGGACTGGGGGGACGGTGGCCTCTGCTCGGGGAGCTGAGGGCCAGGGGAGGGAGGTGCGTGAGGCACAAGCACAAAGCCTGCCCCTGCCCGGGCAGCACACTGCTTCCCCCCGCCTGCATCCCCCTGCCCTGCTCTGCAGGCTGGAAACCTGGGACTGGGGCAGGGCAGGGCAGGGCAGGGCAGGGCAGGGCAGGGCAGGGCAGGGCAGGGCAGGGCAGGGAAGGGAAGGGAAGGGAAGGGAAGGGAAGGGAAGGGAAGGGAAGGGAAGGGAAGGGAAGGGAAGGGAAGGGAAGGGAAGGGAAGGGAAGGGAAGGGAAGGGAAGGGAAGGGAAGGGACAGACCGGTTGCTGGCTCTGGGTCAGAGGCACAGCGTTTCCACAGGCTGAGCAAGCTGCAAGGCCGGGGACAGGAGACACTCGTCACCACCCATGTGTCGTGCCACCTTTGTGCTCGCTCTCGCTGTTCTATCGCTTCTCAGAGGCAGGGGAACAAGCGGCTGCTGGTGGCCAGAGGGCAGGAGGAGCTGGCACAGACCCATGGCCCCCACGGGCAGAGCTGCCCCCAGGATGGGTTGTGTGGCCCCGGTGCCCTTGCCCTGAGATGCCAGTGGGAACCAGGAGCTGCGTGGTGCAGGGAGCCCTGCGGGCTCTGCCGCTCTCTCACTGCCGTCTCCTTTCAGCTGCTGGCCCGCATTAATATGGATGCAGAGGATTTTGCTGACATGTGCAAAGTCTGCAGGTTTCTGAGGCGTCCAAGCGTGGTGATGCTCTCAGTGATGCTCAGAGGCCTCGTCACCTTGTCGGAGGAACCCGAGACGGTGAGCAGGGCGCAGTAATGTGACTCAGGGGTCAGGGTGGTCTTTCACCGCTTCACAAAAAGGAAACCGTGCTTTTCATGCAGGCAAGAACAATGCAGGTCCTGCTGCCAGGCATCATGGAGAGCCTGCAGGATGCCAATGCTGACGTTAAGAGGAAGGTCCTGTCTGTCTTCAGGAATGTGCACTGGGCCCACCGCTGCCTTCCTCCTCCCCGCCGACCCTTTCAGCTCTCCTCCAGCGCAGTCCGTAGGAAAGGTCCCTGCAGAGCCAGTGCAAGCAGGGCCAGAGAAGCTGGCACGGACATTTCCCAGAGCTGCCCTGCCTGGTCCAGCAGCACTCAGCAGCAGCCCATGGCCACCAAACACACCAGTCCCTACAGGCTCCCCAGCTGTCCCTGCAGGCGTGGGAGGCCAGGGCTTTGAGCCCCAGTCCCTGTCCCCCCGGACTGTGCCCAAGAGACCTCCCGCAGTTTGGGCCAGGGCATGTCCCAGCGCCCAGAGAGCAGGATAGCCCCAGGAACGAAGAGCTGCTGCGCCAGGTCCCCCTGCGTTGGGCCAGTGAACTTGGTCTGCACAGAGGGGTGCAGCAGTTGCAAGGGGTGTAGAGGCAGCTTGTCCCCCAGCCTGGGGCAGGGAGAGCGGTGGGAGGGGAGATGCAGCCAGAGGGGGACCGGCCCTGCGTGCTGGGACCAAAGCTCTGCCTGCCCGGAGCCTGGGCGTGAAGCAGCTGGGGCAGCCGCAGCTGGGGAGCCAAGCGTCTTGCTGGGGGATTCCCATGGGGAGGTGCTGCTGGTGCCGTCCTGCTCCGGTGTCTCTGGGAGCCCAGCCCTCGCTGCCTACAGCCGTGGGCCTAGACCTGCTTTGCCCTTCAGTCTGCCCCCATCCCTGGCAGCAGCTCAGCAGCGCTTGAGGATCTCTGTTCTGCTGGCCGGCAGCATGAGATGTGTGAGGTGGTGGCTGCCCTGTGTCCCTGCCCTGGGCACTGAACCCAGTTCAGACTCTGTGCCCCGCTGCCTCTTCTCCTAAGGGGCTGGGAAGAGCTCGGAGCCTGGCCAAGAGCAGGAGGATGCCAGGTCTCCTTGCCTGGGCTGTGGTGCCATCTCCCAGCCTCTGCTTTTCTGCAGGCCTCTAGGGACACTCTCCTCGCCTGTGCAGAGCTCCTGCAGTGGAGGAAGCTCAGCTACCTGGCCGAGACAGGTCAGACACGCCTGACTGGAGAGGGCTTGGTGAGGACAAGCCCCAAACCCCAGGGCCGGGCTGGACAGGGGCTGCCCTAGGTGCCCATGGGGAGGGCTGTGCCTCGCCTGCCCTGCTCCAGCCTGGAGCCGCATCCTCCTTCCCTGCCTTCAAGCACAGACCCCCAAGGGCCCTTCTCCAGGCCCCTCTCCCCTCCCTGCCCCCAGGGTGCTGAAGGAGACCCTGGCCCATGCGCGCCCTGGCAGTGGGACAGAGGTGTCTCAGCACCCCCAGACCCCCTCTGCCTGTGTCTCTCTGAACCTCAGCCCCACAGGGCTCCTGGCTGGGAGGCGGGAATTGCTGGGAGGGAAAGGGGGCACTGGTAGGAGGGCCTGGTCTGGATGGCTCGGGAGGGCCCACCCTATGGGCTGCTATGAAGAAAATTAACTCCATCCCAGCCAAAACCAGTGCAGTCAAGCCCATCCTACTCCTGCCACGCAAGCGAGACGCAGCAGAGAGGAGTGTTTGGGCACACTGGAGGGGCTGTTGCATCCCACAGGCCTTCGATCCCATCTCTTGTAACTGCCCAACTGCAGCCAACCCCCAAACCCCACCTGCCTGGATGGGCTCCCAGTAGCAGAGGCGTGTTGGTGCAGGGGGCAGGCGGGGCTTTTGGAAAAGGACTGGTGAGAAAGGGGATGACTGTTGCCCAGGACAAGAGGGGAAATGTCTCTCCTCTCTCCCCAGCTGTGCCGTCTCCCTGCTGGTGTCATAATGCACCTTCAAATGATGCGGGCTGATGTCACAGGGGGATGCCCCACATCACAGGGAGGTCTCCCCAGCGCCGCAGAGGTGCCGGCACTTCGCGGCAAGGCCTGGGTGCTGCTGGGCACTGCTCAGGGGCTCCCCAGTGCTGCCCTTTGGAGCTGCTCCACAGCCAGGAGTGGGGTTTGGAGGAAGCGGGGCTGTGCTGGGGGACCCTCGCTGACAGGCAGGACCCTTGCTGACAGGCAGGACCCTTGCTGACAGGCAGGGCCCTCACTGACATGCAGGGCCCTTGCTGACAGGGAAAGTAGGGGCACGTCGGAGAGGAGTTTTGGGCAAGGAGCTGCAAAGAGCATCCCTTTCCCTGAGCTGAGGGGCCATCAGCAAGTGCGATGGAGGGCTGCTGCACCGTGGCCGTCAGCTTGGAGCTGAGCAGCTTGTTCCCCACGCTCCTGTATCTCTCCACCAAGGGTAAGGGTTCTGGGAGCTCCTTCCCAAGGGGAGGCACCGGGGCTGTCCACTGTCAAAAGCTGCCACTGCTGGGCTGTGGGGGTGGCTGGAGGGGGCTGGGGGCTGCCGCGAGAGCCCTGCCTGAGGGTCCCACCGGGCTCGGGGAACAATGTGGCAAGCAGGTCTCCCGGCTGCCCTGAGTCCCAAGGCTCCCATGGGAATGGCTCGGTCCCCTTGCGACAGGGCCCATCCAGGGCCAGCTTTCCCTGGGATCGGGTACCTCTTGGGGTTCTGGCTCTGGGATGAAAAGGGGTCCTGCATCGTGGGGCTGGGGTGTCCTTCAGCTCCCACGGGGCTCTCACCAGCCAGCTGGAAATGCCTCTGATGTAAATCAGTCCTTTACCTTCAAGCACTCTGCTTTGGGACCACCTCTGTTCCTTCCCAGGGGATCCTCTTGTGCCACCAGGCTGGCAGACCGTGTCCTGGGCACTGGGGTGCCATCCCTTTCTGGGGCTTAGATGGCCACTGCCCTGGTCCTGAGCCCTTCCCACATCCCCATTTCTGCTCCAGCCCTGCCCCGGGAGCAGAGGAAGGCTGGCAGTCTGACATTGGAGCACAGCCCAGCTCCGCAGCCATGGCAGTGTTTGTTTGGGCTGTTTGTGGACACCCGCCTCTGTCACCCCCTGGGCAAGGAGCTGGCCGAGAGGCCGTGAGCCGTCTGGCCTGCAGCCTGACACCTCTTTCCCTTGCTTTCCAGAGGTTGTGGCTGTCTGGGATGCTGTGTCTGCGTATATCCTGGGACAGCTGAAACTGGACAAGGTAGGCTGGCGTCTTGGTCCTCCTTTGCCCTGGAGAGCCTGGGCCCCGGGGAGCCATCCCTCCTTGAGCATCGTGGCAGCACACCGAGACAATCCCGTGTGCCCAGAGCTGCTTCTTGGTCAACCAAGAGAGAAACCAAGGCCAGATCGAGTCTGAGAAAGCACTTGGTGCACAATAGGGCTTCACTCTTCCCTGTGCTCAGAGTGGAGAGACCAAGCAGAGAGGCAGGGGATTATGCTGGGTCCATGCCAAGGATAATCCCTGGGAATCAGTGCCTGTGCTGGAAATGCCTGGGCTCTTCTCCAGCCAAGGGACGTTAGCATGTGTTTTGAGGAGGGGAAGAAAACCAATGGAGAACATGAGCCTTTGTCACAGCTCTTACTTTTGCCATCTCTACAGTACTCACTCATCAGCCTTTTTGTCTTCTTCTTGGGCAGGGTGTCCTGCTTGCAGGACTCGGGACCTTCGCTATGGTCCAAGAGCAATGCCAGGGCGACAAAGAGGTGTATGTGGTTCGCAGACCCGTCTTCCAGCTGGATATTGATGTGTCATGCCTGCAGGAGCTGACGTTCCCCACAGTGGTTATCCCTGGTGAGGAGGCAGCGGCCACCCTCCACTCTCGGCCTCCATGTCCGGGGGTGGGGTGCGTGCTCTCTGCTCTTTGGAAAGGGCTGGGAGAAGTAGAGAATTGCATCCAAAGGTCAGGGCATGGCTTGAGCTCCCCCAAAACAAACCACTCCCCAAGAGCTCTTTTCTATGGCATTTTGTTATGACTCTTAGATGGAAATGTGGCCTGCTGTGGCAGTGACGCTGTTCCTCCTCCTTCCAGGCAATGTCAAGATCAAGCCGCTGAACTACAGGTGGCTATCGCGAGCCACCTCCTTGCCGTGGCACACGGTGGAGGACTGTGTGAAAGAGACCATACTCTTGTACTCTTACCAACTGAGGAACAGCCAGCACCTCTCCTTCTCCTTCAAGGACATTGGCGTTCTGTCCTGCGAAGACGGTGTCCTGTGCATGCGGTTTTGCTACGACTGCGTCACAGGGCTGGAGAGCAAGGCCAGCCGCATTGCACTGCTTCACACTGTAAGCTGCTCAGGTTTTGAGGGCTGCTGCAATGTCTTTGGGAAGCCCACTGAAGGCTGAGCAACCCAGTCGCCATTGGCCAGCCTGGACGTTGCAGGCCACTCACGTGCCTTTCCCCATGCTCACCCCCACTAACTTCTCCATTAGCAAAGAAAGTTTCTTCTGAGTTTCTGGGTCCTTGCCCTACAAAAAGCCTGGCAGTGTTCTGCGCAGCTTCAGTGTTTGCTGTGCAGCTTCTCCAGAGCAGAGCAAGGGCTAACGCTCATGGAGGAGGATTTGGAAGAGGGGTTTGGAGAAGTGGCTTTCTTCTGGAGCAGGAGACAGGTCTGCTTCCTTTGGGAGCCAAGAGAAAACTGCCTTGGAAACCTTCCAACAGCTCTGGGTCACTTTGCAGAGGCTGTGGATGCCAGTTGCAGATGTCTGCGGTGGAGCGACCACCGCTCGGGGGATGCAGGCTGCTCCTGCCCAGGCATTCCCAAGGTGAGTGCGTTTCCTCTGCAGCCCTCGACCGACCGACTGAGCGGGCGGCTTCCCAGCTCCTGCTCAGCAGCGCGCATTGTCGGGGCTCAACACTCAGCATCGCGTCAGGGATCAGTCCTGAAGTGACTGGTTTATGGTTAACTAATGCTGAGTTTGGGCTATGCCTGTATTCTCCTGCAGCGACCGGGCACCGTGATTGTGTTTCTCACACCCAGCCTGCCGTCATTCCCACCAGAGAGAAGCAGCTGCACACGGAGAGGACTTGCAGCTGCATTTTCTGGTGTTGGGGGGAGATTGCCAGTAAAACCTGTGCATGGCCACAAAGGAAAAGGGCTGCCATGCCTTGCACGACGGTCAGGAGGATTAGTGCTGGGAAGCTGCAGAGGGTAGAGGGTCACCCTTCTTCAAGCCTGTGTCATCATTTGCTTTCCAGGTTTCAGTTCCTGGTGGTCAGCAGAGCGCTGGCCAAGTCTTTCTCCACCTGGCACAAGAAGGCTGCAGAAAAGCATGGGAGCAGAAGAGGTACGGGTACCCTGCCCCACGCTGGGTGACCACAGCCCACTTAAAACGCACTCTCCACAGGGCTGCTCTGAAGAGCTTCCTCCTTTCCCAGGCACAGAGGGGCATCCTGACCAGCTGCTGCACAGGCAGGTGAAGTTATCCCTCCCCGTGCTGCCAAGCCAGGGGCCAGGCACAAGGCAGCAAGACATGGGGAAGAAGCCTTCTGCCAGGTGAGAGCCTTGTGGGAAGGGATGAAAGGGATCCTTGCACCCATGTGGGAGAGACATCCCCTTTGGACAGTGCGGATGCAGGGACTCAGGAAAGTCCCTGACTCATGCCCCACGGTTTTTATGAGCTTGCTTGCCCCATGGCAGGCCCCTTAGTGAGGAAGACGGCACATGCTGAGTGCACCCCACATCGCTTTGCTTGCCCTCACAACAGAGCTGAGGTGCAGCCCTCTCCCATCCATCTGATGGGGCTCAGGAAAGGCTCCCCCTTGCCATGGGAGATGGCCCCACCTCCCCTGCTGCTTCTGCCAGCCTGGGGAGCCTTGGTACCAGATGAAAAGGAGAGGCCAAAGTGCCCCGTGCTCATGCCGACTCCTCCTGGTGTCTCTTTGCAGTGTGCTCCCCCCGTGTCCAGGCAGCTCCCCCAGGATGAAGGAGCCAGGCAGGCAGGAGCCAGCTCCTCCAGCCAGGCCCACCGCTGCACTCCCGTCCTCTGAAGCCTGCAAGAGAGCGTTGCAGGTACGTGCTCTGCCTTGCTGTAACTACCGTGCTGGTTGAGACTCGGCAAAAGCCTCTTTGTGCAGAGAGCCATCCTGAAAGGATCCCTTGGCGTGCGTTCATCGTAACCTGGCTGTCACCTCCTTCAGATCTTCTTCAGGGAAAGGAAGGGGCTGCACGTCCTTCCCGCCTGTTATTGCCCCTGGGTTTGTCATGAAACACTTTATTGTGTCCAGGGGCTATGGAAAGTGTACAAGTCCTTTCTAGGTCATTGACAGTGGAGGTCTTTGCTCGCTCAGCTGTGTTTGCCATGAGTTGAGGAGCCTGGCATGACTCCATGGCCCCTCATCTGTTAGGGGAAAAGTGCTGCTGACCGACCAGCTGAAGCAAGAGGCACCGACATGGGCCAGGCCCAAAGGAACATCCCCTCTGGGAGCTGAGACTAATCCTGTCTGCTGCTGCGTTTCCATCCCCTCCAGGAGGTCTGGCAGCTGTCTGCAGAGTGGGAGCGAGGGAAGACCCAGTGGCAAGAGCGGCGACAGCAAAGGCAGAATGGGCGGCGTGGCAAGCCTGGTCTGCAGGGGAGGACCGACAGCCGCCCCAGGTACGGGCAGTGACTGACACTGCTGAGAGCAGCAGTGACCCTCTCTCTGGGGGCACCAGGGCGGCAGGTCTCCAGGGAGTGGGAGCAGGACTGACCCAGCTGCAGGGCAGGGGTTTGCCTGCTCATCCCTGTCAGGGAGATTGGCAGCAGGGTCCCAGGGGCAAAAGCAGCCGTCGGCCATGATGACGGGCAGACGATGCTGAGTCTCCCAGCTCCCAGGTCCTGCTGCAGGCTCCTCTGAAGAGAAGTCCTCTGGGAAACAGCACCTCTGTTTGCCGTCTGGTTTGCTGGGAGTGTCTCCTTCTTGGCAGGCACTGGGCACTGGAGGCACTTGGACTCCCCACCCTCCAGCCCAGCCCAGGAGAAAGGAGGTCACCCAGAGCTGGAGAAAGGCTGAAAACCCTCTCCCAGCAGAGGAGATGGCAGCAGCAGCCCAGCGGGAGAGACTCCGGCCTGAGTAAGTGTGCGCTGGCTCTGCACACAGCCCGGGGCAGCCGAGCAGTCGTGACCCCACGGGCTGAGGGATGATGCTTCCCTGTTGTTGCAGGCACCTTTCCCCACGAGTGCTCCAGGTCCTCAGAAGGCTGGAGCCGTATCAAGCACGGAGGAACATATTCAAGCACGTCACTGACAACCACAGGCGGCGTCAGGAGCAGCAGAGGCAGCTCCCCTGGTAACTATCTCCAAAAAGAGATGGTGCTTCCCCAGCTGCAAGGCCCATCCCTCCACTGAGGGCAGCCCTGGGGGAAAGAGGATATTTCTCTGCCAGCCCTTGTGAGACTGAAGCAGGTTCTGGAGCTTGGCTGTGGGCTGGATCTCCCTGACACCCAAGGGGACTGCCCGGGCATCCAGAATTGGCTTTCCATGTGGGATGTGGAAGTCCTGGCTGAAGACAGAGGGGTCCCTCTGATGGCTGGCTCTCCCCTTTCCAAAGCAGAGAGCATGTCCTTCCCTTGAAGAGTCTTGGGCCAAGACACCTTGCCCCTGGGGGGACACCTGTATGGGGCACTCAAGGTCTTGGCCCAACCTGACTCAGCCCCAGGCTGATCAGCTGCACCTGGGACCTTCTCATGGGCTTGGGCATCAGGGGCCTCTCCCACTTCACAGACACCTTCAGGCTTCATCGCAAGCAGATCCCACCACAGGTGGCCTGAGCTATGCCTGCAGGATTTCTCTGCCTTCTCCCTCTCCATACAGTCATAGGCTTTTCTTTCTTCCTCCCTAGCACTAGGTGCTGGTACCGCAGCAGCAGGGAAGGTGCCGGCAGCAGCGGCTGTAGCAGTGGCTGTTAGCAAAGAAGCTGGGAGGCTTCTCAGCTGCTGAGATCCACCTATAAATACAAAATAAAGAGCTCTGGGGCTGTTCCCAGCTGGACTGACTGGCCTGTGCCCGGTGCTGGACCGCTCTAAAGGGATTATGCACACCCCATGTGTGATCCCAGAAGTGCTCCTAGGTGGAGGAGGGAATAAAGTCCACACATACCCCACAGCTTGGAGACGTGCAGCCCCACTCCTGCACATCCCAACACACAGGCAGCATGACAGAGGAGGCTCTCACACTCCTCCTGGGAACCCAGCACAGCTGGTGCCTCCCTGCAGCGCCTGCACGCTCATGCACGCGGCATGGAGAACCACCAGCAGGGCCAGCAGTCTGTGCGTGATTGCAGGGCTGTGACCACACCGGGACCACGGAGGTGTGGTGGGTCAATGGCACAGCAGGACGGCTGCAGTGGAGGGACACGGGCTCTTCAGGAAGGACCATCTGGGGAGGCGAGGAGGTGGACTTGCCTCCTGCTCAGGGTGGGACGGGAGCCAGCTTATGGCTCAGGATCAGAAGGCAGACCAACGCGGGTGCTGCGTTAGCAGGTATCTGCTAGAGAGCTGTTCAGGAGGAAGATGTAGATGAGGCCTTCTTGAAACAAGTGAAAGAAGCCTCACATTCACAGGGCCTGGTCCTCATGGGGGGCCTGAACCACCCTGGTGTAGCTGCTGGAAGGACAATGCGGCAGGGCCAAGCAATCTAGGAGATTTCTCGAGTGCATTTCCTGGCACAGGTGATGGGGGAACCAAGAAGGAGAGGTGCTCTGCTGGACCGGGCGCTGCTGAACAAGAACTGCTCGGGGATTTGAATGCCAGTGGCAGCCTTGGCTGCAGTGACCATGAGATGGTGGAGTTGAGGATGCGGAAGGGAGGGAGCAGGGCAAAGAGCAGGACTAGAGCCCTGGCTTTCAGGACAGCAGATTTCAACCTTGTCAGAGATCAGTTTGGAAGAATCCCATGGGAGATGGCCATGGAGAGAAGAGGGGTCCTGCAGAGCTGCTTGATATTCATGGACCACCTCTTCCAAGCTCAAGAAAGGTGCCTCCCAAGAAGTAGGAAATCAAGCAAAGGCAGCAGGAGGCCAGCATGGATGAGTGAGGAGCTCCTCACTGAGCTCAGGCATGGAAAGGAAGGTACGGGAGGTGGGGACAGAGGGAGGTGACCCAGGAGGTCACAGTTCAGGAGTCTCAGCGACTTGTTCAAACTTGAGAGCTCCTTTTCCATTTCCCCTCTCCCATCACCCAGGAGCAGGAAATTGAAAAGTCAGACTCGGGAAATCTCCTTGTCTTTATATGAATCGCTGCCGTGTCCTTCCCCTGGAAGCATCTCCTCAACAATGTCCTGGGGTGCTCTGGAGCTGTGAACAGCTCTGACCCGCGCAGCACCCTCTCAGCAGCAAAGACCCTGCCCTCCTGGGGATCGCTCCTTCCACCCGCAGCCTCTCCCCGCAGCGCTGTTGCGAGCTCCCTGGGCAGGCTGAGTGATGACCCTGGCAGGCAGCAGAGTCCCTGCCCCGGCACACAGCCCCCTGAGGCACAGCAAAACTGCTTGGCAGGACAGCCCTGGACAGCCCTGGGGGTACTCCCGGCTTCACACCCCTGCAGCCATCCCCAGCAGAAGGCAGCGGTCATGCCTTGTCCCTCTAACAGTGAAGCAGGAAATCCCTGCTCCAGAGCATGTCCTTCTCCTCTGCACCAACCATGGGACGTGCCAGCTCTGGGAGATCCCTTCAGGACATTCTTGCACATTGCCCTGCAGCCAGGGATGTAACATATCCACAGCTGTGAAGATTAAAGAAAGCGTACCCACCCCACCACCCCCAATGAACAAGAATGGTGACCTAGGATCAACAGACGAGGAGAAGGCTGAGGTACTCAACAACTTCTTTGCCTCAGTCTTCACTGGCAACCTCTCTCCTCACACCTCCCAAATAGATGGACTGCAAGATGGGGACCAGGGTGGTAAAGCCCCTCCCACACTGTAAGGGAAGATCATGTTCGAGACCACCTGAGGAACCTCAATGTACATGAGTCTATGGGACCTGATGAGATGCATCCCAGAGTCCTGAGGGAATTGGCTGTTGTAGTTGCCAAGCCACTCTCCATGATATTTGAAAAGTCCTGGCAGTCAGGTGAAGGCCCTGGGGACTGGAAGAAGGGGAATGTTGTGCCCATTTTTAAAAAGGGAAGAAAGGAGGACCCTGGGAACTACCCACCTGTCAGCCTCACCCCTGTGCCTGGGAAGATCATGGAGCAGATCCTCCTAGAAGCTATGCTCGAGCACATGGAGGACAGGGAGGTGATTCGAGAGAGCCAGCACGGCTTCACCAAGGGCAAGTCCTGCCTGACCAACCTCGGGGCTTTCTGTGAAGGAGTGACTGCATCAGTGGACAAGGGAAAAGCAACAGATGTCATCTACTTGGATTTCTGTAAAGCGTTCAACACGGTCCCCCACAACATCCTTCTCTCTAAACTGGGGAGATATGGATTTGATGGGTGGACTGTTTGGTGGATAAGGAATTGGTTGCATGGTTGCATCCAGAAGGTAATGGTCAACGGCTCGATGTCCAAATGGAGACAGATGGTGTTCCTCAGGGGTCCGTACTGGGACCAGTGCTGTTTAATATCTTCATCCATGACACAGACAGTGGGATCGAGTGCACCCTCAGGAAGTTTGCAGATGACACCAAGCTGAGTGGTGCAGTTGATGCACCAGAAGGACGAGATGTCATCCAAAGGGACCTGGAGAAGCTGGAGAGGTGGGTCTCTGTGAACCTCATGAGGTTCAACAAGGCCAAGTGCAAGGTCCTGCACCTGGGACGGGGCAACCCCCAATATCAATGCAGGCTGGGGGATGGAGGGATGGAGAGCAGCCCTGCGGAGAAGGACTTGGGGCTACTGGGGGATGAAAAGCTGGGCATGAGCCAGCAATGTGCGCTTGCAGCCCAGAAAGCCAACCGAATCCTGGGCTGCATCAAAAGACGCGTGGCCAGCAGGTCGAGGGAGGGGATTCTGCCCCTCTGCTCTGCTCTGGTGAGATCTCACCTGGAGCACTGCGTCCAGCTCTGGGGCCCTCAGCACAAGAAGGACATGGACCTGCTGGAGCGGGTCCAGAGGAAGCCACCAAAATGATCTGAGGGCTGGAGCACCTCTCCTATGAGGCCAGGCTGAGAGAGTTGGGGTTGTTCAGCCTGGAGAAGAGAAGGCTGCGAGGAGACCTTATTGCGACCTTCCAGTACTGAAAGGGGGCCTACAGGAAGGATGGGGAGAATCTTTTTAGCAAGGCCTGTTGTGACAGAACAAGGAATAATGGATTTAAACTAAAGAAGAATAGATTTAGACTGGGTATAAGGAAGAAATTTTTCACACTGAGGGTGGTGAGGCACTGGAACAGGTTGCCCAGAGAGGTGGTGGAGGCCCCATCCCTGGAAACCTTCAAGGTCAGGTTGGACGGGTCTGTGAGCAACCAGATCTGGTTAAAGCTGTCCCTGCTCGCTGCAGGGGGGTTGGGCTGGGTGAGCTCTAAAGGTCCCTTCCAACCCAAAGCGTTCTATGATTCTATGATTCTATGATGCAATTGCTCACCACCCACTGACCGGATCCCCAGCCAGTCCCCAAGCAGCAATCGCTGCCCCCTGCTCAACTCCCCCCAGTTTCTATACAGAGAAGAGGTGACAGCAGCATTCTCCAATTTATAGTTGTCGTGGTTTAGCCCCAGCCAGCAGCTCAGCACCACGCAGCCGCTCGCTCACTCCCCCTACCCCGATGGGATGGGGGAGAGAATCGGAGGAGTAAGAGTGAGAAACACTCCTGGGTTGAGATAAGAACAGTTTAATAATTGAAGTAAAGTACAATAGTAATGATAATGATAACAATATAGTAATGATAATAATGATGATAATAATAAGAATATACAAAGCAAGTGATGCACAATGCAATTGCTCACCACCCACCGACTGATACCCAGAAGGTTCCCGAGCAGCGATCGCTGCTCCCCGGCCAACCCCCCCCCCCCAGTTTCTATACTGAGCATGACGCCATATGGTATGGAATAGCCCTTTGGGCAGTTTGGGTCAGCTGTCCTGGCTGTGCCCCCTCCCAGTTTCTTGTGCCCCTGGCAGAGCATGGGAAGCTGAAAAGTCCTTGACTAGCATAAGCAGTACCCAGCAACAACTAAAGACATGAGCGTGTTATCAACATTCTCCTCCTACTAAATCCAAACCACAGCACTGTGCCTGCTACTAGGAAGAAAATTAACTCTATCCCAGCCGAAACCAGGACACCAGAGAAGGGCAATGAAGCTGGTGAAGGGACTGGAGCACAGGCCTTCTGAGGAGCGGCTGAGGGCACTCTGTCTGGAGAAGAGGAGGCTGAGGGGTGACCTTATCGCTCTCTACCGATGCCTGAAAGGAGGTTGTAGTGAGGTGGGTGTTGGTCTCTTCTCCCACGTAATTAGCAATAGGACAAGAGGAAATGGGCTCAAGCTGCACCAGGGGAGGCTTAGGTTGGATATTAGGAAAAACTTCTTCACGGAAAGGGTGGTCAAGCATTGGAACAGGCTGCCCAGAGAGGTGGTGCAGTCACCATCCCTGGAAGCGTTCAAAAACGGGCAGATGTGGCACCTGGGGACATGGTTTAGTCTAGTCTACCCTTGTTTGGTTTAGTGTAGACTTGGTAATGTTAGGTGAATGGTTGGACTGGACGATCTTAAAGGTCTTTTCCAACCTAAACAATTCTATGATTCTATGATTGTGTTTCCTTCTTGCTAGCTGGTGGGGACAGAGCTGTTATTTTGTTGATCACATCCATTGGGAGCTGACGACGTCCGTCTTGCCATTTTATTCCTAAAAATTGCATCTCCTGTGCAGGTCCCTTGACCTTTCTTTGTTTGATGGCAAAACCGGCCTTCAGAAGGATTTGGACTGTTTTCCTTCCCTTCTCAAAAACTTCTTCTGCTGTATTGCTCCACACAATGATGTCATCAATATACTGCAGATGTTCTGGAGCTTCACCCTGTTCCAGTGCCGTCTGGATCAGTCCATGGCAAATGGTGTATTTGGTTTCTGTACGTGCACGAGTAATTCTGCCTCTACCTGCAATGATATCCCTAACGCCACGTACCATTATTGGTCTCGGTACATGTGTGCCACTGTAACGCAATTGCTGTCTCGATCTGTAGTGGGATCGGGATCTGTAATGGTATTGGTGATGGCATCTGTCATGGCACTTGTATCTGCATCGGTATGTGTAATGCTATCGCTATCTGCCGTGGGATCAGAATGTGCGATGGCCTCTGCATCAGCAAAGGCATTTGTAATGCTCTGAGTGTCTGCTGTGGCCTCTGCATCTCCTAGTGTACCTGCACCTGACTTTGCATCAGCAATGGTCTCTGCAGTGGTTTCTACAGTGCTATCTGCAGCTGCAGCAGAATCTGCGTCTGGCATGGTGTCTGCATCTGCAGCACTATTGGCTTTGGTGTCTGCACCTGTGGCATCTGTGCATCTGCAAAGGTCTGTGCAATGGGTTCTGCAATGGTATCTGATCTGCCATGCCATTTGCAATGCTGTCTCTGTCTGTAATGGCATCTGCATCTGCTCTGGCATCCGCAACACTCTATGCATCATCAATAGCATCTGCAATGGGAACTTGCGGTGCAGAGGTGTCTGATGTTTCCTCTGTCTGTCACGGGCCCTCAGTCGGTAATGGTGTCACTTGCTGTATCTGCTGCTTTTGGTGTAATTGAAAGTGCACTTGGATCAGTGACTGCACTTGTATACTCAATTGTATGTGCAATTGCACCTGTATCTGGAATTGTATCTGGTTTGTGCCTGTCCCTGCAGTTGCATTGGCAATTCAGTGTGAGTCCGTGCCTGTAATGATATTGGTCTCTGTGATGATGCTGGCAGCAGTGTATTTGATGGTGCCAGTATCTGTGTCTCTAATGGTATCTGTGCCTGTACCCGTAATTGTACCCATAATTGTATCTGCATTGCTAACGGTATCTGGACCTGCACATATACTTGGAATGGTTTCTGTATGTGCACACGTAATTCCCTCTCTAGCTGAACTAGGAAGCGAAAACTAGGTTGTGCGAAAGAGAGGTGCTGCAATGACAGACAGTGAATTTCACACCCTGCCTCATATCCAGAGGCTCAAGCTCGGCACGCTCCATGCTCCTGCGTGGCAGGCGGCTTTCCGCAGCAATGCTGCTCACCGGGCGTTGTTAAAGACATCAGCCTCACAGATGTCTCTGCCTCCCCCCAGACAGCCCTGATACCCTCAGTCACTGCCTGCCTGCCGGGTGCCCCCACCCCTTCCTCCTGGTGCTCCCCTGCGTGCCAGCAGCCACGGCTCTCTGAGCAGGAGAGACACTCCACTCCTCTTGGCAGCCTGCAAGCACAGACTAGAGCACAGGGCTAGTCTTTTTGTTCCCCTTCCTGGGCTGCATTTCCCCCCCGGAGCTGGGTGCTGGATCCTGGTGGGGGCTGGGTGTTTCAGCCCTGTCTTGGAGCCCAAGCGGTGTGTGCGTCCGTGCACACCCGTGCTGCACGCGCCTCTCTGTGAGTGTCTGCGTGTGCCTGCTGGGAGTCCATGTGCAGCCCGGCTCCCGCGTGGACCTGGTGTGGGGAGCTGCCGCAGCTGGGCTTCCGCGGGACAGGCAGAGCCCGCGGGGAGAGGCCGACACGCGGTGACCGTGGTTGCTCCGGCCGTGCGCTGAGAGTGGGTGCTGAGAGTGATGCCCTGTTTCCCACGTCAGCTCTTGGCACCAGCCCCGGGGAGGTGATTGTCGTGTCACAGTGGGCAGTGGTGGCCGTGTCACCGTGATGTCACTGTGGGCTTGTGACACGGGGGCCCTGGAGGGTATAAAGGGTGCTGCTCCCAGAGACGGGGGAGCATCTGGAGGAGAACCTGGGTGCTGCTGGGCAGGAGTATGGAGAGTACTCGCCAACGACCTCTCCGGCGTCCACTGTGCAGAGGGGCCGCGCGGGTGCCTGGCAAAGCAGGGCAGGAGAAACTCCTTCTCTCCTCAGCCCCGCACCACACCTGGCCAGAAGCTCAGCACCCAGCTGGTGCAGGCCAAGCCACGCATGGAACCAGTGCGTGCGCGAGCACAGGACTGCTGGCTGAGTGGGACGCAGGTGCGTGAGTGCAGGCAGCTGACGGAGCCCCTCTCTGGGGGAGGCTCCCGTGCCAGCCCTGGCCATCCCTGACAATTCCCACGGCCGTGCCCCTCACACCCTGCTGGCTCCTGACGCGCAGGTGCAGCCATGCAGGCAGAGGTGCTGAAGCAAGACCTCCACATTCTCCGGGAGCACCTGCTGCAGTGTTCTGGTGACTCACAAAGGCACAAGGAGCTGCTGCAGTGTCTGGTAGGTGTGGAGTGTTCCCCTTGTGCCCGGGGGCTGGGGCTGCGAGACCTGAGCCCTCCTTTTCCCCTGCAGGGCAAGCAGCAGCAGGAGCTGCGGCAAACCATGGAGGAGCTCAGCATGGAGGTCAGTGTCCCCTCCTCTGCACACGTCCCCCAGCTGCGGCACCTGGGGCTGTGTCAGGGGCTCAGTGCCTGTGTCCGGCTCCTCTTCCCAGAACCGTCTTGTGGTGCGGTGTTTTGAGAACAACCACCGGGAGCTCCAGCAGCTGGAGGGGCTGGTGGCCCAGGCAAAGGTGAGTTCACAGAATCACAGACTGGTTGAGGCTGGAAGGGACCTCTGGAGATCATCTGGTCTTGTGCAATGCCCCTGCTCAAGCAGGGTCACCTAGAACCACTTGCTCAGCCCCATGTCCAGCTGTGGACCGTGTCCAGAGTTGGGCCTGGGGGTCGCTCTGGCTGCCTGCAGTGCCTGCAGGGCTGGGAAGGAGAGGGGACGTGAGGGCAAAGGCAGTGCCCGAAGGGAGCCATGCGTGCACTCGTGGGAGTGTCCCAGTGCCCTGATTGCTGCTCCTCTTCCCCTCCTCTCCCACAGGAGCACGTTCAGCTGGCAAAGGAGGAGGCAGCTGCAAGCCTGGAAGAGGTGCTGAAGGTACAGGGGAAAAGGAGGCCCGTTCTGACAGGGTCTGGGAGGGGGGTGCCAGTGCTGGGTCCGTGCAGCCCAGCAGCCACGGGCAGTGGTGTGGCTGCGGAGGATATTTACTCTGGGATATGGCATCCATGATGGAGGGATTGGGCCTCTGGACATCCCCCAGGCTCTTGGCTGTGGCTGTGCTGCAGAGGGGACCCTGATGGGTCTGCAGGCACAGCAGGCACAGCAGGCACAGCACTATGGCTTTGGGGAAGGGGGTGCGATGAGTGACCCTCACTTGTGTGTACGGGGACGCTGTGTGTGAGAGGAACCCAGGCATGGGCTGGAGGGGAGGCGATGGGGAGTCTGGCGTTGCGCCCTGGCGGGTGGCATGGGCGTCCTCCTCCACCCCCTGCTCCTCCTGGAGCCGTTCCCGTTCCCCCTTCTCTCCCAGGCACACCTCTGTCAGGGAAAGGCAGAGGGAGGCACAAAAGTGCGGGAGCTGATCAAGGTCTGTGACCCGCACCCAGAAGTGCCTCAGGGAGTGGCCAGAGCTGCTGAGCAATGGTGCTGGCCCCAGGACACCCGTGCGCCTGCCGCCCTGGCCCTGGCCTGACCTCCCAGTGCCCTGGGGACTGAGTGGGGATGCCCTTTCCCACCATGGCTCCCTGCAATGTGTCCCGCTTGCTTTGCAGGGGGAGCAGTGGTCAGAGCTGGCACAAGCTGTTCAGGAGCAGGCTGAGGTCAAGAAGGTACTGGGGACTGGAGGGACGGGGGCTCCACAGGTTTGTGGGGGGAAGCCCCCTCAGAGCAGACATGGCATGGACTCCTGACCGGGCCCTTTGCTTCTCCAGCTGCTCAGGAACAAGCTCCAGCACCTCCTGGAGAGACAGGAATGCCTCCGAGAGCCAACAGCTTTGTGAGTGGCGATGGGGCCCCAACTGAAACCTGGGGCAGCGGGGTGGGGGATGCTCAGCAGCTTTGGGCAGAGCTCTGCCACTTGCAGACATCTTTGTGGCTCCTGTCCGCTGCTCCAGCCTGCTCTGGAGAGCCCTTTGTCTTCTCCTAAGCAGCTCAAAACCCCTCTGTGCCACTCGGGACTCCTGCAAGCAGCTCTGCACCACTCTGAGCAGCTCCCAGGCTCTCCTCCATGCCCCCCAGGCCTGGGGTGGGACAGGGGCAGGGGGTGGGTCTGTGCAGTGCTGGGATGCCGCGGTGCCTGGCGCCAGCCCCGGCAGAGCCTGGGCAGCACCCTGGCTCCCTGTTGGCCACCCAGGGGGCCACCATGCCGGCCGAGGTCTCTTCTCACAGCCCAGAACCCCATGGTGTCCGTAGCAGGGGGAAGGCGGCGCAGGCGGACAAGACAGGCGAGTCGCTGCTGCAGGAGATGGTGGCTGTGCGGCTGGTAGGACAGACAACCCCGCTGTGGGCCTTGGGGAGGGAAGGGTCTGCACTGTGCCCGGGGGACATGGGGGCACTGATCTCAGCGCGAACGAGGGAGGGGGGCTGAGCCCCCAAACCTCGCCGCCTCGCACACCCCAACACATGTCCCTGCTGTGCCTTGGCCTCTAGGAGGAGCAGCTGGCGTCAAGGAGGCATAACATCACTTCTTGGCTGAGGTGAGTGGCCCGGGGCAGTCAGGGTGCCGGGGCTCTTCCATAGGCACTGGCATGTCCGTGCCAGTGGTCCAAGGGCACTAGGCAGCTTTGGACTTCTCTGGGATGAAATGGTTCAGTATTTCTTTTCTTTGTAGCTTGGGGGGCTTGTAGGGGGGGATTTTTGGGGCCCACCGGGGAGACGTACAGTAGAGCCGAGAGAGGTAGCCAGGCCCCTCACCCCAGTCCTGAGCGGGGAGTGTTGTGCCCAGCACGGTTCAAGGTGCCACGGTGCTGTGCGAAGAGGGTGGTTGGAAAGAGCTGAGACACATTTGCCCCCTGTTCTGCCTGACCCCTCTCCTGTCCCACAGGAGATTTCTTCTGTTCCTCGCCTTCCTGCAGATCGTCGTCCTCATCCTGGTCCTGCTGAACAGGGACATCCTTAACTGGGTCCTGCCACCGAAGCTGGCAGCTGCCTTTGGGAGCCGCCCAGTGACGTCCCGGTTCTTTTGACATAAAACCAGAAAGAGAAGACAGACATCTGTGATTGTAGGACAAGTGCGCGACCGTGTCAATAGTGAATGTCCGCTGACGGGCCGGAGGGAGGTGGCTGCTGCTTTCCCTTCTGCGTGTGCGTGCCCCACGATGGCTCTGCCTCAGACCTGGTTCTTGCCTGATTTGCAGGCAGGAGGGTGTGTGCACCGTCCTGCGTAAACGGTTGCCCGTTTTCACACAGGCGCAATGGAACTTGACCAACAATGACCGCACTTGCATAAGAGGGTTTGTTGTTAGGAGAAACCAGGCCAAACCAGCTGAAAGCGCCAAAGTTGCAACAAAATAGTGCAAACTCAGCTAATAAATATGCATTAAGCATGCTTGCATGGGGGTTGATGTGAACAAATCCTCAAAAGCGTATGGTAACAAGGGATGTCATGGCCAAAGCATATAGGTTATGTACATTGCAAAAATGAATATGTGAGTAGTCTCAAAACTGTATATAAAGGGTCAAGAGCGTGAAAAGGGGTACTTCTCATGCTCCCAGCCAAGAGGCACCATGACTGCCAGCAATACAAGAGGTTTTAGCTAGGGTGTACTTCTGCTGCCTTCTTTCCAGTACCTGCGCACGAACGAGAAGAAACCAAAATGCGAGCAAATCCTTTTTTACTAACACCGTGAATGCCAGGTGACCAGTCGGAGGGAGGTGGCTGCTGTGCTCCCTACGACAGCTCTGACTGTACACCGCTATGTACCGAGTACAGGTTCACGAGAAGGTGGCGAGCCACAATGACCACCCGCAGGCTCAAGACCTCCTTTAGGAAGAATCATAAAACAAAGAAGGTGTGTGGCAGCTCGACTTGTGTGTGTCCCTTGCAAATGTTCTCCCAGGGAGCTTCCAACATCTTGTGCTGCTAGTGGGGAAGGGAGCTTTGTCCCTCAGGAGAAGGATGCTTGTGGTCCGGGCTCCAAGGGACAGCGCAGGGGAATGGGGCTTGAAGGAGAAGCCCCCGATGGTCCAGCTCCGGCTTCCACAGCCCAGGGTCACTCACCAAAGCTCCAGTGTCACTGAGAGAGCAGAATCGCAGCCCCGGGAAAGCTCTCCTGCTGGCAGAGAAGAGGAGCAAAGCAGGCCTGTCTAGGCACCATGTTTAGTGTTTCATTTAAGAGCAGAGAAAATGGGATACCCTTGGAGAATAATTCCCCCCTTTTGTCCGTTTACTCTTTCTGTGGTCACCTCTTAGCTACCTTGTGAGATGGCACTGACTGTGGGGGCTTGGGCAGATCATTTATGAGCAGACACCCCCGAGCTCCTCGGTTGCCCTCAGACTCCCCCGACTCCCTCAGTTCCCAGCCAGACACCACCGATTACCTCAGCTCTCCCACACACACCCTGGAGCCCCTCAGCTCCCCCCACAAACACCCCTCATGCCCTCACTTCCCCCGCAGACACGCCCATCCCCTTCCCTTCTCCCACACCCCTCCAACCCCCTCAGCCACCCACGTACCCGCTCCCCCCGCTCCCCCTCTAGACACCCTGGCCCTGCCTGCTCCCCGCTTCAGCCCCACACTCGCGATGCCGGGCAGGTCAGCGTACTTGGGGTCAGCCATGGCTGGGGGGCATTGACAGGGGGGACGTTTTCCGGGGGATGCCCCTGGGTGGCCTTGGTGTTAGCAACTTGCTCATAATTGCTTTTAAATGTGATGAAGATAAACGAGGAGCATTTAGGAAAACCTCTGCAAGAGCTGATGTGGGTGCAAAAGTTCATAAAAAGGACATGGGTTAAGAAATGGAAGAAGAAAGGGTCTTTTAGTCTACTTGTGCCAAGACTAAATGGGAAAGGTCTCTCTCTGCTGCCTGTCTTTAATGTCCTGCCAAGCACCGTGGAGAAAACATCTACATGGGATTAATAAATGGATGTTGTGGCTGACAACAGTCAACCACCCTTTAACAAATCTACCTTTTTAGAGATGAATTTAATAGTGAGAGGGGAATTCATCACGGTGGGTACATTTACTTTAGTCTTCCTTTTCTGGCCAACACAACTGTAAAAGCCCTTCTATTATTCTTTACATCTTCTGCCAAATTGAGCCACAGCTCTTCCTTAGCTTTCCTGATTCCATCCAGGCAGCGTCCCTATATTCTTCCCACGATACAGGGCCCTGCTGCCACTGCCTCTGCATTTCCTTCTGACACTGCACTTGGACCAGGAGCTCCTTACTGAGCCATGCGGGCCTCCTGCCTTCCTTGCACAATGTCTTGCACATGGCAATCAAGAGCTCTTGCACGCTAAGAAAAATGTTCTGAAAGAGCTGCCAGCTCTCTTCAGCTCCTTTAGCCCTGAGGGCAGTGTCCCAGTGCGTCCCATCCACTAATTCCTTAAACCGCTCAAACTTCACTCACCTGAAATTCAGGGTCCTGACCCTACTCTTTACCTGGCCCATATCGCCATATCCCTCAGGATCCAGAATTCCACCAGGGCATGATCACTGCAGCCCAGGCTGAAACCAGCTTTGACCTCTCTATTTACTTCTTCCATGCCTGCAAGCAACAGGTCTGGTAATGCTTCCCCTCTGGCTGGGCTCTCTATCACCTGCATTAAGAAATTATGCTCGACGCACTCCAAGAGTCTCCTGGACTGCTTACAGCCCGCTGTGCTGCTTTTCAAGCAGACGCAGGGGGACTGAAGTCCCCCAGTAGGATCTCAGCCTCCCAGTGGGATGCTTCCTGCTGCTGAAGTAGGAACGCTTCCTCAAAAGGCTCCTCGTGCTCAGGTGGCCTGGAGGGAACACCAGCCATAAGGTTTCTAGCTGCACAGTGGTGCTTAGCTCCTCCTCTCTGTTACCCAGGCTGCGTGCATTGGTGCAGAGCCATTGGTACACACCCTAATTCCTGTGAAGCTTTTCACAGGTGTTTCCCTGTTTCTTCCTAATACATCACCAGCCCATGGCTCTTCCCTCTTACTCAAAACTCCATCCCCTTCCTCACTAAGTCGAGTTTTACACGCACCTGGCCTCTTTTATACCATTTTCTGCCTCACCCCACTTTGTTCCTCCCCACCTCCCCTTCCTCTGCAAGTCCCTCATGGCTTTGCATAGCTCTCCTGATTCCCGCATCCCTCCCAGTCCATGATCCCTCTGATTCACAATCATGTCACTTGACAAGTCCGGTTGGGAGAAGTCATTGGCCGTTTGCAGGGTGGAGCCGGGCTCTGCTGATCCTGGCAGTGAGACAGTGTTGTCTGTGTAAGAAAATAAGCAGTCACGGAGCGCCACTGTGTGTTTGGCTGTGAAACAACACTCAACGAAAGCTGATGAGCAGCAAGAGCTTTGAGTGCTGGCAGCTTTGCTGTGGGAGAATGCTTTGAGGCAAGGCAAGGGCAGATGGCCAGAGTGTGTTTGGCTGTGAAAGCGCTTGCAAGGGAATGTGAGGACCAGCAAGAACTCTCAGCCCTGATGCGTGGAGTGTGACAGAAATTGCTGGAGGTGTGCACTTTGGGAGCTGGTCTGTGCCGAGAGTGAGCTGAGCAATGTGTATTGGGAGTGCCTGGAAGCAAGGGTATGGCAGATGGCCAGAGTGTGTTTGGCTGTGAAAGCGCTGGCACGGGAAGGTGCGGAGCAACAAAAGCTTTTAGTAGCATTCATCTGTTTTGTTTTCATTGTGCCATCCTATGCGCAGATCTTCAGGGCTGTGCTGAGGATCCCCTCTGAGCAGGGACGCCACAAAGCCTTCTCCACGTGCCTCCCTCACCTGGCCGTGGTCTCCCTGTTTGTTAGCACTGGCATCTTTGCCTACCTGAAGCCTCCCTCCATCTCCTCCCCAACCCTGGACCTGGTGCTGGCAGTTCTGTACTCGGTGGTGCCTACAGCATTGAACCCCCTCATCTACAGCATGAGGAACCAGGAGCTCAAGGATGCAGTGGGGAAGCTGATAACTGGGTTTTTTTCTGGAGCAATAAATTTCTGTGTAGCAGTTACAATGTAACTCATCACATTACAACACCTGTGGTCTGTATTTTTTGTTGTTTGTGTTGTGTTTTTACTTGTGATAATAATGTTCTCATCGCCTTTCAAATTCACTCTTTGTTTTGATATTTTGACTGAGTAGCTGTGTAAATGTGGAGCCCTGATCTCTCTCTGTGTTTAAACACAATAAAGCGCCCTTCAGTCAATTTTTTTGTCTCAAGATCCCTCCTCCAAGAGCTTTTTGGAGCTGCAGGGGGTGGAGGGGAAAAGAGTGCTGGCATGGCAGCACTGCCAGGCAGCACCAGCCCTTGCTCTTCCAGGGCTTTTCTCTTTCCCCTTCTACACTCTCATTCTGATCCCTTGCGTTGCTGTAAGGCCTGAGTGCTCTGGCAGCTTGGTCACAGGCGTGCTGCGTGGTAGTGCTGTGACCGCAGGCAGGGACAGGCCATGGGCACTTCTGTGACAGAGCTGGCCTCCATACCAGCGTTTCCATAAAGAAAGGTGATCTCCTCAGGGCGGGGCCTGAAGCCTTAGGTCTGCTTTCAGAGTTGCTCTCAAGGAGACACTCAAGCAAGTGCTGTGTTGAGGGAAACACCAGTGAAGAGGTCAAGTGTGTGAGTGTGCAGGACGGGGGCACACAGCAGTGTCCCTTGCACAGCCAGGCCTCCAGGGATCACCTTGAAGGACCAGCAGAGCAGGGTCTGCTCTGTGTCCTTGTTTGCTGGACACCGCGGGCAAGGTGCCCCAGGGCAATGGTCACAGAGCAGCCCCTTGCAACCACCCTTCCCAGCACCAGCCTGTCACTCCACCTCGGACACGTTGTTTGTCCAGAGGAGACTTAAGCATGCCCATGGTGTGCATGTGGGGAGATGAACCCGAGTGAGCACAAATGGCATCAGCTATTGCCAGAGGTGCCATGAAGGCCAGTGGGGACAGGCAGTGCCTCCAGGTCACTGCACCTGGAGAGTAATGTCCCCAGGGAAACCACCTGAATGCAGCACTGGGATGTGCTCCCTTGACCCGAGGTGCCTGTGTCCATTCCCCCTGCCATGGTGCATCTCAGATGGGTGCAGAGCAGGGCGACCCACCGCAGGGCTGAGGTGCCTCCCAGCCTCTGGCAGTGGCAGCAGGAGGCCAGAGGGTCATGATGCCTGCTGCAGTGCATGGCCTGCGCATGTGCAAGGGCAGGACTCGTGCCTCTGCACAGCCCTGTGTGAGTGAGGAGTGCAGGAGGCCAGCTCCAATGGGGACACCTCAGGGGGCCCTGCCCTTCCTGGGTGTGACTCCAGGAAGAAACCCCACTGTGCCAGTGAGATTCATCTCACCCACCTTGGACAGGCTCATGGCAAATGCTGCTGTCTGCTCACGTCACCCTTTCTGGATTGTGCCCTCCAATGTGTCACAGCAATCAGAGATGTGCTGGGCTCCTTGAAAAAGGCAGGCATCAAACTTTTCTTCCAGAAGTACAAGGAAGAACCTTGGGAGAATCACAGGTTGGTCAACCTCACTTCAGTCCCTGCAAAGGTTAATGGCCAAATTCTCCTGCAGGCACTTGCACGTCTTTGTAGGACAAGACAGGGATTGCTGAACCTGGATTGGTAGGGGAAAGAAGGGGATGTTTTGTACCTGGACCTTAGCAAGGGTGTTGACTGGTTTCCCATGGTGGGTGTTAGTCTTTTCTCCCACGTAGTTAGCGATAGGACGAGAGGAAATGGGCTCAAGCTGTGCCAAGGGAGGTTTAGGTTGGATATTAGGAAAAATTTCTTCACGGAAAGGGTAGTCAAGCATTGGAACAGGCTGCCCAGAGAGGTGGTGGAGTCACCATCCCTGGAAGTGTTCAAAAAACAGGTAGATGTGGCACTTCGGGACATGGTTTAGTCTAGTCTACCCTTAATTGTTTTAGTGTGGACGTGGTAGTGTAGGTTAATGGTTGGACTGGATGATCTTAAAGGTCTTTTCCAACCTAAATGATTCTATGATTCTATGGTCTCTATAGCCAGATTGGTGATACCTGGAGTGAAGCAATGGATGATGTAGTGGGTCGGAAGTTGGCTGGTGGCTCAAGCCCAAATGTCACCAGTGGTAGAGTCCTCCTCGTGGCCACTTCCTAGTGGCATCCCTCAGTGCAAGCACCTGCGCCAGCACTGTTCAATGTCTTTATTAACTCCCTAAACAATGTGACGCAGCCTTTTCAGCTCCTTTGTGGATGATGCCAAACTGGGCAGAGCGCTGAGGTGACCTCATCTCCTTAGCCTGCTTTGAGCAGGAGAGCTGGACAAGATGATGTTCAGGGGTCTTTTCCAACCTGAGTTATTCTGTGATTCAATGAATCTTTTCCTTGGAGATCTTTCTGAAGACAGAGTAGAGAGAGGAAGAAGGAAAAACAGAGAGGCAGAAGTAGACATATAAGATGCACCAATATAAATACAGCAGTTCCTCTGAGCAACGTTCCTCCACTCAAACCATGGTAGGCAATGTATTGGATCAAGTTGATGAAACAAGCTTACTTTTGTCTGCTCATGTACTGGGCCACAAGGAGGGTGATGGCTGGGTACAGCATCATGTGGTCACTTGTGTCTTGGGAGCTCCTAATACAGTAGGAAGCCAATGGCTATGAAGGAGGCTGTGAGGTCACTTCTGCCTCTGGAGGTGATAGGCCAACAGCAGGAATGTGTCTGGGAAAGGGACTGTGAGGTCACTTCTTTCTGAAACAGCTGATAGGTCAGCCCTTGACTCACAGGTGGGATCTGTGCTTTTAAGCGCACATCTGCCAGCGTCTCTGACAGGCCAGCAGAAGGCACCTGGTTGGCACATTGACTGGGAGATGCTTTCTGCCCAAGGACCGAGGCTCACTGCAGGAAGGGGGCTTCTCTTTTGGTTGTCATGTCTCTTCTGCCTGAGTACATGATGGGACAGCAGCAGGCATGCAGCTTGGTCATGTCTATCCAAGAAGCTGAAAGGGCAGCAGCAGGCTTGGAAGATCATAGAATCATAGAATCATAAAATACTTTCGGTCAGAAGGGACCTTTAGAGCTCACCCAGCCCAACTCCCCTGCAGTGAGCAGGGACAGCTTTAACCAGATCAGGGTGCTCAGAGCCCCATCCAACCTGACCTGGAATGTTTCTAGGGATGGGGCCTCCACTACCTCTCTGGGCAACTTGTTCCAGTGCCTGACAACCCTTATTGTAAAAAATTTCTTTCTTATGTCCAGTCTAAATCTATTCTTCTTTAGTTTAAACCAGATGATGGTGAGGTTCCTTCTGTCTGGTGAGCTGAAAAGCCACAAGAAGGCTAATGGGTTGGGATGCCTGCTTGAAGGTTGTTTCCCACATGCTGGAGCTTTCCTTGCACATAGGAAAGAGCAGGAGAGAGAAACACTGCCACACAGTGCAGCTTGGAAGGTGGAGATTGGACATGAGGAGGAAGAAATGTCACTCAAAGGGTAGTGCTGAGGGACATGAAGTCCTCCAGAAGGAGTATGACATCAGTCCATCTCTCCATGTTTCAAGGAACAGAGGGTGAGGGTGGACAGACATCAGTGAATGCATGGAAATGCCAGGGTGAGAGCAAAGTGGGGAAGCGAGGTGGGTGCCTACAGCCTGCAGGGAAAAAGAAGCAGCTGTGGGACAGCGCAGGACAACCTGTGTCAGAGATGGCAAAGAGCGCTGGCAAGGCTGGAAGTTGCCAAGAGAACCCAAGCCTTTGTGCCCCTGGGTACAACAATCGTCTCTGCCACCAAGGCCCATGAGCAGACACGTTGTGCTAAGGCACTGGGGGAGCCTCATGGCCTCCTTGCACACCCCCAGGAAGGCTGGGAGCTGTCACACCGTTGGCCTTCACTCAGCATCACACCCCCCACAGCCCAGTGCCCCAGGAAGGGCCCTGAGCAAGGTGTGAAGGACAGGATCTGCCTTCCATGGGGCTGGGGGTCAGGCCTTGGCCTTTCTGCTTCATCAAACAAAGCCAGGGGTTTCTCAGCAGCTGAGCTGCCTGCACATTACCTTTGCCTCCCTGCAATCACAGCCTCCAGTTCTCTGCTCTAACGAGTCCCTTGGGAGGCTTTGTCAGTAATGGCCCTCAGTGGGACTCATTAATGCTTCAAGGTACTTTGGGCTTTGCTTTTGACATTGAGCCTTGGAGAGGTTTGTGCAATCTCCTCTCAGCACCTGAACATCAAGGACTCAGCACCAAATACTCCATAGCGCTCATTAACATCAAGCAAGCCCTAACAAGCTGTGTCTCTTCCTGTAATTGTCTTCTACTCTTGTACAGTTCATTAGAGAGAGGTTTCCTAGTGCACTTCTGGAGAAAGATTTCAAAGAACTTCTAATAACAATGAATGTTTGTTTTAAAGGGTGTAGTTTATTATATTTCAGTGGGGGCAAATAGGTGATGGAAACCCAAGGGTTAAGTAGCCCAGCAGTGATGGGTCCATGCATTGATGGGTCCCCAAGGTTAACGACAACAAGGATGACAGACCCCAGGGTTAACCACCCCAAGGATGGTGGTCACAGGGGTTAATAACCCAGAGGATAATGGGGCCTAGGGGTGATAAGTCCTCAGTGTTAATCAACCCATGGGTGATGGGCTGCTGAGATGACTGGTGCACAGGGTTAACCAACCCAAAAGTCATAGGCCGAAATGCTGTTGGGTCCCCAGGGTTAACCACCCCAAGCGTGATATCCCCTGAGGTGAACCACACCAAGAGTGGTGGAACCCAGGGCAGTGGGGCCCCAGAGTTAACAACCTAAAAGGTGATCAGCCCAAGGGTTGGTGGGCCCCCATGGTTAAACACCTCAAGGGTAATGGGCCCAAGAGGTGATGGGAAACCAGGTTTCACCACCCCAAGTGCAATAAGCCCCGAGGCTGATGGGCCACCAGGGTTAACCACCCTAAAAGTGGTGGGCCCAAGAGGTGATGAGCCCCCAAATGTTGAACCATCCTAAGGGTGATAGGTCCAAGAAGCGATGGTTACCCAGGGTTAAGCCACCAAGGATAATGGGCCCAAGGGGTAATTGGCCGCTAGTGTTAACCACCCCAAGGGTGATGAACATGAGCCAGCAGTGTGCCCAGGTGGCCAAGAGGGCCAACAGCATCCTGGCTTGTATCAGGAATAGTGTGGCCAGCAGGAGCAGGGAGGTGATTGTCCCACTGTACTCAGCACTGGTGAGGCCGCACCTTGAATACTGTGTCCAGTTTTGGGCCCCTCAATACCAGAAAGACATTGAGGTGCTGGAGCGTGTCCAGAGAAGGGCAAGGAAGCTGGTGAAGGGTCTGGAGCACAAGTCTGATGAGGAACGGCTGAGGGAACTGGGGTTGTTTATCCTGGAGAAGAGGAGGCTGAGGGGAGACCTTATCGCTCTCTACAGCTCCCTGAAAGGAGGTTGTAGTGAGGTGGGTGTTGGTCTCTTCTCCCAAGTAGTTAGCAATAGGACGAGAGGAAATGGGCTCAAGCTGCATCAGGGGAGGTTTAGATTGGATAGTAGGAAAAATCTCTTCTCAGAAAGAGTGGTCAAGCATTGGAACAGGCTGCCCAGAGAGGTGGTGGAGTCACCATCCCTGGAAGCGTTCGAAAAACGGGTAGATGTGGCACTTTGGGACATGGTTTAGTGGGCATGGTGGTATTGGGTTGATGGTTGGACTGATGATCTTAGGCATCCTTTCCAATCTTAATGATTCCTAGTTTTTACTTTCATTAAAAAATAATCCAGCCACCAAGCCAGGAAACGTGAAATTATTACTCTACCCTTAATTGGCTTAGTGGTGGACTTGGTTGTGTTAGGTTAGTGGTTGGACTGGGTGGTCTTAAAGGTCTTTTACAACCTAAACAATTCTATGATTCTATGATGGGCCCCTGGGGTGATGTGTCCCCAGGATTAACCACCCCAAAGCAGCTTGGTCCAAGAGGAGATGTGCCCCAAGGGTGATTGGTCTGTAGGTTATTGGGCTGTCAGGGTATGGCTCCCCATGTGATGGGCCCCACTTAATAGCCGGAAGGGTCATTGGCCAAAGGGGTGATGGGCCCACAAGGTTAACCACCCCGAAGGTTATGGTCCTAAGAGCCCCAGGGTTAACCACACCAAATGTGATGGGCATCTGTGGTGATGGGCCCCCAGGGTTAATCACCTCGGTGGTGTTGGGCCTAATAGTTGATGGGCTTTAATCACCCCAAGGGTGGTGGGTCCCCAGGGTGATGGGCTCCCAGGATCATCCACCCCAAGTGTGATGGGAACCCAGGGTTAGGTACCTCGAGGCTGATGGGCCCAAGGAGTGATGGGCACCTGAGTTTAAACACCCCAAAGCTGAGGGGCTCTGAAGCTGATGGGCCCTTGCAGTTAAACACCCAAAGGGTGACTGGGCCTAAGGCGTGATGGACCCCCACAGTTAAACACCCCAAAGCTGATGGGTCCTAGGGTTAACCACCCTGAGGGTGATGGGCCAAAGGCATGATGGCCCAACACCGTTAATCTCCCCAGTGGTGATGGGCTCCTGTGGAGATTGGATGCTGGGGTTTATGAACCCATGGTTGATGAGCCCCCAGGTTTAACTACCCCAAGGGTGATGGGCCTAAGGGATGATGGGAAACCAGGGTTAACCACCTGTACTGGTTTTGGCTGGGATAGAGTTAAATTTCTTCTTAGTAGTTTGTAGGGGGCAATGTTTCGGATTTGTTCTGAAAACAGTGTTGATAACACACTGATGGTTTAGTTATTGCTGAGAAGTGCTTACACCGCATTAAGGCCTTTTCTGCTCCTCATGCTGTCCCCGCCAGTGAGTAGGTTGGGGGTTCACAAGAAGCTGGCAGGGGACACAGCTGAGACAGCTGACCCTAGCTGACCAAAGGGATATTCCATACCATATGATGTCATGCTCAGCAATAAAACTGGGCATGGAGGTGGAGGTTGGCTGGGGCTGCCATTGCTCGGGGACTAGGTGGGCATCTGAGGGTGCCAAGGCTGGGAATTAGAAGATCTTGCTGAAGTGCCAAAACTGAGAGATCTACCCAGAACCAGGAGCTCAGTGTTGGGGTGTCACTGCCACTGCTGAGATCTGACCTGGGTGGGACCCTCTACAGCCAAATCTTCTCCACCATGCTGAACAGTTCTGGCTTACACAGCCCCTCCAAGAGGCTCCCAGCCATGGAGCATCTCAGGGGCCCTTTACTGGACTCCCACAGTCACTCCATCTCTCTTGTACTGGGAGGCCAGCACTTGGACCCAGTGTTCAAAGGGTGGGCTCATCAGTGCTGAGTGGAGAGGAAGGAGCACATGACTCTCCTGCCACACCTCTTTGAGTGCCCCCCGGGATGGTGACGGACTTCTTTGCATGTTGCTAGTTATGATCACCTTAGTGGGCACCACAGCCCCAAGGTCCCTCAAAGCTAAAAGTGACGGGCACCCAGGGTGATAGGTCCCCAGGGTTAACAACCCTTAGGGTGGTGGGCCCTAGATGTTATGGGCCCGAAGGGTAAACCACCACAGGTCTGATGGGCCCAGGGTTAATGTCGTGGTTTATCCCCAGCCAGCAACTAAGCACCATGCAGCCTCTCGCTCACTCCCCCTACCCCGATGGGATGGGGGAGAGAATCGGAGGAGTAAGAGTGAGAAACACTCCTGGGTTGAGATAAGAACAGTTTAATAATTGAAATAAAGTAAAACAGTAATGATAATAATAACAATATAATAATAGCGATAATAATAATAATAATATACAAAGCAAGTGATGCCCAATGCAATTGCTCACCACCCACCGACCGATACCCAGACAGTTCCCGAGCAGCGATTGCTGCTCCCTAGCCAACCCCCCCCCCAGTTTCTATGCTGAGCACGATGTCATATGGTATGGAATAACCCTTTGGTCAGTTTGGGTCAACTATTCTGCTATGCCCCCTCCCAGTTTCTTGTGCCCCTGGCAGAGCATGGGAAGCTGAAAAGTCCTTGACTAGCATAAGCAGTACTCAGCAACAACTAAAAACATCAGCGTGTTATCAACATTCTTCTCCTACTAAATCCAAAACACAGCACTATGCCTGCTACTAGGAAGAAAATTAACTCTATCCCAGCTGAAACCAGGACATTCAGTTTAGAGAAGAGAGGATAGCAGCCTTCTCAGAGTGCTATTGACCCAGGGTCTCCCCCAAGGAGGTCTGGACTGGTAGGAGAAGCTGTCCCTTGAGCTCTGACACAGCATGGACACCCTTGCTCCTCATCTCCCCAAGCCCATCATGGCTCTTCAATGGCCACCTGGCACTTGCATCCCTTGTCCTTACATCAGACTTCTCCTCTGCACTCTGCAACTGGATGGTACAGCTCCTTTGTGCCAGCTCCCACCTGCTTTCCTTCGAGACCTGGCTGCACAAAGGCAAAGGGGGATTTCTCTTATTTTTGAAGAAGCAAAATAAGACTGCTAAGCTTCACCATTGAAATAAAACACACTCCTCAACTGTATGCCAAGTACAAGCTGCCACCAATGAGGTTCACCTTCCACAAGGCATAATCATGCCCAAAATGCTTGAGACAGAAAGGAAATGGTAAAATAAAGAGAACTAAATAGTTGGCTAAAGACAGAATGAGACAGACTACTGAAAGATAGGCAAGCTTTTAACTCCCTCAAGCTCAAAGCAGCTATGGGATAGTTGAGAGGTGTCTGAATGATCAAAAAGTAAGGGGAAGGGAACTCCAGAGAGCAATTTCAAGTGTTTGTGTGCAGATAGGCTGCTGGCAAGGGGACTTCAGATATGGTCAATTTAGTTCGGACAGGTGGAAATACGTGAAAGATGAGGGAGATGAAATGCACAGCTGAGTAGAGAGAGGACTGACAATGCAACTATAGAGGAAGGTCAAGGTTCTCCTCTTGCTCTTCATGTGTATCCTGAAAACTGCTCATTTTGATCTCAG
This sequence comes from Pelecanus crispus, assembly GCF_030463565.1. Taxonomy (NCBI): domain Eukaryota; kingdom Metazoa; phylum Chordata; class Aves; order Pelecaniformes; family Pelecanidae; genus Pelecanus; species Pelecanus crispus. Next base: position 1,440,264 of record NC_134667.1, on the reverse strand, counting down.
GGGAAAACACTGACATTTTATTAAAAGCATTCAATTGTTTCAGCTGATGGGGTCATGCTCATACTCTTAAAGTTGTGTAAAAATTCCTGAGGTTTTCAGGCAGCGCTCCACTGTCTGAGCGCAAGCATGCAGGGCTATGTGGAGAGGAGCCAGTGTCTCTGCAGCCTACGCCTGGGACCGGCAGCTGTCACACAGGACCTGCTGGAGACGAGAGCCCCTCACAAGCTGCAGCTGGAGCCTGGGCAGAGGGTCCCGGGGCACCTACAGCGGCACCACGCGCCCGTGTCCCTGTGACTGCCTCCCACCCCAATTGTACCATCACTCGCTTTTGCAAACAAAGGCAGTACCCCAAATCCCCCAGAGATCAGTATATTAAAACAAGACAAAACAAAGCATGGAGGATAACAACATCAACAATGTTTGAAGCTTGAAGTGGTAATAGGACATTTCCTTCCCTCTGTATCTTTCATTCTATTTCTTTGTTGCTTCATTTTTAAAAAAAGTTCTTCAAATTTCCATCCTCCTGAGGCTGACAGCATTAAGAAATTTAATTTTTGTTTCTTGCACAGAGCCCAGGGCCCCGAAGAACCTCCCAGCCCTGCACTGTCCATGCCACCTCTAACTCTTGGCACAGAGTGAGTCACGCTTAGAGGTGTTGATCGTTCTTGCCTGATGGAGGAAAGCAGGGTACAAAGCTTCAGTGAAATGCTCCCTTTTTGGATGGCCAAATGTGACCTCTTCTCATCAAGTCTGTGCTGTCTTTCTGTGTGACTGTATGGGAAAACCTACATTTACTTATAGGTAAATGTATAAAAAATTAATAGGTGGGTCCAGTCACTCAGCGAAATACATTTCCTAGCAGCACCCTCAAGGGACAATCTTTGCTCTGAGGAATTACTGTATTTCTAGTGGCTTTGTCGCTCCGTCCCCTGCCCCACGGGGCATGGGGAGCAGGGTTCCCTCAGCTGCCTGCCTTGTGCTCACAACACACTCAGAGAAGCCCCTCTGGGTGCCCTCCCCATGCACGGCCATTTCCAGCCACCGCTGAGCTTGGCCTTTGCTGGCTCCATCCCTGCACCCACAGGCCAGGGGTCCATCTGCCTCCTGGGCAGCCTCTTCCCCCTCCAGCCTCCCGGACCTTCCTTCTGCAGGGTCACCTCCTAAGTTGCGGGGGTCTCTCTTCATCCATGCTGACCTCTTGCCAGGCCCTGCATCTGACTGCCTTCTTTGTGTGCCTTGAGGACGTTGTCCCTGAAGATCCAGGAGGGACTCACAGCCCCTGTGTCCTCCAGGACAGGCCAAGCTCATCCTCAGCTAACTGAAATCAGCTCTCCTGCACTCCGCCACTGTCATTATGTGTTTTATAGGCCTCTAGTCTCTTTTGAGGCTTGTTCCAGAATGTTCTCCATCTTCTGCGCAGGCTCCACTGTTGGGGGGGATGGTTGCAAGGGGTATTTTGGGGCTCTTTTGGGTGGTTGTGAGCCCCTTCCTCAAATGAACTCTGCATGACCTTTGGCCATCAGAAGGCGGAACTGTGAATCCTCTGACACACCTCCCAGCTTCGTGCCAACCAGCTTCTCAGCTATGCAAGTGATCAACTATGGAGCCCTTAACTTGTCTCTTTGCACACCTTAACTTGCCTCACCACAATGTTTGAGACTTTAGCTCTTTGAGCCTCTGACACTTCCCCATGGCTCAAACATTGTCTGTATCATCTTTGTCCAGGGAGGTGATTATGTGAATAACGGAGAGTTGAGAGGGAGGATAGAGAAGATAAAAGTCGTGAGATCATACATTTCACAATTGCAAGGCCTATCATCAACAACAAGAACCCACAGCTCAATGCTAGAACAATATTTAAAAGACTCAAAATATTTTCCCCCTACAGGTGTTCCCCAACAGGATATGTTATTACAGGGAATGTATCTTCCACTATTGGTTTTCTTGTAGGTCTTTGTCATCAGACTTTGTGGTATGCTGGTGTTCAAAATTTCACAACAAGACGCATTCCATAGGTTTTTCCCATGTAGAGTTGTTCAGGATTTGATACACGGTCCCTCTAATGTCTTCCCATGTGGGGTTTGGATTTGATACGTTTTGATTTTTGAGTGCTTCATCTAGCATTTTTGAAGCAAAATAAGGCAAACTTTACCACCCATAATGTTGTCACACTTTCTGTGAACTCAAAATGGGCATACCAATTCCCCCCACACAATCACAAAAAGAGTAAGGTCAATCCCTTTACCCCAGCTATGGTGGAGAAGAAACAGATTTTCCCATTCACCTTTCCCCAATACAAAACCAGGCCTAGTAGGATCAGGCAACCAATGCAAACAATGACCCACTCAGAAACAGGCATCATAAGTCCCATGGTGGGTTTCTGGCAACCTGTGAAACATCTACATAAAGAAGAACAATTAAAAGGATGGGACAATCCACTGGGTATGAATTTGGTGATCTCTCCCGTGTGCATCAGTGGCTACCCAGGTTCATGAGGTTTCAGGGTTTGCTTTAGGAGCCCATTGGTATGTTCAGAAATGCCATTTGCCTGGGGGTAGTATGGAGTGCGAAAACTCCATTGGATCCCTTCATCCCGTGCCCACTCCTGAACCAGCCCGGCAGTAAAGTGGCTTCTGTTATCTGATTGGATTGACTGGGGTTTTGGTAGGTAACTAAACCATAGCTTCAACCCTTTCACCATGTTGTCCCCTGTTGCCCATCATACTGCTTCTGCTTCAGTTAGTCCTGACTCCACTTCAACCCCTACTAGTACATATTGTTTCCCGTCAGAGTTCCAAAATGGACTGATGTAGTCCACTTGCCAGGTTTCCCAGAGGCCCTTTCCATTCCGTAAATGGAGAGAGGGTTGCAAGGGATGTCTTCCGAGCCAGGTATGGCAGTGACTACAAGCAGAAATGATCGTGTTGCACCGCTCCTGCCAGCCCTGCCACCAGCTTCTTTGACAAGGTCTTTAATGCCTGAATGACCATGCTTCACGTGTAACTACTCTAACAGATGCTCCCACTTTTCTTCTTCAGCTTCTGCTGCCATTGCAGCTAAGCAGGCGAGCGAATCTACTTGATTATGTCAAATGTGGGCTGGGTGATTTCCCTTTTGATGTGCAGCTACCCATCCCACCAAAAAGGTCCCCCATTTAGAGGGGACAGGCTGGGCCTGTAATGAGTTACATTATAACTGCTCTGCAGAAGAAGTTTCTTTCTTCAGAAAAACACCCAGTTATCAGTTTCCCCACTGCATCCTTGAGCTCCTGGTTCCTCATGCTGTAGATGAGGGGGTTTACTGCTGGAGGCAGAACTGCCACCGCCATGTCCAGGAATGGGGAGGAGATGGAGGGTGGCTTCAGGTAGGCAAACATGGCCGTGATCAAAAACAGGGAGACCATGGCCAGGTGAGGGAGGCACGTGGAGAAGGCTTTGTGGCGTCCCTGCTCAGAGGGGATCCTCAGCACGGCCCTGAAGATCTGCACATAGGACAGCACAATGAAACAAAACATCCCAAAAAAAGAAAACCACTAGCCACAAGAAGTCCAACTTCCCTGAGGTAGGTATCTAAGCAGGAGAGCTTGAGAATCTGTGGGATTTCACAGAAGAACTGTCCCACAGCATTGCCTTGGCAAAGGGGTAGTAAAAATGTATTAGCAGTGTGCAATACAGCATAGAGAATCCCACTGCCCCAGGCAGCTGCTGCCATGTGGACACAAGCCCTGCTGTCCAAGAGGGTCCCGTAATGCAGGAGTTTGCAGATGGCAACGTAGCGGTTGTAGGCAATGACAGTGAGAAGATAATACTCTGCTGAAATGAAAAAGACAGACAGAAAGAGTTGGCCAGCACATCCCAAGTAGGAGATGGCCCTGGAGTCCCACAGGGAATTGGCCATGGCTTTAGGGACAGTGGTGGAGACGGATCCCAGGTCAAGGAGGGAGAGGTTGAGGAGGAAGAAGTACATGGGGGTGTGGAGACGGTGGTCACAGGCTATGGCAGTGATGGTGAGGCCATTGCCCAGGAGGGCAGCCAGGTAGATGCCCAGGAAGAGCCAGAAGTGCAGGAGCTGCAGCTCCCACGTGTCTGTGAATGCCAGGAGGAGGAAGTCAGTGATGGAGCTGCTGTTGGACATCTGCTGCCTCTGGGCATGGCGACTGTCATTAGAGAAAAAGACAGTGACAAGTTAGGGGAGACTTCTCTGAGCAAAATGAAAGCCGTTTCCCACAGACACTCCCCCTGTCACACACAGACACCCTTTTCTTTTTCTAGCAGACCTTCCTTGAGCTCTGTGCCTGGAGCCCTCATTCCCTGATGATATCCCTGCTGCCTGGAGACTTTTGTCCTGAGAGGTGTTTCCCTGTGGCATGTCTTTCCCTGCCAGCACTCACAGACCCCATTCCAACCTCTGTGCACTCACCTCAGCCCTCCAGAAACCTGCCTGTGTGCAGGGCACTGGCTGGGCGCATGGTCCAGTTTGCAGGTAGAAAGAAGGACAGGTCAGACTAATCCTGATGTGTCCAGCAAAGGCGATGCTGCTTGTGTCCATATGCAGAGGAGTGGCTGAAAATACATTAGGAGGCTCCTGGAAGACCTGTTGATCACTCAAAATTCCAGTTCAGCATTGCCAGTGTCTTGTCAAAATTAAGAACTCCTTTATCATTTCTTGCCTGCTGTTCCGCAAGAGGAGGAACTTGAAAACACAGGGAGGTTCCTTCTCTTTATAGTAATCCTGGACATGACCTTCCCCTTGAAACCTCCTGTTGGAAATATTCTGGAGGTGAGGCAGAAGCTCTGAGCAGCCCTGACCCACGTAGCATTGTCTCACCAGCAGAAGGACCCTGTCTTGCTGGGGGTCCCTCCTTCCACCCATGGCTTCTCACCACAGAACTGTGGGGAGCTGCTTGGGCAGGCTGAGAGCCGATCCTGGCAGGCGGCAGAGTCCCTGCCCCGGCACACAGCACCCTGGGGTGCAGGGACCCTGCTCGCAAGGACAGCCCTGGGCACCCCTGGCTGCACAACCACCTTCACACCCCTGCAGCCATCCCTTGGAGAAGGCAGCCATCATGCCTTGTCCCTCAGACAGTGCAGCAGTGTATGCCTTCCTTCTCTCCAATAGAAGGAACTGAGAGTAGCACTTACAGATCCTGTCATCTGTGGCATGTGCCAGCTTTAGGGGACACTTCCAGGAACTGCACCTGCATTTTCCTACAGCCAGAGATTTACCATGTCAAGGGCTGTGAAGATCTCCCCCGCAGTGAGCTCTCAGCACCCTCCAACCTCATACTGCCTTTAACCTCTCCCTGCCTCCCTCCTCTCCCCTCCCTGCCTGCAGGCACTGCCCTCAGCCCTGCTGCGCTTGGCACAGGAGCTGCTCCTGGGCAGAGCTGTCTCTCTGCAGCACTGCCTGCTTGCCAGGAACTGCCTGCATCCCAGGAGCCCGGCCCAGCTCAAGCAGCACAGGACCAGCCCAAGGCAGCACTTGCTCTGCCCCTCTGGGCTCCCTTGTGTTGTCCCTGGGGCTGCAGGGGAACGTGCTGTGACACAGCCTGAAGCCATCACTGATGCTCCCTCCCACAGCTGGGGAGAGACTTCTTTCCATCAGTGGCATTTCTCTCACCAGAGTTAGATTTATGTCCTGTACTCACTTTTCCTTGTCTCTGCATCAGACAGGACACACAGACAGGGACAGGGAGCAGTCTCCTTTATCCCTCCTGCTGAGGGCAGGGATTCAGCTGAGCCAATTGAGGCATCTCATCCTGGGCCTGGAGTCCTGGGGCTGCAAGGGCTCTCAGCTCCCTCCCACGCAGAGCACAAACCCACAGGAGGGGGGATTCCTCCTGCCTCGCTTCAGGGTGAGCACAACACGGGCACCTGCATGTGAGCTCCTTGTCTCAGCTCCCATGGCAATAACGGAGATGGAGGCCACGAGTGAGCTGTTCAGGCACAAACACCTGGCGACATTTGGGCTTCAGGATTTGATATATACACACAGATACTATTCCCTTTGTCTATGGACCATCCCTCTAAAATGTCCATTGAGTTCATTTAGTCCATGACTTTGGGCTCCGTCTGCCATCACAGTCTTTCAGGGTAGGAGAGATGGTGTGCGGTGTTGGCTTGTTGCATGCTGAAGGCAGTTCTGGTTCCATCACCCCTGCACTTTGTTCGGTTTCACTGCAGTTCATTCTTGATTAATGTTGGCAATTCTTACTGTAATACCGTTGATATGTCACGTAGCAACCATAGAAGTGATGACATACAGTATTATGATTCTATATAGCAGTTAACATCATACAACTCAGTTCATTGGCTGTTTTTACCCAATATCAAATCCCCTTGAGGTACACATCGGACTTCCCCATCCTTTCGCATCACCCACCAAGTGCACCCAGCTCCTTGAGCAAAACCAATCCCATTAATGGTTTTTTCTTTGACGAAGGCAGGGATAACCCAGACTGTCTTCCCCAGCATATGTTTTATGTGCACTACGGGGACCTTATCCCCCTCTACAGTTCATAAGAGTTTTGATTGGGCAGGGCCAGCTTGATTCTATGATCCCCTTGTGTTGACTAACCAGGTGGCTTTTGCTAAATGTGTATCCCAATGAAGCAAATCCAATCAAATCAAATTGAATAGAAGAGTTGAGTTGGAAGGGACCTACAGCAACAATGGAGTCCAACTGAAATGAAATTAAGTGAAATGAAATGGAATGAAATAATTAATGTAAGAGTTATGTGGAATGAAATGCAACTACATGCAACTACCTGAAACTGCATGAAATGAAATGGAATGGAATGAAATGAAATAATGAAATGAAATTATTTGAAATGAAATAATGAAAAGAAATTTCATAATGAATTGAAATGTATAATGCAATGAAAGAATGCAATGAAATATGAGTGGATTGATGAAATGAAAGAATGAAATGATGAAATGAAAAAAGCAGAGAGTGATGAAAAGGAAGAAAGAATGAAATAATGAAATTAGATGAAGCAAAATTAATGGAAATGAAATGAAATGAAATCCTGAAAGATAACAAAAAAAGCAGACTGGGTGAGGGGTTGGGAGTCTTGTGGGAGGCGTGAGCAGGCTGTGGGAGGAGGAGGCAGGTCTTGCTGGCGTGCTGAGGGAAGCGCCGCTGGGCAGCTCTGGGCTCAGGAAGGGATTTTGCCCCGGGGCCCCTTGGCACTGCTCCCCGCGGGGTTTGGCCTTCCTCTGCAGCACTGAGCGTGACCACTTGCCAGGGTGCCTCCGGGCCCGTTGGGCCAGGGTCCTGCCTCCTGCTCACGCCCCACACAGGTGGCCTGGCCTGCCCTGCAGCTGGGGCGAGGAAGGCTTTTTTCCCCCAGGGTGGGCTAGCAAGTGTGCCAGGGGTTTTTTGCCTTCCTCTGCAGCACTGAGCAGGGCCTCTTGCCAGGGCTTCTTTGGGCCGGGTTGGCTAGGTGCAGCCCGCTGCTCCTGCTCCACGAAGGTGGCCCTCGTGCCCCGCATGCCGGGGGAGGAAGCTTTTGAGACTGCCAGGGTGGGCCCGCAGGGTGGCCCCCGGGGGCTGCTTTGTATCCTCTGCAGCACCGAGCACAGCCCCTTGCCAGGCCACCTGAACTTTCACCCAGGACCATAAGGGACCAGGGAAGGAAAGAGAGCAAGGCTGAGCCCAGCTCTGCTAGGCTGGACTTTCTACTTCCACTTGGGGTAGAGCCAGGGCTCTTTACTCTCCTATTTATCTCCCAGATTATCCAATTTATATCCAATTTATTTCTCTACCTGTGAAATCCTCCAAGTAGGTCTGCCGTTTGGCCATCCCATGGGCCACCCGCAGTGACAGTCCATCTCCAGTCCCAGTACTATGGCACTCATGTAGTCTCCTGTTGCCTGGCATTTTCCTCCTTGCCTAAATCCATCCTATTCAACCCGTTCTTATGGGAAGCTTCGGATTAGTACTCCCTCTGGCACCTGGGGGAAGGAGCCACCCTGATGCCGCCCTAAAAATTCAGTCCCTGACCTTGAGCAAAGGTTGTTCCTGAGGACAGTAGTGCGAGTGAATGATGAGGGTCTGCAAAGCTGAATTTCACTTTCTGCATGGGTTTGCAAGAGATCTGAGGGTGCCAGGCTGGGAATTGGAATATCTTGTTGAAGTGCCAAAATTGAGAGATCTACCCAGAACCAGGAGCTCAGTGTTGGGGTGCGATGTGCCTCACTGGGAAGTCTGCAGTGTTACCCTGTCCAGCTGAGCTTGTCAAATGGGGACTTTCTGCTGAGGGAAATCAAAAAATCCTGGAATAATCCTGGTCAGAGGGGACATCAAGAGGTTTCCAGCCCAAACCTGTGCTCAGAGCAGTTCCCATCAGGCTGCTCAAGGACATGCCCAGTTGAGGTACGAACACCACCAAAGTTTTGCCCCTCTGGCTACAGGATCTGCCGACTCTTTGGGTAAGAAAAACCCTCCTTTTTAAGGCCCAAATCATCTTTTTTGAGTCTCAACCCTCATGTTTAGGGCACAAAGCCTCATTTCTTAGAGTCCAAAGCTGCATCTTAAAGGCCCAAAAGCCTCAAGTTAGAGCCTAAATCATCATTTTTAGGGTCCAAAGCCTCATTTTAGTGTCCAAAGACCCATTTTTAAGATCCAGCCGCATGTTTTTAAAGCCCAAACACTAATTTTCAAGATGCAAGCCTCATTTTTAGGGCCCAAATCCTCCTTCTAGGGTCTAAATAGTCATTTTTAAGGTCCAAATCCTCATTTTTAGGATACAAACCCTAATTTATAAGTTCCAAACCCCACTTGAGAGGTTCAAGGATACTTTAAGGGCCCAAAGCATAATTTTTAATGCCCCAAATCTGATTTTGAAGTTCCAAAGCCTCATTTTTATGGTCCAAAGCCTCATTTTAGTTCCCAAAGCTTCATTTTCCCATAGCCTAATTTTCAGGATCCAGTCTGTAAGTTTTATGGCCCAAAGCCTCATTTCTTTTAGAATAGAATAGAATAGAATAGAATAGAATAGAATAGAATAGAATAGAATAGAATAGAATAGAATATTTACATTGGAAGGGACCTACAATGATCATCTAGTCCAACTGCCTGACCAGTTCAGGGCTGACCAAGTTAAAGCACATAAGGGCATTGTCCAAATGCCTCTTAAACACTGACAGGCATGGGACATTGACTTTTTAGTGTCCAAAGCCTCATTTTTATCTTCCAAACCTGAATTTTAGTCAAAAGCCTTAAATTGGGTGTGGTGCTTATTCTTCAGTGTCAAAGCCTCAGTTTTCGGGTCCAAACTTATTTTTAAGACACAAAGCTCATTTCAGAGGCCAAAGCCTCATTCTAGATTCCAAACCCTCTGTTATAGGGCTCAAAGCTTCATTTTTAGGGTCCATATTCTCATTCACAGGGTCCAAACCCCTCTTTTACAGCTCAAAGTCTTAATGGTAGGGATCATAATCTTATTTTTAAGGCCCAAAGCTTCATTTAAGGGTCTAAACCCTCATTTTTAGGGCCAAACCCTGCTTTTTTTAAGGTCCAAAGCTACATTTATAGAATCTGAATTATCGTTTTAGGGTCCAAGGTGTAATTTTTAGTTTCCAAAGTTTCATTTTTAGAGTCCAAAGCATCAATTCTAGAGTACAAAGCCGCATTTTTATCATCCAAACACTCACTTTAGGAAACAAAACCTCATTAGGGGTCTCAAAGCCACATTTTTATTGTTCAAAGCCTCATTTGTAGTATCCAAACATGTTTTTCAGGTCTGAAAGCCTCATTTTCAAGGCTCAAAGAATCAGTTTCAGATCCAAATCTTCATTTTTATAATCCAAAGCCTCATTTGTAATGTTTTAACTCTCATTTGTTGGGTCCAAAGCTTCAGGGTCTTAACCCTCATTTTAGGGCACCAAGCCTCATTTTTAGGGTCCAAAGTGTGGTGGTGCGTGTCCCCCTCCCCCTTTTCTCTCTTCAACCGCTTTACAACCTGAGGAATTCCTGCCAGACTGCAACTTTGTGTAGTAAGTTGGTCAGTTAGGCGCCCCTTAATTGTACCAGAAACTCCTACATGGTCCATGTGGAGAGAGGCCCTGTCCTTATCAGAAACTCCAGATTATGGTTAACGAGGGGAGCAGAAACAATCAGCTACCCCCGACAGCCTTGAAACAGAGCAGTATCATCGTTACTGGAATTCCAGTAATTACCGACCTGGATTGTGGCTCGGATGGAAATTTACTGGTGACTAAAGCCAATCATTTCATGATCCTATAAACAGCAGTCCTAAGTGAGGCCCTTTGAGCTCTCCTGGACTGCGGCGGGCTGCACCAGCACCTCCCTCTGAGCGGGACGCCTCTCAGAGCCAGCAAACTCTTAAAGTCTGTGAAGATCAGAGGTCCATTGCCGAAGAGCGACGGTGGAGCCTGGGCTGAAACCCTTCACTCCTCGAGGCTCCACCCTTGCCTGTTGAGAAATGCCAAGACATTCGATGTGAATATTTCACTGAACTCGAGGGGAATTTTTAACAGGTATACCATATATATGTATAGAAATATATATATATTCATGTATGTGTGTATGCATGTGTAAATTAATTTAAGTAGTCTGTAGATGTACGATTTAATTATAAAGTGAGTCTTATACTGCTGCATTATCCTTATTCCTATAAACCGTTGAGCAAGTCTGAGACTAAGATTGGGCCCAGCCGCACCTCGACTCCTCTCTGAGAAGGAGTTTAGAAAGCAAGGGGGTCTGTTCTGAACCTCGGGACTCAACGGAAGGGTCCTCCTCTGTATACACGATCTCTCTGTGAATCATTCCAACTCAGTGTAACTTAATTTCCCTTTATGCACTTCTTCCATGCAGTAATAGAGTGAACCTTGCCATCTTCGAACCTGTAACTAAGTCACTGTTTTGATCAGTTTTGTCTGATCACTTTGTTAATCACTGTTTGAGTGCTATTAAAATACCGCAACCAAATCCTGCGATTTGCCACAAGTAAATTTTAAACAGCTACTAAATCAAACTGTGTAAAGACACTCATTCATGAGAAATTAATATAATCAGCAGGATTTACAAACCTGCATTCGTGACACAAAGCCAGTTTTAGTTTACTAGTTTAGTTTTACTAAACTAAGCTGGGTCTGGCCCTTCCCTCAGGCCTTTCCGGGCCCCAGAGGCCATTTGGGCATGGCAGAGGGGACGGTCCCACCAGTGCCTGACATGGCAAAATGATTTTTTACACAGCTTTGGTTTAGCAGCAATATAGGATTTATTAATATTTTGGAGATGGATCACAAAATTAGGTTATATAGTTCTTAACAGCATTTAAGCATCAGTCCGTTTAACAGAGTGATTCAATGGAAGTTCTTACAATCAAAATAGTGACTTAGTTAAAGATTCGAGAATGGCACAGGTCACCTAAACCTTACAGCAGGGTTGCACACACAGATGGGGTTTAAATCAAATCACACACCTACGCACAGACTGACAAACAGCTCTAAATCAAATTGCACACACACACACACACACACAGAGGTTAACCTGTGATTAAAATTTCCCTTTTTGTGAGTTTCATGAATTACTCACTTATATGTGCCAGCATTCATCAATGGATGGCTGGTGAACCTCCCAAAATCAGACGTTTGGGTCCTCATGAAATTGTTGACAGACGATCCTTCAATCCTTGCAAAATCTACACTGAGAGACATCCCAGCTCAGGGGGAGATACTGGGTCACACAGCCTGCTGCAGTCCCGGAGAGCTCAAAAGGTCTCACTTTTGGATTGCTATCTCTAGGATCTCAAGGTGATTGGCTTTGGTCAGTATTTTAAATTCTGGCCACAATTCATGCCGAGTCATTCTGGTATACAACTCAGGCAGCAGATGGCGCAGGTGTGGCCAGGGAGTGTCTGACACCCAAGTCACTGCACTTGTGACGAAGCACAAGAGGGCTTATTCTGAGATCGCAGGGTGGCCTGGGGAGCTGCACCACCACACCACCACCCTCCTTACAAGACACTCTCTTTGGAAGACCGAGGTGCAATCTCTCAGGAGACGTTAGCTGTCTTAACTCCTGCCTATTTTCAGAGGTTCCCCACCTTTATGGAGCTGGGCCAGAGCCCCCTCAACCTCAAAAATTGTTCTTCAGTTAAACACCAGTGACTGAGTTTCTAATGTCAACTCATTTCTTCATTGCTCTGGTAATGCTTAATAAAGATGCAGAAAGACTCACAAACCCCTGCTCTCTCTTTGTCTGATCTGCCAAAATACAGGTGTTGCGATAGAGATCTCCTGTTCCATGGTCTGTTCGTGCTAGCCACCTGCTTAATTCACAGAAATGTAGAAGCAGCTCTTCCCAGGAAAAGAAAAACAAAACCAAACCAGAAACATCAGTTTTCTAACTGGCATTGGTCCAAAAAGCAAACAACCTGCCTAGCTACAATGGGAAAGGAAAAAGTAAATTTCCTTTTAGCACATAATACTACAGAACAGGACTGTCAAGTGTGTTTTGTAGCTAGTCTGCTTCTTACATTGCTACATTCACATAAGAAAAAAGGAAAAAGAAAAGAAAAAGAAAAAGAAAAAGAAAAAGAAAAAGAAAAAGAAAAAGAAAAAGAAAAAGAAAAAGAAAAAGAAAAAGAAAAAGAAAAAGAAAAAGAAAAAGAAAAAGAAAAAGAAAAAGAAAAAGAAAAAGAAAAAGAAAAAAAATACAAACCTCTCTCAGTTGGGTCATAAGGGAAAGGGGCCCTCAGGGAGCAGGGGGCAGCAGAGGCATCAGCCTGATGTCTTCTGCTTCTGCTAGAAAAACACTTCACAACTTGAGAAGTGAACCTGATCCCAGAGGTTTGGGTTTTCCAGTGGGGAAACAGCATTGCACCTAGTTTGTAGCAGCACGGTATGACACTGATTCTCTTGTACCACCTCTGCCTTTATTCTGTGGTTCTCAGGCTCATCTGAATACATGCTCATCTGACCACTTTGAGGTGGTGCCTTAAAAGAAGGCTTTGGACCCTCCCAAGGACGGTTTGGAACCTTAAAAATGCCTGGCTGGATCCTAGAATTTGCACTTTGGACCCTGAAATTTAGACTTTGCAAACTAAACCTCAGCCTTTGGATGCTCAAAATGAGGCTTTGGAGCCTGAAATGAGGCTTTAGAGGTGAAAAGTAAGACTTTGGAAAGTAAAAATGAGGCTTTGGACCTTCAAAATCCGGCTTCAGGCCTTGAAAATAATGCTCTAGGCCCTTAAAATGAGTCTTTAAACCTGAAAAGCATAAACCTTGGAACTTAGAAATGAGGCTTTGGACCCTAACGAATGAGGGATTGAAACTGTGGGTCCTCAAAAGAGGCCATGGATACCAAAAGACATCCTTGGACCCTACAAATGGGGATTTGGGTCCTAAAACTGGGGCTTTACACCTTAAGAATGGGTCTTTGGACTCTCAAAAAATAAGGCTTTATTATTTCAATTATTAAACTGTTCTTATCTCAACCCAGGAGTGTTTCTCACTCTTACTCCTCCGATTCTCTCCCCCATCCCATCGGGGTAGGGGGAGTGAGCGAGAGGCTGCATGGTGCTTAGTTGCTGGCTGGGGATAAACCACGACATTAACCCTGGGCCCATCAGACCTGTGGTGGTTTACCCTTTGGGCCCATAACATCTAGGGCCCACCACCCTAAGGGTTGTTAACCCTGGGGACCTATCACCCTGGGTGCCCGTCACTTTTAGCTTTGAGGGACCTTGGGGCTGTGGTGCCCACTAAGGTGATCATAACTAGCAACATGCAAAGAAGTCCGTCACCATCCCGGGGGGCACTCAAAGAGGTGTGGCAGGAGAGTCATGTGCTCCTTCCTCTCCACTCAGCACTGATGAGCCCACCCTTTGAACACTGGGTCCAAGTGCTGGCCTCCCAGTACAAGAGAGATGGAGTGACTGTGGGAGTCCAGTAAAGGGCCCCTGAGATGCTCCATGGCTGGGAGCCTCTTGGAGGGGCTGTGTAAGCCAGAACTGTTCAGCATGGTGGAGAAGATTTGGCTGTAGAGGGTCCCACCCAGGTCAGATCTCAGCAGTGGCAGTGACACCCCAACACTGAGCTCCTGGTTCTGGGTAGATCTCTCAGTTTTGGCACTTCAGCAAGATCTTCTAATTCCCAGCCTTGGCACCCTCAGATGCCCACCTAGTCCCCGAGCAATGGCAGCCCCAGCCAACCTCCACCTCCATGCCCAGTTTTATTGCTGAGCATGACATCATATGGTATGGAATATCCCTTTGGTCAGCTAGGGTCAGCTGTCTCAGCTGTGTCCCCTGCCAGCTTCTTGTGAACCCCCAACCTACTCACTGGCGGGGACAGCATGAGGAGCAGAAAAGGCCTTAATGCGGTGTAAGCACTTCTCAGCAATAACTAAACCATCAGTGTGTTATCAACACTGTTTTCAGAACAAATCCGAAACATTGCCCCCTACAAACTACTAAGAAGAAATTTAACTCTATCCCAGCCAAAACCAGTACAGGTGGTTAACCCTGGTTTCCCATCATCCCTTAGGCCCATCACCCTTGGGGTAGTTAAACCTGGGGGCTCATCAACCATGGGTTCATAAACCCCAGCATCCAATCTCCACAGGAGCCCATCACCACTGGGGAGATTAACGGTGTTGGGCCATCATGCCTTTGGCCCATCACCCTCAGGGTGGTTAACCCTAGGACCCATCAGCTTTGGGGTGTTTAACTGTGGGGGTCCATCACGCCTTAGGCCCAGTCACCCTTTGGGTGTTTAACTGCAAGGGCCCATCAGCTTCAGAGCCCCTCAGCTTTGGGGTGTTTAAACTCAGGTGCCCATCACTCCTTGGGCCCATCAGCCTCGAGGTACCTAACCCTGGGTTCCCATCACACTTGGGGTGGATGATCCTGGGAGCCCATCACCCTGGGGACCCACCACCCTTGGGGTGATTAAAGCCCATCAACTATTAGGCCCAACACCACCGAGGTGATTAACCCTGGGGGCCCATCACCACAGACGCCCATCACATTTGGTGTGGTTAACCCTGGGGCTCTTAGGACCATAACCTTCGGGGTGGTTAACCTTGTGGGCCCATCACCCCTTTGGCCAATGACCCTTCCGGCTATTAAGTGGGGCCCATCACATGGGGAGCCATACCCTGACAGCCCAATAACCTACAGACCAATCACCCTTGGGGCACATCTCCTCTTGGACCAAGCTGCTTTGGGGTGGTTAATCCTGGGGACACATCACCCCAGGGGCCCATCATAGAATCATAGAATTGTTTAGGTTGTAAAAGACCTTTAAGACCACCCAGTCCAACCACTAACCTAACACAACCAAGTCCACCACTAAGCCAATTAAGGGTAGAGTAATAATTTCACGTTTCCTGGCTTGGTGGCTGGATTATTTTTTAATGAAAGTAAAAACTAGGAATCATTAAGATTGGAAAGGATGCCTAAGATCATCAGTCCAACCATCAACCCAATACCACCATGCCCACTAAACCATGTCCCAAAGTGCCACATCTACCCGTTTTTCGAACGCTTCCAGGGATGGTGACTCCACCACCTCTCTGGGCAGCCTGTTCCAATGCTTGACCACTCTTTCTGAGAAGAGATTTTTCCTACTATCCAATCTAAACCTCCCCTGATGCAGCTTGAGCCCATTTCCTCTCGTCCTATTGCTAACTACTTGGGAGAAGAGACCAACACCCACCTCACTACAACCTCCTTTCAGGGAGCTGTAGAGAGCGATAAGGTCTCCCCTCAGCCTCCTCTTCTCCAGGATAAACAACCCCAGTTCCCTCAGCCGTTCCTCATCAGACTTGTGCTCCAGACCCTTCACCAGCTTCCTTGCCCTTCTCTGGACACGCTCCAGCACCTCAATGTCTTTCTGGTATTGAGGGGCCCAAAACTGGACACAGTATTCAAGGTGCGGCCTCACCAGTGCTGAGTACAGTGGGACAATCACCTCCCTGCTCCTGCTGGCCACACTATTCCTGATACAAGCCAGGATGCTGTTGGCCCTCTTGGCCACCTGGGCACACTGCTGGCTCATGTTCATCACCCTTGGGGTGGTTAACACTAGCGGCCAATTACCCCTTGGGCCCATTATCCTTGGTGGCTTAACCCTGGGTAACCATCGCTTCTTGGACCTATCACCCTTAGGATGGTTCAACATTTGGGGGCTCATCACCTCTTGGGCCCACCACTTTTAGGGTGGTTAACCCTGGTGGCCCATCAGCCTCGGGGCTTATTGCACTTGGGGTGGTGAAACCTGGTTTCCCATCACCTCTTGGGCCCATTACCCTTGAGGTGTTTAACCATGGGGGCCCACCAACCCTTGGGCTGATCACCTTTTAGGTTGTTAACTCTGGGGCCCCACTGCCCTGGGTTCCACCACTCTTGGTGTGGTTCACCTCAGGGGATATCACGCTTGGGGTGGTTAACCCTGGGGACCCAACAGCATTTCGGCCTATGACTTTTGGGTTGGTTAACCCTGTGCACCAGTCATCTCAGCAGCCCATCACCCATGGGTTGATTAACACTGAGGACTTATCACCCCTAGGCCCCATTATCCTCTGGGTTATTAACCCCTGTGACCACCATCCTTGGGGTGGTTAACCCTGGGGTCTGTCATCCTTGTTGTCGTTAACCTTGGGGACCCATCAATGCATGGACCCATCACTGCTGGGCTACTTAACCCTTGGGTTTCCATCACCTATTTGCCCCCACTGAAATATAATAAACTACACCCTTTAAAACAAACATTCATTGTTATTAGAAGTTCTTTGAAATCTTTCTCCAGAAGTGCATTAGGAAACCTCTCTCTAATGAACTGTACAAGAGTAGAAGACAATTACAGGAAGAGACACAGCTTGTTAGGGCTTGCTTGATGTTAATGAACGCTATGGAGTATTTGGTGCTGAGTCCTTGATGTTCAGGTGCTGAGAGGAGATTGCACAAACCTCTCCAAGGCTCAATGTCAAAAGCAAAGCCCAAAGTACCTTGAAGCATTAATGAGTCCCACTGAGGGCCATTACTGACAAAGCCTCCCAAGGGACTCGTTAGAGCAGAGAACTGGAGGCTGTGATTGCAGGGAGGCAAAGGTAATGTGCAGGCAGCTCAGCTGCTGAGAAACCCCTGGCTTTGTTTGATGAAGCAGAAAGGCCAAGGCCTGACCCCCAGCCCCATGGAAGGCAGATCCTGTCCTTCACACCTTGCTCAGGGCCCTTCCTGGGGCACTGGGCTGTGGGGGGTGTGATGCTGAGTGAAGGCCAACGGTGTGACAGCTCCCAGCCTTCCTGGGGGTGTGCAAGGAGGCCATGAGGCTCCCCCAGTGCCTTAGCACAACGTGTCTGCTCATGGGCCTTGGTGGCAGAGACGATTGTTGTACCCAGGGGCACAAAGGCTTGGGTTCTCTTGGCAACTTCCAGCCTTGCCAGCGCTCTTTGCCATCTCTGACACAGGTTGTCCTGCGCTGTCCCACAGCTGCTTCTTTTTCCCTGCAGGCTGTAGGCACCCACCTCGCTTCCCCACTTTGCTCTCACCCTGGCATTTCCATGCATTCACTGATGTCTGTCCACCCTCACCCTCTGTTCCTTGAAACATGGAGAGATGGACTGATGTCATACTCCTTCTGGAGGACTTCATGTCCCTCAGCACTACCCTTTGAGTGACATTTCTTCCTCCTCATGTCCAATCTCCACCTTCCAAGCTGCACTGTGTGGCAGTGTTTCTCTCTCCTGCTCTTTCCTATGTGCAAGGAAAGCTCCAGCATGTGGGAAACAACCTTCAAGCAGGCATCCCAACCCATTAGCCTTCTTGTGGCTTTTCAGCTCACCAGACAGAAGGAACCTCACCATCATCTGGTTTAAACTAAAGAAGAATAGATTTAGACTGGACATAAGAAAGAAATTTTTTACAATAAGGGTTGTCAGGCACTGGAACAAGTTGCCCAGAGAGGTAGTGGAGGCCCCATCCCTAGAAACATTCCAGGTCAGGTTGGATGGGGCTCTGAGCACCCTGATCTGGTTAAAGCTGTCCCTGCTCACTGCAGGGGAGTTGGGCTGGGTGAGCTCTAAAGGTCCCTTCTGACCGAAAGTATTTTATGATTCTATGATTCTATGATCTTCCAAGCCTGCTGCTGCCCTTTCAGCTTCTTGGATAGACATGACCAAGCTGCATGCCTGCTGCTGTCCCATCATGTACTCAGGCAGAAGAGACATGACAACCAAAAGAGAAGCCCCCTTCCTGCAGTGAGCCTCGGTCCTTGGGCAGAAAGCATCTCCCAGTCAATGTGCCAACCAGGTGCCTTCTGCTGGCCTGTCAGAGACGCTGGCAGATGTGCGCTTAAAAGCACAGATCCCACCTGTGAGTCAAGGGCTGACCTATCAGCTGTTTCAGAAAGAAGTGACCTCACAGTCCCTTTCCCAGACACATTCCTGCTGTTGGCCTATCACCTCCAGAGGCAGAAGTGACCTCACAGCCTCCTTCATAGCCATTGGCTTCCTACTGTATTAGGAGCTCCCAAGACACAAGTGACCACATGATGCTGTACCCAGCCATCACCCTCCTTGTGGCCCAGTACATGAGCAGACAAAAGTAAGCTTGTTTCATCAACTTGATCCAATACATTGCCTACCATGGTTTGAGTGGAGGAACGTTGCTCAGAGGAACTGCTGTATTTATATTGGTGCATCTTATATGTCTACTTCTGCCTCTCTGTTTTTCCTTCTTCCTCTCTCTACTCTGTCTTCAGAAAGATCTCCAAGGAAAAGATTCATTGAATCACAGAATAACTCAGGTTGGAAAAGACCCCTGAACATCATCTTGTCCAGCTCTCCTGCTCAAAGCAGGCTAAGGAGATGAGGTCACCTCAGCGCTCTGCCCAGTTTGGCATCATCCACAAAGGAGCTGAAAAGGCTGCGTCACATTGTTTAGGGAGTTAATAAAGACATTGAACAGTGCTGGCGCAGGTGCTTGCACTGAGGGATGCCACTAGGAAGTGGCCACGAGGAGGACTCTACCACTGGTGACATTTGGGCTTGAGCCACCAGCCAACTTCCGACCCACTACATCATCCATTGCTTCACTCCAGGTATCACCAATCTGGCTATAGAGACCATAGAATCATAGAATCATTTAGGTTGGAAAAGACCTTTAAGATCATCCAGTCCAACCATTAACCTACACTACCACGTCCACACTAAAACAATTAAGGGTAGACTAGACTAAACCATGTCCCGAAGTGCCACATCTACCTGTTTTTTGAACACTTCCAGGGATGGTGACTCCACCACCTCTCTGGGCAGCCTGTTCCAATGCTTGACTACCCTTTCCGTGAAGAAATTTTTCCTAATATCCAACCTAAACCTCCCTTGGCACAGCTTGAGCCCATTTCCTCTCGTCCTATCGCTAACTACGTGGGAGAAAAGACTAACACCCACCATGGGAAACCAGTCAACACCCTTGCTAAGGTCCAGGTACAAAACATCCCCTTCTTTCCCCTACCAATCCAGGTTCAGCAATCCCTGTCTTGTCCTACAAAGACGTGCAAGTGCCTGCAGGAGAATTTGGCCATTAACCTTTGCAGGGACTGAAGTGAGGTTGACCAACCTGTGATTCTCCCAAGGTTCTTCCTTGTACTTCTGGAAGAAAAGTTTGATGCCTGCCTTTTTCAAGGAGCCCAGCACATCTCTGATTGCTGTGACACATTGGAGGGCACAATCCAGAAAGGGTGACGTGAGCAGACAGCAGCATTTGCCATGAGCCTGTCCAAGGTGGGTGAGATGAATCTCACTGGCACAGTGGGGTTTCTTCCTGGAGTCACACCCAGGAAGGGCAGGGCCCCCTGAGGTGTCCCCATTGGAGCTGGCCTCCTGCACTCCTCACTCACACAGGGCTGTGCAGAGGCACGAGTCCTGCCCTTGCACATGCGCAGGCCATGCACTGCAGCAGGCATCATGACCCTCTGGCCTCCTGCTGCCACTGCCAGAGGCTGGGAGGCACCTCAGCCCTGCGGTGGGTCGCCCTGCTCTGCACCCATCTGAGATGCACCATGGCAGGGGGAATGGACACAGGCACCTCGGGTCAAGGGAGCACATCCCAGTGCTGCATTCAGGTGGTTTCCCTGGGGACATTACTCTCCAGGTGCAGTGACCTGGAGGCACTGCCTGTCCCCACTGGCCTTCATGGCACCTCTGGCAATAGCTGATGCCATTTGTGCTCACTCGGGTTCATCTCCCCACATGCACACCATGGGCATGCTTAAGTCTCCTCTGGACAAACAACGTGTCCGAGGTGGAGTGACAGGCTGGTGCTGGGAAGGGTGGTTGCAAGGGGCTGCTCTGTGACCATTGCCCTGGGGCACCTTGCCCGCGGTGTCCAGCAAACAAGGACACAGAGCAGACCCTGCTCTGCTGGTCCTTCAAGGTGATCCCTGGAGGCCTGGCTGTGCAAGGGACACTGCTGT
The DNA here is from genome assembly GCF_030463565.1 of Pelecanus crispus. Classification (NCBI taxonomy): domain Eukaryota; kingdom Metazoa; phylum Chordata; class Aves; order Pelecaniformes; family Pelecanidae; genus Pelecanus; species Pelecanus crispus. The sequence goes on along the minus strand of NC_134667.1, from coordinate 1,419,817 downwards.
GTGCCCCCGTCCTGCACACTCACACACTTGACCTCTTCACTGGTGTTTCCCTCAACACAGCACTTGCTTGAGTGTCTCCTTGAGAGCAACTCTGAAAGCAGACCTAAGGCTTCAGGCCCCGCCCTGAGGAGATCACCTTTCTTTATGGAAACGCTGGTATGGAGGCCAGCTCTGTCACAGAAGTGCCCATGGCCTGTCCCTGCCTGCGGTCACAGCACTACCACGCAGCACGCCTGTGACCAAGCTGCCAGAGCACTCAGGCCTTACAGCAACGCAAGGGATCAGAATGAGAGTGTAGAAGGGGAAAGAGAAAAGCCCTGGAAGAGCAAGGGCTGGTGCTGCCTGGCAGTGCTGCCATGCCAGCACTCTTTTCCCCTCCACCCCCTGCAGCTCCAAAAAGCTCTTGGAGGAGGGATCTTGAGACAAAAAAATTGACTGAAGGGCGCTTTATTGTGTTTAAACACAGAGAGAGATCAGGGCTCCACATTTACACAGCTACTCAGTCAAAATATCAAAACAAAGAGTGAATTTGAAAGGCGATGAGAACATTATTATCACAAGTAAAAACACAACACAAACAACAAAAAATACAGACCACAGGTGTTGTAATGTGATGAGTTACATTGTAACTGCTACACAGAAATTTATTGCTCAATACACATTCTCAAGCTCACTCTCACGCTCGGCACAGACCACCTCCCAGAGTGCAAAAGTGCAGTGACTTCTACCACAGAGTAAGGGAATGAGTATTGGGAGTGCTGGGAGGCAAGGCAAGGGCAGATGCCCAGAGTGTGTTTGGCTGTGAAAGCAGTGTCAAGGGAAGGTGAGGACCAGCAACAGCTCTCAGCCCTTAGAGGTAGCGTGCAGCAGAAATCACTTGGGATAATGAAGAGCAGGATAAAGAAATTTCTCCTGGGGGCACAGCAATGCAATACACTTTTTGAGTGGGCATCCATAAGGCACATTGACCACATCCCTCTCTGCAGTCTCCTGCCACTGAAGCAACAACGAAAGCCAAGCAGGAAATTATTTTCATACTCTTCCGTCCACCAAAAAAATGAAAGTTTATAACAAACCAAAAGTGTTCTTAGGGAAAGAGGCAGTTTTGATAACACAACTGCCATGTGCCATTCCCACTCCTCCATTTCCATCCTTTGCTTTCTGGTTTGGGATTGTTTTGAAATCAAAATGGATTAAGTCTCCTTTTTAATTAAGAAGAAAAAAAGACCAATGGCCAATTCCAAAGCTAATTGAATTGGGGCGATTCAGACAACAGCTGCAAAAATCCTCCACTTTTCACATTTTTATCAGCATATAGATACTTCAGATATTTTCAGAAAACATTTTCTCACTTTATTTCCTACTTCTAAACAGAGCTTGGATTACTTAAAATCAATAGCACAGAACAAATATTAGTTATCACCTTTCTTCAGATGGACTGAGCGATCCCTTGCCCTATTTCAAGCTGACAGGGAGTCCCCAAATAGCCCAGAGGGGGAATGAAGAGCAGCACTTCACCTTCTGAAGTGCTCATATAGAGACCTAACAGTGTGTATAATAAATTGTTGGATTTTATAAAGATTTGCATGGCATACTGCAGCAGACACATGTAAGCTGTGCTTTAACAGGAAAGGATGTTGAAGCATGAAAAATGCATTTTCTTTCAACTATCACTTTATGTTCCCTGCTGCACAAAACTCAGAGTAGAGCCATGACACCCATGCAAGGCTTAATGTCTTCATTCAAAGCAGCTCTGGTGTTGGTCCATTGGTCTCTCTTGCAATGCCAATTTATGGTGTAAAGACACAGTCTCTGTGTGGTATCTGCTCTACAGCCTAGGAAATTTAACCTGTCTCTCAACACCCCTGCATTTCCACTCTGCTCTGGCCCACAAACCTGTGCACCTTCACATCTGTTTGCCTATACAAGCTGCCACCAAGCTGTTCATCCCTCTCTCCTCCCTCACCTGCTTCAGAAATCATTAGCACAATTCTTCCTTATTTCTGTTTTTGGGGTTTGGGGAGATATTTTTGCTTCCCCCTCCGCTTTTTTTTTTTTTCTTCTGTGTTTTGGTATTTGTTTGTTTCAATGTGTTTTGCACACTGCTCAACTGAGCCCAGATAAGCATTGTGACAAGCCACGGCAGAGCTGGAAAAGAATGGCCTATTGCACAGGAACGCTCTCAGGAGCCTGTATTTTACAGTGACTGCTATTTTTGATGAGCACAATTATGTCCTGGGAAAGCATAAGGCTTCCCTGCTTCATGAGAAATTTGGAAGTACTGAGTACTAACACAGGTTAATAGGAAGCTGGATTTTGATAAGACTACATCCTTCCCTGAAACAAAAGCAGGGACTGATACAATATAACCCTGTTTACAGAAACCAGACAAAACCCAAGTGAAGTCAGAAGCCAAGAAGGAGAGGGTGACTTCGCTGACAAGACTAATACCCACTACTGCTGTGCTCAATTGCAGCAACTTGACGCTTTTGCAGTTTTTTGGGGACATGGCTGTTTCCCAGAGCTCCCATCAAGTCAGGCTGTTCCTCAGAACCTGTCAGCTACAGGAATGAGCACAAATGAGCAAGGGAGGTGCAGCATTGTGTGGGGTTGCACAGTGCCTTCACTTTTGCAGCACATAAAAACCCCTTCCCTTTGCAATCCTGCAGCCTGGCTTTCCCTCCCACTTCTGCAACCTCTCACCAAAACTCCCACAGCAGGGTTTTCTAGAGCCTCTGGGGCAGTATTTTCCACCTGACTTTCCTATTCTGTTGTTCCCATGGTTTTGCATGCTCCAATGTTATGGCAGGTTCCTCCTTGGAAGCAATTCCCACTGGTGTGAGAATAACCCCCTCTTTCCCCCCTTTCATCTATCCCTTACTTTGTGGCTTTTAGTTTACATTAACAGAAAAAATAAGTCTTGGTAGACAATAGTCCTTTAAATATAAAGTATTTATGCTGCCAGCATTTCCTGCAGGGTCAACTCATGCTTGCCCCAGTCTCCTGCTGCACACACTACAGCTAACGGAGGGTCAGCACTCAGAGGCAGGGGAGGAGGGACACCCAGCTAGCTTTGACCCCAGGGCTGGGGGAAAGGGATGGGGAGGGATGAGATTTGGGGGACTGGCTTGGCTGTCATTGCTAAAAGCTGACAACACTCAGTTTAGCACTTGGCCAGCAGGAAAGTGTCAGTGCCTACTGACTTTCACGACCGACTAAATAATTCACAATTGACCAGCTAACAAGAGAATTAAAATTCAACAGCAGATCTGAGCTTTGGCTTTCTTCTTTAACTGCATGAACAGCCTTTCAACAGCCTGTGAAGGGAGAGACTGAGAAAGCCTCACTGTTGTCTGAGAGGCAGCACGGAGACAGCAAGAGGAAATCAGAGAAGACCAAAAAAAAGCCAGTAATCACCAAGTAGTGCAGGGGCTGGAAAGGAGCTGCTGGTGGTCCTGGGCATCATCTTGCCTGACATTCAGGCCACGCTGTGTCGAGCCCAGAGAGAGGAGAGACGTGATGAACAAAGGGAGGCTGAAGCCCAGTTTAATAAACAGATGTAGAACATTGTTCCCCAGTTTACCGCAGGTCTAAGAAAGCACCCTGCTTTGCTGAGACCATGGCTGCCTGGAGCCCCTCTGTGAGGTAGCAAGCCCTCATCTTAGAATCATAGAATCGTTTAGGTTGGAAAAGACCTTTAAGATCATCCAGTCCAACCATGAACCTACACTACCAAGTCCACTCTAAACCAATCAAGGGTAGACTAGACTAAACCATGTCCCAAAGTGCCACATCTGCCCATTTTTTGAATGCTTCCAGGGATGGTGACTCCACCACCTCTCTGGGCAGCCTGTTCCAATGCTTGACCACCCTTTCCATAAAGAAATTTTTCCTAATTTCCAACCTAAACCTCCCCTGATGCAGCTTGAGGCCATTTCCTCTTGTCCTATCACTAACTACTTGGGAGAAGAGACCAACACCCACCTCACTACAACCTCCTTTCAGGCAGTTGTAGAGAGCAATAAGGTCTCCTCTCAGCCTCCTCTTCTCTAAGCTAAACAATCCCAGTTCCCTCAGCTGCTCCCCATCAGCCCTGTGCTCCAGACCCTTCACCAGCTTCCTTGCCCTTCTCTGGACACACTCCAGCACCTCAATGTCTTTCTTGTATTGAGGGGCCCAAAACTGGACACAGGATTCCAGGTGCGGCCTCACCAGCGCTGAGTACAGGGGAACAATCACCTCCCTGCTCCTGCTGGCCACACTATTCCTGATACAAGCCAGGATGCTGTTGGCCTTCTTGGCCACCTGGGCACACTGCTGGCTCATGTTCAGCCAGCTGTCTACCAACACCCCCAGGTCCTTTTCCGCCAGGCAGCTTTCCAGCCACTCCTCCCCAAGCCTGTAGCGCTGCATGGGGTTGTTGTGCCCGAAGTGCAGGACCTGGCACTTGGCCTTGTTAAACCTCATACAGTTGGCCTCGGCCCATCGGTCCAGCCTGTCCAGGTCCCTCTGCAGGGCCATCCTACCCTCCAGCAGATCGACACTCCCACCCAGCTTGGTGTCGTCTGCAAACTTACTGAGGGTGCACTCAATCCCCTCATCCAGATCATCGATAAAGATATTAAACAAGGCTGGCCCCAAAACTGAGCCCTGGGGAACACCGCTCGTGACCGGCTGCCAACTGGACTTAACTCCATCGACCACAACTCTCTGGGCTCGGCCACCCAACCAGTTTTTTACCCAGGGAAGAGTACGTCCCTCCAAGCCATAAGCTGCCAGCTTCCCAAGGAGAATATTGTGGGAGACGGTGTCAAAAGCTTTGCTAAAGTCCAGGTAAATGACATCCACAGCCTTTCCTTCATCCACCAGGTGGTTCACCAGGTCATAGAAGGAGATCAGCTTAGTCAAGCAGGACCTGCCTTTCATGAACCCATGCTGGCTGGGCCTGATCCCCTGGCTGACCTGCACTTGCCTGTTGAGTTCACTCAATAGGAACCGCTCCATAATCTTTCCCGGCACCGAGGTCAGGCTGACAGGCCTGTAGTTCCCCGGGTCCTCCTTCTGGCCCTTCTTGTAGATGGGCGTCACGTTGGCAAGCCTCCAGTCATCAGCGACCTCCCCTGTTAACCAGGATTGCTGATAGATGATGGAAAGTGGCTTGGCAAGCTCCTCTGCCAGCTCCCTCAGTACTCTCGGGTGGATCCCATCTGGCCCCATAGACTTGTGAGCATCCAGGTGGCATAGCAGGTCATTAACTGCTTCCTCCTGGACTATGAAGGCTCCAATCTGGTCCCCATCCCTATCCTCTAGCTCAAGGGCCTGAGTACCCTGGGGATGACTGGTCTGGCTGTTAAACACAGAGGCAAAGGCGGCGTTAAGTACCTCAGCCTTTTCCTTGTCCTTGGTGACAACGTTCCCCCCCACATCCAGCAAAGGATGGAGATCCTCCTTGGCTCTCTTTTTATTGCTGATGTACTTATAAAAGCATTTTTTATTATCTTTTACAGCATTGGCCAGATTGAGTTCTTGCTGGGCTTTTGCTTTTCTAATTTCCTCCCTGCATGACCTGACAAGATCCCTGTACTCCTCCTGAGTTGCCCGCCCCTTCTTCCAAAGGCGGTAGACTCTCCCTTTTTCCCTGAGTCCCCGCAAAAGCTCCCTATTCAGCCAGGCCAGTCGTTTCCCCTGCCGGTTCATCTTACGGCACACAGGGACAGCCTGCTCCTGCGCCCTTAAGACTTCCTTCTTGAAGAAGGCCCAGCCTTCCTGGACCCCTTTGCCTTTCAGGACTGCCTCCCAAAGGACTTTCCCAACCAGCGTCCTCAACAGGCCAAAGTCTGCCCTCCGGAAGTCCATCGTAACAGTTTTGCTGCCCCTCCGCTTGGCATCACCCAGAATCGAGAACACTATCATATCGTGGTCTCTAAGCCCAAGACGGCCTCCGACCATGACACCTCCCACAAGCCCTTCTCTGTTAGTAAACAGCAGGTCAAGCGAGGCACCTCCCCTGGTAGGCTCGCTTACCAGCTGTGTCAGAAAGTTATCCCCCACACACTCGAGGAGCTTCCGAGACTGTTGCCTCTCTGCTGTATGGCATTTCCAGCAGATGTCCGGCAAGCTGAAGTCCCCCACAAGAACAAGGGCTAGCGATTGCGAGACTTCTGCCAGCTGCTTATAGAATGCGTCATCTACCTCTGCATCCTGGTTGGGTGGTCTATAGCAGACTCCCAACAGGACATCCGCCTTGCTGGCCTTCCCCCTCATCCTTACCCATAAGCACTCTACCTTGTCATCACCACTGTCCAGCTCTATGCAGTCAAAACACTCCCTAACATACAGAGCCACCCCACCACCTCTCCTTCCCTGCCTATCCCTTATAGCCCTCCAGTGCAGCACTCCAGTCATGAGAGTTGTCCCACCACGTTTCTGTGGTGGTGACTATGTCATAGCCATCCTGCTGCACAAGGGCTTCCAGCTCCTCCTGTTTGTTACCCATGCTACGTGCATTGGTGTAAATGCACTTGAGCCGGGCTATCGATTTCGCCCCCAATGTTGCCATACTGCCCCTGGGCTCCTCACTAGCGGGCCCGTTTATATCCCCTTCCCCCTTCAAACCTAGTTTAAAGCCCTCTCAATGAGTCCCGCCAACTCATGGGCAAGGATCCTTTTCCCCCTTGGAGACAGCCGATCTCCATCAGCCGCCAGCAGGCCCGGTGCCGTGTAAACCTCCCCATGATCGAAAAACCCCAAATTCCCCCGATGGCACCAGCCTCTGAGCCACCTGTTAATCAGGTGAGTTTTCCCAGTCCTTTCAGCACTCTTAACTGCCACTGACGGGATTGAGGAAAACACTACGGGCGCTCCCGATCCTGCGACCAATCACCCCAGTGCCCTGAAGTCCCTCTTCATTGCTTTAGGACTTCTCTCTGTAATCTCATCACTGCCCACCTGTACAACCACCAGCGGGTAATAATCGGAGAGCCTCATGAGGTCGGGGAGTTTCCTAGTGACGTCCTTAACCCGGGCCCCAGGGAGGCAGCAGGCTTCCCTGTGGGATGGGTCCGGACGGCAGATTGGGCCCTCAGTTCCCCGCAGGAGGGAATCACCCACCACAATTACCCTCCTTTTTTTCTTAACAGGGGCAGTCATAATCCGTGGGGGTGACTGACTGGCCCTCGGCAACCCCCTGGCTGGACCTTCACCTTCACCTCCCTCCGCACTTGCCTGGCCCTCAACTTCCAGGGCCCCATATCTGTTGTGTAGGGGCAGCTGGGAAGGTGAGGGAGGCCAGGAGGGGATTCGCCTGCCTCCCCGGGCAGGGACCTGTTTCCATTCCCCCCCATCTCTTGGATCCCCTCCTTCTGCTTGCTGGCAAGAGGGCAGGGGAACCTCCGCTCCTTGTGGGGCCTCCGCCTGCTGCCCTGGCCCCAGGGACGGGAGGGTGCGTCTCCACCAATCCATCTCCCTCTCACACTCCCTGATACTCCTCAGCCTTCCCACCTCCTCCTTCAGCTCTGCCCCCAGGCTGAGGAGATCATCTCCCTGGTCACAGCCAAGACATTTGCCGTCTCCGCTGCCCTGCGGTACGAGCGACAGGCTCAGGCACTCCCTGCAGCCGGCGACCTGGACAGCTGCATGTTTGTGCGGGAGCTCCGTCTGGGTCACTGCATTCCTTCTGGCGGCGGCTTTCAGGCAGGTGGTGACCACAGCTGCCAGGTGTTCTCCTGGGCGGACAATGAGCACTGCCTGAGTTTCCCTTTGGAACTGGGAGCGGGGGCACTCGGCCTTCCCCACGCGCCCTGACCGCGCGAACCGCCGCGCGAACTGACGCGCCACGCCCTGTCTGCCCATCCTGTTCGCCATCATCCTGGTCGCTCGCGCTCCCTGGGGGCTGCTTTTATAGGTGGGGGTTTGGCCGCCGTCACTCCTGGCCCTGCCCATGCTGCCTCAGAGCTGCCCCACGTCAGCAGCTCGCCCTTTCCCGCTCTTCCCCGCTCTAGGCAGGGGCTGGGCTGCCCGCTCTCGCCCTGCGCCTTTTGCCGCCTCAGCAAGGGTGCCCCGGCACGAGCATCCGCTCCCGAGCCCTTCGCCTCGGAGACTGTCTTGAAAATGTGTTAGAGACAGCAGGGAACAGGAGGATGGTTCAGATCCTCCTTGGCCAGCAACAAAGCACTGCAGGATTATTAATGAAGCACAGCAGTCAGGAAAGGGCAGAAGGCAAAATAGAAACACTGACGGGTTGTGCAGAGGGCTGTAAGTGTATCTGGCCCCATCTGCTGGGACCCACTGCTTGAAGAGGATGAAGGGTTTCCATCTTCTGCTCCTTCTCCTCCCTTCCCTACCTGCAAAATCTTGCCCCGGGTAATGGCCGATTAAACACTGCATACTGCGTTATTTAAGACACTGTTGCTGTGATACAAAGCTAACCTTTCAGAGGCAATACCTGACAAAAACAAGCACACAGAGATACTTAGAGCTCCTGGAGAAGGAATTTAAATTGGTCAGAAAGAGCCTCTGAAAAATAAAAATCAATGACAAAGTCCATTTTGAAAGCAACCCCATGGAGAACTGGTTTTCCTCACATGATCCTCCCCATTGGCCTAAAATACACTCAAATATGTTTTTTTGCAAGAAAAGCTAACTCAACAAATCCCCTTTGCTTATGATCTTCTGGGTTTTCTCCTAGAAATGAGGGAGGATACCCAGAAAAGGGGCACATACCACTTTTTGTTTACTGGCTTTGTAATGCCAGTACTTTGGAAAAAACTAACATCATAAACTTTTATTATGATGCTTCAGGGTGAACCGACTAAGTAAGCTGCAAGGATTGCTGCAGGATTTATGATCCAAAATCCTTGCGGTAGTTAGCAGGTCTGAAGGGTGAATTCTTCCTGGATGTTAGGACAGGTCTATTTACTTCTGTGTGACCCACAGTCAAAAGGCAAAGGAAAGCTTAGAAGGGACAGGTTCTGTTCAAGGGCAGGATGAAGACAGGAAGCCTATATGGAGAAAAGGAGGGTAAGAGGGAAGATGGTGTCCCATTTTTCTTGTGAAAATTCTGAAAATCAAGATGTCTAAAGGTTTACTACCCACCAGAAACAGCATGAGTAGCTCCAGCAAATTTCAGCCCTGCTTTCTTGCAATTTCCCATCACTAGCAGGCTAGCAGTCCTGCTGGAGGAGTAATTGCAGGAGACCAGCTCTTCAGGAACAGAGAATCCCAGCTGCACTTTTCCTCGCCACAAGTTAAGAAAATACATTAGACTATTTATTTAAATCATAAGCTTTCCTTGGGTAATGACTGTCCCATCCTGAGCATGCACAGCACTTACCACCCAGCTGCTAATTGCTAGTTTTCATTTGGGTCCAATAGAGACAGTTTTGGGGGAAAAAAAGTATTGAGGAGAGACTCACATAAAATTAGTTAGGTCAGCTTCTGTGAAAGGGGTTGTAGCTTTCTCTGCATGGGTAATCTTGCCTCCCTGAGCTCTCCCCTCCTCTCTTCTCATTTTAACAGTTTTATTTTGTGGAGCTACAAAACCTTTCTTCTCCTGCTCAGCACTGGGTTAACAAATGCAGGAGGCATGTATTAACAGTATTCTTTGGAGACCACCTACAGCAGTGGGATGAATAATGGGCCTCCAACCATTACTAATTTATAGCCCAGAAATACGGTGTATGAATATTTTTGAAATGTAAAACCATTAGTCACACTTAATAGTTTATTTGAACTAAAACCATATTATTAACCCCTCATTATTTTACCTGGTATATGTTAGACCACTTATCTCAGGGGTTACCTTAGCCACCTGCTGAGTGCCTTTGATTGGAGTGTTTGCAGTAGTCAAAGTTAAAGACTTACAAAAAGAAGTATGCTCTGACTAAAGAGGAACCTGGGCAAAATTGTCCATCATTGTATTCTTTCAGTCAATGCTGCAGCTGTTGGGTGAATGGTAGATCGGTCCCCTCATTGGTCTCTGAGGAAGTGCCCTTAACATAGAGTCCTTAGGCTTCACCATAAAATCACATGAAAATGAAGGTTTGGAAGGGCCTCTGGAGGTTTCTCGTCCAACCTCCAGCTCAAAGTGGGTCCAGTCAGGATCACGGCCTTGTCCAGATGGGTGTTGGAGATCTCCAAGGACAGAGAGGGTGTGAAGAAGATGGAGCCAGGCTCTTCTCAATGACAGGACAAGAGGCAATGGGCACAAACTGAAACACGGGAGGTTATATTTGAACATCAGGAAACACTTTTTCACTGTGAGGGTGACTGAGCCATGGCACAGGTTGCCCTGAGAGGTTGTGGAGTCTCCATCCTTGGGCATATTCAAAAGCCACCTGGACATAGTCCTATGAAAATCTAGGTGACCCTACTTGAGCAAGGGGTTGGACAGTCCTATGAAAATCTAGGTGACCCTACTTGAGCAAGGGGTTGGACCAAATGGTTCCAGAGGTCCCTTCCAACCTCAACCATTCTGAAATTCTGCGAGACTTCTTGGAAGCCAACAAGTCTATGTGAAGCTCTGCTCTGCTTTCTGAACTGATACAAAAACTACAGACATCTGATTTCCAGAAACACCTACAGAGCAGCCAGTACTCTCCAAACCACATTCAGCCTCTCCCCGCACCACCATATATGCAAGGACACAGTGCAGGGCAGTTCCCAGCAAGACCGTCTCCAAGCATCCTGTTCCTGTCCCCCAGTGCTAGAGCTAAGTGTCTGGGAACCTTTGTCTTCCTCCAGGGGGACTTTGACTGTGAAAGGACCTCCATCATCATCAGGTTAGCACTTCTCTATGCTGCAGTGCCTGCTCAGCCCAGTCCCTCTGAGCACCAGGATTGCCCATCCAGTATGCTCCGCTCTGGGTGACCCTGTGATGCAAAGGCACAGGCTGTTTCATGTGATGAGGTAAGGTGCACAGATAAAAGCACTGGGAACCAGGACTCCCAGGTTCTCTCTTTGCTGCTAGAGGATTTGTCTTGGTGGCTAAAGCAGGAATGGGGAAGGCTGACTTTCTCCCAAACCCTCCTCAGTGTCAGGGAGCAGCAAGGGTGGCTGCTTCATGAGGAAAGAGGAGCAGGAGCTGAGCAAGGTAACGACACAGGCAGAGGTGGTGGCCTCACCAACAAGGATGCAGTCCCACACATCCTAGTAAGGTTGGTAGGACAGACCCAGTGAGACCTTCAGCTTAAAAGCCAAATTCAATCAAAGGCAGGGGGAGTCCCCACTGAGCTTCTTAGCAGCACCTCCTCAAACAGCTCTTTTCAAAGCTGAATGCCTGCACCAGACCTAAGCTGACCCTGAACCAGGCAGCCAATCCCCCAGGAAGAGGGGGATGCACTCAAGCCCTGCCACTGCACCTCTGGGTGACACAAGGTAGGTCCCGGCCCTTCTCTGTTCTTCTATTTCCCCATCTGGGTAGTGGGGTGGACACATCCCTGAGCTCAGATCAGACAGCAAGCACTTGTGGGTACAGCGAGCAATTGCTCTTTGAGCCAGGCATTCCTGCTGGTGTGCTGCCAGCTGGAACCAGCACCCTTCTTCAGTTTGGAGCAGAGGGTCAGAACTTCCCAGCAACCCCCATCTCTTGCTGTCTTCCCCTGTCCCTTCGCGTGGTGGCTCCAGAAGACCCCAGCCCAGGGCACGTGCACCACTCTGCTAAAATGCCATCCCCTCCTCCTGCTCCCTCTGCTTCAGCCACTTCTGTCCTGAGCGTTCCCTGTGCAATGTGAGCAGAGCCCTTTCCCTAGGTAACTCTAATTGCCACTACAGGCCTACGGGATCCTGATTGCTCTGGGTCCGAACTTCACTGGTTTACCTAAACAACCAAATCTGGCACATTGCTAACCCTTTTACAACAAATAATTTACATAATTTGAGGATTTACCCTCAACCTGAGCTGAAAAGTGCATTCTAAGTGCATTAATACCATCCACATAGGTTAGAACCAGTATCTCTTCTGCCTCTGTAACTCCTAACTACTGATATCTACAGGAAAAAGTGTTACAGCCCTCTGATCGAATGTGGTACTAAGTTCCACTTGTCTGTAACAGCTTTTAACCCACAGTTAGGGGTTGCAAAATTAGAAAGACCTATTGCAAATGTGTCCTGGTTTTGGCTGGGATAGAATTAATTATCTTCCTAGTAGCTGGTATAGCGCTGTGTTTTGGATTTAGCATGAGAATAATGCTGATAACACCCTGATGTTTTAGTTGTTGCTAAGTAGTCCTTACACTAGTCAAGGACTTTTTCAGCTTCCCATGCTCTGCCAGCTGCACAAGAAGATGGGAGGGGGCACAGCCAAGACAGCTGACCCAAACTGGCCAGAGGAATATTCAATAACATATGACATTATGCTTAGTATATAAACTGGGGGGAGTTGGCCGGGAGGCAGTGATTGCTGCTTGGGGACTGTCTGGGCATCAGTCCGCAGGTGGTAAGCGGTTGCATCACTTGTTTTTCCTGGATTTTGCTTCTCTCTATATATTTTGTTGTTTTCCTTTTTTAAATTTTTAAAAATTTATTATTATTGTTGATGTTATTATTTTATTTCAATTATTAAACTGTTCTTATCTCAACCCATGAGTTTTCATACTTTTGCTCTTCCAATTCTCTTCTACATCCCACAGGGCAAGAGGATGAGCGAGTGGCTGTGTGGTGCTTGGTTGCCAACTGGGGCTAAACCACGACACAAGAGATTTAGGAAAAGCCATTAATGAAACCACAGATAGTATTATAACCCAACAGGAAGACATCAAATTATTATCACAAATGGTAATACAGAATAGATTAGCCCCAGACCACCTTTTAGCAGCACAGGATAGAGTATGTGCATTATTGAATAAAAGCTGCTGGGGATTTTATGTAAATCAAGACCAGAAAAATGAAACTGATAGAAACAAGATAAAGACTCATTTCAAAATATTACATGAAGTAAGGCAGAGATCTTGCCTAAATCCATTTGGGTGGTTAACCACTTGGCTCCCAGATGTAGGCAGAGGACTGCAAACTAAAAGGATTTGGGTTGGTGTATTCACTATCTTGTTTGGCTTTGTAATTATATGTGTGTGTTTACAGGCTTGTATTACCTTATGCGCTTGACTAACAACTTCATGAATCATACAGTGTGATCCTGATGGTAAAAAGAAAAGGAGGGGCTGTTAGGAAAAAAAAAAAAAATCTCATTACCTAACTATTGCACCAATTTGTCTTGAGAATATGAAACTAGATAAGGTTTCTTAAACTATATAGTTTACATTGTATACTGCATAGCCATGATTCAGTAAGCATGACCAGCTCATTGCAAGGAGGAGAAGGACAGCCCCCACCCTGAAGAAGGAAGGATACCCCTGGACTGCCCAGATCATGCCAGCACCCCAGCCCCTCTGACACCTCGGGGAAACCCTCCCTTTACCTGGCATCACAGATAAGGAACTGCAGCAAGACGGACTCCAGGGATGTCTAAATCAAGAAAAGCAGATGGATGGCAACACCACACAATTAGAGTTACTCTGCAAAACAGCAGTGCATGTGTGTGTGTTAAATAGCAATTGGTCAAACCTGAATGCCTGAAGGGTATAAGAACCACGTGTAAAACTGCATTCGGGGTGCCCCAGGTTGAATGGGACAGCTCATATGCACGAATGCAAGAATTTCTCTTGTAAGGCTATACTTTGCATCCCAGCCTCTCTGCTCAGCCGGCACAGGCCAATGGCCAAATTTTTGTGACAGCTCCCCATCACGGCTGCATGGTACCAGTACCAGCACCAGCACCAGTTCCACCACAGTGGGGAGCAGCAGCCTCCCCCCTGCTGGGGCAGAGAGGGAGAGGACAAAACCAACCCAAAAGCGCCCCAGCCCCCACCACCAGGGCGGGATGGGGCAGCACACACGTCAGCATTGTGGGGCCACCGGTGCTGGCCCCATCCCTTCTCCTGGGACAGAAAATTCAACTCCCCACAAAAATCATGTTTCACATGGGAAATCATGGGGCTGGGAGACGGTTTGGGATAGAAACCATCACAGGGCTGAGAAATCATCACTGGGATGGGAAACCATCCTGGGGATGGGAAATCAGCATTGAGGTCAGGAAATCATCAGCAGGATGGGAAGCCACTGAGATGGGGAGTGGTATGAAAAATCAAACCTGCATAAGGCTGGCTGAAGCAGGTGCTGGCAGAATGATTGCCATGGGGATGGAGGCTGTTTGCCGCCAACAAACGCCACCCTGAGCAACCGCCATGGCAGGTACAGCAGCAGGCTCCCACTCCTCCTGGTGCTCCTGCCCTCCAGGTAACCCCCCAGCTGGCTCTGCCCACCAGTATCTCACCCCATCACCCCTCTTTTTGCTTCCCCCAACAGAGAGGTTCCCTCTCCGGCTGCTGATGGCATCGGAGGTGCCTAGCGTGAGCTTCACTGCCCCAGCCATGCCGCCACCAGTCACCGCCTGCATGCTGCCTTCTGTCCCGGGGATGCCGGTGTCCTCTGACCCTGCCCAGCCCCACACCATCACTGACCAGCTGGCCCAGGACAGTGTCTGGCAGGGAGTGCCAGGGCCCCTGGGTGCCCTGGGGCAGGTGGTGCAGCTCCCCTGCGTGGTGCCGCTTCCCCCCATGGTGCAGCTCCTCACCATGGTGTAGCTCCCTCGTGGGGTGCAGCTCCCCGCCATGGCTGCTCCCTGTCCCCCTGCCTACAGCTGGGGACAGCTGGTGGTGATGGGGATGCTGGTGCCCCGCCAGCTGATGGGGCTGGGGCCATGGTCCAGAGGGAGCCCCTGAACCCCACAGGCTCCTGCCTGCTGCACGTCCTTGCCTGCCCTGGCCCCCTGGCCCCCCAGCCCCCCCCCCAACCCTGCGGCTCAGCACTGGGTGCAGGACCCCGCTGTGCTCCACACCCTGCCCAGCAGCACCCAGAAGCTGTTGGAGGCTTCCAACAAGGTCAGGGCGGCCATCAAGGACAGTGTCCCTGCTGCCAGCCCCCACCAGCCTGCCCTGGCTCTGCCAAGCAGCAGAACCACAGCAAAACCCAAAGGTGAGTTTTGGGGGGTGCCAGAGCCTGCAGGTGGGCTGCTGAGGAAAGCCTGCATCACCCCGGGGCTGGGTTGGCTTTGTTTGCTTTTTCAGTAGTGGTGACCACCCCGGCAGCCCCAGGGAAGCCCGTGGATCTGTCTGAGCAGGGGCCAGACACTTTTGCCGAGGACTTTCCCGAGCAGGCAGAGGACACCACTGCCAACCATATGCTGACCTGGCTCAACACCGCGGATGGCAAGGACACCATCCCTGATGTCCCTGACAGCCCCAGCTTGACCGCCTTCCTCCACAAGCTCCCCAACCTCTCTGAGTATGTAGCAGAGAGTGGCTGCCCCAAGGAGCAAGCGGCGGTGGTGGGGCTGGGGGACAGCGAGGATACTGTCCCTGATGTCCCCAACTTGTCTGACTTCCTCGATGAACTCCCCGACCTCTCCGCGTATGTGGCGTAGGGCTGCTGCCCCAATGAGTGAGTGGTGGTGGCAGGGCTGGGTGACAGCGAGGACACCCTCCCTGACGTCCTTGATTTCCCCAACAGCCTCGCCAGCACCACTTTCCTCAATGAGCTCCACAACTTCTTGGAGTACATGGCAGATGGTGAGTGCCCCCAGGACCAAGCAGTGGTGGCACGGCTAGGGGACAGCGAGGACACCATCTTGACCACCAATGTCCCCAACTTGACCACTGAGGTCCTTGATGAGCTCCCTGACCTCTCTGAGTAAGTGGCAGAGGGTGGCTGCCCCAAGGAGCGAGTGGTGGCAGCGGGGCTGGGAGATGGTGAGGACACCATCCCTGATGTCCCTGACATCCCCAACTTGACCTCCTCCCTCAATAATTTTCCCCACCTCTTGGACTACAGGGCAGAGGGTGGCTGCAGCAAGGAGCGAGTGACAGCGGTGATGCTGGTAGACGGTGGAAACACCTTCCATGATGTCCCTGACAGCCTTGCCAGCACCACCTCCTTCAGCAAAGTCCCCGACTTCTTGGAGTACGGGACCAAGGGTAACTGCCCCGAGGACTGCCTGGCAGTGGCAATGTTGGGGGATGCTGACCCCTTCTGGGGGGTGGTGGCCTCCCCCTTGCAGAACCCCAAGGGGAAGCAGGGGGGAGTGGTGGCAGACCTCCCCACCTGGCTGCCACTGTGTCCCTTGGAGAAATCTGAGGAGAGCTCTCCGGAGAGCCCTCCAGAGACTTCTCCAGAGACTTCAGAGGCCAGTGCTGTGGAGACACCCCAGAAGGATCCCCTGAGTCCCCTGCTGAGCCCCCTGCAGATCCAGCTGCCAAGTCCCCTGACAAGGCCCCCAGCTGCCCCCCAGTGTCACCTGCCCTGCATGGCTGTTGTGTTAAGGGGGGTTTGGAAGGTACCCAATTTATCATTATAAGTCCAGTCGTGTTCAGTATACTGAACTATCATGATTACAGATGCACAAATAACGCACCTTTTGTCTAGTTGCATTGCATGAACTGCCATGGCCACACTTAAAGCGTCTGGTCACGTTCAGTGAGAACTATCATGGCTAGACTAATGAATCAAAGCAATTTATTAAAGCAACAGACACACAGGTTCTTTGGATTACGGGTGATAAATTCACTGACTGCAAGGCACGTTCAAATACCAGAAGCTTGAATAACACAGATGCATCAAAAGACATAAAGCAACTCCATGGAGGTTTCTAAGTTTCCCAGGGAGGCACTTGGTATAACCAAGTGTTCGAATCTTACCCAAAGGCGTCCTGATGGGGGGAAGAGAGGCTCAGCCCATCAACTGATCCCAGAAGTCAGAGTGGTACACGATGGTATCTTCCCTAACATCCCCTCTCTCAGGCTAATTTATACTATTTTTGACCTTTCAGGTGGAGTTTGAGTGACTCTAGTCATACATACTGTGTTATGATTGGTGTAAAACTTCCTTGTTTTGCTTTAAAGGTATAGACTTGGAAAAATTCAAAGCACAAGCTCAGTGAGGAGTGGTCACACCTTACAGGCGGGTAGGTTTTGCGATGGAGGTGTGTTTTGGCATTATAATGATATTATAATGAGCAAAGTTTACCAAAGGACAGCATTTTGTCAAAAACATGACAGGCTGGTGGCCCAGGGTTTCATATTATACCTTTCCTATTGTCCTTCTTCATTCATCCATCTGGCACGGCCAGGGCTATACAGGGACCAAAAGCAGCAGCAATAAAGTGACGAATGCTTCGTCTTTCCATGTCCGTAGATAAACCAAGACTCGGGGCTTGAAGGAGTGTACTGGGGAATCCAAGGGCACAGGAGCTGCCCCAGCTGGGCAGAAAGCTTCACAGCAGTCCCATCTGGGGTGCCCCACAGAGCCTGGACGTGGTGTCTCCACATCGCTCCACCCTCCGGGCAGTTCCTCTTAAGAGTCAACACACCAAGTTCCCCTGGTGTTGCCAATGTCTAAGGTTGCAGGCTGTGAAATGGATTCCTTGTATGCCAGCTGCGCTCCACTCTGGAAGCTTCTTCAGTGCTGTGCCTTTCCTAAAATTGTGAATCTAAGTTTAATTTCTAAATCACCTCCAGCAATTACTCCACAATGGCCCAACTGGTGGAGGAGGCGCTGCGGAGGTAGCCCCAAGTGGTTTTGACCCGCTTGCCATCTCCTGCCGGGTGATGCCCAGATCAGGACAGGCAGGCAGCAAGAAGACCAAGTGCCCCACGCTGGCTGGCACCCCCAAGACGCAAGAGACCTCCCTGCGGGACAACATCCCACCAAAGAAAAAGAAAAAGATGGTGGTGGGCCGTGTGCCAAACACTTGAATACCCTCTTGCAGAGGAAGCTGGATGGGGACAGCGATGCAGCGGTGGGCAGCATGCAGGAAGCAGCAAGCGGAGAGCATCCAACTGCAACAATGTCCCCATCAAGTGACCTAGAACCCAGGGGAATGCCAGGGGTAAAGGTCCTTTGCGCAGCAGGAGAGGACAGGTTTAATGCAGCCGGTCTGCTAAAAGCCTGCAGCATGGAGGCCTTAAACCACAGGCCTGGAGCTCTGGCCTCATGCCTGGCCCAGGGACCCTCACATGCCCTGGTCCCCCAGCCCCCCGCGCTTTAAGCTATGGCTCACTACTGCCCGGGACCATGACATGTTCAATGGAACAGTGCTGCCAGCCGACGTCACTGCTGGTGTCAGGGACCAGCCGGGTCCCATGGCTCCCAGCAACACTGGGCTGCATGCCACTGCAGAGCTCCGGGGCAGTCCCCAGTGTTACCTGGAAATAAAGGTCCTGAAACAAAAAATGGTTTTGAAAGGAGATATTGTTTTATTCTGCGCAGGGTGCAAGGTGGAAGAATTCCACAAATCAAGCCACCAAGTTTGGATTCCATTCCCTTATTTATACATTGAATGTACAATTTCCCCACCTTTCTAATACATAATCATTAACCTGTCTTTGTGTGCTCATTGTCATTGGTTAACAGTTTACTCGCATAGTCTTTAAAGCCATAGTGTCTTTTTAATTCACTGCGCTTGGGCAGGAGGAGTGTGGGGGGGTACTTGCTTCAGTCCTTAATCGGGTCAGTGGTCGCGATCTCCCCCTGCCCAAATTACCTCTTACCCAATTTCTCCTATTTTGTGCATGCCTGTTTGTTTTACTGTCCCCTTATCTTTGAAGGCCAGCAACCAGCCGCTTAGCCATCCTCCCTTCCTTCTTACATTTTATCAGTGTAGCAAAATATGCGTTACTTCACTGCTACTCAAGGACTATATTTCATTAGTATAACAAGATCTACTACTTAAAGGCAACACCGGGAGGCCCCGGGCCAGGAGGAAGCTGCTGAGTGGTGGGGGCAGCGCCAAGGTGGGGCACCTGCACTCACTGCTATGGTATGCGGGAGTCCCCTCTGCCCACTCCCCTCTGCCCACTCCCCTCTGCCCACCATGACAGCACTGGCCCCAGGCCTGCAGAGCAACACTTCTGCTTCCGCCACCTTGACCCTGCGCCCGCGATGGCCCTGCACCCAGAGAGGAGGCCATGCCCCCTGCCCGGCAGAGGCTGTGCTGCAGTGCCACTGCGCAGCTGCTGAAAGGAACCACCGCCCCGGAAACAGCATCCCCACCCCGGCCTGGTACCAACACCCCTGCTACCGCCATCTCTGCCCATTCCTGCTGCTCTAAGCCACACCACCGGCATCCCCACCGCAGGCGGGAACCGGCGTCCCCAGGAACAGCATCCACACCCTGGGGCTGAGGACACCCCACACCGACCTGAGGATGTGCTTGCTGAGCTCCATCCAGAGTTTCCATCTGCTGGGGCAATGAGTGAAGGTGGTGGGGCCGGTGCACCAACTGCCCGACCTGGAGCCCCAGCCTGGCCCAGCGTGCCCCCCAACCTCCCCAAGACCCTGCCCGCGGCCCTGAGACCCAGCACGGGGCTAGCTGCCTCCAAGCCCCCAGCTGGCGGCAAGAAGGAGACGGCACCAGCATCAAGCAGCAACATACACACCAGGGCAGCTGACAAACCGAAGCAGCCGAGCTGGCTGTGCCTGTTGTCCACGGGGGGCCAAACCCCACAGGAGGGGCTGCCCCAGCACCTGCACATGCTGCTGCGGCTGCCATGCGCTCCTGTCGACCCTGTGCCATCCCTCGGGCCCTGGGGGGGCCTCAAGGCTGTGCCTACCCCACTGGAGGACCAGGAGGAGTTGGTGCCCATCACACCCAAGCAGCGGCCTGAGTGGGAGCACATGAAGAAGCTGGCCCCGGAGGAGCAGGAGCAGGAGGCCCTGCAGATGTCACTGGGCCAGCTGCAGGTTTTGTGCAGAGGGAGATCGACATGGAGATAGCCAACAAAAATGGCTATCCATAGCCACCAGTCCAGCACCATCCCCCATAGCACCCATGCGCAGGGGAGATCTGGAGGCAGAGACCTGCACCCACCCGCTCCAGACCCAGCCCTCTCCCAGATCCCTGCTTCTTGCTTAATTCATTAAAAGAGTTTGCTGTTCGCTTTACAGCGCCTCTCTCTGTCTGCAGTCATTTGCTCAGCGGGAGGCAGGGCAGGGGCGTTAACGCAGCCCTTGCCAACCCCACGGGTGGCTGAGCTGGCTGGGGATGGCCACTGAGAGTGTGGGTAGATGGGGCATCGCTCCAGGTGGCGGGCACCCATCAGAGAAACTACACTGATTAGCATCAATGCTGGAAGGACGGAGGCCTCCATCACTGCCCCAGTACTGGCATCATTGCCCCAGTACTGGCATCACCATCACTGCCCCAGCACCAGCATCACTGCCGAAGAGCTAGATCTAGCCCTGGGAAGGAGCTGCAGCCGCCCCAGGGGGGCCAGGCAGAGACTGGCTGAGTGTGGAAAACTCAGCTCACACCTGGCCAGCAAGGAGGCATCGCTGGCTGGGGCTCACATGCCGAGATCCCAGAGCTGGCACTGCACCGGCTGCCCACTCGCTCTGACGCCTCTACGGCCTCATCCAGCGCTGCCTGGACCTCACCCAGCAAAACCCCCTGCCCATAGCTGAGCCCTGAGCCAGTGAAATTAAGAAAGAAATTTTTTACAATGAGGGTGGTGAAGCACTGGAACAGGTTGCCCAGAGAGGCAGTGGAGGCCCCATCCCTGGAAACATTCCAGGTCAGGTTGGACGGGGCTGTGAGCAACCAGATCTGGTTAAAGCTGTCCCTGCTCGCTGCAGGGGGGTTGGTCTGGGTGAGCTCTAAAGGTCCCTTCCAACCCAAAGCATTCTATGATTCTATGACACAGAGAATTCGCAACCGGCCCGTGCCGACCGAGGCAGGAGGCTAGGACACAAACTATAGAATTACAGGGGCAAATATTCTTTCATGTGTGTGCCGTGTCCCAGCCCCATTGGGGTACTGCAAATGTGCCTTTCCACAGCCTTCTTATACCTTTCAGTCGTTCAGGTACAAGATGACTTGACTCATCACTAGCACCCAACGCTACCCATTACTAATCATAGTCAAACTTTGCAAAGCAACTCCAGTTTTGCAGCATTCTTGCTGCTTGTCTATTGATCCAAATGTCCCTGGAGTCACCTTGCTAGAGTTACTGATCTATGACACCAGACGATGCTCGGTGGGTTTCAATGACGTGTCAGAGGGGCTAGGATACTGGCATTATCTTGGCTGACCTGGGCTATCCTTTATCCTTCATGGACAGCTCTAAGCTTCCCAGAAGCAAAGTCCTTCTTTCCAGGGCTGGGCTGTCCTTTCATTTCTTTTACTTCAGCACGAACAATATCAAAGTCTCCAGTAAAACTCCACTATCTCATCACATCACAGTCTGTCATGTGAACTCATAATATATGTATATCTCCACAAAAAAATTGAATACACTTTCTTACTATAAAAAATGGTTGGTGTAATAGTTAGGGAAGGGAATTTTCCCAGTGTGCCCTATTGGTCCCACCAGCCAGGGCCTCAAAAAGCCAGCGACAGGGTGACAGCCAGCAAAGATGCCATCTGGGGAGGATGGGTCTCCTTCAGTGATTACAGCTGCTTCTGCAAATCAGAAATCCCTCTCAGCACTCGGGGCATTTCTGCGTCCCTAGCAGAGTCATCAATGCATCAAGCACATTTCATCTGGCTTGATCCCTGCAGTTCCCGAGACCGACATGGCCGCCCGGCAGCCCCGCGCCCCAGGACTACAGCTCCCGGCATGCCCTGGGAACCAACATGGCCGTTCGGCAGCTCCGCGCCCCAGGACTACAGCTCCCAGCATGCCCTGGGAACCAACATGGCCGTTCGGCAGCTCCGCGCCCCAGGAATACAGCTCCCAGCATGCCCTGGGAACCAACATGGCCGTTCGGCAGCCCCGCGCCCCAGGAATACAGCTCCCAGCATGCCCTGGGAACCAACATGGCCGTTCGGCAGCCCCGCGCCCCAGGAATACAGCTCCCGGCATGCCCTGGGAACCAACATGGCCGTTCGGCAGCCCCGCGCCCCAGGAATACAGCTCCCG
This sequence comes from Pelecanus crispus, assembly GCF_030463565.1. Classification (NCBI taxonomy): domain Eukaryota; kingdom Metazoa; phylum Chordata; class Aves; order Pelecaniformes; family Pelecanidae; genus Pelecanus; species Pelecanus crispus. The sequence goes on along the minus strand of NC_134667.1, from coordinate 1,397,852 downwards.
GCATGCCCTGGGAACCAACATGGCCGTTCGGCAGCCCCGCGCCCCAGGACTACAGCTCCCGGCATGCCGCGGGGCGCTCCGGCCTGCTGTCTGACCCTGCGGGGACACCGTCCGCCGGCCTGGGCCTGCCCCCGCCCCCACAGCCCCATGGCCGCCTCCCGGGGCTGCCCCAGCCCCGCCGCCGGCGCCCCGGTGGAGCCGGGGGGGAGGGGGAGCAGCAGAAGAGAGGGAGCGAGCGAGCGAGCGGCAGAGAGGGGTGGGGCAGGGCGGCGGGGTGGCCGGAGGGGGGCGGGAGACGGGCATAGGGACAGGGAGAGCAGGGGGCAGCTGGGCAGGGACTGGAGAAAGGAAGAATACTGGTGAGGAGCGGGCAGAGGGATGGAGCGGGACACAGATGGAGGGGAAGGGGGGCCGGGGAACTGTGAACACACCAGGTGCCCACCAAAGCTGCTCTATCACTCCCCTCCTCTGCGTGACGGGGGAGAGAAAATACTACAAAAAGCTCATGGGTTGAGGTAAGGACAGGGAGAGATCACTCGGCAATTACCATCACGGGCTGGACACAGTCGACTCAGGGAAATTAATTTATTGCCAACCAAACCAGAGTAGGGTAATGAGAAATAAAACCAAATCTTAAAACACCTTCCCCCAACCCCTCCCTTCTTTCCGGGCTCAACTTCACTCCCAGTTTCTCTGCTCCTTCCCCCGAGTGGCGCGGGGGGATGGGGAATGGTCAGTTCATCACGCGTTGTCTCCGCCGCTCCTTCCTCCGCAGGGAAGGACTCCTCACAGTCTTCCCCTGCTCCAGCGTGGGGTCCCTCCCACGGCAGACAGTTCTCCACAAACTTCTCCAATGTGGGTCCTTCCCACGGGCTGCAGTTCTCCATGAACTGCTCCAGCGTGGGTCCCTTCCACGGGGTGCAGCCCTTCAGGAGCAGACTGCTCCAGCGTGGGTCCCCCATGGGGCGACAAGCCCTGCCAGCAAACCTGCTCCAGCCTGGGCTCCTCTCTCCACGGGGCCACAGCTCCTGCCAGGAGCCTGCTCCAGCGCGGACTTCTCACGGGGTCACAGCCTCCTTCAGGCACATCCCCCTGCTCCGGCGGGGGGTCCTCTGCGGGCTGCAGGTGGATATCTGCTGCACTGTGGGCCTCCATGGGTGCAGGGGGACAGCCTGCCTCACCATGGGCTGCACCAGGGGCTGCAGGGGAATCTCTGCTCCGTGCCTGGAGCGCCTCCTCCCCCTCCTTCACTGACCTTGGGTTCTGCAGAGTTGTTTCTTTCATGTATTCTCACTCCTCCCTCCCTCTGGCTGCTGTTGCACAGCAGTTTTTTCTCCCTTCTTAAATATCTTATCACAAAGGCATGACCGTCGTCGCTGGTTGGCTCAGCCTTGGCCAGTGGTGGGTCTGTCTTAGAGCTGGCTGGCATTGGCTCTGTTGGACCTGGGAGCAGCTTCTGGCATCTTCTCACAGAAGCCACCCCTGCAGCCCCCTCGCTACCACAGTCATGTCATGCAAACCCAATGCACCCTTTTGGCTCTTTCTGGCAACCTGTCCTGCCTAAGTGGTGCTCCTGCTTTGCCCTAATGGTGCTGCTGCCAGCACCTGTGAGGCCTTAGCATGAGCTGTGTTAGACAAAGTTGGAGCAGGAGCTGAATGAGCAGTCACAGACGTCAACAGCACCTGCACAAGTCAGGGGCCTGACCCTGCCGTAGCAGTTGCTGTGGCTCAAGTGACTACTCTAAAGTACTTCCAGATGCGAGGTGCTTGGTTCTGCCCTATCAGCCTCTAAGCCACACATGACATCACAAGCGTCTGCGCAATGCAGGGGCCTCAACCTGCCTTATCAGCTACCCAGCTTCGAGTGACATCACAAGCACATGCAAAAGTTGAGGACCTGATCCTGTCAAAGCTGCTCCTCAGCCAGCACTGACGTCATAAGCAGCTGCATGAGCCAGAGGCCTGACCCTGCATCATTTGCTACTCAGCCACATGTGATGTAACAAGAACCTGTGACTGTCAAGAGCTTGATTCTGCTGTCTCAGACACTGAGCTACAAGTGAAAACAAAAGCACCTGCGTAGGCGCCAAAAGGGTTGGTGGCACCCTTCCTTGCTCTGGCTGGCACCCATGGGGTGTGGGGGTGCCTGTCCCTTCCCCTGTCCAGGGAATGACCTGCAGAGGTTGCGGGTGACCTGACCCTGATCCTGGCCCTGACATGTGGGGTTTGGGGGTGCCCTGCCCCTGTGCTGGCCAAGACCCTTGGGGTTTGGAGGTGCCCTGCCCCTGTCCTGGCCCTGACTCATGGGGTTTTGGGGTGCCCTGGCCTGGTACTGGCCCTTTCATGGGGGGTTTGGGGGTGCCCTTTCCCTGCTGCTACTGAGACTCACTGGAATTTAGGGTGCACTGCCCCTTTCTAGGCCATCACCTGCAGGATTTGTGGTGGCCCTTGCCCTGTCTTGGCATAGAACTGCAGTGTCTGGGGGTGTCTGCCCGCCCCTGTTCTCTCCTGACATGCAGAGTCTGGGGGTGCCCAGCCCTGTATTGGCTGTGATCCACAGGGTTTGGGGTGCCCTGTCCCTGTCTGGTCCGTGACTCATGGGGTGCCCAGACTGTCTCCTGATGCTGACCCATGGGGTTTTGGGGTGTCCTGCCACTGACCTGGCCCAGACCTGTAGGGTAGGGAGTGCCTTGCCCCTTTCATTTCCCTGACTCATGACGTTTGGGGGTACCCTTCCCCTGTTTTGGCCCTGACCTGCAATTTTTCGGAGTGCTGTGCCCCTTTCCTGGCCCTGAGCCAGGGGGTTTGTGGTGCCATGCCTCTGTCCTGGCCCTGACCTGTGCAGTTTGGGGGTGTCCTGCCCCAGTCCTGGCACTGACTCATGGGTTTTGGTGTTCTCTACTCCTGTCATGGCTGCGACCCACAGAGTTTTGGGCTTTCCCTGCACCAGTCCTGGTCCTGATCCACGGGATTTGGGGTGCCCTGTCCCTGTCTGGTCCACAACCTGCAGGGTTTGTGGATCTGCTGCCCCTGTCCTGGACCTGACCCACAGGGTTTGCCCTGCCCCTTTCCTGGGTCCATAGCTTCCTATTTAGGCCCTGAACACACTCCAAGCAGGCTCTCCCTCTAACTAAACTATCCTCAGTTTTAAGAAAAGAAACTGCATGCTCCTGGCTTCAGTAGTCTGACTAAGACTGTTAGAGGACAATTTGGTCTTCAGCTCCAGAACAAAAGAATTTCCATTATAGAATCTCAACCACCACTTCCATGATCGTTGTCACTGACCCACAGAGGCTGCATTGTAAAAAATCTTACAGCTAATTAAAATTATCCTCTCCTCCCCAAATCTTTGTTCTTCTCATACCCTCAGACTATCACGGTAATAATCATGCAGTTATACTGTAATTACTACCAATCTGAAGCCTCTCCAAAGCATTATTCCCTGACGTGACTGACAGTGCTATGGGTAAGGGAGAACCATCACTAACCACGCACACACTTAGTACTTTTTCCTCTGTGAGCGAGCACATCCACATGGATCTCTCTGCCTGACAGGAGAAGACAGGCCCGAAAAAAATCTTACATATTCTTGGCTCTAGAATAAACAAGGAATTTATGATAGTAATACAAACACATTGCACCCACCTCTAATTTCAGAGGAAGTTTCAGGGGTGGTCTTTTATGTGTGTTTGGTTTTTTTAAATCACTGCACAGCACAAGTGACAAAACACACACACCTGCGTTTTAAGGAGAACTGTAAACTACAAGAGTAAAACTACCCAGTCTATGTAATTACACTTCTTTCCAGGATACATCGGTCATTTTTTTTTACATTTCAGTGGATTTACATTAAAATCACTAAATTCTGATATGCAAATAGCAAAATGTTGTCTGTAAATCTTTGAAAATAATAATACATTGAAGGAAAACTGTTCATGTAAACTGTAAATGACATGTTTCTGCTATCCAAGGTTATAATGCTTTTGAGTATCTTTGCCATCTTCATCTTCTTTGTCTTCACTTTCTTCTGATGACATTATAACTACTGTACCTCAATGTAACACTAAACTGTTCAAGCACTCTTGCAAATTACAGGAAATCCAAAATGCCTTACTGTCCTAGTTTTGGCTGAGATATTTAAATTTCTTCATAGTAGTTTGTATTGGGCTATATTTTGGATTTGTGCTGAAAATAGTGTTGATAACACATTGATGTTTTAGTTACTGCTGAGCAGCGCTTATACAGCATCAAGGCCTTTTCTGCTCCTCACGCTGCCCTGCCAGTGAGTAGGTTGGAGGTGCACAGAAAGTTGGGAGGGGACACAGCCAAGACAGCTGACCCCAACTGACCAAAGGGATATTCCAGACCATATGACATCACGTGCAGCAAAAAAACTGGGGGGGGAGGGTGGCAGGGAGGCCACTGCTCAGGGGCTGGCTGAGCATTGGTCAGTTGGTGGTGAGCAGTTGTTGCCATTTGCATTGCTTGTTCTTTGGGGATTTTATTTTCCTCTCTCTCTTGCTCCCCCCCCCCCTTACTTTTTTTTTTTTAATTTCTTTTTAATTATTAAACTGTTTTTATTGCAACCCAGAAGTTTCTTTCTCACTTTTACCCTTCTGATTCTCAACCCCATCCCACTGGGTTTTGTTATTACCATCATGTTAATGATACAATAGATCCTGCCAAACCTACAACCTGCAAAACCTGAAGACCAACTTAGGCAAGACATGTTCCAGAAATTACAATCAGCACAGAGAAGCATATGTATCTATCTTGTCCTTGCCAATACTGCTGGGTGACCTGTCATCAGCCTCAGTGACTAACAGCAGGGAGTCTGTGCAACAGGAACAAGACGCCGACTTCGCCAGATATTGCCCAAATCATCTCCTACTCCAGTTCTGATCAGCTCAACTACTGCCACAGCCTCTTCTGTCCTTATGTGCAGTCTCGCTCCATTCTCACCCACTCAGAAAGCTCCTACAAAGATCATCTGACTCACTGCCTTAATTGCAACTAACAGTCTCCTTAACACCCTGAAGTTCTTTCTGTCACTTCACACATACAGTTAATATGGCCTTTCATGACTTAGCCTCCGCCCTCACGTTATTACCCACCCTCCCTCAGGTTATTACCCACCGAGTACCACAAGGACAGCTCCTAATTATACATCCTGAAAGCAGCTTCCACTGTCACCTGCTACACACCAACAAGGAGCAGCACTGTCTTCTCCCATTGCCATATCCATGCTCGGGAAGAGCTGTTCACAGACCCTGGCAGCCGGCCTTGCTGCCTGAAAGTCCTTGCTGTGCTGCTCAAGACATGAAAATTGTCATGCTATGGCTGTACCCACATCACTCTTCCTCATTCTGAGTGACACTACCCATTTCTGTGTATTCCCACCTGCCCACAGACATCTGTTGTTTTCAATCTTGTAAGCATTTTGGAAAAGCACACTTTTTTTTTTTTTTTGAATACTTGCTTTGACCTCACTACAGTACAGGCTCAGAGTCCATGACTATGGCTGGTAAACTCCATAGCAATACAGAATTGTGTAGGGATGAAGAGTTCAGCTCATTTAAATTGTTTAAGCCAAGGCTTTTGGCTAGAACACAGTCAAGAACTTTTTAAATAAAACCAGAACTAACCTACACTCCCTCCTGGACTGGTAACTCTTTCTTCATCAGTTTGTTGCATTCCTTTAGTTCCCGGGGAATACATATCAAGATTTGCCTGTTTAAAAGAAACAAAACATATCAGTCACCAATACACAGAAAACCTGCCATTCACATACATGGTGCCCACACAGTAGCATTACCAAAGCCCTGCATATACACAAAAGATTAAATTAATGCACTGGGGAGGAGAGAGCAGGAACAGCACTCTGGCACCTGCAATTAGTAACAAGAATTTCTGCTCTGACCTGGGGCTTAGTCAAAGTGCAAGTACAGTACTGATCCATACACGAAACCGAGCCTATCACTTAATCCCAGGTGCCACATACACCATACCTTCTTCCATCGCCTCCTGTCGATGAATTGTTTTCCAGGCTCTTCCATCTCATTGCAGCTTAGGTAACAGCACTCTGCCTCAGGGCTGACTGGGGGAACTTCTCAGTGCTTTAACTTTGCTTTGGGCTTGATACAAGCATGAGGCTTCTTCCCTTCAGCGTGGCCCCCAGCAGAAGGTGGGCAAGTGGCAGGTTTGCAAGTGGTTTGATGGAACTGAGCTTGGACACCGAACAGAGACTAAAACTCAACCAAACAAAAAGCCCAGAGAATCCGTGTTAGAGAGTAGCAGAAACAAACATGAGGGCTGAGCACTGTTTAACACACAGGGTTTAGAATTTTGGAGACTGGAGCTCCCAACAGACTCAGCTCTTTGAATGGAAACATCCTTTAGCTTTTGATCCTGACAGAAATATTACAGCCTGCCCCCACCTCTACTTTGCAGTTGCCTGAAGCGTTTGCCTGTCCATGCCCAGTTCTCTTCCTCACTTACAAAGTATGTTTAATCTGCAGAACAGTCATTACTACAAACTGGCAGCCAAATGCCTCCTCTCTCAAAGCTGTGAAAACTGCAGTTCAAGACAACACAGGTACCATGACAAGCCTTCTGCTCTGGGTTAGCTTTTAAAAAGCAAGGTCTTCTGAACCTCTGTTTTCCAGCTGCCACCAACAGCTGCAGAAAGGGTCTGGTTTTGATCAGCTGGAGGATCAATGCTAACCACCAAAACCCAGTACAGGACACTACACCTCAGGCTTCAGATTTGGAGCCCAACCCAAAGGCCTGAATAACCTCTCTCCTGCCATTGAGCTGACTGCAGCATTGCACATCCCCTGGCTTCTCCAGCTCTTCCCCAGCAGTCCCCTCCTGGCCACTCTGCTACAGGCTGCTATATGGTCTCAGGGATCCGAATTCTGGATCCACTCTGGCATCTCCCATCAATGAGGATACAGAGATGCTCTCCCAGCACACTGTGCTCTTCTCACTTCTGGTCTCACTGCATTGTCCTTTCCTCATCTCCAGACACTGGTTTTGACCTTCAGTCAGATCTCCACTGCTTGTAAAATTCCCTCACTTCAAGGAAATCAACAAGATGACCACGTCCTCCTGAGCCCTGTCTCTTAGGGGAGCTTTGGTCTGGCAACCAATATGGAAAATGGCAGTGTGAGCACAAAAACATCAAGGCTTGCCCCAGAGGAAGGTGGGATGAGATTTACTGTTGTTCTGCATGGAAGCACAGCACACAGCAAACCTGGTCAGGTTTAAGCACTAGCAATTTTACTGGGCTTTTGCTGCCTTCTGCAGACCTCTCATCTGTTAACATGCCAAACCTCCCAGCCCCCTGCCTTTCAAGATGGCTTATTTTGGCTTGCACTAGAGTATCAGTCAGCACCTGCACTGCTGAACCCTCGTAGACATTAGCGTGCTCCTCACAGCTCCATACCACTGTACCCTGTGGGAAGTGAGGCTCAGGGTCAGCAGTGCTGCACAGGTATGTCCTGGAAGGCAGCACAATGGGAATATATATATGAGACTGGTGGGGGAAAGGTCGAGTATCGACACTGGGAAACGTGATGGCCGTTCAGTGTCTGCAGCAGGATCCGGGCAGACACAGAACTGAGCAGCAACTCTCTTTGGAGACCATGAGGCAATGGGTACCCTCACTCCTGCAACCCACTCTAGATGACATCCCACTTCTCGCATCCTTGCCCTCCTTTTCCCATCCAGCTTTCCAGACTGTGGGAATCATCCTCTGAGGGCAAGACAAGAGAAAGTGCTCCTTGCTGAACCGCCACCATTTCCTCCACTGAAATCACCCCAGCTCTGCACACAAGGACACATGTCAGCGGCATCAGTTCACTCCCATCCTGCTCCCCACATACCCCTTGGATGACTTGAATGAAGTCTGCTCCTGGGATTGTCCTAGTGCTCACCCCAGCCTCCCTGAAGAAGTTGACTATCGGCCACTTCTATTTGCGTGGGAGGTTATGCAGTGTGACAAGATCCTGGGGGGACGGTGCACAAAGAAGGGGGGTGCTGCCCTTCCCCCAGGGCCGTCAACTCTCTGCTGGCAAGCACTGGAAAAGCTTAGGAAACACCCTGAGAGCACCCTTACCCAGAGTCACCGGGCCAGGAGGTGTGACACCATCTGGGGCAACTCTACTGATCTCTTCTTTTCTCTCTAGTCTTCCCTTTCTTCTGATGGTTTCCGTCAGCAGGGTTTGCTCCTGAGTTCTTGCAGATGCAGACAGAAACCCTTCTGTTATGGCCCAGGAACTAATTCACCCATGAGCTATTTTTCAGAAAGGGCTATGGTTTCTTGTCTGACATAAGCAACGCCCAAACAGAGTTTCTGATGCACCTCCTGAGCGCAGGGATGCATACAACGGATTGCTAAGACTCAGAGTAACTCACATCATTTAAGAACCCACAACAGGCAGCTGAAGGTGAAAAAGAGCACAAAGAAAGGGGTCTTTTCAGAATCACTATTTCTTTTTCATATCCATATTTTCCTCACCGCGGGGATGAAACACAGGCTCTGCAGCCCCTGCAGTCAAATACAGTTCTGCGGGATAGGGGGGAGAAGAAAGTAGAGAGACCTGAACAGGAAATTTTCAAATCTGTGAAGAACCAAGTAGAAACCGTTCCAAAGTGTAGCATAAATTTACAGAAATTTAAACCTGATGGAGCTGAGTAGCAGAAGTATTACAGAGAACTAGAGGGGAGCACTGCAATCAAAATGGTAAGCAACACAGACAGCTCTAACTGCACATTTTCACTTGATTGCCTTAAATGAAACAGGCTTGGGATCCCGACTGCTAACTTCACCCTGGAATAGTCCCATTCCTCATCTGAAAGCTACTGTGCGCCTGGCTGAGGGCAGACACAACGCACACAGACAGCAATCACAGCTAAATGCTGCACTTTCCTTGGTCACGTTTCCTTGGGAATAATACATCTTAAAAACCCAAAACCTGTTACTGCAAGAACCAGGAAGAAAAAAAATCCCTAACCGGTTGACTGGAACTTCTTGGCTGTGGTAAAACCATCCACCCTCTGCAGCCCCACTTCCCAAAAGCCGGCAGCACAGCTTGGGTGGGAGGAAAGGCACTAATCAGACCTTGGGGCCGAGAGAGGGTCACAACAAGCATGTGCCAAGGGAGCTGCATCCAACCGCTAGCATTTCCCACTTGCTTCACTTGCTTCTCTGACAACAAAGCCCCAGAGTGTGCTCTCACCTGGCAGAAGAAACAACTTCCATGTCTGGAAATGCCGATTTATAAAAGGCTGTCAACAGAGGTGGGGCTGACCATGAGCACGAGACCCACATGCAGGCCTGGGGACAGCAAAGGCACCTGCTCTGTCCCCACCACAGCACGCCCGCTCCACAGCCTGCAGCCGTCTCTTGGAGAGGAGGCCACTCCGCCTTCCCCTGCCCTGCGCACATCAGACACCCACCTCCAGCTCTCAGGGCGCGGGCTGGCGACCCTCGGGGCAGCAGCAGGAGCCGCTCGGACCCTGCCTGTGGCCTTGGCCCTGGGGCTGAGCACTCGCGGCTGGGCTGGGGAGCTGGGCCATGCTGGGGCCCAGGGCACTGAGGTCTCCAGGTCCCTGTCCCCAGGCCCACCCGCACGGGGAGATTCCTGCTCCTCCTTCTCCCGCCCCCGCAGCTCCCCGGCCCCCCCCCCCCCCGCTCCCCCCCCCCCCATTTCTCCTCAGGCTGCTCGGCCTCTGCCCCCTCCGGCCCCGCCCCAGGCTGCCTGGGACTGACAGGCCGCCTCCGGCTCCGCTCATTGGCTCAGCTGTGGCCAATGGCGGGGCTGTTGCCAGGCGGGCACAGGCAGCCCGCGCCTCTCCTCCCAGGGCTGCCCTGCGCCCGCTGCCCCCCAGCCCGCAGCGGCTCCTCAGCCCGCCGGGACACTGGGCCTGCGGAGAGACGGCCTGCGAGAAGGGCCATGGCCCTGGGGCTGTTCTCTCAGCAGCGCAAGGGCTGTGCACAGCCCTGCCCTCCCTCAGGGCTCTCCAGCCCACCTCCCAAATTGCCAACGTCCGGGGGTTTCTCCCACGCCAAAGGTGCCAGCAGCCAAAGCTCTGGCAGGCCCTCACCCTCCCTTGGTGCCGCTTCCACAGCACCACAAACACGGGGGCTCCGGCATTGCCTTGCCTCCCTACGGCCCTGACATCGCTCGCACGCTCAGTCGAGACAAAAAAAAAAGACAAAACAAAAAGAAAAATCACTTTTATAAAAAGAAAAAGAAAAAAAAAAGCAGCAGGAGAAAATCACATACTCCCTGCAAGTAACCATTAAAAAAAAAAAATTTGACTCCCAGGGAGCATGGCATTTTCTACTGCTGCACCAGACTTACTATTTTTAATTTTTTTTACACCCTAATCTACCCAATAATTAGCATTCCAGCCAGGACTACTGACATTACACCCACCACCGCCCCCCCCAGATTACCATCACCGCTCACTAATCCCAGCTAGAATGCAAACTACATCACCATTAGGAAACTTCACCAATCAAATATGCAAACAAGAGTCAACAAATCTGTTAACCGACCTGCACACCAGCACTCCTACACACAAACAAAATAACATCTACACCCATAAACCCAAGTAAAAACACCCACTGCAAAACAAAAGGCACATCCAGCACACAAAGGCTCAACAAAAGGAGCGAACAACCTAAAAAACCAACACCACGCTCTGCCCGTGCAGGACTCCCAAACCTACCGGCAAACAGCTGTGGGCCATCCCTGGGAGCCGGACCATGGAGCTGCACTTCCGGGTACGAGAGGGGCTTCCGGTCTGCCGCTCTGTACCCCGCAGGGCCGACTCTATAGGCCGTACCATGGAGTTGGACCTCCAGAGCGAACTCAATGGTGCAGGTCATAGAGAGGAGCTTCCGGTTTCCAACTCTACGATCCAGAAGTTCCTCTCCATGGTCCGGAACGCCTCCAGCATTACTGGGAGTCACAGCACCAAAAAAAAGTGACTGGCCCCAATATGACCGGAAGTCCCCCCAAACACAACCAGTTAGGGGTTTAGGGCCATAATTTAGGGGTCTGGGCCTGCTTCACGGAGGGAGGGGAGGGGAGGGGAGGGGAGGGGAGGGGAGCGGAGCGGAGCGGAGCGGAGCGGAGCTGAGCTGAGCTTCCCTGGAATTGCTCTGGATTGGCAAGGCTTTCCGAAAATGCAGGTCTGTCTGCGCTGCCAGTAGGCACTGACCTAAGTCGGAAGAAGTCATTCCTTCTGACGAACAAACTTGATGTTTTCTAAACATTTCTGAATTCCAAAGTGATTGGTTGTCATCTTTCCCCACTCATTCTCTTTCACACAAGTCTTTGGCTTTTGGTGGGAGAAGAGGTAAACACGTTCCCTGTAAAAATTCATATGATCAAAAAAGTGAACAAAATTCAGATGTTTTTAATTTTTTTTTTTTTTTTTTTTGTCTGTGAAGGCATTCAGCATGTAACAAGGAATTAGATTTTAGGTGTTTCTGTATTGTTTATAATGATACAGATTTGCTCCCACTGTTTTAGCACTGGAGTTTGGGTGGATATCAAATGATTAAATCTCAGGGAAATTTAAAAAGGCAATTCTGTTTCCTCGGGAATACCGTGTTGCAGCACACAGTCTCTAGGTCACCACTTGCTAAAATAAATATGCTAACACTGTGGTTTTGTGTCCTTTAGAAACTTGCATCTTTAAAAAAAAATTGAAAGTGAATACATATTGACTTATGGACCTTTCAGAAACATACATTACAACACAGGTATTATTTTTCTCAAATGGTGGCTGGATTACTACTTGCAGATCATCTATATTTTACACGCATCCATGAGCCAGTATGAACAAAAACTAGTTTTTGTTTTCAAAACATATAGCATAATAGGGCTTTTTTTCTGTGACTTAACCACCTTATTCACCTGAGTCCAGCACACAGAAATTATCATTCAATGTGTTTATCTCTGTGCCTCAAAGAAACCTGTAACACTTATGAAGAAAATAGTTGTTTTCCTGTGCCTTAAGGAAGACTTCTTCTTTATGGATGAATGTTAAGTATAGCTCTTGAGAAATACAGGTATGTGTTCGTATCATAGTAGGAAAAAAGAAGTATGATCATTCAGTTTTATACATGGTTTAATTTTTAACTGATCCCATGTGAAAGAACCTGTAGGAAACTGCATTATTTTCAGTTATAACAACACTGTTCTAAACTTGGCTATTACCCCAAAAGCCCAAGTACAGTAAGGGGCAAGAAAGGAGAACCTCACAACTTTTTTCACTGTCAAATTAGAGGATCAAAATGTTATTTCCAACAGGCATTGCTGCATTCTAATAAAAAAACTATTTTGGTTGCTTTTATTCACTTTGCTTGTCACATCATTTAAATTGTATTTCAGGTAAGTTGTCTAGTGTCTGAAGTATGTTACAGCTGTACCGCAGTTCTCGCTTACACTACAGCCGCCAGCAGCTAACAGCCCTTCCAGCTCAGCAGCACCAAGGCCTGTGTTACTGTTCTCTGCAAGTGCGTTGGTCTTAAGCATTTAGATACTATCCAGTAGTAACAGTATATCAGCTTCAGAGAGTGTGGCCTCTTTCACTACTACACTCCTAATCAAGTAAATGTTCAATTAGGATGATTCAAATGAAAGTGTGTAGCTTTTCCTTACGAATGACTTACAGCATCACATTTATTTAAGATCCGGTATTATTTAAACCCATTATTCCCATTATACTGATGGAAACTTCAGTATATATACTTAACTAAATTTGCAGCAAGAACAGCTGAGAAGGAGAAATTTTTGTGAGATTTTTTTTTTTCTTTTACATTGGATAGGCCCTTCTTTCAGCACTGGCAGAATCACTTCCCTAGAGTTCTTGGGGAAATTGCTCAGTGCTGGTGAGGCCGAACCTAGAGTGCTGTGTCCAGTGCTGGGATCCCCATGTCCAAGGCATGAATGTACTGGAGAGAGTCCCGGAATGGGCCACGATGATGATGAAGGGTCTGGAGCATGAGGCTGAGGGAACTGGGACTGTTTAGCCTGTTGAAGGCTCACGGGCATCTTATCAATGTGCATGACTGCCTCGTGGGATGGAAGCAGAGGGAGCCCGGCACTCCTCAGGTAGAGCCCACCGATGGGGCAAGAGGCAATGGGCACAAATTAAAACACATGAAATCCCACCTGAATACAAGAAAACACACTTTTTTTTTTTTTTTTTTTTTACCGTGAGGGTGGGTCAAACACTGGCACAGGTTGCCCAGATAGGTTGTGGAGTCTCCATCCTTGAAGACAGTCAAAACCCAACAGGACATGGTCCTGGGAAACGGGCTCGGGGTGGCCCTGCCTGAGCGGGTTGGGCAGCAGGTGACCTCCAGAGCTCCCTTCCCACCTGAGCCCTCCTGTCAGTTCATCCGCAGCTAGTCACCGAAATGCCCTTGCATCATACGGTCCCTGTCACCCCATATGACGTTTACATTGCTTAATGAAGTGCTTAATGGCTGTAAACCGCCATCTTACTGACCTGCGGGAAGAGCAATACTATGACGTGCTGGACAAGTATTTGCTGTATTTAAAAGAACACCCAACACCCCCACCATGAAAACCTCACAAAAAAACCCAACACCCCGCCCATAAGCCCCACCCCGAAAAAACAAACCTAAAAAAAAATCTTATTTTCAATTGCTCTATGGCAACAAGCATTATAGATATTTTTTCATTTATAGTCTCAAAACGGTGTTCCCGTCCGCTACGGGTCACGTCTGCCAGAGCCCAACGCTAGCAATTAACAGCGCAATCAGAATAATCAGTTTTAATCAAAAGGCAAAGGGGTTTATTTCTGAAGAGAAGTGCACTTACCGTCACCCGCTCGGGGCTGAGCTCTAGGACCGGCTCCTCCACAGACCCGCGACGACCTGGGCGGTGCGACGGGCAGGGCGGGGCCTTCCCTACCTGGGCGTCCCCGCCTGAGCGCAAACTCCGCCCGGCCGCGGCGCTGCCTCAGTGCGCCAGCGCGGGTCAGGCGAACGGTAAGGGGCAGCTATGGTGGGGTCCTTCCCGGGGAGGCCTCTTGCCCCGCCCCGCGGGGTGACGCTCTTTCCGGCGCGGGCGACGGAGGTGGGTGCTGCGCAGCGCGTGGCGGGGAAAGGGCCCGGCCCGGCCTGGCCGAGCCTGCAGCCCTGGGGCGGCGCGGGGGCTTCGACCCCGGCGGTTCCAGATTCAGCGGTGCGGCGGGAAGGGGCAGAGAGGCACAGCCCGCCCGCGCCGGCGGCTGAGACCGCGGGGAGGCGGCCGAAGAGGGAGGGGATCGGAGTCACGGCACTTTTTGTTGGTATTAAAAATAAAACCAATCCAAAAAAACAAAAAAAAACCGAAGAACTTCATTTCATTCCCTACAGCGCTACATTCCGTGCCCCCGGGCACGGAAACTGGCACCAGAGCCGACGTTTTGTTGGTGCTTTTTAAGGGTGACGCCGCGCAAGGATGCGATGCGAAGACCTGATGCCCGAGCAAGTTACTTTTGGAGAAACGCGTGTCCTGGGTAGCTTCGTGTGGGACCAGGCAAGGTGACTGTGTAAGTATTGACTTACTTCAGCGCAGCTGCGCTCTTAGGAAGAGGAGCAACCCTTCCTCCCTCCCGTGTTGAGAGTTAGGGCGTGGGTGCGTGCTCCCCAGCTGCTCCTCTCTTGCCCTGCGGTCGCCCGTGACGTACCAAGGGAGCTGCTCGGTTAGTTCCCGTGGGTCTGTGATGGGTGTTGGCGTGTATTATCGGAGCATAAATCCGAAGATGGTCAGTTCAGTTGAGCTCTAGAATGACTCCGAGACCTGGGAAGCGACCTTCTTGTTGCTCCTTCATCTGCAAGGAGAGTGCAGCTGTATTTGCACGTGGCGCTCTCGATGGGAGAAGGTACTGAGTGTGGCCGCAGCGCTGTTGTGTGCTTGCTCGGGCTGATAAACGCTGCGACTAGCGTTGGTTTTTGTAGTTGTGGGTTACCAGATGTAGCCCACAACAACTGGATTCTGGTTCCGGGAGGTGGAAAATGTCAGTAGCTGCTTATGTCGGGAGTGGGGGGGCGGGGGGGTGCGGGGAAAGGTGCAGTTATTTTTAGTGTCCCCGAGAGAACTGGAGGCACTGTTGCTTGTGGCTGTTGTTGCTGTGCTGAAAACATGCAGGTTATAAGTACGGTATACAAGAAAAAGACGCTTATGGGTAGCGTAGGTAAACAGTAGCGGGGAGGGGGGGGGGGGAGAGAGAGAGAGAGAGAGAGAGGGACCCAGGCATGCATAGGAGAATTCCCTTCCTAGTGCCAGTTGAGATTGTGGCAGCTTTGGCATTTGACAGTAAGTTTCGTGGAGGGTTATTCTTGTTATTTTTGAGACTCGTTGGGGCGGTGATGTGGGTGTTAGTTTGGATGCCAAGATAATAGCTGAGGATCTGAAGTGATTTGGTGCCTTACTGCTTGCATGTGTTTAACTTGACGTTGAGCTCGATACTTCTGGACTAGACAATAGAGGGCAGGGGAGGAAACGTAGTAGTGTGGGTGCGTACACACGCCCGTGCCCGTACGCGTGCACGCGTACGTGCAGGCACGCTTCGTGCATGTGATCTGCGTGGGTGGTCGGTACCTCCTCAGTTGTTAATGGGCTGGAAAACATCTGCTGCGCTGCAAACTTTGTAAATGTTCCCCAAGGCATTTTCATTGCTCTGTTTTGATGCTGCGCTTATGTGTTTCAGGACTAAAATGCTGCCCTGCTTAGGGGCGCAGTCTGCCGGAGTCTTTGAGGATGAGCGGCGTTTCCTGGGGGCGGACAGCAATGGACCTCGTGGGACAGCTGCACCGAACGAAGACAGGCGAAATTCTGGCATTCATTGACCCGTGTCAGCACAGATGTGGTGCAGTTAAGTGGCAGCACAGGTCAGGATCCTCATCTTCTGTCGACCCTCAGCACGTCCAGGTAAACGTAACGGGGTACCCGTAGAAACAACCACTTGCCATTAATGGTCTTGATGACTGCAGACTTGGGAACCGGGTGCTGTTGGATACCAATGGCAAAAACTATTAGCGAATGATCTAGCGGGTGAAATTTTAGGATTCGTCTCAAGGGGAAAACCAAAAAAACCCAATCCAAACAAAAGCAGATGCAGGAACATTGTGCTTCTGATGTTGCTTTACCAGTGATTTCGTCTGCATTCTTGATGAATTTTGTAGCTGTCTGTCCGAAATATTTCCTAGGATTTCTTAGGTACAGGTTTTACTGGAGTGTTGTAGATAATTACTTCTGGATTTTACGAATTCTTCTTGGTGCGCGTTGAGGTGAAAGGTGCGTGCGGCCAGAGGTAGAGTAAAGGTTTGGATTTTGTAGGTATTGATACACACAGGAATATATGACTGTCTGTTATACTATATATTTAAATAATTCTGTCATGTTTATGTAAAGTATATTTATGCAGTACCGGTCCTTTTTACGTGCAGTGTGTTTACGCTTTAGTACTATACCAAAGAAGCGTTGCGATAGTCAGTTCTTATGTTGTCTCTGTCAAGTCTTCTTTCTTCCTGTATAACCTCAAAATGACAGCGGTCTGTTCAGCAATTATTTGTTTGGTGTGTACTTCTCGCCTGAGAGGCCGGACTCGGCCTCAATCGTATTTGTTCGCCGTAGCTATCTCTGTTGCAGGTCACATTTCTCACTGTCTGTTCTGTCTTTCACTTTCCTTCTCGTGCAAACCGTGGTGACAAACAGTAAGCAGAAGGCTCCCCTGCTTCCAGCTGGTGGCTTGGTTGCTCGCATAATGTATCTCCAGTGCCATTTCAAGGAAGGAAGACATTGGCGGTGTTACAAGTACATAAGGTGGTAGCGTCCTGTTTTAGGAGGAAAGTGTGTTGCGTTTGAAACCCTTGGGTAGGACAGGAGGAGGCTGCCTTCTTGGGTCCGTGATGAGTCTTGGCATGTATTATCTGATCTAGAGTTGATGTCTGTTACCATTTTAGCTCTAGAATTACGCTGAGACCCAGGAAAGCCCAGTTTTTGTGACCCTGGAGCTTTTCCAAAGTGTGGAATCAAATTCCTGTCACAGCCTCTTAACGCAGGTTGAGGAGAAGGGGGCGCAGTTTGAGTCGTCTTACGTTCGCGTGTTAGCGAGGTGTAGTTCTTGGCGTAATACTGGCTGTTCCTAGGAGGTGCTTTGACGTGAACTGAACGCAGCCCTGCGTACCCAAAGCTGAACAGTGCTAGCAAATGCGAATGTAGAGACTTGGTGGTAGACTTAACCTGCCTGTCTTAACGAGCACGCGTGTTCTTGATTCCCAAACACTGTTCAGTCCCACCTGCGCACCCAGAATGTTTGAAGGGTCATGTCGCATCTTCCTTTGATTGCAATGAACAGTCAGGTGTTCAGATTTGCTTTTTAGGGAGAAAAAGCAATGATGATATCTTGTCTGCTGGCGTTTGTTATATTATTTCTGAAATGCAAGAAGAGCTCAACCGAAGGAGTGTGATACCTGCTGTAGCAGAGGAGTGTGTGTGTTTTCTTTCTTTTGGTTTGTGGATTTTTTTTTTTTTTTTTAAGAAGACACGGCTCGCATCAGTTTGACCCCCAAATTAGATTGTTGTGAAATTTGTGGCCAGGTTCAACTTCACACGTTGACTCGGGGTATTAATTGCTCAACGTGTGTGTTAGGAGAGGTCTGCTGGTGTGGACATGACCAGCAGTCACTCCTCTGCAGGTGTGGCTTGTTCTGGTTCAGCTTCCAAGTGTGAGTGTGCAAAAGAAAATTTGCAACCGTAGTCAGTCTTGCTCTAAAATGAAGAGTAGTTCCTACTTCTGCCCAGATACCTGGGAGAGCGGCAGGAACACTTTAGGCAGGCCAAGAGTTGTGCCCCAGTATTCCTGAGAGTCCAGAGCTCTGCAGTTATGTCCATCCAGTAGGGCACTACAGGTGAGGTTTAAGGTCCCATAGCTCTTTGCAAGTTAGACTGTTTGAGTTTATGTGGATGTGTACCTGGATACATACACCAGCTGAAAAGGAGCTGTTTTCTTTTATGCGCAGTAAACGCGCAGATCGCTGGCGTTGTAACGTGCACTTGTAGATTATTGAGGAAATTATCGGTGGGACGGACAGGAAACAGTACAGGGGCACTTCTTAGTTAGGTCGTGTTTTGTTCAGTGTAGAACCTGTTTTTAATTAGCGCACGCTACAATCATCGTAATGTAGACTCTGGCTTTAGAAAGTCCACGTGCCCCTCGCTCAGTCCTCGGAGGAGGAGGAACAGCGGAGGTGGTGTCCCGGTGCTGTAGCTGACGGTGTGGTGAGGGCGTTTCCCCCTTCCCGTCCCGTCACGGTGCAGGCGTCCCCGGTATTGCACCGGGGGGTACTGGTCACAAATCCGTCAGGGATGCCCATTGACAAGGTGCCTTCCTTGTTTGCCAAGTGCCTGTCCCTTAGTTAAAGTAAATGAAGAAATAGGTAGACGGATCTGAGAAGCTGGCTAGGGACTTGGGAGGTTATAATTTGGGGACGGGGGCGTAAAAAAACCAACCCCAAGCCCACCAACCACAAACCCAAGGCCAACAGGTACTTAGTATTTTGAGTAATGCAAATTAGGCGGCCTTCCTTCTTCCCACCCTAGAAAGGTCTGGAAAGTCCCTGTTATTTGGGAGGCTGGCAAACCACTTCTCTGTTAGAGGTGAGGAGGAGGCACTCACTGCCGGACTTAGAGCATTTCTCCGTCTCTAGAATTTTTCCGCTTGCTTTTAAAAAGTCATGGCATAGCCAGTCAGATGGCCGGTGTTCATGCCAGAAGGTGGTCTTCCCCTTAGCTTAAAAGTATACATCTGTAGCTTGGTTTTCCCTCCAGACAGAGTGTTTATAGCTGTCCATCTAATTTTCATGACTAGAGGCGTACTTGATCTTGCGTCCCTGTTTGAAGTTTGCACGCCCCTGTCTTACAGGGTAGTAGTGAAATGGGTTATCCCTTTGGCCACAGCTAGGTCTCGGTAGTTCATTAGAAGTTTGTCAGAGTAGGTGGTGTCCTTTGTGGTAACTTGACAACAGGCGATGAGTGGCGGGGCCCGGGGGAGTCACGGCAGCGTACGCTCGGTTTGCACGCTCAGGCTTGTACTTGACGTTACATTGATACGTTGGCTGTTTTGCTCCCCAACGGGGTTTTGGGGAGGCCTGGTAACAACAAAGGCCCCCGCAGCTGAGAAGTTCCGAAGGAGACTGAAAGATAGAGATTAATTTGAGAAAAGACAATGAGACTCTTGCGTTATGGCGGGTACAAAATAGCAGATTAGCAACGTAGCAAGATAAGCGAATATTACAAATCTCTTAAGTGGCTAAAATGACGCTTTTGGAAGTAGTATTGATGTAATTCTCCTGTTGTGTTTTCATATGATTGATGAATGAGCGAGTTGCGTTACTTCGTTGTAACTTTGTCCTCACAACAACCAAAAAAGCCTGCTGTCGTTTGGCTGCTTATGATCAAGAATTCTGTTGTGTGGGAAATGGGTATTTGTGTCTAATTACAGACTCTACTCTTTAGCGGCCTTTGTACCCTTTTGGCTGAAAAGGGTACCTAAGCCCAGCAGTCGTAGAGCACAAGTCATTGTATGTAGGTAGTGTGATGTAATCCGTGAAAACTAATTTGATCTTGGATCGTGAGATAAAAATTAAGTAATTATTGACTATATTGCACATCCCCTCGCTGTTAAAAATAAAATATTGCAGAATTCCACACATGGGTGTGTACGGAAGGGTTAAAAGATGGAATTTTGGTCCGTGGATGGACACTGGGTGAGAAGTAGATAGCCGAGGAATGCAGTTAGCACGAGAGACAGATAATTTATGGTTTGAAATGCTGACCGTAGAGATAAAGAGCTGAGAAACGTTAGGGAGGATGTGCAGCTGTGGAGATACAAGGGTACGGCTCACTATTGTGCTTGCTTTGCAAGCATCCTGCTATTGGCTTGAGCATAGTCGGTACGTGACTGCTGGGCTATGGTAATATGCCGCGTGAACAAAGCCCGTGAACCAACAGACGGGATGACTGTGTCGCGTGAGGCGCGCCTGGCCAGCGGGCGCACGCGCCGTAGGCTCCCTTTGTTGCAACCGAGGCGTGTTTTCGGCACGCGCTGGCCGTGTGTGTCGAGACCCGTTTCCTCTGCCGTGTAAGTACCGGGATTTCCCGAAGAGGGGTGGGCCGGTGTACGGCGAGGTCACCGTTGCCTCCGAGGGGACGCCCACGTAAAGCTGGCACCTACCGACCGCTGGGCTGAGCTCGCAGCGCAAGACGGCACAAGACTGTACGGATGGACCGTCTTCCTCACGGTCCTTGGGTCAGTAAGGCTGTTGCTTTGCTGAACGCTTGTAGGGTAGTTAATCAAGTCTTTTGTGCTGCTGGATAGTCTGTGTGTGTGCGTGCCATTCTTTCCCCGGGAATCCTCGAAACCACTCTAAAACAATGGGGTTGGACTAGATGATCTCAAGAAGTCCCTTCCAACCTCAGTGATCCTGTGAGTGTGTTCAGTTATGAAAGTAAGGGAGCACCTTGTAGGACTGTGTTTCAGCCTGCAAATACAGTAGGAACGTTCTTCAAGTAGTGGTGTCAGAATAGAGATGGCGTAAGGGTTTGGAGAGCGTTTGAGATGGTTATTGACGAAGGCATTGGAGCATCACGCCGCGGGGCGGGGCAGGAGGCGGTGCCCAGCAGGACCCTGCTGTAGTGGCCCTGGGTGGCCGCCTGCCCCCGGGGAGGCCTCGGGGTCTGCGTCGGGCCCCCTCGGCGGGGTCTGGGTCATCTGCTGGTTGGGGTGGTCCGTGGTGAGCTGGTGGTTCACCTCAGCCTTGTTGGGGGGTTTTGCCAGGCCAGAAAGCGAGGCAGGAAGGGTGCCCGCGGCCAGGGTGGCAGGAGAAGGGTCTGTGCCCAAACAGGCAGTTAGTGCTGATGAGTTGGCCACATTGCCCCCGGGCACGGAAACTGGCACCAGAGCCGACGTTTTGTTGGTGCTTTTTAAGGGTGACGCCGCGCAAGGATGCGATGCGAAGACCTGATGCCCGAGCAAGTTACTTTTGGAGAAACGCGTGTCCTGGGTAGCTTCGTGTGGGACCAGGCAAGGTGACTGTGTAAGTATTGACTTACTTCAGCGCAGCTGCGCTCTTAGGAAGAGGAGCAACCCTTCCTCCCTCCCGTGTTGAGAGTTAGGGCGTGGGTGCGTGCTCCCCAGCTGCTCCTCTCTTGCCCTGCGGTCGCCCGTGACGTACCAAGGGAGCTGCTCGGTTAGTTCCCGTGGGTCTGTGATGGGTGTTGGCGTGTATTATCGGAGCATAAATCCGAAGATGGTCAGTTCAGTTGAGCTCTAGAATGACTCCGAGACCTGGGAAGCGACCTTCTTGTTGCTCCTTCATCTGCAAGGAGAGTGCAGCTGTATTTGCACGTGGCGCTCTCGATGGGAGAAGGTACTGAGTGTGGCCGCAGCGCTGTTGTGTGCTTGCTCGGGCTGATAAACGCTGCGACTAGCGTTGGTTTTTGTAGTTGTGGGTTACCAGATGTAGCCCACAACAACTGGATTCTGGTTCCGGGAGGTGGAAAATGTCAGTAGCTGCTTATGTCGGGAGTGGGGGGGGCGGGGGGGTGCGGGGAAAGGTGCAGTTATTTTTAGTGTCCCCGAGAGAACTGGAGGCACTGTTGCTTGTGGCTGTTGTTGCTGTGCTGAAAACATGCAGGTTATAAGTACGGTATACAAGAAAAAGACGCTTATGGGTAGCGTAGGTAAACAGTAGCGGGGGGGGGGGGGGGGGGGAGAGAGAGAGAGAGAGAGAGGGACCCAGGCATGCATAGGAGAATTCCCTTCCTAGTGCCAGTTGAGATTGTGGCAGCTTTGGCATTTGACAGTAAGTTTCGTGGAGGGTTATTCTTGTTATTTTTGAGACTCGTTGGGGCGGTGATGTGGGTGTTAGTTTGGATGCCAAGATAATAGCTGAGGATCTGAAGTGATTTGGTGCCTTACTGCTTGCATGTGTTTAACTTGACGTTGAGCTCGATACTTCTGGACTAGACAATAGAGGGCAGGGGAGGAAACGTAGTAGTGTGGGTGCGTACACACGCCCGTGCCCGTACGCGTGCACGCGTACGTGCAGGCACGCATCGTGCATGTGATCTGCGTGGGTGGTCGGTACCTCCTCAGTTGTTAATGGGCTGGAAAACATCTGCTGCGCTGCAAACTTTGTAAATGTTCCCCAAGGCATTTTCATTGCTCTGTTTTGATGCTGCGCTTATGTGTTTCAGGACTAAAATGCTGCCCTGCTTAGGGGCGCAGTCTGCCGGAGTCTTTGAGGATGAGCGGCGTTTCCTGGGGGCGGACAGCAATGGACCTCGTGGGACAGCTGCACCGAACGAAGACAGGCGAAATTCTGGCATTCATTGACCCGTGTCAGCACAGATGTGGTGCAGTTAAGTGGCAGCACAGGTCAGGATCCTCATCTTCTGTCGACCCTCAGCACGTCCAGGTAAACGTAACGGGGTACCCGTAGAAACAACCACTTGCCATTAATGGTCTTGATGACTGCAGACTTGGGAACCGGGTGCTGTTGGATACCAATGGCAAAAACTATTAGCGAATGATCTAACGGGTGAAATTTTAGGATTCATCTCAAGGGGAAAACCAAAAAAACCCAATCCAAACAAAAGCAGATGCAGGAACATTGTGCTTCTGATGTTGCTTTACCAGTGATTTCGTCTGCATTCTTGATGAATTTTGTAGCTGTCTGTCCGAAATATTTCCTAGGATTTCTTAGGTACAGGTTTTACTGGAGTGTTGTAGATAATTACTTCTGGATTTTACGAATTCTTCTTGGTGCGCGTTGAGGTGAAAGGTGCGTGCGGCCAGAGGTAGAGTAAAGGTTTGGATTTTGTAGGTATTGATACACACAGGAATATATGACTGTCTGTTATACTATATATTTAAATAATTCTGTCATGTACCGGTCCTTTTTACGTGCAGTGTGTTTACGCTTTAGTACTATACCAAAGAAGCGTTGCGATAGTCAGTTCTTATGTTGTCTCTGTCAAGTCTTCTTTCTTCCTGTATAACCTCAAAATGACAGCGGTCTGTTCAGCAATTATTTGTTTGGTGTGTACTTCTCGCCTGAGAGGCCGGACTCGGCCTCAATCGTATTTGTTCGCCGTAGCTATCTCTGTTGCAGGTCACATTTCTCACTGTCTGTTCTGTCTTTCACTTTCCTTCTCGTGCAAACCGTGGTGACAAACAGTAAGCAGAAGGCTCCCCTGCTTCCAGCTGGTGGCTTGGTTGCTCGCATAATGTATCTCCAGTGCCATTTCAAGGAAGGAAGACATTGGCGGTGTTACAAGTGCATAAGGTGGTAGCGTCCTGTTTTAGGAGGAAAGTGTGTTGCGTTTGAAACCCTTGGGTAGGACAGGAGGAGGCTGCCTTCTTGGGTCCGTGATGAGTCTTGGCATGTATTATCTGATCTAGAGTTGATGTCTGTTACCATTTTAGCTCTAGAATTACTCTGAGACCCAGGAAAGCCCAGTTTTTGTGACCCTGGAGCTTTTCCAAAGTGTGGAATCAAATTCCTGTCACAGCCTCTTAACGCAGGTTGAGGAGAAGGGGGCGCAGTTTGAGTCGTCTTACGTTCGCGTGTTAGCGAGGTGTAGTTCTTGGCGTAATACTGGCTGTTCCTAGGAGGTGCTTTGACGTGAAC
Source organism: Pelecanus crispus (assembly GCF_030463565.1). Lineage (NCBI taxonomy): Eukaryota > Metazoa > Chordata > Aves > Pelecaniformes > Pelecanidae > Pelecanus > Pelecanus crispus. The sequence continues at coordinate 1,374,118 of NC_134667.1, read as the reverse complement.
TGAACGCAGCCCTGCGTACCCAAAGCTGAACAGTGCTAGCAAATGCGAATGTAGAGACTTGGTGGTAGACTTAACCTGCCTGTCTTAACGAGCACGCGTGTTCTTGATTCCCAAACACTTGTTCAGTCCCACCTGCGCACCCAGAATGTTTGAAGGGTCATGTCGCATCTTCCTTTGATTGCAATGAACAGTCAGGTATTCAGATTTGCTTTTTAGGGAGAAAAAGCAATGATGATATCTTGTCTGCTGGCGTTTGTTATATTATTTCTGAAATGCAAGAAGAGCTCAACCGAAGGAGTGTGATACCTGCTGTAGCAGAGGAGTGTGTGTGTTTTCTTTCTTTTGGTTTGTGGTTTGTTTTTTTTTTTTTTTTTTTTTTTTAAGAAGACACGGCTCGCATCAGTTTGACCCCCAAATTAGATTGTTGTGAAATTTGTGGCCAGGTTCAACTTCACACGTTGACTCGGGGTATTAATTGCTCAACGTGTGTGTTAGGAGAGGTCTGCTGGTGTGGACATGACCAGCAGTCACTCCTCTGCAGGTGTGGCTTGTTCTGGTTCAGCTTCCAAGTGTGAGTGTGCAAAAGAAAATTTGCAACCGTAGTCAGTCTTGCTCTAAAATGAAGAGTAGTTCCTACTTCTGCCCAGATACCTGGGAGAGCGGCAGGAACACTTTAGGCAGGCCAAGAGTTGTGCCCCAGTATTCCTGAGAGTCCAGAGCTCTGCAGTTATGTCCATCCAGTAGGGCACTACAGGTGAGGTTTAAGGTCCCATAGCTCTTTGCAAGTTAGACTGTTTGAGTTTATGTGGATGTGTACCTGGATACATACACCAGCTGAAAAGGAGCTGTTTTCTTTTATGCGCAGTAAACGCGCAGATCGCTGGCGTTGTAACGTGCACTTGTAGATTATTGAGGAAATTATCGGTGGGACGGAAAGGAAACAGTACAGGGGCACTTCTTAGTTAGGTCGTGTTTTGTTCAGTGTAGAACCTGTTTTTAATTAGCGCACGCTACAATCATCGTAATGTAGACTCTGGCTTTAGAAAGTCCACGTGCCCCTCGCTCAGTCCTCGGAGGAGGAGGAACAGCGGAGGTGGTGTCCCGGTGCTGTAGCTGACGGTGTGGTGAGGGCGTTTCCCCCTTCCCGTCCCGTCACGGTGCAGGCGTCCCCGGTATTGCACCGGGGGGTACTGGTCACAAATCCGTCAGGGATGCCCATTGACAAGGTGCCTTCCTTGTTTGCCAAGTGCCTGTCCCTTAGTTAAAGTAAATGAAGAAATAGGTAGACGGATCTGAGAAGCTGGCTAGGGACTTGGGAGGTTATAATTTGGGGACGGGGGCGTAAAAAAACCAACCCCAAGCCCACCAACCACAAACCCAAGGCCAACAGGTACTTAGTATTTTGAGTAATGCAAATTAGGCGGCCTTCCTTCTTCCCACCCTAGAAAGGTCTGGAAAGTCCCTGTTATTTGGGAGGCTGGCAAACCACTTCTCTGTTAGAGGTGAGGAGGAGGCACTCACTGCCGGACTTAGAGCATTTCTCCGTCTCTAGAATTTTTCCGCTTGCTTTTAAAAAGTCATGGCATAGCCAGTCAGATGGCCGGTGTTCATGCCAGAAGGTGGTCTTCCCCTTAGCTTAAAAGTATACATCTGTAGCTTGGTTTTCCCTCCAGACAGAGTGTTTATAGCTGTCCATCTAATTTTCATGACTAGAGGCGTACTTGATCTTGCGTCCCTGTTTGAAGTTTGCACGCCCCTGTCTTACAGGGTAGTAGTGAAATGGGTTATCCCTTTGGCCACAGCTAGGTCTCGGTAGTTCATTAGAAGTTTGTCAGAGTAGGTGGTGTCCTTTGTGGTAACTTGACAACAGGCGATGAGTGGCGGGGCCCGGGGGAGTCACGGCAGCGTACGCTCGGTTTGCACGCTCAGGCTTGTACTTGACGTTACATTGATACGTTGGCTGTTTTGCTCCCCAACGGGGTTTTGGGGAGGCCTGGTAACAACAAAGGCCCCCGCAGCTGAGAAGTTCCGAAGGAGACTGAAAGATAGAGATTAATTTGAGAAAAGACAATGAGACTCTTGCGTTATGGCGGGTACAAAATAGCAGATTAGCAACGTAGCAAGATAAGCGAATATTACAAATCTCTTAAGTGGCTAAAATGACGCTTTTGGAAGTAGTATTGATGTAATTCTCCTGTTGTGTTTTCATATGATTGATGAATGAGCGAGTTGCGTTACTTCGTTGTAACTTTGTCCTCACAACAACCAAAAAAGCCTGCTGTCGTTTGGCTGCTTATGATCAAGAATTCTGTTGTGTGGGAAATGGGTATTTGTGTCTAATTACAGACTCTACTCTTTAGCGGCCTTTGTACCCTTTTGGCTGAAAAGGGTACCTAAGCCCAGCAGTCGTAGAGCACAAGTCATTGTATGTAGGTAGTGTGATGTAATCCGTGAAAACTAATTTGATCTTGGATCGTGAGATAAAAATTAAGTAATTATTGACTATATTGCACATCCCCTCGCTGTTAAAAATAAAATATTGCAGAATTCCACACATGGGTGTGTACGGAAGGGTTAAAAGATGGAATTTTGGTCCGTGGATGGACACTGGGTGA